>NW_024505339.1:0-600000 GCF_017590055.1 Onychostruthus taczanowskii | reverse complement strand
TTGCTCTGAAGGAAATGCTGTTCAGGTGATGCAACACCAGCTTTATAAAAAGGAGAAAACAGAACTTGATGAAGCAAATAGGAAGTGAATGTTTTCATTTGTTGCACATCCACCTTTTTCCTAATGTGTACTAGATTAGCAAATGTGGGTGGTGTTTTATAATTTCAGTTTTATTGCATCAGGAGAAGGAAAATGAACTCTTTGCTGGACATCACTGAGCATCTTTTGTAGCTTCTTAAATCCATTTTACTTAAAATGAAAAAAGTATTTTTACTGCCACACAGAGAACTGAAATACCTTTTTAGCAACAGAAATGGGATTTGGGATGAATATTTTGTTACCTGATCCTTCTGTGCCAAGTGAAGTGTTAAGTGAAAACATTTTGATTACAGTTCCATGCCAAGTCATGCCCCCTCTTCTCACCAGTCACATATTAACTCAATCTCATTGTATCTGCAGACTCCTTGTACAGTAATTTCAGGGTTTCTCATTTCAGTGTTGCAGTCTGTTTCTCTGCAATTGCCATTTGCACTGAAATAATTAATTACACATCCCTCCCTCCATGCACATACATTCTGCTTTCTTTATATGTGACTGTAAGCATAACAAATCTTGTCTGAGTTCCATGCCATTTTCTCATCTTTAATTGTTAATAATTAACCGAATTTTATTAAATGTAGAAGTGCTCAATCTCTTTTAGGATGAAGGATGGATGTTTTCCTACCAATCAGTTTTTAAATCTGAGCACTGAAAAGTCTGACAAACAATGCTTGACAGAAGCAAATTTTGTTCCTATTTTGGGGTAAAAAATGGCAGGTGATAAAAGGGGGCAATTCAGAATTGAAGTTGGCTGAATTCTTCATTAAGTCCATTCTACTTCTTGTCATTACATTGCATCAGCAAGATTTAAACCCTTCATTTTGGACAAGGGTCACATCTGTAATAAATTATGGTCTCCATTATTTAAACAGTAGCATTGTTATAAATATTTTCTTCCTGTATTTCTGTCTCATAAGCCAAATACTCAGCCTTTCTTTTCTTCTTGTAAGTAGCCACACGATGGGCTGCCAAGGCTGGTTTATCATTTGCCTTGGGAAAGGCACTGTATAATATTGCAGGATAAAAACATTTGCAGGCAGAGGTTTGACCCGTGGGGGAGAGAGGTGAGGGCTTTGCAGGATTGGTGCCAAGAGACTGAGGCTTGGAGGAGAACTCCCACAGCTGCTGTCACCAGTGGGGGTCAGAGAACTGCAACAGCCTGTTCCTGCAGAAATGGGACTGAGGCACTGGTTTAAACTGAAATTTGGGAGTGTTGAGATTTTTAGCCAGTCCTAAATTTTCTTTCTATTTTTTCTAATGCAACTTTTATGTTTTGATGTGGGGATAACTGGATGAACATGTGAAAGGCAGTTTTGGTGTCAAGGCACTGCTTTTCAGAGCTATATCTGCAGGGTCCATTCTTGTGACAAGGAACTTGTCATCATAGCAAAGAGGAGAAATCCACACCATGTCTTATAGAGTGTAGCAAGGTTTTACTGGAGAATACAATATTTTAGAACAAGACATGAGTTTTTTCCTAAGAACAGCCAAGAGTATTGGCACAAGGAGTCATCCAGGGCTGTGTCATACAGAGCACAATTAGGTGATGCAGAGGTCACACTTTGGCCCCTGGTGAGTTTTGGGGGTACCTTTAAGCAGCTCCTTTGATGTTGGTGGTAGTGGTGGATCATTTGCAACCATAAATTTGTTTTCTGCTCAGTCCAAGTGCCCAGGAATACAGGAGGCTCTGCAGAGCACCACCTAAGAGGCCTGTTGAAGGCTGGGTTGTTGTTTGCCCCGGGCAGTGAAACATATTCCTGGAGTGTGCGTGGGTGCTCAGGGCTCAGGGCTCCCTTCCAGGCTCTGCCCCTGACTCAGCTCTGCTGCCTCGGGCTCTCCAGGGAGAGTTACCTGAGCTCTTAATTCTCTCATTAGAAAATGTGGAGGTTATTATCCACTCACTTCCCCATACCAGCCTCACAGGGGTGTGAGTTAATGAACATCTGTTACCGTGTGGAAATAAACGCTGTGGAAGTGCCGGAGCAGTAGCAGGGCTCACACAGCGGGTTGGGAATCTGCAGCTTTTTCCTTCGGGATTGTGCTGTAAGACTAAATCACCATTTTAGCAAGGCACCTGTGGAGCACAGCATCCCTATCTCCAAATCTGCCTCTGTGCCCTGGTGAATGCTCCTGAGCCCAGGGCTGGGACAGTTCTGTGCCACTCTGGCAGCTCTGTGCAACCTCGTGTAACCCAGGTACGTGCAGCTCTTGACGAGTGTTATGTGCCCAGCTCCAGTTCATTATCCTCACTCATCTGCCACTCATTAAGGAAAGAAAAAAGATACTGTTGTCTGCAAAAATCGGATTTGTTACCCGGTGTGCAGCAAGCCAATAACGGCACACTCGAGACAGACATTGATTATTTATTTCAGAGCTGCCAAGCCTGGGTGTGCCAGGTGGAACTCCACAAATCATCCATCAGAACTTTTTACTATTTATACATTTTAGCAAGCAAAGGGATTTTTACATATTCCACACTTTGCAACAATGCAGTTCCCTTCTTTAAAGCTTCCTGATTTCTCTGTCCCCTCGCTGGATGCTCAGTGGGTGGATTTCGGGAGGACCAAGCCCCGTTCGCCTCCCCGTGCCCTTCCCTTCTGCGGGGCGCTGCGGGCACTCTCGGGAGTGAATGACTGCCAGCCTTTGGCAGTGCTGGCCGGTCCTAGAAATCCGGCTGGCTGCTGCAGCGGCTGCCAGGAGCGTCCCTCCCTCGGGCCGTCGTGTGAGCAGTGTAAACAGCCCGGCCGGGCGAGTGGGCGGCTCGGCCTCGCCAGTGGGGCAGAGTTCAGTGGCTGCGGCGGGGTTACTGCCGAGCGCCCGCCGTTGCCATAGCGAGCATTGCATAACGCTGGCAGCGGCCCCGGCCACAAAGGGCCCCGCGTTCCTTCTGCTCGGTTTGTTCATTGTTGCCGAGGCCCGCTTTGCTGTCGCAAATGGAGTTCCAGGCATAGCTGCTGGCCGGGCTGCTGTGGGAGTGTAGCGGGAGCAGGGAGGGAGAGGAGCTTGCTGATGGAGCTCCTTTGCTGGGGCTCTCGCAGTGCCTGCTTGCATGAGCAGAAACTTTGCGTGCCGGTAAAGGTTGTGGGAGTAAGAGAGGTGTTTAACTTCCTGATACATTGTCTTCTAAAAGGAAGCGATTTGGTGTAGGACTGAAATTTGCACCCAGCTAGAGAGCCCGGGGCATCAGAACATCAGCATTATGTGGGTACAGCGTGACTGCAAGGATTAATGCTCCCATATCATTGCATAGATCGAATGGATTGCAGGAGATGGGAGTTTGTGGGAGGCTGAGAAGTCAGGAAACTTTTTGGGATAGAATTGGTAGAGGGAAGTTGGAACATTGCAACATGGGGAGCTGCATTTGGAATCAGGCCATCATCCTCTGGAGAGCTCTGCTGAAGTTGCATCTGCATTTACATAAGTTTTGGCATGAGAAATCAATGTCCATGAAGCGACTATTCTGTGCTTTCCCTTTCTAGATGATTAATTAAAGTGGCTGAAGGATTGATTTGACTACGAGCTGTCTCCTGAGGTTTCTGACTGTAGTATTTTTGTTATGTGGGATAGACCAAGGTCTATCTCTTTGGCTGGAGCGATTATGTTTTTGGCTCTCCTGCTTTTTGAGGGTCTGGCCATTGAGTCAGTGGCAAAGTCCTGTTTGACTTCCATGGGCCAGAATCAGAACTGCAGTTTTGCCTACACAGTGTGGTGTATTTATCGTTCCAAGAGCAAACAGATTTAATATTAAGGTTGTGCTGAAGGGTCACCAGGTTTATTTGGCATATGAAGGTTGTGGTATTTCAGTCATTTGCCTCTGAAAGATTTTGCTGGCTGCTGTGAGAGACTTTTTGTTCCTTCCCCTTGGGTTTGTACCTTTTCCACTGTGAGGTCCTGGGCATTTAGGATGCCTGTGTGACCTTTTGTGTGGCAGAACTGCAGAGCAAACCTAGCTAAGAACAACAGGGTGTTGCCTTCTACCTGTGCTCTTACAGCTCTTCTGCTGGGACAGTGAGACCTCGTGCCCCAGTTTGGAACTGGAGTCTGTCCTTGAGCCAGTGGTGCAGCACTCGTGTGAGCTGGACTTGGCTTTTTGGTGAATGGCTTAACATACCCTGTTGCAAGCTCTGCCCCACTGAGCTGTTCCTTTCTTCAAGCATTTTACAAAACAAAATAAACTAAAGGAAGAGTGAAGTCCTGTGGTCTGCTCCTCAGAGACTCCTGGTTTTGCTGGTGATTTGTATTTCAGTTTAAAAACATCAGTGGTGATTGTGGGATTGCTGGGCTTTTTGTTCTCAGTCAGGGCAACTTAGACTGTCAGGGCCCAGATGAATTCCGAGGCACTGTGGCAAAGCCAACAATAATAATGAGAAATGATCTGGGAGCTATTCTGGACCTGCCTGATCACTTCATCTGGGCCTGGTGATGCTCATTCCTCACAGTGCTGATGGTGCTTTGGGCTGTGTCCTCCCCCTGCTACTGTCCGAAATACCAGAGTGACCAGAGGCATCCCAAAGGGATACATAATGGAGCCCAGGGAGTTAGTAGAGACCAGTCCATCTTTTTTGGGATCAGGTCAGTCTATCCCTCCCTGAGAGCTGACACAGGCAAGAGCAGATGGTTCTGAGAGTGTGGTGTGAAATTCCCAAAGGCTGCTGTAGTCCTTGTCTGCTGTTCAGGCTTTCCACTGAGCATTTCCATCCACCTTGCTGGCCTTAGGGAGGAGCTGAACTGAAATGCTGCTGCTTTGTCCAGGAACTATCCCTCCTGGAAATGGTGTCCCTCAGCTGCAGCACCGTGAGGTGACACCTACGTGACAAAGCAAGGTGCCCAGTAGGTGACACACCCAGCCCCTGTCACGTGCTTTGGCAAACGGGGTCTCCATTGTTGGGGTGACATTTGGCCCAGCTTTCTTATCTACTCTGGACAGCCTGGGGAATTTTGAACTTTAAATATGACTGTGTTTTCTGCTAAAAAGGACAGGTTCCCAGGAGCATTCCTGGTATTTGCAGAAACCAAAGCAGTTTGTGATGACTTGATTTGAGAGCCCTTTCACTGTTTGGCACCAGCCTCTAAGGAAGTCCTGACTGCTTGAAATGTTGTCCTTGTTGCAGAGCTCCTCAGCTCCAAATGGACAGAACTGTTCACCATACTCTCAGTTTTGGAGTTTTATGCAGTATTTTGTATATTTTGGGCTAGATCTTCAAGCCAAGACTAAGAACTTGATTCAATACCCCATGGGAAGACAGTACAAGGAGTAAAAGGTTCCCAGTACCCAGGATTGCTGAGACACGTCTTAGATTTCCATCTAGAAATCAGAGAACAGACAGAACACTTTCTTTAGAAGGATCCCAAACTTCTTTACGTGGGGGTAAACATATAATTATTTCCATTTCACTGGTGTGAAGAGCAGAAGATAAAAATAAGCAGAAGATAAAAATGCTGTGACTAAATATCAATTCAGAAATAATTAAGTTGAATGAATTTTGTTTCCTGTCTTACACAGAGGGCCTGATGCCCTCTCCAAACTATTTTTTAAAGTTACTTTTTAAAATTAGCTTTAGCCATCACAGCTTCTGTGTATTTCTGGTCTTGAAAGGAACCATCAATTGTTTTTGTTTGAAGACATTGAATATGAACTTGTTCCTACAGAGCTTTGTGCTGTAATTTATCAACAAGGCGCTGAGGCACAGACGTCAAATGAATACCAGATTTCAAATTATGATAAGCAATTGTGTCATCCCTGTGAATAGACATCAGTCTCTGCTGAGAAATCATCAATAATTCATTAAAAAAATAAATTAGTACAGGGCCATTTGGATAGGTCTTTGCAAACAACCAGTCCTGTGTTCTGTCATAATTCCTGTGAATTTAAACCCAAAGGATGCTTATTTTTTAAAGAGAAACACATGATCATGCCCAGCTCAAAAAAATGTGTTCCCTCAGGACCTAATTACCCTTTGTCTTTGGGGAGGGATGGAGGAAGCTGGAGTGTCACCTGTCAGAGGTGTGCTGGGTTTGTCCATGGGAACATGCAGAGCTCTCCCAGAGTATTTTACTGTTAATATTCCAGTCATTACATCTTCCCCACTTCCTTTACCCTCTACCTACACCAAACCCTGAGATTGTTATTTCCAATCTTAAAATACAACTATCAGAATAATCAGTATTTCTTTACTATAAGGAGAGGGAGGATGCTGCTGGTTTAAAAATTTCTTGAGCTTCCCTGTCGTAGGTGGCTTTTCATTTGACAGCTGGCATCCTGCTCAAGTCCATTTCTCTCCCAAATTGGAGGTTGTTACATTCCAATAAGCACACGGCATCTGTTCTCTGTAGAACATGATTTTGCAAGATGCTGATCATTTATCTAAGTGGGCTATTTTCAATTGAATCAGAGATGTACATGCAGCCTAACAGCAATAATTCCCTCCTGTCTGTAATTGTCCATTATAGGAAGAGGAATTTATAAATAGTTATAAAAGTCAGGATTTAGAGGCTGTGCTTCAAGACCTAGGGCTAGCTGGTCTTAGCTTATCTTAGCATAATCTCAAAAATAAAATTCTCTGCTCTACTTTGGAGAGCATGAAATAATTTCTGTTTACACATTTTTTTCAATTACTTTGAAGCTGTGATATAAAGGTCACTGATTGCCTCTAGTCATCACATGGCTTTTTCACTAATTGTGCACTCACCTCATTTTGTTCTGTGGGATCTTTTGCTTCTTGATCCAGTTTCATTGCCCAGATGTTCATTTCATACAGTTATAACTTTATACAAAGGGCATCCTCTGTTCCAACAAACACATTGTGGTCGTTGTTCCCAGCTGGGAGCCTCGTGCACAGCAGCTCACCTGCTTCCACCATCAGCCCACTGACCTTTGGGCTGATTTAATGTAAAATGGGGATAAGGAGGAGATGTTATGCCAAAAAGTTTCCTGGTCCCTAGCCTTGGACTGATTACGGTTGTGCTGCAGGATAAAAAGGCAATAAGAAATGGGAAAGCTCTTTCATCCTGACCCTTTGGTGTGTAGTGGGATGGAAAATCACATGGGCACCTTGAAAGTTTGGCACTGGTGTCCTGGAATGTGTAAATGGAGACCTTAACATCTGCAAGAAGTCACTCCATTGCCTGCTCCCTGTAAAAGCCACCCACAAAGGTTTCATGTCACGGCACAGAGGTCCCTGCTGGTCCCCATGGGGTGACTCTGGGGTAACCAGAGGCCCCCAGGGCCTGGGGAGTTCCCAGCTCACACAGGGTCAGGTCTCAAGGTTATCCCACAGCCCATTTGCTGTTTGTGGAGCCACGTGGCCATCACACAGACCAGCTGTTGGGTTTAACTTAACCTTTAGAGCAGTCATGAGAGCTTAGTTCATGAGCAGAATAAATTACACTGAAGGCTTCAGGAGAGGACTGGCCATCTGAACGCCCTGGCTGCTGCTCAAAGCTCTGTGGAAGATGAGCAGTGGAAAATTGGACAGGGATTGAGCAGTCTGTCATGTAAGGAGGGTATAACTTGGCAATATATATCTGTGAAGGCTTTGAAATCTCCACCTTGGCCAAAAGTGACCTCCCAAATGACAGGAATCTGGTCATCTTGAGCACAAATGTTCCTAGAAAGATGAGCCTACAAAACTGTGCCGGCTGCTGGCAGGGCCAGCAGGGCAGGCAAAGTGCAGAGTGTTCCAGGCTGAGGTGGGAGAGCAGCTCCAGCCCAGGGCAGGCAGAGGAGAGCCCTGGAGAGGAGCTGGCACCAGGCAGAAATGATGGGTGATGATTTTGGACATCTCTCATTGTCAGCTGTGAGGCTGCTGGGCCAAACCTGCACAAGGTGGGATGGTGCCTTAGGCTGATGTGATCTGCTCTGGGGACTTGTAGATCCCCACAAGGGAGCTCCAGGATATCCAGGACATCCACTGCATCCTTCCTGGGCAAACCTTGGGAAGGGCAGCTGCAGATGCCAGTGTCTGCTCAGCTTGGCAGGGAGGAAAGCAAAGAGTGAGGTGGAGAAAGCCAGGGGCCCTGTCTGGTTCTTGCTACCAGTGGATGGATACACAGGAAGGTGCAGGATTTTGTTTTCTGAACTTGATGTTTCCTGTGACTGCTGAAATCAGTGAGCAGAAACAGACCCTTCTCCACACTGCAGCATAATTCTCCATTTCCCTCCCTGGAGGCTGCAGATCCCCTGACACAGCTGTAAATTCCCTGTACAGTGCACAGCATGAGTTTCACTGAAAATTCCTGGGAAAACAACTCTTCTGAAGCCTTATTCCATTAAAACTATTTTTTCCTCCTATTCATCTCCCCATTTTTCCCAGCATCCGAACAACTACCTTCATTCAATATCAGACACGTGGAATCCCATAAACATCCCTTCCAGACCATAATAGTTTGATGGAAATATGGCCAAGTGCCCAAAGCCCTGTGCCCTTCCCACAGCCCCCTCCAGCAGCATGACCTGAGAGGCCTCTGGTGCAGGATTTATGTCTTGGTGTGTGGCAGTGACTGACAGCAGCAACGAGGAGCTCTCTGGGGCAGAGGACAGGGAGGGGAACGGTGTCTCCTGGGAGGAGCTCCAGTCTGCTCCCGGGAATGTGCTAATTTTCACTCCTTTATCGTCCTTTATCTCAGCCCTTCGACCTTGAGCTCAAAGGCATCATCAGCCTTAGCCAGAAAGGCAGCGTGCAGTTAACCACTGAAATGCTGAATGTTTCTCATACAAGGTCCTGAAAGTAAAAGCAACGATTGCAGCTTATTTTAATAGTGCAGCACCTCGGGGGACTGTTCAGGTTTGGGCAGAACCTGTTTATGATATTAGGAAAAACACTGTTTTCTTGTGTGATTTTGTGAGCAGTTTTCGAAATCTGATGTCCCTTCAGAGTTCCTGGGCATGTGGAGACCTCGTGTAAGCCTGTCCTGTGTATGAACTGTGTATGAACTCAGTTCTCTTCATCACCTTTTCATCCTTACTGTACCCAATTACTGATATCCAGAGAACAGGCAGAAAATTTACTGATCCCATGTTTTCTGTGGGTCCCTTACTATCATGGGAACACGTTTCCAACTTCATAAAGTATTATACAAACTCTTATCATGAAAGAAAAGTCACTTCCTGGAGCAGTCTAGATGAATGTATTTATTGCCAGTCCTGCTGACTTCCCTGGGTGCCTCTGGGTTTGTCAGTTAGCTGTGTGTAAGTTCTTGTGTTTGCAGAATGAGCTGGAACACTTCCATGGGCCATGGTGGCTATTAATGAGTTAGGAATGTGCTTCTGTGCATGTGTCTCTTGTTTGGCTAGATCAGCTTCTCTTCTGTACCTGACAAATATGATGCAAGAAGAATATTTCCTTTTCCTTGCTGGCAGTAAGCGGTGTCTCTACGACCAGCAGTAACTGGGTAAAAGCAGAATTTTGGGTAGAATATTCCTGCTCAATCAGTTCAGTGTTGATGGAGTTAATTTGCTCATGCCTTCAGATTGTTTTGTTTCCAGGGATTCTAAACCGTTGCCTCCAGCTGTTCATTTCCATTGACGAGGATGATCTTTATCTGTCTAAACTAGTTAAAACCTGCTCCACTACCCAGCAGCCTTTTTGGAAACAGCCCAATAAAGCTGAGTGCGGTGGCTATGACACCAAAGCCTCCTGGACATCATAAATTCCAAGCCCTACTTTTTTTTCCTGACCTCTCACTGTTGGAGCACCCTTCCTGTTTTAATGGGACTCTTCACTTCCTCCATTTAAGCCCTGTCCAAAAAGGGGAATGATATTTGAACTGTAAGTGATCAGTGGAAGAATCCCTGTTAGATAATTGGCTGCTTTAATATTATCAGGTTAAGGCTTGACAGACCTCAAAGGTTTCATTCAAACAACTGAAGCACTGTCACACTTGGACTCAGTGTGGCTATTTCTTGATTTGTTTTAGGTGAATCATATTTATAAATGTGCTCAGTCTAAGGCTTGTTGTGACATGCTGGTCATACCTTCAGGGTCACCTGGGCTGCTTCCTCCTCAAACAGGAAGTATGAAAGTTCGTGTGAAAGATGCAGGTTTGTTAAGCTGATGAAGCAGCCACCAGATGCACCAGGGCATCCTTCCAGGGCTGAAATTCAGGTGTCTGGTGTCCATCAGGCAGAGATGCTGTCTGTACCAGAGGGAATTGCCAACAACACAAAACTTTCTGTTGCTGTAGTGCTGCTAGAGGGGCCAGAGCTGGAATGTGCAGCCTGGTGCAGGAACTTCCCTTGTGCTGGGGTTTCTAATTCACATTATTATTGCCAGAGCTGAACAGGAACATGTAACACAACAAAAAATCTAATGGTCAGTTTGAACATAAAGCTCTTCAACTACTGTTAACAGCAGTGGGAAAATCTGTGGCCAGGAGATCTCTCCTGAAGAAGACCCAGGCTGAGGTTTATTTTGGGATGTGTCAAGGAAACATTTCCCTGTAGTTTTGTTGCAGATGTTGCTGTCCCTGCAGGCAGGGAGGGAGCAAGGCCTGAGCAGGGCTGGGATGAGGCTCCTGCTCTCTGCTGCAAACAGCTGGAGAGGTTCAGCTCCAGCCCCTGGGTCTGTGGGAGAATGCTGTGTAGTCATTTTTCTGCTGACCACCTCACAGTGATTATCAGACTTCCAGAGCAGGGAAAAGGTCTGAGAAAAAGACCAGTTTAACATGTCATTATTGGGTTTTAGCAGCTGTGTGTTATCCTATTGTTTCTAATAACCTTTGCAACTTTGTGAGCAATGTTTTCTTGGCATCATTCAAACATAATGACTGGGGGGTCACATTCAGCTCTCAGTTGTGTAAATATGGAATGTTCTCTTGGCTGTCTGGTGCTATTTGGCTCATGGTCCCTGCCCCTAGAGTCCTGCAATCCAAAATACCCAGGCAGGGAGTTCAGTCACAGTATGCTCTGCATACCAGCTGGGTATGCAAAGCACAAAATAAACACATGAACAGCTACTATCAAATCCAACCATATAATCACAACTCTGCTGTCCTCTGGTTGTGGTTAGTGGATTATTCCTGAATAAATGACAGCAGGAGTTTGCTTGGTACCTTCCCAATGTAATTCACCAGTAGATTATGATTGGGAAGTCTTTCAGAAAAATGTGTTTTTAAAGGGGTTTTAAATTTGATTGGGATAAATCAGGAAAGAGAATTTACAAAATAGATGTTGCTTGAAGTAAAGCAGTCACAAAGTCTGCCTTGATGGTAAGAGGAAAGGGATACCTTGACAAATCCATGAGGAGGGTGTTGGAACTGCTCTTTCTCTTCCAACCCTCCAGTATCCAGGCTCGTAAGACTCTTAAGCTGGTTTTATATGGTAAATAAATTTATCTCGATTTCATTCTGTGATTAAGTTGATCTCTCTGTTCCACAGTGGTCTTTACAAAGTTCTCAGCAGTGAAGTGACTGATTGCCCTTCTCATTTCCAGGGATCTTCCTGATGATCCTGCTGTGGAGTGGGACACACAGCTCCTGGCCACCCTTGTCCTGGAGCACATAGAAGCCAAGAACATCAACCTGGTAATGTGACACTTTCTGCAGCACAGGCAATTGCCACATTACTTGTTCTGGGCTTTGCCTTTCCCTCTGGAAGCTTTCTTTGGAGTCTCTAAGGTTAGGATGTATCTTCTCTCTCAGGAGAGCTTTCTTTGCTTCCCAGTGAAAAATGAAAAATTTCAGTTTTCTAACTCTTCAAAAGGTTTCTGTATTTTAAAGTAACCATGTTGTGATGGAGAGCCAGATTGGGCTTTAGACTTAGGTTTAGGCTTAGATGTGAAGCCCATTGGCAGATGTGTGTTAGAGAGCTTGGTTAGCAGGGTTATAGGTCAGGATTGAAGGATATTAAACTGGGGAGATTTCCTGGCACTGGAATAGTTTGGGTTTTTTTTCCCACAGAACAGGAATAAGGGCCTAAGCATGGAAAGGGTTGTGTTCTGTTCTTCTCTGTTGAACCCTGCTTTGATCTGGCATGGCACTGTCACACACTGATTAGCAGCAAAATCACAAAACTCTCAAAGCCTTTCAGCACTTCACAAAACAAGAAACCACATCTCCTGCAGCATGAAAGCCCCACGAGCACAAAACCAGCATCATGCATCCAACTTTGTATTGATTCTGAGGCTAATTTTCCATGAAATTCATTGCTGTGCACAGAGACAAATGCAGTTTTCCTGGACTCCTTTTGTGCCTTTTGGCCCCCTGGATAGATAGGTTTTAATCTAATCTGAAAGCTCCAAACACAGGAGGGTTTGTGTTGCATGTTTGTGACTCTCAGGGGTGCAGGGACAAGTGCACCAAAACCCCAGAAGAAATTCTGAAAATACCAGAACTCTTGTGGATGGTTAGGAAGGATTAGATCTTTGCCTCGGGGAGAATTAAACTCCAGCTGTTTGTGCTGCGGGAGGCTGGAGTTTGCCAGGGACAGAGCTGAGCTGAGCAGGGAAATGTGGGGTTTGCAGAGCAGGAAACATTCCTGGGCATGGTGCTGGCCCTGCCAGGATGGGAGCCCCTGCATTGCCATCAGCTCCTCCCTGAGCAGCACAAATCACTACAGCAGGACACAGCAGCAGCACCAGGGCTGCTGGTAATGAACTGCTCTGGAAATGTTCATTATTTGAAGTGTCCCAAGCAATCACACAGGTCTCAGCTGTGTGCTGCAATACCATTCATTTAGGAGCAGACTGAATTTGCCAACAACAGCGAGAGAAGAACCTAAGTACCTTTGTTAAACATCCTGCAGTTTAAAACTTCAGAGCTTGCTCTCTGTGATATCTCTGCTGTCCTAACCCAACAGCCTTGCCTTGAAAGATAAACTGAGTCAATTTATCACTAATGTTGAAATTGATAGAATTGGCTGAACATGTTAAAAGAGCCTTGAAAAAACCAAAAACTAACAGAGTTTCAGACCAGCTCAGTGGAATCAGCATGACTGGAGGGTGTGCATTGTTGTAGCTATCCCAGTGGGAAAACTTTCCCCAGTTCTCCCAGCAGTCACAGCATTGACAGTGGTATCTTTATTATCTTTATTTGCAGAACATGTTGTGTGCCATCTGGCAGTGTAGCAGGGGCTGCAGTTCTAGCATGTCTGAAAGGAAGGATTGCAAGGCAAGGAGTCCCACATGCTCTGTGTAGTTTCCTTCCATTACATGGTTACTCATTTGTTCAATTGCCCTGGAAGTCTAGGAGTAGCTCAATCTTTTTGGGAGCTACAGGGACATATTTCATCCAAGCTCTACATTAAATAGTGCAGACACAGAAATTAATGGTTGATGTACTCAAAGCCAAAACTAATTTATAGACTTTGGGAATTATTTCCTGCCTGCTGGATTTCCAAGCAAAAGCCAGTGTTGCAGGGAGAGGCAGCCAAGGCTGCTCTGTCTTGATCCAGATTAGAAAGTGTTTGGTGTATAAAAAAAGAAGTTACACAGTATTGTGTGAACTCCAGGCAGGCTCTTGTTGCTCCTAAATCAGACACAAAAGACGTCTCCAAACTCAGAAGGAGCTCAGAGACAGTGGGTATCTCCCTGGGCTCTGGGAGTGCAAGGAGAGATGCTCAGGGGGAGGCCATGAGAAGTGGAGTTGCTTGCTGTGGCATTTTAAGGGATGGCTCTTGTTAAAAAGCAGAGACCTTTGTGTCTCCACAGCAGATGTGTGCTGTGTTTGAAGCACTGTGTGACACCAGAGGAGGAGGAGAACCTCAGCTTTGAGGTGTGAGGAGGGATCATGGACTCCAGACCTCTCAGGAGTTTTCTCTTCTGCTGGTAATTGAGTAATTTCCTCTGTGCTCTCCCCTCTCCGGAAGGGATTTCTGGACCTGTTTGTCTTGGCTGCTGCTCTGGCTTCCACCAGTGAAAGCTCCATTTCCTGAATACCAAGGTCACCCAGAAGAAAAACCAGCAACAGCAGCAGCTCCCATTTCAGAACAGGTGTGGGGAGGGAACTCCCTCTTGCCCTAAAGATTTCATTGAGCAATAATTTCCACATGAAGTATATTTACTATCCCAGCCTTTTGCTCCCAGAACTGGCTAAGCCTGTTTTTAAGCCAGACACTTTCAAGATGTTCAGGTTTTCTCATCCTGTCCTGATTGTTTGCTTGATTTCATCATCATCCTGGTTCAGGTTGGGAGTTAAAATCCAGCACAGCAGGAGCTGCACTGTGTGGAAGGAGCAAATGCTCCCGTGTGAAAATATCTTCAGCATGTGAGAAAGAAATTCAAATTCCTTATCAATGAAATGAATCCCTGAAGCCAGAGGGATTGATTTACATGTGATTGCTGGCTGCTTTAAGTCATGAGCAGCACAGTGGTGCTGTAGAATCAGAGCTCTGATTACTTATATAGATATTTAGATGATATATGATATATTTAGGGTGGGACACCACTGCTGTCCCAGAGCCAGATGTGTGCTGAGAGGGATCAGACAAAGGCAATGCCACCTTGGCCAAGTCACTGTGCAGATACCCTGGGAATTGTACTTAAAAATTCCTTTATTTGAAGAGACAGGCAATTCAGTAAACAATAACAGTAAACTGGACTACAGCAATTGAAAATGGGCTCTCTGTAGTGTCTTCAGCTGGTTCAGATGTTACATAAGCTCAGCAGCTTCTATTTCAAAACAGATGTGGAGAAGGAAAACCTCCAAAGGTGTTTCTGAACAGATAATTCCCATGTCAAGAATATTTCCTAACCCAGCCTTGTTGCTCCCACAGTTGGCCCGAGCCAGTTTTGTAAAAACAATGATTAGTTTATTTAGTCTGCTCACTGAAGTCTCTTATCTCAGTCTTCTGGTTTGTTCTCTTGTAACCTCCACAGAAGAAAAAATGTGTGTTTTGGCTTGTCTGGGGTTTTTTGTTTGATTTCCTAAGGAAACAGGAATAATGCAATTGTATTTATATGTAGGTGCACATGCATGTTTCAAAAGACTTTACAGCCCATTGGCTAATTTCAACCATGTTTGACAGCAGGGTGCTGCTCTTAAAAATGTTCTGTTTGTACAGGTTACAAGAAAATCAGGGGGCAGGCAGAAGAGACAAACCCTGTCTCTGTCCCCATTGAGTAAAAAGGTTTAGTGCAAGTCCAACCCTTATCAGACTCACACTGTTATTCACCTGAACAGGAATTTATTCTGCTTGCAGTGAGTGGGGTATGTTGTCATCTTAGGGAAGTACCACTCTAAGTAGGAGTGACTTCAGAGTGTGTTTTTTTCTTATCTGTGAAGTCCAGGGTGCTGTGCTCACCCTGAGCTGTGCTGAATTTCATGATGAGCTCCTCTACAAGATGATGTCCACAGGGAGAGCTCAGCCCCATGGCCCTGCAGAGCTCTCTGCTAGTGCTGATGTGCAGCAGCAGCAGCCAAAGTTAAACACATCCTTCTTCTCCTTATAAAATAGGGGTTGACCAAAAAATGTTTCTTTCTATAATGAAACCAATTTTGCTCCCACCAGTTCCTGCCAGCAAAGAACAACCTGGTGCTTGCTGGCCACTGGGCAAAGTGCAAAGTCTGACTGTGGGCTTGTCCTGGGTGGGTGGGTTTATAAGCAGGCTTGTGTGAAGTTTGTGGGGTATTTCTTATCACTGCCTTTGTGTTTCCTCTCCCTCTTGACTCAGTTTCCCCTGGCTGAGAGGGCCTCTCCTGCTGCAGGAGCAAGCTGCAGGATGGGCACGGTGGCTTTTGATCTTCCCCTGATCTCTAACCCAGTGCCCCAGGCCCTGCATATAAAAGAGATTTTGGGAAGGGAGGTGCTGTGAGTGAGCAATGCTGCAGCATTTCCTTCCCTGAAGAGAGAACAAGCTGGCAAGGAAGCAAACATTGCCTGAAACGTGGGAGTTGATGATTTCTTCCTGCTCCCAGAGAAGGGAGCTGTGGAGAGCTCTGCTGCTGGGCCCCTCCCAGAGCAAGCCCTGAGCTTTGCACTGTGCAGGGACTGTCACTTCCACTCCCTGCAGAGAGGATGGGCACACATTCCCTGTCCACTCCACACTCTGTGCTGCCACTTTGGCTGCTTGGTTGGGACTGGGAGCTTTTAAGTGCCTGTTGCACAGCCCCACAGAGGTAGGGGGTCCCCAGGGTGATGCCTCTGCCCTGACACTGTTGGTGGGTCTGGGGGCAGGGAGCCTGGGGTGTTCTGTGCTCTGGACAGTGCCTGGTCAGTGCTCTGTGCACATGTTACTTCTGAATTTTGGAGTTCCCATTTCTCCCTGCAGAGAAGCAATTAACAATACAATCTAATTCAGTGAAAAGCCTGATTTGGTTGTACAATTCAGATTGTTTAAAAAGGCTTCTTCTCCTGTCAGAGCCAGGACAGTCATACATGCTTTTGTGGCCCATGTTGCATCAATGATTCAAACCATGGCTTCACCCTGTCATCCACAGGCACTGGAGGATGTTCTCAGGTCCAGGAGAGAGTGATTCATAGAGCTGGACCTCTCGGGTCAGGAACACATTTGCAACAGATCACTTTGAAAGTGACCTTTTGCCCTGGTAATAAGTAACAAGTGCATCCTGCCAGTGGGGACATGATCTTGGTCATCTTTCTCTTGTTGGGCTGTTGGGCTGTGCAGTCATCTGGTTCCAGAGTGCCTTGTTTGTTTGGTTGCGTCTCTGTGGCATGAGGAGTCCACACACAAGGCCTCATTGTGCAACACATAAACAACTCATTAGACACAATGGGCTGGGGCAGGGCTTGGATGTCAAATTTGGGAACTGCACAGGCTCCTCCTCCTGCTCCTAAATGCTTCTTGTTGTGTGTGTTTATTGCAGGTGGTGACGTTTGATGCAGGAGGAGTGAGTGGCCATGCCAACCACATCTCCCTCTACACTGCTGTCAGGTACAATGTCTGCAAACTTCTCTGGGTGCCCCCCTGGGCTGGTGCTGCTGTGGAGGCAGAACCAGGGCAGTGTTCACTTCACTGCTCCAGCTCAGTGCCAGGCTGTGGGACATGACATTGGAGAAACTGCCACAGCTCTGGAAATAACCTATGGCATCTTTCAGTGTTCCATCAGCTGGGACCTTGCCAGTCTCCCTTTCACTGGGCCCTCTTTGCTCTTCCTGCCCTTGATCCCACTAAAATATGCCACAGATCACTTTGCACTCTGCTTTGAGGAGAGTGTGAATACATGATGCCTGAACTGGTGGCAGGTGGGTTTTGGAAAGTTCTTCACCAGAGGATGTTGCCATCTTGTCCAGGTACCTGAATTTACCTCTCTGCCCCAAGGACATTGCTCTTTTAGGAATAGTCTGTTAGTTCCTCCACCATTTTTTTCCTTACATTCTGGGACTCTGTGTTTCCATGTTGTGCTGGTGAGGTTAATAGACAGAAATCCCTTTATTAAAATCACTCAGATTTTGCTGGCAAGGCAGCCATTGTATTTTACTTTAACCCTCTGCTCATTCAGACCTCACTGTGTCCTAGAGAGATTTCCTCCAGAGCTGCCCCTGCCTTTCCCAGGCATGAGAAGAACTCTTTGCAAGTATAGCTTTGTATTTATAGCACCCATTTGTTTTCTGAATCATCTGTGCAATTCAAATAAACAAATTCTTCTGGCTCTCCTTGCTGACAGCATCACAGTGATTTGCCTTTCTCACTTGCCTAGAGAAAGCTGCAGTGCCACAGAACCCCTGCTGGGACCTTCAGCTTCTCTGGGAAGATGCTGAGAGCTTTGATGGCTGGAATTCAGTGTTAAAGGGGGATCATGGCTTTTCCCAGCAACTTCTGAAATTGCCTAACAGAGGAGAGGGGCTGGGGTTAAAGCAAGCAGTGCTTTGCTTGGGCTGGGTGGGGAGGTGGTTTCAGGCACAGTTTGAGGAGTGAACAGAGGTTGAGCAGAGGCTGATGGCTCAGGAGCAGAGGTTGGGCAGAGGCTGATGGCTCAGGAGCAGAGGTTGGGCAGAGGTTGATGACTGAGGAGCAGAGGTTGATGAGCAATGCTCACACCATTGGCACAGAGGGCCTAAAGAGCTTCCAGGACCTCTGTTTGCTCACTCAACTGCCCTATGACCCACAAAGAGAAATGAAAGGCAGGTTGTTAGGTGTCCTCCTCCACCCTGAAGAGATCATGGGAAAACAAGTTAGCAGCTGAGTGATATATGAGAAATTTAAGGAAAACTTGATTGTGATCCCAATTCTACTCTTGTCTTACTTTGTGGCTGTGCAGAAATCACTTTCCCAACTTCATGCTTTATGTTTCTTGTCTGTGCAGTGGGGATCTAACCCTCTTCTTGTCTCAGAGCATCTTACCAGGAAATGCTCATTGTCTGCAATTCCCAGAGCTTTGCCTTGGTCCTCAGCTGGGCTGATGAGATCCATGCTGATAGGGACACCAGAGCACGAGCAGTTCTCATTAACTAAGGGCTGGTTTGTGTCTTGTCTCCCTTCCAGTCCTGAATCAGCAGAATTAATCATGGTAGCCCCATCATCTGCATGTGGCAGGAGTGATGCCGTGGCTGCTGAAAGGTTAAGTTTATTTTTAGTGACTTGCTTGCCCTCATTATTTTTCAGTTTGTGTTATGGAGGAAGTAGAGCGTGACTGTATCACTCCTGACTCTCAGTGCCCTGATGAGTTCTCACATGTTGGCCAGCACAGGCAGCTCTGGGAGCACAAACTGAGGCTTCTCCTGTGCCCCTGTGCCAGCAGAGCTCTGCAGAGCAGCAGTGGCTGCCCCTGGGGCCCCAGTGCTACATGGCAAGGGAAAGGCAAACGACCTCTCCCTTCCAGGTATCATTTGCAATGTATTTATTAACCTTCTTTAAACAAGTCCTGCAGGGTTCTGCCTCCACTGTGAAAAGTGGAGGAAAGGATGAAGCAGGGGGCTGGTGCAATGTTCCTCAGCTCTTTTGGATGCTCCCAGTCTCTGGGAGACAGGCTTGTGCCCACTTCCATGAGATCACTTTCTGCAAGAGCAGGGCTGGAACGGGCTCTGTGACCCCTCCCACAACTCCTCACTTCAGGAGGTGCAGATTATTGAACAGCTTCAAGGAATAAAACAGTTCAGGAAATGGTCATAGCTGAGCAGATGCTCAGTATTGTCTGCTAAGGGCATAAATATTCTTTCCAGTGTCTGGAACAGAGGTTATGTTCAAAGGAGCAGGAACTACTCAGAAGAAATGAGCTCTTTCCCTTGCAGCAGCCTTCCTCCTGACAGCTTGCAAGAGTCCAGCTGCTGCTGTGTGCCTGCCTGGCCTTCAGATCTGGGAGGAACTGGGAAATGCCAAGGTTCAAGGATGGATTTGTTCTTCTGCAAGCGAAAAATAAGAAAAAACAGGATGGGAGAGGAACACAAATTACTATTTGATTTCAGTCTCCCCTGGGAGTATTTCAGTTCTGGCTTCCAGACAGAAAAAAAACCCAACCCAAACCCAAGAAAAACCCACTGCAGCAAAGCAGGGAGGACTGGAAGCAATCTTCTGTGGTTTGATTTGGCAACATCATCCTCTTTTATCCCCCAAAACGGGAGCTTTCACTCTGGCCATGGGAGGTTGGATCCTTTACACTCATCCTCAAGGAAGAGCAGTTCTTGAGTGACATCCAGGTCACTTTATCCCCTCTCAGCATTTGGCCAGTCACTAGGCACTGTGGTAATGAGCTTGGTAAATACTCTGTGGCAGGAATATTGGAGAACCTCTCTCTCCTGCACTCTGAAATGACAGTGGCTGCACTGAGATCACATGTAATATCAAGGTGGTTTAGTTTTGCACGAGTCACTGTGCATTTTGATTTTAAACAACCCCTCTTGCCCAGGAGCCTGGCAAATGGGGGGCTGTTGGGTTTGTTGTTTGCTTGCTTAGGATGGAGAGGAATCATCTTTGTGAGGAGGAGGAGGGAGGATTGTACCACTTGTTTTCTTTAGTGAGCTATCAAATCCATTTTATTCCAGCTAGAACAGAAAAGAATAGTCTTGTCTGCTTAGGGCAGAGCAAACTGAGTGGAAAATAGGAGCTGCTATATTTAACCACTGTGCATTATGTTGTTATAGCAACTGCATCCATAAAACTTCTATCAATGATGCCATATAAAAAGCTGCATCAAGGAATCATTATCTGAGCCTATTCTCGTCAATTCCATTTGGAAAAACACCTCTGAGTCCTGCAGGATGTTTTTTAACATTCACCAGCCCTGTGGCAGGTTGTAAATGAGGCTGTGCAGAGATAATATTTGGGATCTTTATCACTCAGCAGTGGATTAGGATGCAGCCTGAGTGCCACCAATGCCTTGTGGCACTGCCATGTCCCAGCCTGGCCACTGAATGCCCCACTCCTGAATGCCATGGACATTGTGCAGAGGGCTGCACTGAGGCTCCCTGGCAGAGGAGGGTTGGGTAAATGCCAGCTGCAAATATGTTTGGAAACAATGAGGAGCAAAGTGTCCAGCCAGTCCCACTTGGTGGGAGCCATTCTCAGAGGCCACCAACTGCATCCCACCCCAACAAAGCACAGTTCTGCTCTGAGTTTCTGTAGAATTTCCAAGGCCAGGTCTTAAAGGACAGGGAGGAAGCTGGGTGATTAGCTTGATAAGTGTGAAGGATATCCCATTTACCACTTTTATTTGGTGCCTTCTTACAGTGTGAGGCTGGAAAATCTCTCCCTCCTTTCAGCAGCTGCAGCTCATGCATTTCTCACTTGTTTTACTGATCTTAAATGTGCTGGGGGAGCTTATGAGTGATGGCTGTGGTTGCAGCCAGACTGTCCCCATAAGGCTGAGACAGAATTGTGCTCTGCTGTCTATCCTTGAGACTTCCTCTCAAAGCTCTCTGCCCTGCCATATATCCCATAGCTGGGTGTGTAGTTCTAGATTTTATCTCATTCCTTTATCCCTTTTCCTCATTCCTTCATTTGACCAAGTTCATCCCAGTGCCCTTCCATGACACTGTTGAGAGCCATCAGGATTAAATCTTAGCATGGAGCACCAGCACAGAAGGGATTCCCTCTAAAGAAGGTTTTTTCCCCCCAAAGAAACAAGCCTCAGGGCATGTCCTTCCCTGTGCCACTGGGCTGCTGGCAGTGAGGGAAGCAGTGACACTGCACATTCCTCTCCCAGACAGTGCAAGGCCCAAAGCACAGAGCCAGGACAGCTCTGTCAGCAGGAACATCTCTGCATTGCCACTGGCAGGGCATCTTTTGCCACTGCTCCACGTGTGAGTACAGGGAGCCTGAGCAGTGTTGTACAAAGTGCTGCTCCACGGTGTAGTTCAGGGTGCATGGAAATGGAGCCAGAAAATCCAGCTAGGGAGGGAGGAGGCATTCCAGAGAGCAAACATCCAACATCTGGCAAGGATATCCTAATGTCTCTGTGATTCCTGGGAGAGTGCCTGTTCTTCCTCCTTCACATCTGTTTCATCAGATTAATTGGGCAGATTAGAGGTTGGGATTCTAAATGGAGCCCCAATGCAGCTTTAAGACATCCATTCTTTGCCATGCTCTTCAAAACTGTATTTCCCCAGTGCTCCACAGCAGCCAGCAGTCAGCTCAGTGAAGGGTTTTGCCTCTGGCTTGGGAAACTGTTTGGAGAGTGAAGTCATTGAATTCAATGAACAACTTCTCATCAAACAGAACATCACCCAAACTGTAACACACCCTCGTGGGCATGAGCCCCAGGGGGGTTCTGTGCTCCTCTGGACTGAGGTTTCAGCTCCAGCTTGACTTGTTCCTTCTTGGAACAGCTTGGGAGTTTTCACTGGTCAGTGCCACAGAGGAGCTGACCCACCCACACCTTTCCTGGAGGATGCCTGAGTGAAAGCAGGGAATCTGGGAGCCAGCTCAGTCCTGCAGTTTGCAGGGTGAGGGCGTTGGGCCATTTCAGTGTTTCTGCTGAGCAGATGGAGCTGGTGGCTGCAGAGCCTTCAAAGCAGCTGGGCCTTGAGGGAGGAGCTGGGGCTGAGATCTTACAGGGCAGAAATGGTTGGAGCCTTTGGATGTCTCATGGCCTTCCCAAATTCTTCACTGCAAAGGGTCTCACATGTGGACCTGAACCTACCACAGGCATTGCAGGGAGAGGTGCCCTGTAATCACCAGGCTCTGGCACCTGGGCAGTGGCTGGGAATGAGCCACCTTAGGTCACTTTGTGTTTAAAAAGGATTATAAAAAAATCTCTCCGGGAAGAAAAAACAAAACACCCACATGGAAAAATCTCCTGAAAAAGAGCCTGTGTTTTACTTTTTGAGATTTTATGCCAAACTCTTTCATTTAGACCAAACCACAGCAAGTCCAATCTGTAAAACAACATTCCCAAAATGGCAACAACTGAGAGCTGCAACCTCTCCCCTACTTGGAAGTGTCCCATGGAGACACTCCAGCAGGGTGGAGATGGGAGTGAGAAGATGGATTTGGGAGAGGATTGGCTCATTTTGTGAACGTGTGCAGGAGGTAGAGCTTCGTGTTTCTCTCTCTCTCTCTGCAACCACAGAGAAATACAAATGAGCAAGGCTGCAATTCCTCTGCACACAGAGCTGGGTGGAGCCCGTTCCCAGGGCTCTGCACTGAGCTTTGCTGAGAATTCAAGCATTTAGATTGGGACAAAAAGGATGAGGAGAGATGCAGTTTCTTCATGCCTGTTCTTCCAGATGGGTGACAGGTCTGCTGGCAGCAGCTTTGAGGATCTTTCAGTAACTAAACACATTTTGTGTCTCCCTGAACCTTTACACAAGCACAAACTCCTTCATTTACTGCTGAATGACACTTTCCTTCCCTGCTGAAGATGCTCCCTGCTCCTGCTGAAACGTTTCCATATGAGCTGGATCTCTCACTCCTGTTTCTAGTGACAGGAGTGGTTATTATTAGTTCTCTCTTGGAGCAGCTCAGGGCTTTGAGGGTGCCTCCATGGCAGAGCAGCACACCCAGAACAGACACTGGGCTTTCAGAGTTTGCCAAATTTCACAACCACTCACTGCTTTATCTCTCCAAGCATATTCTAAAAGTTTCCCACCCTACTAACTATACCAAGTGCTGAATCATTTCTTTGGGTGGCCAGATTCCACTTGTGGGGGAAGAAACCTCTGGCAGAAGACCAGAGCAGATATTCATGGAGATATTTAAATTACAAGGCAACATTTAACAGTCTTTGTCAGAGCAGTAAGGCTTGAGTGGTGGGGCAGAAGGTGGCCAAGACACTATTCCAAGGCCACTGTTTAGCAGGAAATGGCATTGCTTTGGCTCTGGAGCAGAGGACACCACTGGCAGGAGAAGCTGTTTGAATATGTTTTCTGATTGCTGTTTGAGTTCTGTCATGACCTGCATTTCTGGCTTGATTTTTGCTTTGTATTGCATTGGGTATTCATCACTCCGTGCTTCCTATTTTGTCTAGGCCTGTGTAGCTAATCCTTTTCCTTGAACTTAACCAACAGCCAGAGATAATCCTAGTTTGAAAGTGACTGGAGAAACACAGCAGTTTACATATAATGCATGTTTTATCCTGGCTGATTTACACATGAACTGGCACATTGTCCTTTGTCAGATACACCACTATGAGGTGATAACAATCTCTTTAAATATTACACAGGGTTAAATAACTTTTATTTTATTATTATTTCCTTTCTCATTTTGGCAAATGTTCCATTGTTTGGATGTCTTTTTCTCCTGGAAGAGCAGGACTGGGTGTGGGACAGCCCTGAGTGCCATCTGCTGGAGACCTGCTGCTTCCCAGCCCTGCCTTGGGCCAAATCCAGTGTGGCTCCAAAGCCATGAGCAGGGAAAACAAGAGAATTAAGAAAATAATTGAAATTAACACCCCCTGATGTCCTCAGCATCCCAGGGTCATTTGCTTACACTTCTTGATGGAAGTGCCACCACCATTCACATCTCCCATCCTTGGTCCTCCTGTTCTGTTTTGCTGCAGAAACTTCCCAGGACAAAGTCATGAAGGGATCAAAGTTTTGGTGAGCAAAAAGCCAGAGCAGCTTCTCAGATGTCCCAGTGCCAGCCTGGGTTAGAAAAAAGAGCTGGTGCCCAAAAAGGAGCAGCTGCTGAGACAATTCCCCTGGCCAGCAGAGCCTTGGCTCCCAGGGGTGAACAGCCTTTGGCAGCCTCTTGGGTTTCCCTTGGGAAGTCTGAGAGTGAATTTGATTTGTGGAGCTTATTTGTGGTGTGTTCCAGGAGGCAGGATGAGGGAAGGAGTGGCAGAATAGTGTGGGGAATGAGGCTTAGCCCTGCCTGAGGTGCTCCAGTGTGGGCTCCTGAAGTTTCTCACAAGATTGGCCATTGTCACTGGGTGTGAAATGAAATGGCTTGGTTTAATGTGCAGGGTTTTATTCCTGTAAAATCAGGATTTGAGTAGTTCCACGGAGTGTTGACCCCTTGTATCTCTTCTTTCACAGGTACCTGCATTCAGAGGGGAAGTTACCTGAAGGTAGGAGTTCCATCACCTCCCCTCCCACCTCACATCCCCACCCTCCCACCTTGACATCCCTGTTGTGTCCAGGGTTCCAGCTGCCCAACTCATCCCTGCACTGCAGCTGAAACCCACAGCTGAACTTTTATCTTCCTGCAATTTTTTACCAGTTCAGGCTTCTCTGTAGTCACTTTTCAGTCCCTTGGGGTTGTCCTGCCTCAGTGATGTGATGAAGTGTCTGACCTGTGCCTCTTGGGTGAATTTGAATGCTCTTTCCAGGTCCCTCAGCTTAGTCACAGTTTTTGGTCACATCCTGCTTATAAGCCTTTTTCCTTTTCTGTGACACAAGCCTCAGAAACAATTACCCACTTAGCCAAAAATATTTGCATGTAGCAAGGTAAACCTCCACCAAACTGTGCTCAGAAAGAAATCTGAAATCTGCAGTGGCACAACAAACTGTAGTGGCTTCTTCCACCTGTGAGCAAGAATCTCTGAGAAATTCTCTGTACAAGTAAGGAAAGCAAAGAAACAAAGTACAGAAGGAGGTAGCCCCTGACCCCTTTTTTAGAGCAGAGCTGCAGCTCTTATCTCCAGCAAACAGTTCCTGCCCAGGGACAAATGTGTGGACCTCGTTTAAGCACAAAGCTGTCACTCAGCTCTTTGGACAGAGCAGAGGAAGGTGGCTTAGCCAGGCCCACCCAGTCATCCTCCTGCTCCCTCAGCAGCCATCCAGGCTGTGTTCCTTTAATGCTAATTCCCAAATCATTGTAGGATTTGAATGAGTCACAGCAAATCGGTTTTAATTCTCTGCTAGCAGGAAGTTGCAGGCCTAATGAGACAGCATGAGCCAAGATGGCAGAATGCCCTTAAGCTGAGCTCTGACTCCAGTCCCTTCAGTTCCCCAGTTCATGAAAGAGGAGTATTAGTGCCAGCTTCATTCCTAGGACCTTTTCTTTGTTCAGCCTTGGGCTGCAGCAGAGCTCTGTGTGCTGTGTGCACACAAAGGACAAGGGGCTGCAGTGGTTGATGTCAGACCCCATCTACACTGAGCCACTTTCATGTGCTGCTCATGCAGGTTTCACTCTGGTCCTGAACATGGGCTGTGCCTCAAATCCATTCAGGTTTGAAACAGACTCACATACAGAGAAAATTTCCATTTCTCCAGCAGCATCAAGAGGCTGCTGGAGCTCTGTGCAAGCCTTGCTGCTCTGATTACATCACATCTGACATGACCTACAAACACCAAAGGAACGGGGAGCTCCCATGCTGCTGCTTATGCTAAGCCTTTCCAAATATAGTTCCAGTCTCATTGAAATTCCCAGTATTTATAATTTGATCTGGCAGGCATGCAGGGCTGTGCACCAGAGGGGCTTAATGAAACAAGGGTGATGTGGGATTGAGGCTGTCTGGATGGAGCTGAAAGGGATGTTCAGGCCATGGAAAAGTGCTGTGTTGCTGTTGAGAAGAGGGAGCTGTTTGTGGGTGAGCCTGTGTAAGCCCATGTGATCAGGGAATCCACAGAAAATCTCCCTGCAAATGCAAAAGCCAGCTAAGCCTTGCATTGCCTCAGTGATATGCAAATGAGCACCCTAAATATCCTGCTCTGCTTTCTAATGCCTTTAGCCAGCACAAACACAACAGGCTTTTTATAATCTGTAATCAAGTTCTGCAGCCCAGGCACAAGCACTTGTTTCAAGAAGCCAAGACAACTGCTGGATGTGCTCCCACCCTGCCACTGGCCCCTTCCAGCTACAACCAGTGCTCTTCCAGAAGAACCTGTGCCTCCTTCCATCAGGAGCAGTGCAGGCCTGCAGCACACACAGTGCTCACTCAGGAGCTCCTCATTCTAGGCATCCTTGCTGCCTGAGTGATTTGGAAGTGGAAAGCCAAGCTGAGCAGGCTGCAGGCTTCACACACTTCTATTCTCAGCCTAATCCATGAGCTATATTGATCCTGCCCTTTCTGCCAACCAGGAGAGGTTGCATTACACTGCTAATCCCATCCTGCCCAGGCCACAGGCACAGCAGGCTCTGGAAAGCTTCACCTGCTGGTGTCACAGGACTCCTCAATGGCAGCCCTGCTCTCACCCCGCTTGGCAGGGAGCAGCCTGACTCTCTGAACCGTTTTCCATCTCTCCCTGGACTGTACATTCCTTCCCTGCTTCATTTCATCTCACATTGCCATGCAGAGCAAGCTTTGCTGTCAGCACATGGAAATCCTGGTTGGATCACTGACACAGAGGGCTCTCACAGTGCCCTTATTTTTGGGGAGCTGGATGCCACCACTTCACCTGATCTGACCGAGGAGGACCCAGCAGGTCAGAGCCATCCACACTGAAATCACTTGCCATGGTTTTGAGTCCTTATTGCTGAACTTTGGGGAACAAAAGGGTGCAATTGCTGCGTGAATTCTATTTTTCAGGGAAAGAAAAATGAGGAAAGGGAGAGCACATTTGGTTAACAGAGCAGCCCAAGCTTCAGAGAGTGGTGCCAGGCCTCTTTTCCCATCACTGTGAGTAGGAATTGGTGTGGCATTGCCAGAGTCCATGAAAGCCATCCAGGAAAGGAAAGATCATTGTCCTGTGTTTAAAAAGCAAACAGGTGCCATTGGGAATGCTGACAGCAGCACTGTACTGATTCTTCCCTCTGAAACTACCCCAGCAGCAGCCCAGAGGATCTCTGCAGAGGAAGGGGAAGAATGGTTCTCCCACTCACAGCACCTCACAGGTTTCCTTCCAAGTTTGCAATTTGCAAGCAAGAAATGTCTCCGAGTGGAATTAAAGGAGTGTCAGGGCCCTTCTGTGAGCGATTGCAGCACTTGTGCCTGCAGAGCATCCCCTGGGAGAGCAGCTGGACCGAGGGCAGCCGAGCAGCTCTGCCTGTCGCTCGTCCCGGGGGCTGGGAGCGGGGCAGGGGCTCAGGAAGTGTCGGGGCCGTGCCGGTCCCAAGCCCCGGCATTCCCGCACATCCCGGGGCGCTCATCGCCCAGCGCCGCTCCGTGACCCCGCGGAGGCACCGGGGACACGGCAGCGGCACGGCGGGGACAGGAGGTGCCGAAGGCAGCGCCCCGAAGGGATGCGGTCCCGCTGTCCCGCTCCCGTTCCCGGCCGGCGGACGCCGCCACCTCCCGGCGGCTCCCGAGCAGCGCCCGCCGCTCCCAGCGCGGATCTTCCGCCGCTCCCCCGCTCCGCACCGCCTGCAAGAGCCCGGGGTTGCCCTTGAGGGCTCGGCCCCTGCCCCTTGCTGCCCACAGCAGGAGGAAATCACTGCGGTGATGCTCTGTGTGACCTGCTGGGAGTCAGCTCCCAGTGTCCCCTCCGTGGAAGGGGAGCGTGGCCCTGGAGCGCTCTGTGGTGCTGAAATGAAGAGTTAGCCAGTTAACTTTGGAGAGTGGGAGAGGCTGTTGAAAAGTTGGAACAACACCCTTGGAGAAAAGAAAAGAAAGAAAGGAATTGAAAGATCCTGGTGATGTGCCAGAGGGAGTCCATCAGAGCTTTGTTCTGTCTCTTCTGTGTAATTTCACTGTTTCAGGGCTCACTGAAGGAAATCTCATTGCAAATTGAATTGCATCTCTGCCCACCTGTGTAAACTGTGACTTTGGCCTCTTCTGTCAAACTTTAATACAATGTGGGAAGTGTGGAACATAATCACAGCAGGTGCCAAGCCAAGGAAATCCCAAAGCAGCTCCCTTGAGAGCTACAGGCTCTTAACGGGACCATCAGTAGCTCTGAACTCATCAGTGAAGACAATTTAGCCATGGTAAAAAAAAAAATAGCAATTAACTTTTGAGTTCAAAGGGATCTTTGAAACAAAAAACTCCCTTCAACATCAGCAGAATCTTGAAACATGTTGCCTTCATCTGCTTCATCACAAGCATCTGAACAATGAACTCAGGATCTCTGTTAAAGTGTTACTGCCTGCCTGAGTTAATATTTTATTCCTGAGGCTTGTAAATATTTATTCTGTAGCTAAGAATTGGAGTAGAAAGATGAAATTTCATTTTGGTAGCTGAACCAGAAACTACTGTTTTAAAATTCCATTTTATGATACAGTGTCAGCATTCAGACAATCATTTGCATCTATTTTTTTGAGCCTAATTATGCAGGAAGAATTTTAAAACACACAGTTTTTGGGATTTTCAAAGCTAGCTTTGCTTTCCACAGGCTATTACAGAACAAGAACCAGTGCAAAGGGTCACATACACAATAAGAGCCAATGCAAGTGGTCATAGATGTGCACTGGGCACAAAGAAATCCTGGGGGGAGCATCAGAAGTCGTTCCCCTTTACACAAAAAAGATTCCCAAGGCCAGCAGCACAGGGAAGCTGCAAAGAGCTGCTGAGCCTGGAGAAAAGGGCACCTTACAGGAATGCTGCTGGTTTGAAATATTTATCTTTTTTCTCTGTGTAGGGTGCCGTGTGCTCGTGCTGGAGTCAGTAAATCTCTGCAGGAAATACATTTCCTTCCTGGATGTCCTCATTTCCTGCCTCCTGCCCAGGGATGCACTCTTCATCCTCACAGAGGAGGAGACTGAACAAGCCAAGGTGAGATGAGTGACACCTGCCTGACCTGTTGGAGTGGCTCGTCCTCTTTGTGAGCACTTTAGTCACAAGTGTCACATTCCCAGGGGATGCCAGAAGCAGTGTCATCCGTGGGTTAGAAATGTCACTGAGGAATGTCTGCTGTGATTTTAGAAACATGGACAAGCCAGGTTACCTCATGTCCTGTGTGACAGGACAAGGCTGAGCAGATTTGCAACTCAGACAGTCACTGGGCACTGAGTTTTACACTCCCCAGGATGTAGGATGCATTTCAAAGGAAACTGGATCCAACACAGTATTCTGAACATGTGAGTGGCCTGTGAAAGCCTGGCATCACTGCATGCCATGAACAGCATCCTTGATCACAGCTCTCACTAAAGATGGAGACAGCCTGTGAACTTGTGGTCCAAAGCTCTTCACAAGTTCCCTTTACTGTACATTTTTAAACTGTTTTGCTGCATAGGATCTCACACATTTACTCCACAGTTCCTTACATCAGAATCTGATTAGCAGATGAAAATATTTACCCAGCAAACAGTGCTGTTAATTCACAAATTACAGACTTTTCTTGCTTCTGAGGCTGTTAAAAGGTAAGAGTTACTTATGGAAACAGCTTGGATGAAAGTGGTGTTCATTATTCCCATGTATTTTTGTTCCTGAAATCTGACCTTTCTAGGCTGGTGCACTATAAATAGACTCAGTTGCAGCTGCCAGTGTGTGGTCAGGAGCAGAGATGTTCCCAGACACACTTATCAGGCTCCTGCTTCCAAGCATGTGAACACTTCCCCGGGCCTGAGAGCAGGTGGGGAGGAGGAGTTAGAAGTGACACATCAAGTGTCCTTTCCAGCAGGACCCTCTGAGCATCAGGCAGCACAACAGCAGGCTCGGGACAGACAGGCCCAGAGCTTGGGCAGCCTGCCCTGCCTCTCCCTGCTCACTGTCCTACAAATGGGCACTGACTCCCAGAGCAGGAGCAGGAAACTGCCCCCACACCAGCTCTGGAAGGTTCCTGAGTTGCTCTCTGCCCTGTTTCTCTCCTAGAGAGCCATGAGGTGCCATCGCAGCCAGCTCCTCTGGTTCCGCCAGCTCTACCTGCTCTTCTCTCGCTACCTGGTGCTCAATTCCCTGCGCCTGCTCTGACAGGACACCACTCCCAGGAGCAAAGAATGAGCAAAGCCACCACTGCCCCAGGCCCAGGACTCAAGAAAGCTCCTGTGTTAGGATGGGGTGCTCTTTGTGTGGCATTCTCCACACTACAAAACCCAGGCTGGGTGAACCTCCTTCTGAGTATCTTGTTGCCTGATACATTGAGAACAGGGTTAACAGCTACTCTGTATTCTCATCATAGAAGCTTAAATAAGATGAGAAATTTGGATTAACTTTAATTGGGAGCCAAGCTCTGGAGGATTCTGCATTGGAGAAGATATGGCAGAAATTGTTTCCCCAAGAAGATAGAGCTGCAAGGACTGCTTGGCAACTCTCCCTTGGTGCTTTTGTAAAATCCAGCTATCAGGAGTAACTTTTCAAAGGTCATGCTATCTCCACAGATACCACAACCACAACACCTTTGTTATTCAGTCAGTACTTTAAAAAGCCAAAGCTTTTGAATAAAACATCAGAAATTATGCAATTTTTTCCTAATTGCACTTTGCTGTTGCTTCTTTTATACATATTGTGTTGCAGGCTCCACCTTCACTTTCACCTCCTGAAATATGAGCTTTTCTTCTTGATTCAGAACAGGGCTCAAGGTCAACTCACAGGAGTCTCAGCAGGACACAGAAACGAGGTGCAAGTGATTCTAATGAAGGTTTTTGTATTGTCATTTAAACTTTAGCACAGCTAAAGGCAAAGTGCCAAACCAGCAACCCTGCAGTGGTGTACAGAGCAGAGGCAGTGTGAAAACTGAATGTCACAAAGGAATGAGATAATCAGCGTAGAAAGATTTATTTAAGAAACAGAGAACAGGTAACAGTAATGTAGAGACTGATTTCACCAACCATCACCCAGGAAACCTCGACTGCACTTCCACGGCAGTGCTCCCAAGGCTGCTGAAGGGTGTGTCAGGGTTTTGACATGTCTCTGATGGTCTTGTGTTCCCTCACTGCTTTCTCCCACTCCTTGCCATTGATATCCTCTGTGATAATGGTCTGCACAGTGCCATCATCCAGACAGTGGGGAGCAATTCCTGAAGAAAAACAGAGCACACAGAAACCTACTTTTCATAAAATGTGGAAGATGCGTGCTTCATTCCATGGCTGGGGCATCTCAGGGAATTGTAAATGCTATTGCTGTAAGGCTGAGGAGCCTGGATGAGAATCCTGTCACAGGAAGAAGCCCACACATTTATAGGTAAGATTGTTTTTTATGGAAGAGCTACAGGTTCAGACTGCAGTTCCTTTAGGAACAAACTCTTAGGACACATGCTGCTCATTGCTGTCATGTCAGCATCCAGTGGAATCTTTATCCAAGGTTTACTTGGTGGTTAACTCTGGTTAGCACAGCTTGCTTTGTACCTACCATAACCATCAGGGTTAGAACGAGGAGTATAAAAGCTCTGAACACCACAGGTCTTGCAGAACGTGTGCTGGGCACGGTGTGTGTTGAAGGTGTACGTTGTCAAATTGTCAGCACCCTGAGGAAAGGAAAAGCACTGGAAGTTTCCATGGAAATAGATGGATTCATTACTTTGGAAAGATACAATGGAGAAATGTACAATTTAAAATGCCACCTTCCTGTCTTAACTTGAGATACAGAGCTGTGCATTCCTGCTCCTTTCCTGAAGCCCTGTGCTCTGTATGGACACGTGTCCATAACAGTCAGGCCTGGGAACTGCAAGAGCTCTAAACAAGATGCACTTACACAACCACACCAGACAGCTTAAAATGCAGCCATTTCCCCCAAACAGCCAAACTTAGAGCAGAAAACTGCTTGTTCTTGGCTCTGTGAGGGTAACTCTGCTCGTGCTCATGTGTGTGTTCTCACTGTACCTTCAGCAGCTTGAAACGCGACGCTGGCACAATGAAGTGTCGGTTCTGTTTCTTGGTGCAAATGCTGCAACTGTAAAAGAAAAAACAGACCTTTCTAGAAGTGGACGGGTTGTAAAGCAGCAATCTGGCCTCTTGACAACAGAAATTTCACTGATAGCTAGAATGGCTCAGAGGTAAGTGGCAAAAGTGGATTTGTGGTGTCAGTAGTGTTTGTCCAGCACACCCATGAACAGACTGACCCTACACAGGTACCCCAATCAGATCTTCTCACACACAACTCTTGAGGATAAACTCTAGCCCTGAGAAATCCACTCAATGCTTCAGAGCATGCTTGGACAATTTTGCCAACATTCATTACCTTGCAAACAAGAAAGTAAAGTTCAGAAGTTCACCCATGATCTGGAACAAATGAGTTGCAGGCAAAGAGGGGTCACTACTGAAACCAGAGAGTGTTTTAGTGTGAGGCACATGTGGTCAGAGCTGTAATGTTGCTTGAGAAGAACAAGTTAAAAAAAGACCAATGTGCTTTGAGCCCCTGGATGAGAGGAAACAGAAAGCAGATGGGTGAGCACCTGGACTCATTAGATCTCTCCTGACACTTTCTGTGTGAGCCTGGCTGAGACATGAAGTCCTGCCCAAAGCAGCACCTGCAATCACCAACACTGATCTCATAGTGGATCAGGACATAATTAGGGGTAAATCCTGTGGAAACAGCTCAGATGGTGTTCTGCAGCTGTCCCATCTTTAGCTCTAAGGCTGGAAAAGCAGAGAGCTGCCATTCATCTCTGGGAACAGGGAACACACCAACTCACTTGCAGTTGAACACGTGCAGATCTGCTGAAGCCCAGACCTCAAAGCGGACGGCTCCACAGTGACAGCCTCCTGTGTGCTTCACCAAACCCCTGTATTCACTGCAGAGAGACACAACAGAGCTTCTGGGATCCTCCTCTCGTGGTTTTTGCCCCAGGGAACAGTAAGGTTATACATGACATTATTCAGTTCTCTCTTGAGCTGTTGCAGAACACTAAGAAATATATCCACTCACATATATTTAATAACGTGTCAGAAAATTGAGGTGGAGGATGGTTTCTGTCCTCTGCAGCAAGTGCTTTTGTGGTTTAATTAAAATAGTGACAAGGAAAGAAGAGCAGCACTTTGAGGACTGTGTAAAACACAGCTCCCCACCACACTCCAGGTCACAGTGCTGACCCTACAGCTGTGTCCATACACAACCCTACACAGAAACCAGGGCTATCACCTCAAAACAAACTGCTTGGAACTGAGAACTAAATTTCCCCACAATTTTCCCCACAGTTCCTCCAACACCACTAATATTCCTCCATTTAAGAGCCGGAGAAAGCAGAGATTTGTGGATTCTCTATAATATTTGAAATGTCTTTTATTTTGGGTTGCAATTGCAAAGGAACTTTATGGCCAAGGAATTTCTGAGCCTGTGCTTCTCTCCCTCCCCGAGCCGCCTCCGCAGCAGCTGGGCAGTCGCTGTGCGGGTCAATCCCTAAATGCAAAGGAAAAAAACACATTTTCCTTCCAGATTTTGCCTCCCACGGACAGCTCTGATGTGCCGTGCTCTGCACGGAGCGAGCACAGGAAATGGGTGGAGATTGAGCAGCCGAGCCTGGCGGAGCCCCCAGGGACATTTTCTTTGGGAGAGCCTTAAAACACGGGCAGCTTTAGCACAGAAATCCACTTCTTTTCCACGCTGCGTGCGCCCCCTCCCCATCCCAGCCCCGGCGCCCCTTCTCGGCAGCTCTCGGGACCCGCCGTGCAGGGAGCGCTGCCGTGAGCGGGGCTGCGGCGGGAGCGCGGAGCCCCGGTCCCGTTACTCACTACGCGTCCAGCAGCAGCCGCGCCGCCTCCTCGCAGCTCAGCCGGTGCCGTTCCTGGAAGGCGGCCCAGCGCCCGCTCTGCGCCCCCAGATCGATGAGGCCGGGCCCGGGGAGCTCCGCCTTGACTCCGGCCGGGCTTCCCCCCGCATTCCTGCTCCGGACCCGGCGCGTCCCGCCCGCGGCCGCGCTGACGGAAGGGGGTGAGGGGACACGGGAGGGGACACGGAAGGAGAAACAGGAGGGGTGAGGGGACACGGGAGGGGACACGGCGGGACCGGGGAGGGGCTGAGGGGACACAGGAGGGGTTACGGGAGGGGCTACGGGAACACGGAGGGGATGAAGGAACACGGTGGAAACGTGGGGGGCCGGGACACAGCGGCACCGGGAGGGGCTGGGGTACAACGGGGGGAACGCGCAGTAAAGAAATCTTTTCCTCATATCCACCCTAAAGCTCCCCTGGCCCTCACGTCCTCTCATCCTTCCGTGTTACCTGGGCAAGAGAGCGATCCCAGCTCGCCATAGCCTCCTGTCGGGGCTGCAGAGAGATGCCAGGTCCCCCCTGAGCTCCCTTTGCTCCAGGCTGAGCCCCCCCAGCTCCCTCAGCCCCTTCCCCAGCTCCCTTCCCTTCCCTGGACGCGCTCCAGCCCCTCCATGTCCCTCGTGCTGGGCCCAAAACCGGCCGCAGGATTGGAGGTGCGGGCTGAGCAGTGCCCAGCACAGGGACAGTCACTGCCGGCCGCCCTCTGCCATTGGAACAGGCTGCCCAGGGAAGCGCTTGAGCCACCAGCCCTGCAAGTGCTGGAGAAACTGCTGGATGTGGCACTTGGGGACACTTCAGTGGTGGCCTTGGCAGCGCTGGGTTAACAGTTGCACTTGATGATCTTCAAAGATTTTTCCAGCCTGAAGGATTCTATGATTTTCTGATTCCAGGGCTGAGGCCAGGCATGCCAGTTATCCACAGGCATGAGCCCGAGGTTTCCTCTCTCATTCTGAGCATGATGCCTCACAGGTTCATGGATGGGAAGGTGCTCAGGTGCTGCTGGAATTGTGGTGTTTCACTTCTCTGCTATGAACAGCCCTCATTTAGACACAGCACAGGATGTGTTTAGGCTTTCCTGAGGTTTGAAGTCATTGAAGTCATTGTGGCAGCTTTGCAGAGAAATGGCTTCTAACAGGATTCCCACTTAGCTTTTCACTAATTGTGTTACCAAAGTCTTGAAAATAAGAGAGTACATACCTTAAAAAGAAAAAAAAAAAACCAAAAACAAAAACACCACAATCAAGCAAATAACAATAACAACCACCAAATAGGAAAATGTGAAATCACCCATTTAGTGGTAAATGTCTTACAGAAGGTTATTCTTGAACACTGAAATTCAGTGCTGTTTCTCAAGTAAAACTATCAATGCTGGGAAAAGTACAATACTTGGAAGTGTCCAAGTTACATTCAGTTGGGGGAAAAAAATAATCACTCCAAAGATGAACCTTTGTGCTCAGTGTTGCAGGACTGGAAACTCCTTTTGTTTGACATGTAATCAAGAATTTGTAGTCAACAGAACTTAATGTCTTGTCCTTTCTAAGAAGGGGAAAGACGTAAACAAGTGAGCTGAGTCTTGAGAGGCAAAGAGGCACCAAAGGATCCTGTGGCAGCCAGGAACATGGCAAAGCAGGACAGTGATGAATAAACATCCATCAGCACTCTGGCCTGGAAAAGAGCTTTAAAAACATGTGACTCTGGTGTTCAGGCTGCCTCCTGAGATGGCACATGCCAGGATTTGCTTCAGAATCCTGTGGCTCAGCACCTCTCTGGTAGGAAAGGGCACAGAGTCACAGTTTCCTGTTATCCCTTATGTGAACCTCTGCTCCGGTTACTCACCCTCATGGAAGAATACACCCTGTGTGACAAATTCACATGCTGCTCCTGATCTGAGCCACTCCCAGAGCTTTGGTCAAACCAGATTACATGTCAGTCACCTCGTATTTTGGGAGGAAAAAGTCACGGAGGTGAAACTGGGAAGGCACTGAAACTGAGCCTGTGCTGGCTGCAGCAGGGATTCATCTCCCCTCGGGCATGGCCAGCACCACTCAGGGTCTGTCCTGTCCCAAAAACACTGAGCTCAACACACTGAAAGCTAGAGGGTAATTTTTGGAGCTCATTTTAGGGGCTGGTTATGTCGATTCACACAAATAACCCACCAGCACTCAAAAAATGCAGTTCCAGGAGAAAACTGGAGTGAGTTTGTCTATGTAATATCTGCAAATCTGTCAGTCTCTGTGCCTCTCCACAATTAGTTCACTTTATTTTAAATGCAGAAGCTGTTTTGAGAAGCTAAATTCTGTTCCCCTGTGATATCTCAGAATAAAGAACAGGAGGACAAAAATGGAAGTGCAAAATGCCATAGTAAAGAAATTGTTTCTCTTTTTTCATTAGTTTCATATTTCATCTCTAAGGACTCAGAACACAAAACTGAGTCTCACATAAATAATCAATTCCAGAGCTTTACAGTAGAACTCCAGATGATGATAAATGTCACAGATATTCTGAGCTGAAAGCCCTAAATTTCAGTCAAATTTCAATCAAATGTTGTATTGCCAGTGTACCTGGGCAGCACCTTCTCAGTACCCAGAGTTACCAGCTCTCATTTCACTGCTTCCAAAGCTGATGCAATGTTTGCCATGCTTGGGGAAATGCCAACAGCTCGATGAAAAATGCATTTGCTGTTAAGCTTGAGAGGCAAAATGGAAAAGGAAGAAATATCCAGACCGATGACGGGATGCACAAGAGGAAAAGTCCAGTAAATTACAGTTGGTTCTGTGTAGGTGTCTTGTGATGCTGAAAGGCCAGCAGCAGCTGACGTGTTCAGTGTTAAAGTACAAAGGGGCTGCTCTGTGCCACCTCAGCTCTGCTTGTATAACAATGACTCAGCTCTGCAGCCCTGGCTTGCAGCCAGCCTTGAAATTCTGCCTGCGAGAGCATTTTTATCCCCAAAGCAGCTACATGCTGGTGGGTGAAAGAAAATTAGGAACTGTGGATGTTTTTTTATATCTCATAAGCAGAGAACTAGGAGTTCTGTACAGCTGACAGCACACTTTAAAAAACTGAGGTGGTTCAAAGTACGTGGTTTGTTCAGGGGGGAAAATGGCAGTGCTTGGGTTTTAGTCTCCCAAAACATTCCAGACGTTTTCCTCACCATCAAAGGACCCAAGCTGGGTCTGAAAACAAAATGTAGGAGGTGACACCCCCGGGCTGCTCAGAACGGCCTTGGCAGAGTTTGTTTTTGTTCACTGTCACAAAAATTCTGTTGAACATACTAACAATGATTAACAGCGGTTTAGGACTTATTTCTTTGGCCATTTCTTCTTCTGTCTGCCTGTTTCCCAAGGAACTTCTCTGCTGTTTTGCTGGAAAACCTCACCCCAGAAATCACAAGCTGAACGTGCTCAGAGGCAGCAGAGGAGGTGAACAAAGCAGCTCCCTCCCTGCACTGCAGCTTGGATGGCATCCAAAGCATTCCCGGGCAGGAGGCAGAGGGAGAGATGCAGACAAGGAGCTGCAGAACAGACCCAGTTATTAGCTGAAGCTGTTGCTTTCACTGGCACACCACGCAGGCACAAACCTGGGATTTCAGCCTTTACAAAATCCCCTTTGGACGGCTCCTTCCAGCACAGCTGTCACATGTCCCTGTGGTCACCCAGAGCTGCCCAAGCCTTGCAGCACAGACCTGAAAGCTGAATCCCATGTGTCCTACAAAGCTAAAATACACTTTAGACAAACAGGGAGACAGAGGAGTATCACTAATTTTCATCTTTTTACTGCCAATCTATTTGTTTTTCTTAAACTTTTTCCTCTTTCAGCTCCCGAAGTCGGCAGCTTGTTAAAAACTTTGTTTCGTGAATTTATTTTTAGCATAAAGCTATAAAAACAAAACCGAGGGAGTTGTCTTTTTTTGGTAATCTCAGAATATCACAGTCAATCTCACAGTACTTTGAATTCTGACTCACTATTTGTGTAACCCTCCAGGCTGGCAGCTTGGGGACAAGCAGTGACATGCCACGGGTCTGTTTGTCTCGTGGGTGGAACTTGAGCCAAGCCTGGACCTTCCTGCACTTCTACAGGGAGACAATATTTATCTCCACAACTGTAAATGTAATTATACTGCATCATACACAGTGAGAGGCAGGTAATGTTATGAGATAGGAATATGTAAATATATATATATATATTTATATTTTGTTTACCTGTGGCAAGCAGCCCTATTTTTGTCTGAACAAAGAACAGTAACTGGACTTGCCAAACACCCTGTGATGATCTGGCTGCCTGTCCCAAGCTAAACCTGGTAGCTAAAGATAAACAGATTGCCTCATGTAAAAGTGACACCTCGTTGCTAGGACATTAGCCTACATAAAAACCAGACCCAGCTTGTGTTCCAGAATGTACAGATTCCTTGGAAACATTTCCCTGACCCCAGATCCTTCTCTCCTGAAAGTAGGTTGCTCTGTACCACTGCCCAGTGACCCACTTTTGAAAAGAAATGTGTGTTCCCAACTGCAGGCCCCGTGCCCTGGCAAAGGCTGTGGCCACCTGTGGTCAGAGCAGTCACAAGATACAGATTTCTGGGGTTTTCAGCTTTGCATTTATTTATATACAGTTCAGAGTCAGCTGCTCGATGGTTTTTATTCACCAAGAGCTACTAGAGGCAGAGTAGAATGTTTGTTAAATGCATTGCTTTGTGCAGCCACACCGTAGATTTAGCCATATTTAGGAAAAAGAAAAACAAGAGAGGGCTCCTGTGCTTTCTGGTTTACACAGAAAGGAAAGAAAAATTACAGAAATTCCTCCTTCTCCATCTAGAGCAACGTTAAAAAGACAAATATGCACCCTAAAATCCTTAATAAATATGTGATGTGCTTTAACACTGCCCAGGCTTTACATTAATCTCCAGCTTTAGAGATGTGGCCTTTCATATTTGTAAATATGAATCACTCGTGGCCTTTCCTCTGGGAAGAGTGTCTGGGATGTGCAACAAGCACAGGCAAACCTTCAGCCACCTTGGCACCACCAGACAAAACCCGTGGAGAAACACTGAGCAGAACTGGCAGCAGAGAGCAAACCATCGGGACATTGCCCGACTCTGCCTTTTGTCCTAAATTTATGTAGCCAAAATAATATTTCCAAGGTTGGTCATAGCTATGGAGCTGTCTGAACTTTCCAGTTACCATTTTTCCCCTCTTCCTGTTCCTGCATTTTGAGTCATTATTGTTAGGATGATTTATTTCCTTTTTACTGTAAACCAGGAGGTGCAAGAAACCCTGTTAGGAGAAAGGAAAGCAAAATGATTTTGTTGTTGGGGTTTTTTGTTTTCTTTGCCTTTTTTTTTTTTTTTTTTGTGGTTTTGTATTTTTGTCTGGGTTTGAGGGTTTTTTAGAGGGAAATAGAGCAACTCTGTAGTGAACCTTGCCAGTCAGACACGTGCTGATGCTTTGTGAGTGGAGGATATAACAAGGTCATCTGGCTTCACTGAAGGAACAGCAGATAAAGCTGCTGAAAAAACACAAAAACCATCTTGGATTTTGTGCACTCCATCTTTAATACGACACAAAATGAGTTCAGAGCCAGTCTGAAAGGTATAATGAAGTTTAATTAACCCGAGGCACGTTTCCACATCAGCTCACAGACGGTGGCTGCTTCATAACCGACCAAAGCTTCCTGTTCTGGAGGCGAGTAAACAACCATTTTGAATTTCAAATGTCAGCATTTCATCCCAGGGCTTGTTTTGCAGGCTCACATCAAGAGAATTAATTACCTGTTCAGCCAGCTCCAGCCAGTTCCAGGGCAGTCGGAGCTGGGCCGCGTGAGGGGACACGCTCGTGTCGCACCCAGGAGCCACCAACCCTCCTGTTTGTCATAATCCTCCTGGATTATGCTGTTCTTCCAACCCTGCTAACTCACTTCTGCTTTTCCTCTCAGCTTTATAGGCCAGGACCAGCCCTACAACCTGTCCTGGGCTTTTCCGTGGGAAAAAAGCCATTTTTTCCCTCCATCCTGGGGACAGGGCTGGTCAGAGGGGCATAAAACACTGGCACCAAGGGTCACCCCCCTTTTTTCAGGGTACTTCTCCCCCAAGTCTGTGCTAGGCTGTTCCCTGAGCACTGCTGGGATCCAGGCAGGAGCTAAAGAAGCCCCAGTATCGTTCCTATGAGCAGCATTAATCCCACTTCATAATCCCCCTTCCTGTCCCCTCATGGCCCCAGCTCCCCCCCCGGCCGAAATCTGCCCCGCTAGGCGTCTCCCCCTCAGCAACAGCGTGACCTCACCGCGGACCAATCAGCGCCGAGCAGCGCCGAACCTTCCAGAGCTTTCCCTGCCCCCGCCGCCCCCGCCCCTCGCCAACTGCCCCTGCCGAGCAGCCAATCAGCGCCCGCCCTGCGGCCCGCCCCACCAATCACCGCCAGACTTCCCGGTCTTCCCACCAACGCCTGGTCGCAGCGCCGCGGCGAAAAACGGTCCCAGATCCATCCGCACCCTCAGAAATTTGCCGATTTTGTAGGGTCTGATCCCCCTCGCTGAAACTCTGGGACCCCTTTGCCTGCGGAAGAGGGATTGGAGCGGGGAAAAGGCGAGTGCTCACCACAGCAGGGATCTTTTCCTGGGGACTACTTTGGGAGGCGGATGGACACGTTAGTTTTGGTGGGCGGGGCCTGCGTGGCCACAAGCACTATAAATAAGGGCGGGTGTGCGTCACTCGGCAGATCCGAGGTTTAACGCCGCTGGACACTTTACGCATTTTTTCGCTCAGGGCCGCAGACGTGAGTGCGCTGGGGGAATTGGGGGTGCGGGGAGGGGAAGGCGGGCCAGGTGCTCTGGGCAGCACCGGGCGGTGTGCAGCAGGGTAACGGAGGGAGCGGGCGGCGGAGCTGCGCAGCGTTGCGTGGCGCTCCGAACCGCGTCGGTGAGAGCTGGGCCGGCCGTGAGGGGGGGGCTCAGGCCAGGGCTGGCCCGGGGAGGAGGCCTCCTTGCGGGGAAGATGGCGCGGGCCGCGCGGTTGCTGCCGGAAGGCGGCTGTGAGTCACTACCGGGGCGGGGAGCGGCGGCGCTGCCGCAGGGCGGGTCCGCGGGGCGGGCCGGGCGCTCCCCCCGCTGCCGCACTGCGGGCGGCTCGGGGCCGCGCTGCCGCATCGCTGCCTCGGGCGGGCCACGAGGGTCCGGTGCTGCCCTGCCGGGAGTGAGGGGGATCTGGGGGCTCCGGTGCCGCATTGCGCTGCACTGCGGGCATAAAGGAGGGCTGGGCTGCAGGTCTTGTAATGGGAGTAATCTGTTTAAAGAACTCAAAAGACCTTGCCTCAAAACCAGATCTAGTTAGTCCCACTGGAAAATTACCTTTTAATTTCGCGTTTCTTGTAACCCAAGTAAAAAACTTTAATTGATGGGGAATAGCAACGGTAATCCCTTTGTTTTGGATTTACTGAAGGCTTTACTTGACTAAGCGGCTATAGCTGACGCACTTGCACGTCTTGCAGGTCAACATGCAGATCTTTGTGAAGACCCTGACTGGCAAGACCATCACTCTTGAGGTGGAGCCCAGTGACACCATTGAGAACGTGAAGGCCAAGATCCAGGATAAGGAAGGTATCCCTCCTGACCAGCAGAGGCTGATCTTTGCAGGGAAGCAGCTGGAAGACGGGCGCACCCTGTCCGACTACAACATCCAGAAAGAGTCAACCCTGCACCTTGTCCTGCGCCTCAGGGGTGGGATGCAGATCTTTGTGAAGACCCTGACTGGCAAGACCATCACCCTGGAAGTTGAACCCAGTGACACCATCGAGAACGTGAAGGCCAAGATCCAGGACAAGGAGGGCATTCCCCCAGACCAGCAGAGGCTGATTTTCGCTGGCAAGCAGCTGGAAGATGGGCGCACCCTGTCCGACTACAACATCCAGAAGGAATCCACCCTGCACCTGGTGCTGCGCCTCAGGGGTGGCTGTTAAGTTCTTGTGCATCTTGCTTGACCCCAGGGTTGCCAGTGGCACTTGTGTTTGCACTGTAGTTCTTCAATGTCTTAATGTTAAGTTAATGCAAGGTTAATGCAAGCTTGAGTAACTGCTGAACAAATGTTGAAATGCTAATAAAGTTTTCTGTTGCACATTACACCCTGTAGTCTGTGTCAGTTCAAGCAGGTGAAAAGTGTATTAAGTGAAATGCTTTGGCTTCTTACCATGGCAGTTTAAGCCTCTTTGCATGTGTAATGAGGACCAACCTTGTGGTTAAAATGGATCTGGATTAAAATCTTAATGAAGTGCTAATAATACCATGTTGTTTTTTGTTCCTAGATTTCAGTAGCACTCTGCTTCTGGGTGGGATAGAAAGACCCCACAAAATGGTGTGGTGGGTTTTGCTGCAAGTCACGGGCTTGGGGTGTGTTTGGGATGTCTGGGGTGGCTGTGAGGGGTGCCAGTGCCTGGCCCTGCTCTGAAGGGACTCTGGGGGTGGGGTGGTGTTTTGGGACATGGGACATGGTCTGGGGGAGGACTGAGCAGTGTAAGAGCTGCCTGGTTTGGGAAATTCTACAGAATCCACCAATGCCAAAAAGGGAGGGAGCTCCCACTAAAGTCTGGGTTAGGGTTTGTTTTTTATGGGGTGGGTTAAGGGAACTCACACGGGTTGGGTTGGTTCCACTGCAGTGGTGGCTGTCCAGAAGGGGATGCAATTCCCATCTGCCCTCCCCAAAAACACCCCTGGCTTGTGGGGTGTCTGTGGGTGTCCTCAGCTCTTGGGGTCTGGCGGCTGCTCACGTTGGGAGGGGGCACAGCCGTGCTGCTGCCCCTGTCCCCAACCCCTCCGGTGCCACCTCGGCCACTGTCATCCCTGCGGAGCTGCTGGGGAACTCGGGTTTGTTCCTGCTGGATTTCAGCACTGGGCGTCTGTGGTAAGTGCTGCACTTCGTGGGAAATACAACCAAAAAATTGCTGTTCTCACAGGAAACCCCACGCTGCAAGTTCAGTGTGGGTTTGAGGCTTACATCCATTACGAATTTTTTTTTTTTTTTAGGAGCAGGACTTGTTTTTCTGTCTGCTGAGCTTGCAGAAATACAAAGTTCTGTAAGTATTTGCTGTCTCTGCCACAAGAGACTCCCCTTAGTTTGAGTTTTCCTGCAATTGCTGTTTTGCTTTTGTGCTTTTTGCAGTTTGACCACCCGGCAGGGTGCCCAGAGGGGCTGTGCAGGCACTTCTGTGAGGCCATAAAGGAAATTATTTGGGGCAACCACCTTAGGGTGACCCCCAAATGTCCCTTCCAGCCCCAACCATTCCTGCCTCTCTCTGGGTTGGGTGTGTTCAGCCCTGCCTGAACTCCCTGAGCAGCTCACAGCCCCACTGAATAAATGGAATAAACATTAATAAACGGAATAAACACAAATAAAGTGATCTTCCTGCTGGGGTTTGGGGTGAGCACTGAATAAACTGACATTCTGTGGGAAATAGATTTGTAGGAAGTTTTTTAAATTTGATAGAAAGTTTGTATAATATGCAGCATCTGTATTGTCTCACCCTTCAAATGAGACTAAAAATAGGAGAAGAGTAAGTAAAAAAAGAGCTCAGTCCAACAACATTCCTGACATTTCTGCTGGGGTTTGGGGTAGGTATGGAATAAATTGACATTCCTCATCTCCCTGCTGGGGTTTGGGGAAGGTATGGAATAAATTGGCATTCCTCATCTCCCTGCTGGAGTTTGGGGAAGGTATGGAATAAATTGACATTCCTGATCTCCCTGCTGGGGTTTGGGGAAGGTATGGAATAAATTGACATTCCTGATCTCCCTGCTGGGGTTTGGGGTGCCCTGCAGGGACAGGGACCCCGGGCAGGTGACAGGAGGGCTCTGCACAGGTCCCTCTGCTCTGGTTTTTGGCCTGAGCCCAGCTGAACCGTGGCCTCCCCTGGTACCTGGGCTGCTCCAGGAAATGACTGCAAGGATTTCTTCATTAATAAGAGAAAAATCCTTGCAATTTAAGTAAATTAAGGAAACGTGTATGAATCACAAGGAAATGTGAATATGGATTTGTAGAACATGCAGTGTTTACACCGAAGTTATTAGCATAGAACAAAGGAAGCTGTCAGGCAACACAAATAATTGATGTTATTAAAATACACTTTTTTTTTACTCCTACAATATGGTGGTACCTCAAAAGCCTGCTTAAAGACAGCTATTCGTAACTAAAATAATAATTCAATCTGTTTTAGCCAGAATATCCATGCTATTAGAATAATCTTAAAGCTCCCATATTTACAAGAGATCTTGTAACATCTTTTAATCCTGCTGTAATCTGAGTTTTGTGACTGGCCTTTGAGTTTTCTTCCTATTGCTTCAGTTAATTTCTAGTCTGTTCTCCCTTTAAAAACATTAAAACCCCAAAAAGACAAGAAAGAAAAACCAGCCAAGATTTTGGGGTTTTGTCTTCTGTGCTTTAAAAAAATTACTTACACCTATAAAAAGAGAAATGAAATAACCCATTATACTGGGCTCGGGTACATTTGGGGTTTTCCCCTTTCTCAGCTGCCCCACAACATAATCCTATAGGATTAGGAATACTGGGAATAAATCCCTCAGTATTTCTGCAGCCTTGTCCACAGCAGCCAGGGGTGTTTTTTAAGGTTTTTGCCCAATTTGGCCGTTTCAAAAGCAGCAGGAATTCGGCCGCCTCGGTGGCCACGGGATGTCACTGTTCCTCCACAAACAGATCATTTTCCATCTGGATTTCCTCTTTGCTGCTCTCTGATTGTCAGCGGAGCATTCCTGCAGGCTGTGGTCCTGCAGGAAGGGATACATCACGTAGGAAATATTTCCATTTTAGGGCTGAGAGAGCTGGGTGCTTCCCTCCAAGGATATCGATTGCAGCCTGTAAATGTTACAAAGTGGGACTTGCAGTTCCAGAAACACTCCTGTGTAGATTGATTGGGTTCCCTGGGCTGTCAGACAAGTTCTGACGAGGGATTATATTTAAGAGTATTTATGTTTCAGGTTGGGCACTGGCTGAGGTACTGATTTCCATCTGTAACTAAGAAATGAAGCTGCTCAAATTCATCATTTCAGTGTGGCTTTTAGATAACACTTACAATAAAAAAAAAAAAAAAAAGGCCTTGCAAAAACACTTGATATATTCCTGAGTGTGAAAATACACCTTTAAAATAAATTATTTTTTCCTTTCCTGGCCTACCTGTTGTATTTGAGAGAATTTTAATTCTCCACCCTTGCATCTCATTATTGCAGGTTTTCCTCATTCTGTAAAGATGATTTTGAGCTGCTACACCTGAGTGGCCACAGATCAATCCTGTAGCTAAATTACAAGTGACTTTGAACATCTATTTACAGCATACTGAAAACATGGCATCAGCCACAGGACTATCATGTTTTTCAGTGTTTGGTAAAAATGGGAATTTAGGTGAACACAGAATATATATTTCAGGAAATGCTCTTGTTTGCATCTTTTCCAAACACCACCATCATCCTCACACTTCCTTTTGCATGTTCCAGTCATTGATTTTTCTGCTGTGAATTACTCATCAATAATTACAATATAGATATAGAATATATAATATAGTTTATATAATATACAACATATATAATAGATTAATATATTTGATCACTTTTATTATTAATGAATCAATTATAATATTATATAATTTGAACAAATAACACTTGATTTGAGATTTCACTTGGCAGTTTGACTTCTCCCTTGCCAGCTTTCCACAGGAGCAGCTCGGACACATTTCATGGGTAAAACAATCAATTGTGAGACTCCTCCACGTTCCTCCACACAAAAACCCCAAAAAGCAAGAGGGAAAGCCGGGCTGAGGGCAGGTGGAATTAAAGTGCTGCTTTTCTCCTGGCTGCCCTGGGTGAGCTCCCAGCTGGCAGCGATTCCTTTCCCAGCAAGCTGCACATTCCCCTGCTCCCTGCAGGATGCCAGCAGCAGATGTGCAGGGGGAGCTGTGTTTTGGTGCACTCCTGAGGGCTGATTTCATCCCTTGGCTGCAGGGCTGGGATGCCTCCCAGGACAGCTGCAGAAGGAGCCCAAAATGATTTAAATCTGTGAGTGTGAGTGAGTTCCTGAAGCTCTGCTGGCATCACAGTGAAGAAAGTGAAACACAGCTAAAGCAAACTGGATCAGTGCAAGGCTGGAATGAGGGAGGGCTTGGAGAGATCAGACCTGATCTTGCATTTATCTCTCCTTTTTAGGCTGTTCTGTGGGTCTTAATTAATCATTAAGAACCATCATGGATTGTAAAGCAGCTTTGTGTGGTCGCCGGACCTGCTTCATTTTAAAACACAGGATATCAACTTGAAAACTTGAAATCCCCTACAAAACCATGAGGAGGGAAAGGCCCTGTGCCATTTATTGGGGTACCTATAGGGAGAGGTGCCATTGATTGGTATTTATGGGGAGGGGGTGCCATTTATTGGTATTTATAGGAAGGGGGTGCCATTGATTGGTATTTATGGGGAGGGGGTGCCACTTATTGGGGTACCTATAGGGAGGGGGTGCCACTTATTGGTATTTATGGGGAGGGGTGCCATTGATTGGTATTTATAGGGAGGGGGTGCCATTTATTGGTACCTATAGGGAGGGGGTGCTATTGATTGGTATTTATGGGGAGGGGGTGCCATTGATTGCTGTGTTTATGGGGAGGGGGTCTCACAGCTGACTCAAAGCTGGCTGGGACAGTGTCTGTGGGTGACAGCCACGCTGCCAGGAGGTGTCCCAGCATCCTGGGGCCGAGGGCTGCTCCAGGCTCTGCTGTGCCTCGGGGCAGGTTTGGAAGGAGGAAGGCACAGCCAGAGCTCAGTGTGTCCTGCTGGGACAGCCCTGCTCCTGCTTTTGGGCCACCTCCCTTCTGGGATTCCTCCTGGAACGTGCGCCTGCTGGTGAGGTGTGGATGGGAAGGGCTCTTCACTGTTTTTTTTCATTCGTGACATTTCCCAGCTGGGCTCCGGGTGACATCAATGGCTTTGGGGAGCACCAGGAGCTCAGGTGAGAGCAGCATTCCTGGGGGATCTCAGCTGGGAGCAGCATTCCTGGGGGAGCTCAGGTGGGAGCAGCATTCCTGGGGGAGCTCAGGTGGGAGCAGCATTCCTGGGGGATCTCAGGTGGGAGCAGCATTCCTGGGGGAGCTCAGCTGGGAGCAGCGTTCCTGGGGGAAGGCTGTGGGGCAGGGGGTGCTGGGGTCACCCTGCAGGACCTGGCCATGCTGTCCTCTGCTTCCCTGCTCTGGGAAGGGAAAGTGAAGCATTTTTGGGGTGTGTGGGCCCAAGAACAGTCAGCTGTGGGGTGGGGGGACATCCCTGCTCCCAGGGGAAGCCTCTGCCAGCCTTTTCCCCTTTGGAGCACACCCAGGGCCGGGAGCAGATGCAGTAACCAGTGCCCTGAGAGTCGGGGAGCACCCGGGGCTGCTCTGGGCAGTGCCCTGAGCCCTGAGGAGCAGCTGCCCCTGCTCCTGGTGGCACTCTCAGCCCGTGTCCCTGGGGCTGCCTTCCACACCAAGCTTGGCCTCAGCTCCTCCCAGCGCTTGTGCTGCTCCTGGGGAGCCTTGTGGGGCTCGGGGGAGGCAGGGGCTGTGTGCAGGCAGGGGTTAAGCATCCTGAGTTTGCAGCAGGCAGCCAGCTTTCCCATATAAGAGCACTGCACTCATTGGCTCTCCCCTTCGCTGAGAAATCCAGCCAGTCATTTCCTGTGCAAGCCTCCTTCACTCTGCAAAAAGCCACACAGTTGGGTAAATCACGAGGCTCTGGGGGTGTTCCTTCTCACAGGAGCCTTGGATTCTCTCATGGACCAGCCAGGAGCCCCACGCTGTGCCACTGCCAGGCTGCTGGGATGAGCATGGGCTTCCCTGTGTGGCTTCACACCCGTGGATGGAAATCACTTTGGGTCTGCCTTGGTGCCCATTAACACTTCTTGCTGCTTGGCTCGGCTCCTGCCGGGAGGTTGTGTCCCCTCTGAAGGACCCCTTGGGACTCCTTGTCAGATCAGCTCTCGGGTGGAGCTTGCAGCAACTTCTGGTAAGCGCTGAGCTCTTCTGGCAGCAGGGCTTGGTGAGGGCTCCGGGGGAAGAACTCGGTTTTTGGGGAGGGCAAGTGGGGCTGGCAAGCAGAGAGTGCTCCCCGTGCTCCCCAGAGCGGGTGGGCACCTCTGAGGGTCCTTTTTTTACAGGACCATTTTGCTCTTGCTTTTAACCCAGACGCTCTGTCTGTGCAAGACCGACAGTAAAAAACTCTCCTGGGCGCTGTGGAGAGATGGAAACTGCAGCTGAGGAATGATTTTGGGGAGAGGAAGAGAGAAAAGCACGAGCAGACTGTTGTGGAAGTGCGAATATCCTCCGAAAGGATTCAGCCCATGTCCCAGTAAGTGCTGTGAGGAGGGAAGTGAGTCTCAGTGGGGTTGAAGGGTGTGTGCAGGGGAATGTTTGTCACCAGGGCGCAGACTAAACGAGTGTCTCAGTTATCACTACGGTTTGTCTCCCAACCAGCCCTTGGATTTTTGCTGTCAGCTGCATGAAGATGTTTTCTGGCTGTTTTCTGCCCAGACCTGTGTTTTTTCACACCCCAACCTAAGCCAAAACTCTTATTCTGTGTCCATTTGCTGGTGCAGGCTATGGAGTGTGGCTGCAGCCCCAGCAAGGGAGATTTCTCTTCAGAGGAATCCTGTTAACCCTTTGGAGGGAGCGCCTGGGAATGAGAAGGAGCTGCTGACCAGAGCCGTGCCGCAGGTTGGTGACTGTGGGTGCAATTTCTGCCTCCCAAACCCTGTGAAAGGCTGCCCTGGGCGCTGTGCCTTGGGTGTGGCCTGAGAGAACAGAGAGAGGCGTCCGAAGAGCCAAAGCTGAGCTCAGGAAGCCTCAGAGGAGAGAAGGGGGCAGGCTGGGGGCTCTGCTGTGCCCTGTGCTTGTCCTGGAGCTGGGAGCTCCACTTCTGTGCTCCCAGCAGCTCCAAATATTGAGGAGATCCCACTCATTTTGCCCATCAGGGATGAAATGCCAGACAGTTTGTGCAGGTGTTTTTCTCTGTCTGGACAACCTAAAGCTTCCCAGCAGGGGCTGTGGGCAAACTCATCACTGTTCCCCAGTGAACCTTTATCTTCAATACCACTTGGTGAGCAGCCTGTGCCTGTGCTGGCTGCACTGAGACAAGAACAACGATCCCACGCTCCTAAAGAGCCACTTTCCTTGCCTTTTATGTCAGGAACCTGTGCTGCTGCCAACAGGTGAGGTCATCCCACACAGGGGGTTCAGATGTGCTGCAGAGTTGCCTTTGCTTCATGAGCTGCTTCTAAACCTCTCCTCCACTGGATCCCCACTTAGGACCCTGATCCTTTGTTCAAATACTGCTCCTCCATGCAGAGTTTTATCAAATCTCCCTCCCAAGGGACCCGTGGTCAACCTGGGAACGAACTTTGTGTCCAAAAGCCTTTGGGGTTTGTGAAGAAATCGTGTTAATTCTCCCCATGCCTCCTTGCAGGTTTAGTGCCCCCCCAGGGAACCTCTTTGTGGTCTGCAGGACCATCTCTCCTGGCAATGGATAAGTTCACAAACGGGCAGCCAGGCCCAGCTCAGAGGAACAGGCTCATAGGATTGCTGGAGACAGATGACAGCATCCAGGAAGAGAAACCTGCCCCCAGCAAAAAGGAAGAAAGGCCAGGACATGGAAGGAAAGGAGAGCCACAGCCCTTGGAGACGCCTTACCAGAAGGAGAGCAGTGACTTTGCCCCTAAAATCAAGATTAATCTGAATTATCGGCCAGGACTTGTCAGCAAGTGAGTAACTGGGGGGTGTTTGACCGGTTTGGGTTGATCCAGGTGATCCACACTGACCCGGCCTGGTGGGAGCATATGGATTTTCCCAAGTCCACACTGAGAGGGTCCATACTAAATCCCCCCAGGGATGGGCCTGAGCCTGGCCCTGCAGCCATCCTGGGCTGCTCCCTCTGCTCTGGATTCCTGCCAGGGCTGCACATCAGGCTGGGTCTGGGAACAGCTCCAGCTGATGGAAAGAGCAGCCACTTAGCAGAATTCTGGGAAATAACTGTCTCTGTTTTTCCCTTGACTCAAAAATAAAACATTTGAGTGTTGTTTTTTTTTTTTTCCCCCTCCCAACAAAACCTCCTCCATCTCCCTCCTTCCTTCCTCTGTCCCACCGGAGCTCATGGCTCGTTCCTGTCCATGCTCCCCAGAACTCCCCTCTCCAGAATCACCCCCAGAATTCCTGACTGCTGCCTTTGTCCCGCAGCCAGAAGGACCCGAATCGCTTTGACAGGGACCGGCTGTTCAGCGCCGTGGTCCGGGGCAGCCCCCAGGCTCTGGATGGTTTGCTGGAGTACTTAAGGAGGAACTCCAAATTCCTCACCAATTCCGAGTACACAGGTATTTCCCTGCCCCTGGAATGGTTTGTTATTCACAGGGGGAGCGGGGGAATGTGCTCCTGGTTCTTTGCTTTCTCCACCTTCTCTGTCTTCTTTTATTTTCCTTATATTTGCCCCAAGGTGGAGAATGTCATTAATTGAATATATCCTGAGGTTTTTACCTTAGGGCTGCTAAAAATACTGATAAAAACCTTTAAAATGAAGATTATATTTGATCCCTGAATCAAGTACTACAACTGTGTGCAAAGCACACCCACGACCCGTCAATCCTCTCTCCCTGCCAGATGCAAAGACTGGGAAAACCTGCTTAATGAAAGCCCTGCTGAACTTAAAAAACGGGAAGAATGACACAATCCCAGTCCTGCTGGAAATAGACCAAAAGACACAGAACCCCAGGCCACTGGTCAATGTGTCCTGCTCTGACTGTTTCTACAGAGGTAAGGAAGGATTCCTGTGAGATGAGCAGGAAAAAGGAAAAAGAGGGGAACTGGAGCAGTCACACTCAGCACACTGACCTTTTATTTCTAATTCTGCTGCTGCATCTCCTCCAGCCTGGAGTTAAGCCCTCCTTGCTCTGTAAAACAGCAATGATACATGGTTTTAATAGCCCAAGAAGTGAGACTATTTACTCGGGAAAGTATAAAAAGCACTTGTAAAAATGAAGTGGTCTGTGGCTGTTAAATGAGCTCTGTCTGGCTGAGCCTCAACCCTCCCGTGGCCGCTGGGGATCTCAGTGCCAGGCAGGGGAATTGCTGAATTTCTGACGGTGCCCGCAGCTGCCAGCCCGGCCTGAGGCTGCAGCCAGCCCCGGTGACATCGCTGCTGTCCCCGGAGCGGCACAGGGTGACAGGGTTTGCTGTGCCCCAGGCCAGACCGCGCTGCACATTGCCATCGAGAAGAGGAGCCTGGAGATGGTGAAGCTGCTGGTGGAGAACGGGGCTGATGTCCACGCCAGAGCCCACGGCGAGTTCTTCAGGAAGAAGAAAGAAGGAGTTTACTTTTATTTTGGTGAGTTTGGGGTTTTTATTGCCATGCTGTGTGTGGTGCCACTAATTCTAGATGGGTTTGCCCCTCTGGTGCCATCTTCAGTGCCCTTTAATCCAGCCCTTGGCTTATCTAAAAGGCAGAATCCTTTCATATCTGGGGTGTGCACTGCACTTCCATCATCCTTGGGTTTATGTCTTTAATCCTGAGTGGCTTCAGACAGCAAAACTTGGCTAGTTCAGATTTGAGAGATCAGTTTGAGATGTGGGAAAGTGCTTCAGCTGTCCCAGAAACTTGTAATTGTTTATTGTAAAACCCTTTCAGAATCCAGAGACACTGAGGCAGAACCTGTTCTGTGTTTCAGTGATAAAATTCTGGGCAATTTCTATATAGTCTCAATATAATTTTTATATATTTCTATAGAATTTTTATATAATTCTTATAGAATCTTTATATTTTTAATATTTATATGTATTTATATATTATGATATTTTTATATATTTTATCTATTTTAAATATTTCTAGATAGATTTGATATTTTTATATATATTTAATATTTTCTCTAGATATTTAAATATATTTAAATATATTTTTATATGCATATATTTATATAATATATTTATATATTTATATATTTAAATATATATTTATTATATATAAATATATCTTTATATTATTTAATATAATGTTATATAATTTTTATATTTTTAAGTTTTATATTTTTAATAGTTTAAATATATTTTATATTTTAAGGATTTAAAAATATTTTATTTTACATATTTATATATACTTTTGTATATTTTATATATTTTTATATATTTTATGTATTTTATATATTAATTTTTATATATTTTATGTATTTTGTATATTTATTTTTATATATTGTATGTATTTTGTATATTTTAATATATTTTAGATGTTTTTATATATTTTATATGATGTTTTTATATGTTTTATATATTTTTATATATTTTATATGTTTTTATATATTTTACATGTTTTTATATATTTAACATATTTTTCTAGCATTGCCTTTTCCCCCCTTTTTTGACTCCTCTTTCCCTCCTCCCCTCCAAATGCTGTGTGCCCGTCCCCTCAGGCGAGCTTCCCCTCTCCCTGGCTGCCTGCACCAACCAGCTGGATGTGGTGGATTACCTCTTGAACAACCCCCACCAGAAAGCCCGGCTGCAGGAGCAGGACACCCAGGGCAACACGGTGCTGCACGCCCTGGTGATGATCGCGGACGACACCGAGGAGAACACCAAGTTCGTGAGCTCCACCTACGTGGAGATCCTGAAGGCGGGCGTCAAGCTGGACCCCGCCTGCAAACTGGAGGAGATCGTCAACTACGACGGCTTGAATCCCCTGCAGCTGGCTGCCAAGACTGGCAAAGTGGAGGTGGGCACGGCCAAGGGGAGCCCAGGGATGCTGAGGAGCATCATCCCAGGGATGGAAGGGGAGCCCAGGGATGCTGAGGAGCAGGGATGATGGGATTTGCAGCCTTGCTCGGTGTCCAGTGGGGTTTGGGGCTGGAGCTTCTGGCAGCCAAGCTGTGCTGATGCTGCTGGCAGGGCCACAGGGGACCACAAAGGAGGGTGGGGGGTGTTTGAGGGTCCCAGGGTGAGGGAAGAAGTGAGAACCTTGTTCCGTGTTTCAGAAGGCTGATTTATTATATTACATTGCATTACATTACAATATTCTATTCTATTCTATTATACACTATACTGATGTTTCAGAAGGCTGATTTATTATATTACATTGCATTACATTACTATATTATATTATACGCTATACTGAAAGCTTAGCATATAATATATTAAGTTTAGTTATAGCATAAACTATAGCATAGTTTATGCATAGTATATTTTATAGCATAAAATATAGCATTAAGTTTAGTTATAGTTATAGCATAAAACTACACTAAAAAGAATAGAAAGGATCCTTCAGAAGGCTGGAAAGGAAAGGAATGGAATGATAACAAAAGCTGGTGACGCTCAGAGTCCAAGCAACTGACTGATTGGCCATTAATTAGAAACAACCCATGTGGACCAATCAAAGGTGCACCTGTTGCATCCCACAGCAGCAGATAATTATTGGTTTTCTTTTCCTGTGAGGCTTCTCAGAGGAGAAAAAAATCCTGGCAAAGGGATTTTTCAGGAAATATCATGGCGACAGGAGGGCACCTCCGAGCCACTCAGCCGTGTCCTGCAGAGCCTCAGTGTCCCTGCCCTGTCCCCTCTCCCTGGGCTGAAACCCGCCCCACTCCTGGGTTGTTTCCCTGCTTTCATCCAGCCCCAGCTGCTGGCTGGGCCACAGAGCCAGCCGTGCTGCTTTGGGTGTCCTCCTGCACGTGCAGCACAGGAACGTGCTTGTGCTGCTGTCAGATCTTCAGGCACATCATCCAGAGGGAGATCCTGGAGCCCGGCTACCGGCACCTGTCCCGCAAGTTCACCGAGTGGACCTACGGCCCCATCCACGTGTCCCTCTACGACCTGTCCTCCCTGGACAGCTTCGAGGAGAACTCTGTGCTGGAGATCCTGGCCTACAGCAGTGACACCCCGGTGAGGCTCCCCACACAGGCTTCTTCTGGACTTTTTTTGGTGGTGCCGCTCTGTCATTGCGGCGTTTCACGTGAACGTGGGCTTTCAGGTGGAAATGTGAAAATTTCTGTAATTGCGGCGTTTCACGTGAATGTGGGCTTCCAGGTGGTGGTTTCTGTGAAAAAAAGGAGTGATTCGTGGGGGTGTTTGCAGATTTTGTTGTTTGGAGGCTGCTTGGTATGGCTCTGACCATTCGTAATTTGAGAGAAATCTTGATCCTTTGGTTGTCTTAAGCCTCAGTTTGTTCAAATACCTCAATGAAGTGATCTCTATGCAATATTTCACACTAAAACACCTGACTGAATAACCCCTTAACGACTTCCCAACTGAATCCATGCAGCTCCAGCCCTTAAAAACACCATCCTCTGGTGAATTCCCATTCCTGCTGGCACCCAGGTGCACTTTGCTCGCTTGTTTCCCCACAGAACCGGTACAAGATGGTGGTTTTGGAGCCGCTGAACAAACTGCTCCAGCAAAAATGGGAAACTTTTGCTTCCAAGAGGTTCTACTTCAGCTTTGCCTCCTACCTGTCATTCATGATCATCTTCACAGCCATTGCATACTATCAGCCCTTAAGGGTGAAGGTAGGCCCAGTCTTTTTGTCTGGATGGAAGGAGCAGGGTTTAAAAGTTGCCATCACTGCCTCTGCCCGTCTCCACTGCTTTGGGTGGTTTTGGTTTTGTCTTGCAGCCTTCCTTCCCAGTGGAGTTCACAGCTGGAGGCTTCCTCTGGGTCTCTGGACTGATCATTATCTTGTTAGGAGGCGTTTATCTGATCTTTGCTCAGGTAGGGGGATCTCTTGTCTGGTTTCATGGTAAGACGGGAAAAAAAAAGGATGTGTTCTCCTGACATCAGGATGTGCAGGAGGGAATCCTGCTCTGGGACACTCACTGTGGTCTGGCAGGGGCAGCACAAGCCGGGTTGCTGGGCAAGGGGGATCACAGTTCCACAACAGCAAATAATTCTGAGAGACTTCTGCGATTTATGGCATTAAAATGCATCCCTGGCATTTAATGCAGGCTATTAATAAAGACACTGGGCTGAGCCGTGATTCAGCCCTTGTTTATCCTTGCCCTTTATAAATAAAGGCTTTTTTTCATCTGGGAGGGATGAAATGGGGGATCTTGGAGATGAAAGGGGGAGCACAAGGAGCAGAGCTTTGCCTGGGGCAGGGCAGGGCAGGCAGGGCTGCCTCTCTCCCATGGCTGGCTCTGGTGAATAGAGCACTGATTTTTCCCCCCAGAGCCTGTACCTGCGGAGGAGGCGCCAGTCCCTGAAGACCATGTGCTCTGACAGCTGCATCGAGATCCTGATGTGAGTCCTGGGCTCTGCCACAGCCTCAGCTTGGAGCTGCTGCTTTGTGCAGCTGAGCTGCCCCAGCACTGCCACAGGGCTGGGGAGCAGCAAACCCAGATGCTCTGCCCCTCTCTTTGCACCCCTGCTGCTGCCTCTTGTCCTGAGCTTTTTCTTGCTGCTGGCTGGGCTCTGTGTGCTCCTCTCAGCTGCTGCCTCTTGTCCTGAGCCATTTTTTGTTGCTGGCTGGGCTCTGTGTGCTCCTCTCAGCTGCTGCCTCTTGTCCTGAGCCATTTTTTGTTGCTGGCTGGGCTCTGTGTGCTCCTCTCAGCTGCTGCCTCTTGTCCTGAGCGATTTTTTGTTGCTGGCTGGGCTCTGTGTGCTCCTCTCAGCCTCCCCAAACCTCTTTTATTGCAGAGCAGACCTGCAGGAGCCCTTCTTTCTGAGGTGAGCCACTGCCACTTCCTTTTGTTTCCTCTCCAGCTTCATCCAGGCCTTCTCCTTGCTGCTCTCAGCAGTGCTGTATGGAGCTAGCTCAGAGAACTACGTGGCAGTGATGGTGTTCTCCCTGCTCCTGGGCTGGGTCAACACCCTCTACTACACCCGCGGCTTCCAGCGCACCGGCATCTACAGCGTCATGATCCAGAAGGTCAGGGCTGGGCAAAAGCCTCTGCAGGGAAAGGCTTTGGGCTGGGAGGAGCTGGGATTGGTGTCCTGTGGAAGCACAGGTGCTGCAGAATGAGGTTAGGTCGGTGTCGTCATCTGCAGCTGCAGGAAATCACTCGTTTGGCAGCGCTGAGCATCCCAGGTGGCAGCAGCTGATGCCTGTGTGCCAAAAACCACTCCAAACAGCACTGGAAACCAGTCTGGGCTCCCTGGAGATGCTCAGCTGGGCCTGAGAAGTGTTTCCAGAAGAACCTGGGACTGGAAAGGCAAAGCAGGGGTGAAATGAGGTGCCTGGGAAGAATTCTGGTCACCATTTGTGTAAAGCCAGTGGAGGTGGAAAGGAGAGGGGTGTGTGTGTTGAAACAATTTGGAAACAGCCATAGTGGGAGCCAACAGGATATTTATTTGCTTCAAAGAACTAAGAACTGTCAGATTAACCTGCCAATGATGTTATTTACCTGTCAAGTAGATTTAACATATATTAGCAGCTTTTTACACTGGATAAAAGGTGGAAACCTTGCAGTCAGTGTTCCTGAGGGCTGGTTTGTGATGTGTGAGCTCACCTGGTGATTTCATGTGAGATGAAGCACAGCACTTCCCCCGTTTGTGTTTCAGACCATCATGAGAGACCTGCTGCGCTTCCTCCTGGTTTACATGATCTTCCTCTTTGGCTTCGCTGCAGGTGAGCCCTCTCTGGGTTATCTGTGGGCTGAGCTGCAAAAATCCCTTTCCCGGGGACTCAGCTCGTGTTTTCCTCGCAGCCCTGGTGACGCTGATGGGCGATGCCCCCTCGGTGTCCCAGAACAAGTCCCTGGCTCACCTGGAGAGCTCGGGCAGCCACGCCATGTACGGGGGGCTGCTCAGCGTCTCCCTGGAGCTCTTCAAGATCACCATCGGCATGGGGGACCTGGATTTCCAGGAGCACGCCAGGTTCAGGTACTTTGTCATGCTGCTGCTGCTGCTGTTCGTCATCCTCACCTACATCCTGCTGCTGAACATGCTGATCGCCCTCATGAGCGAGACTGTCACGGATATTTCTGGCTACAGCAAGAGCGTCTGGAAGCTGCAGGTGAGGCCCACAGCCCTGCTGGGCTCTCAGGGCAGAGCTGCCAGTGCCTGCCTGTGTGGTGTTTGCAGGGTGCCCTCGTGGCAGGGAGGAATGATGAGTCTGGCTCCATGTTCTCAGAAGGCTGATTTATAATTTTATGATGCTATATTATATTAAAAAACACTAAACTATGTTATACTAAAGAATACAGAAAGGATACAGACAGAAGGAATGATGAGTCTGACTCCATATTCTCAGAAGGCTGATTTATAATTTTATGATGCTATATTATATTAAAAAACACTAAACTATGTTATACTAAAGAATACAGAAAGGATACAGAAGAAGGAATGATGAGTCTGGCTCCATGTTCTCAGAAGGCTGATTTATAATTTTATGATACTATATTATATTAAAGAATACTAAACTATGCTATACTAAAGAATACAGAAAGGATACAGACAGAAGGCTAAAAAGATAACAATGAAAACTCGTGACTCTTTCCAGTCTGACACAGCTTGGCACTGGTTGGCCAAAGAGTCAAAATAATTCACAGAAATTATTCAGCAGAAACCAAGGGAACAGTCGCCTGTTGGATAAATGATCTCCAAACACATTCCAAAGGAGCAAAACAAAACAATCTCCAAACACGTTCCAAAGGAGCAAAACACAGGAGAAGCAAATGAGATAATTGTTGTTTTCCTTTTTCTCTGAGGCTTCTCAGCTTCCCAGGAGAAGAATCCTGGATGAAGGGATTTTTCCAGAAAATGTGAATGCCACATGTCTGTCCTTAGCTCAGCTGTTATTGTGCCTTTCACATGAAGCTGTCACCCTGGCAGTGCATTTTTAGGTGTTTTTGCACCCAAAGTTTAGGTGCATTTTTAGGTGTATTTGAGGTGTATTTACAGCTCTCTGCACAGGTAACCTGAGGCAGTCCTTCAGGAGCATTTTGGGGTTGGGTTCCCTGGGGATTCTCCATTCCCAAGGAGTTTCTGAGTGGGGAGGGGCTGGGCTCTGTGTGTGCCTGGTTCCTCTCTGACGTGGGTTTTGTTCTTCCAGAGGGCAATTGCTATTCTGGAGATCGAGAAGGCCTGGCTGTGGCGCCAGGGTGGGAAGAGGAGGTCTGGCTGCTTCATGTCAGTGGGGCTCAATAAGAAAGATGAGAGGTGGTGTTTCAGGTAAGACAGGGCACCATTCCCCCCTCACACTCCAGCCCCAGTGGGGTCACAGCCTGGGAACCCTGGAGGGAATTTCAGCACTGGCTCAGCCTCACACTCCTGGCTACATCCAAATTTGTTGGTGATTGCCAGGCTGGAGGTTTGAGAATTAACTGATCCATTAAAAACCATTCCCTGAGCTGGAGAATTTGAAAGCAACCAGACCAGTGGACAATATGCAGGGGGAGAGGGTATTTTACCTCATGGAGCTTTGATTACAGATGATCTTTGCTCAAAAAAAAAAAAAAAAAAAAAAGCTCAGAAAGGGGCTGCTGCTGCAGCCAAACCATCAGGGTGGTGTTGGCAGGATGAGCTGGGCTGGGAGACTGCAGAACAAAGAGATCTGGCTTGAGCTGCTGCATTCCAGGCATCAGTGTCTTCTTGCATTTTGTCTCTCCAGAGTAGAGGAAATTAAATGGGCAGATTGGGCAAAGGATGTGGGAGTTCTGAAGGAAGAACCTGGGAACACCAGTGATTCAGAAATAAATCCAGAAGGTAAATTAAATCATGAAGAAAGGTCTGCAGTATCCTTTTAGCTTCCTGCTCAGCAAACTGCGCTTGGCATGTTGTTATGTCTTTGGCATTCCAGGCAGGCCAGCTTGAAATTGCTTCCCCACAGCAGCATCCCCTGTGAGCTGAGAAAATAAAGGTTTAGTCTAGGTCTGGGGCTGGCCAGATTTTGGGAACAAACTGAGGATGAAGGAGATGCCATTCCTATTCAGCTCTGGGAGAAATGGGAAGGAAATGCTGCTGAGGAAAAGCAAGGGCTGCTCTTATATTTGGCTCAGTAGCCCAAATATGTGATGCTTTTCCTAAGAAAAGTAAAATTTAAGCTCAGATGTTAAAATCACAGGGCTTTCAGAGCCTGAGTTTGGGCATTAACTCTGGCAATGCTGTCAGATTCTGCCTGACACCTTTGTTTGCTTCCCTTGGTAGAGCTGGGAAGGAGCTCTGTGGAAACCAGAGCTGTTTCCCTGTTAGAAACGTTTTGTTCAGCCTGGCACAGCCTGGGCAGGAGCTCCAGTGGGTTTGGGCACAACCTCCAGTGTAGATTCCTCCTGGGTGCCAGTTTCCCAGGGCTGGGGAGGCTGCAGTGCCTAAAACATTCTGTGGTGTGTGTGTGTGTTGGGTGCTCCCTGAGCCTTCCCCCTTCTAAAGCCGGGTCCCTTTGTCAGCTTCCTGCTGATGAGGGGCTGTTCCTGTGTCCCTGCTGCAGACACCAGCTCCTGGAGACAGCCAGCCCAAAAAGCAGCCCGAGCAGCTGCCCCGGAGCAGCTGGCCCTGCTGCAGCCCCAGGCAGCAGGCACAGAGATGCTGCCTCTGCAGGCACAGCCCAGGCAGCTTTGACAGCTTTCTGAACCTGCCTCCTCTTCAGGGGAGCTGCTCTCCCCCAGCAGCTGGAAGAACTGAAGGCACTGTCAGCAGCAAAGTGCATTTCGTGGAGGACTGTGGTTCAGCCTGTGGCTTCCAGCCTTGTCGTGCACTTCAATGATTCATTTCCTCTGAAGAAACTGTTTTTACTTGACTTTTCTCTGCCTGACACTTTCTTCTTGCTGTGCCTAAAGATGCAGCGGTGGGAGCGAGCTCCTGGGGCAGTGGGGGAGGCAGAGCTCTCTGAGCTGAGCAGGGATGGTGCTCATGGATGATGCTCATGGACAATGCTCATGGAATCACCTGCCTGAGGATGGCCCAGCCTGTTCTCTTGTCACAAGGGACTGCACTGAAGTGCTTTGGAATAAAGAGTGTTGTAGAGTCCTAAAAGTTGCTGAGGGTGGAGTTGTCTCTGTGCTGGTGTGAGATGCGAGTGGACAAACCCTCACCCTGTGCAGCACCTGCAGGGCTCCGAGGTTAATCCACAGCAGGATCCCCATTTCACACTTCCAGAGTGAAATTCTTTCCCTAAAATCACAGAAAGTGGTGTGGATTTCCTGGAGCTGAAACTTCGCTGGTGGATTTCTGGGACATTTCATGGGTTGCTTTGTCTCTGTAATAAACAGCAGCAGAATCCTGCTCGTGGCCCCTGAGAGACTGATGGGCCAACACTTTGTGTGTGGTTTTTGCTTCCTGTTGCTCATGATGGGCATCCTGTCTTGCTGCAAATATCTGCAAGGACCTTGCTCCTTTTTGTGACTTTGTGACTTGCACCCAGCTTCAGGCAGGAGGGGCAGCCTGCTGCAAACTGTGGGAAAAGAGATAAAAATGAGCTGTCTCACTTTTCACTCTATTTAACAGTAATAACATGGAAATTTTCTGTAAACAATACAGCAAGTGTACTTAATTGAAAATGTTCATTTTTGGATGTGCTTTTAGAGCTTCTTCCTTTCTCAGCAAGAGAGAGAAGGTGTTATCAGTGTGGGCTGTAAGTTCTTATCAGATTCCTGATTACTGCTGTGTATTTACACCTGAGCCTGGAGCAGCTGCTGCTGCCCTGGATGCACCTTCCAGCCCAGGGCAAGGTTGGTGAGAATCCCAGGAAAGCTGCAGCAGCCTCCCTTCAGTGAGATGAGCCATGCAACCTGAGCTCTGTCTCAGTTCCACTCGGAGTGAGCCTTGGAGCTTTTCCTTTTGGACACCATCATCTTAATCCTCACTGCATGCACGGGACAGGCAGCAAAATTTTGTTTTAAAGCTCATTCCCTGCACTTCAGTGGGTTCTTCCCCCTGTGCTGGGCAATTCCCCCTCCAGCCTCACTGCTCTGGGACTCTGAGTGGGAACTGACTTTTCTTGCTCCACCTTCTGTTGTTTTCTTGCTTTGTGAAGCCTTCAGCTGCTTTGTCCATCTATGGCTTTGTCCTAAGTGTTCCCAAGATCTGGCAAGGTGCTCATAGTGCAGAGGCTCCTCTGGCCCATGATAAATCTGTTGCTGTGCTTGGTGCTCTGCTGGGACACTTGGAGATTGTAAAGAAAGGCAGGATCAGATCTGCCATCCCTGTCTGGACTCTCAATAAATAACCTTGCTGGTAGTTTGGGGAAGCTGTGGGCACTGGCAGCTTTCAGCATCACCTTCCCCTTCAGCCCTTCCTTGGTCCTGCTTCTCTTTTGAAGCTTGGCAGTGCTCATTTATCTTTTGATCTGCACCAGGCATGTTCTGCTGTGAGGCAGGGCTTTGGCAACCCCAGAGCTCTCCAGTCACACCCCAGCCCAGCAATGTCAGGGATGATGATGGTTAAGAGGCCCCAGAGAATTTTGGGGTCCACTCTTAACAGATGACAATGTTTTGTCAGGAAATCCTTCAGTCACTTACACAAGAACTTCTCAACAGCTGAGCTGTCCTCTCCCTTCTCCCCCTGACAGGTGAACCCCACTGAGAACCTTTCCTGTGCACAGGGGAGGTTTTTAGGGCTAAACTGGCTAAACTAAAAAACCTCTCACCAATGGCAGTGGAGGAGCAGCTGCAGTTTCGCTCCTGTCTCTGAAGCACAGAGGCTCTGGGGGCCCAGCCCTGCCATGAAAAGCCACCAGCAGCTCCCAGGGCGGCTCTGGGGCTGTTCAAACCCTCTGGGTGTGCTTTGCTCAGAGTTCCTCAGCTCCTGGCAGGTGAGAGATGAACCCTGGGCATCCAAAGCCCTCCTTTACCCCAGCACACTTTGCCTGCTCCTTGCTCCCCATGCCCTCTGTGGAAGGCTTTGTGTTCTCCCCACCTCACAGAGCAATTTTCCTCAAAAGGAACTCCATCTCTGCTCTCTGTGGTTCCCAATTCCCTGTTTTCCTCAGGGGCAGAGGTGGAATCAAACCTCCCTTGTTCTTCAGATGCTTTGCACGTTCTGGGGAGTTCCTCCTCCCCTGTTTTTCCAAAGGCTGCTCTGAAGTTGGAGCCAGCACAGGGAGCAGGATCCACGAGCTGAGTCCTCCCTCTCCATCTCCCTGTGACCCCACTTGCAACTGAACATATTTTCCATTGCCTCTGGAGCTCACAAAGGGAGCCTTTGAACTGTGACAGCCCCAGGGCCCCGACAAAGACCAGATGCTTTGTGTGAATCCCAGGAGCTGCCCAGGGCTGGGGCTGAAGGGCTGCAGCTGGTGGAGTTTGCAGCTGGACTCTGCCTGGGGCTGCCTCTCACTTTTTGGGCTTTGCTGTTCTCAAGAAATTTCATTTCTTGCTCTGGGACTAAAAGAAAAATTAAAATAAAAAACTAAACCAAGAATTTTAATTTTTTTCTTTAAAAAAAAGAGAAAACTTGCACTTTGCAGCCTCACATTTGCTTCTGCAGCACAAAAAAAACCCCAAACCTGGGGCCAGACAGGAACGGGCAAAGGCTCAGAAAATGTGGCTGTGGCTGCCTTGGGGGTGGAACAGAACTAAATCTGAGTGCAAAGGGGTTTTTCTTGCTTCCTCTTTTGCCATAATATTTTTTTTTTCAGCTCAGATTTGTGGCATGTGGAGTGTTACAGCATGTCTGGTCTCTGAGCACAGTTGTCAAATGTTGAACACACAGAGAGGAGAGTTGGAGGTAGCTGGAAAGTGCCCATGGAATTTGTTGTCCTCTTTTCTGAGAATCTCTGGAAAATGTAGATTTTCTGGGCAAAGAGAACCATGTCTCTGTTTCACTGGGCAGAAGAGCCATCCCCAGCTGACAGTGTTGGTTTTGTTGTTGCTCACGTCTCCAGCACTAAAGTCAGGAACTCCATCATTGCAGAAAAAAATAATTCTGCTATTTTGGAATCCTCTGGATGAAAACCTTCATCCATTAGGACAAGAATGAGTCTGCAGAGTGCCAGAGCCATTTCCTTTTGTTCATCCCAAGCTTGCAGTGCTTTACCTCTGCAGCAAATACCCTGGAAGGAATCATGGAATTTGGAAAAAGAGTGGGAAAAAATTCAGCCAACTGGGCTGTGCTGTATTTCTGTTCCACTCTCAGGGGTCACAGGGAGGGAGGTTGCCAGCTGTCCTATTACTTTTTCTGCTGTCAGATTGTTGAATAATGATTTTGCTGCTGCTAAACTGGTTACAGGATCCGTCCCTGAGGATGGCTGGAATAAAATAAATAATAGGAAACGATCCACATATAAGTAGATATGTGATGTTTTGTTCTAAAAATTGCCCTTACTGCTGCAAAGGACACTAATTCTACAAAGCTATATATAGAGAATTCCAGGGAAAGGGCTGCTTGTCTCCTTCTGGAGCACAGGTTGGGTTTTATTTGGGATCTGAGCTGTGCCCATCTGCTGGGCTGACAGATGCTCTCCTTGCTGGAGATGTTGGGTGCAGGTTGGGGAGCAGGGAAGGGTTTACGTCCATTGCCTGGAGACAGAGGTGAAAACACTGGCAGCGTAAACACTCCGTGCTGGGGATTTTCCAACCATGCCTGAGCAGTGACAAATAAAACATTTAAAACATTCCTGCTTTGTGCTCCCTGCTGGATGTGCTCTCCCTGTATGGTAGAGGACTGCAGGCTGCAGCCAGAGCTCCTGGCTTGGTCAGTAGGAAACAGGAGAGAAATAAAGAAATAAAGTTATTCTGTCCCTTTTGTCCCAGTGAGGTAAAATCCTGATTTTTAGCTGTGTGCAGGGATTTGTTGGTGCAGCCCTTGGCACAAACGTGCCTGGGGAGTTTTCTGCATGTCCCCTTTGCTCCTGGGGCCAGGCAGAAAAGAAGAGATCCTACAGGATCCGTGACAATATCCAGGATAAAAGTGAATTGTGTCACTCTGGACAGCCCAGCAGGAAACCCTTTGGTGCTGTGCTGGAATTTGCTCAGGGTGCTTGGGAGCAGAAGCAGCAGCCTGGGCACACCAGGGCTCTCACAACGGGCACCCTCTCGTGGCTTTGTCCTGCCACAGGGTGAGGACAGGGGTGGATCCTGCTCTGGAGCAGGCTGGGAACCCCCTCAGTTCCTGCTCATTTAAGAAAAGACCATACGGTAAGAATTTTTTTTTAATTTTTTTTTTTTTTTTAATGCAAGAGTGCTACTTTTGCTATAAATCCTTCTCTGATGTTTTCTAGGCTGGTTCATGCACCTTGAAAAGCCACTTCAAGGTGCAGGTGACCTCTCCTTGGGACAATCTTTGATTTCCCTGATGGTCTCCAGGACATTGCAGGATCTCTGGAGGACGTGATTGTGCTCTGGTAGGTAATAAATGTTGTTTTTTAGTGTGCTGGGGAAATGCTTCAAAGACAAATATAGAATCTGTGTTCCATGCAATGTGTCATTATTCTATTTTTAATTCAGCATCAGAGGGACATTAAAAAAAAAAAAATCTTTCCCAGTGATAGAAATTATCTAAAATATAAACCCTTCAGTCCAAGTTACAAAGGGTTTTGCCTTGTATGTCTAAAAGACTTGGACAAGCACGAGATAGTGAACATGAATTAACACAGATGAAGATCTGAGAAGACCTTGATGTCTGGAGTTCAGCACAGATAATTTAGCTTATTTATACAAAATTTAATTTATTTACATACTGTCCCTCATTTTCAATCACACCCCTGTCAGCTGAGTGACCTGTGGAGTTCACACAGACAGAGGCAGGGAAGATGGGTTTGATTTTCTCTTTGCATTTTGGATTTGAAAACAAACTCTAGATAAAGAATTGGAACTGCTAGATAATGCGTTTATCTCATGGAAACATAAATACCACGTTTAATCCTGAAGCTCTGCCCATATTGGTGTATTTTGGCTGTCTGCTCCTTCAGGCTCTTGGGATTTTGTGTGTTCTGAACATTCCCAGCAGAAACTGGAACTGCTGTAAATAGGCCAGCCTGCTCCAGGTGACACAGCATGGAAACACTGAGCAGTTCTTGTTCTTGCTGCCAGGCTTCCTTAAAACATTTTTCCTGTAATATTTCAGCTCAAAATTGATATTTGATTCTGTTCCTGATCTGCTCTTCACCAACTCAAGACCAGCTGTCCCCTGTCTCGCCAGCATGAGATTCAACCCTGAGAGAATCCTCATTTTCCAAAACAGCAAAATTGTGTTTTGATACAATAATCTGAGTATTACAGTGCCTTGCCAAGGTAAAAACTGGGAATTCTGGTCAAGTTGAGATGTGTTGCTGCTTTAGTAGCAATTAGGAGTCCTTACCACAATTAAATATTTAATTAGGTGTTCATAAAGCAGAGGACACAGAAGGGGGGGACAGCATTCAGCCCCGAGCAGTAATGAGCACTAATGACTGTGGCTGCAGTGCCTCAGGGATTCTGATGTTGTTGTACATTTATTTCCTAAGAATAATTCATGAGATTCTGGAGTGTTGGTCAGCGTTGCTGAGTACCTCTGCACACAACATCTAATTGTTAATTATCGTTGAACTTCTCCAGGAACATCAGCCACAGGCAGGAGATATTTACTGGTGAGTAGAAAAAGGAATAAACCTCATCTCTGCAAAGCTGTGCCCCTCAGCTTGAATATTTAATAAAGAAAAACTTCTTATCACTGGAGAAAAAAAGAATAATACTGTCCTGTGGCAATCCAGGGGTAAAAACCTGGAGTTTCTTTACCAAGACCTCGTCCACAGTGAAGATTTTTTTGTTGTTGTTGCTTATAAACCCTTTTCTGGGAGCTGAACTCATCACTAGTGTCTTTTAGTTTCAATTCTCCATTGAGGTGTTGGGAATTTTTTTTGTGTGCATGTAAAGACATTCTGAACCTGCTACCTTAGGAAAATGAGGATGGTTTAATCTGTGTTTGCTCCCAGTGCCCTCACAGGGGCTGCAGCCACAAGCCCATCTGCACTGCTCATCTGCCTTGACAACCACATTCAGTGAATCAGAGGAGTTGTACTCTCCAGATTTTGCATTTAGAGTTTATATAAAACATCCTCTTTGTGCAAAAGGTGTTTTCTTCAATCCCTCAGTGGTGTTTTTTGACTTTCCTTGCAATTCATGCTTCAACAACCTCCCATTCATAGAGTGCTTCATCGCTGGGGCTGTCCCAGGAGATCCCAGAGCACAGACCGAGGTTTAAACAACAATAAACATCCTAAAAATCCCAGTTCTGGCATTTCATGAGGAACAGATGAACAGCAGAGCACTGCAGCAAAGAGCTGCTCAGTTTGCATTTGACAGAAGGCATCGTGGTGAAAATCCACCCTGCAGACTGGCTGAGGAGCTGAACAAGTGCCACAGTGCCCAAAGTCACCCCTGAATGATAAATGTTACATAAAAGCATGGAGGGGTCTCCTTTGAGACTGAAAAGGAACCATTTTCCTACACACCCTAAAGAATATTGAATAATTAATTGGGCTGCTGCATTGTCCTGTGTGTGAAAGAATTTGGAGGGAGCAATTCCCCCAAATTCCAAGAAGCAGGATGCTCCATGCTCTCATCAAATAAATCCCCATTTTCTGTCTGCACCAAGGAAGGATCAGTGGGGCACTGAAGTGACCACGAAAGTGCCACTGACAGGGGAGATAACTCTATGTGACAACTCTGCTCCCAAACCACCCCAAAAATCTGCATTTTAGGAAGGTGCCAGTCGAGGTGAGCTTGGAGAACAACCCCAGAGCTCTCAGCAAAGTGCTGAGAGGAAACCCAGCTCAGCCACCAAGTGATTTACTACCCAAACAAACCTTGCCACGAGCTCCAGGGAGGGGAAGGAGCATTTCACTTGTTGGGAGGAGAGCCTAAATACTGGATTTATCTGATTCAAGACTCCCAAGCTTTTATTGGGCTATTTGTACCTAATTTGTTTTATGGGAGCAGTCCCAGGCCGAGTTGAATTTCCCAGTGTTTTTATTCAGCTCTGAGGAGAATTCCTTCTCCCTTGGCAGCCTCCTCTCCCTCTGGGCACCAGCAGCACCATTAACTGCTGCAGTCTGGAACTGCAGAATTGGGCAGAAATGACAATTTTCCCTTTTTTCCTGCCTCTGAATGATACTCTGAGCATCCTCTCTACACTGAGGCCAGAGCTGTTCTTCCTTCTCATTCAGCTTCACAAGCAAGAGATCATTTTCACATTCCTGCACTTCATGTCTGATTTTTCCAGAAAAGAATGAGCAAAAAATACATGTTTTAACAGCACCCTGGTGAGTTACAGAATATTCACGGGGCAATCCATATTTTATCTGTCTTCTCCACCAAAATAGGCAAATTTTTCAGAGATTTGGCACATGAGGGTTGCTGGCTTCACCACAAAATCCACTTTGACCTGGAAACACCAGAATTCCTGCCTGGAATCCATCTGATTTACCAGTTACACAAAAGCAGTCTTCTTCTTTTCACTCTCCTGAAGCCTTTGGATCCACGTGAAAAATCTTTCCCTCTCTCAGGATAATTTTAGCTTTGCTCAAACTTCCTTATTTCAGTGAAAGAGGGAGCACCCTTTAAGGCTCTGATTTCAGTGTGGTGATTATTAAAAATCTTGTGTTTTCTGAAGGGGCAAACTGGTTTCTGGAATCCTCTTTCCTCAGCAGGGAGAGCAGATCTCTGAAATATATAATCCAGCTCTGTTCCAAGTAAAGCTTTCACTCAGATGAAAACATGTTCAGGGCATTTAACTTGATTAGGGGAAATTTACTATTCCAATTCCTTTTTTGTCACCATCCTCCCATTAAAATTTATGAGGGCTGATTAGTACATGATTTTTTTTTCTGTGTTTTTTTTAATCAAAGAGCATCTTTAAAAAAGGAAATGAGGACTCAGCTCTGGCAGCTGCACTTCCTTGCAAGCACAGTTTAAAGCAAAGGTTTTTATATCAATTTCATGTCCAGTTTTGGGGGAGGTAGAAGCTTTACATTTTGATTAATGAAAATTACTACATGTTCACAAATCAGCAAATTGGTTTGCAGGGAAACATTCTGAGGTTTCAGCTTTCAGAATCTCCAAATTACTGCACCAGGTCCCCCTGGGGGCTGTCCCCTCTCCTGGCATTAATTCCTGCCAATGCCCCATCCCTCCTGTACAGCCAAAATCAGTTCTCAAATCAGAAACAAAGCACCAAGGCAGGCAAAAATAACCTGGTTTCATCCATCCTTTTTTTTTTTTTTTTTTTTTCTTTTAAAGCATAAATGAAATTAGCACCATTGTGCCTGAGGAACACTCCTTGATGTCAGATAAGCATTCACTGCAGGCCTTACCAAGTGGGTTTTAAGACCATTCAATTACAGTGCATGACTTTATTCAATTAGAGGGTGAAAAAAAAGGTTGAGAGGATGCCTGGGAACATTCCAGCACAATTTCCATCTTAATAATTTGCAGCACTGCAGATTGTCAGGTCACTTTCTGCAGTGTCTGGAAGGCAGAACAATAAAACCACCCCAGGGTCTCCTCGCTGGGTTTGTAAAAAGGAGACTCCAAGAGAGGGTCCAAGATGAATCTTAGAGATGCAATATTCAACATTTATTCACTGGACTGCATGGAGAACATTGCAGTTATAATGAATTTGATGATGCTGCCTCCCAATTTCTTAATGCATCTGTGTCATTGGATCAGAATTTAATTCACCTTTCACTTCAGTTTGATTTATTGTTCTCTTTGGCCCAGTTTCTTTAATAAACAAGAATGTTAGCAAAGGACTTCCTGAAAACAGGGAATTGGGATTTAATGTAGGAGCCTCCAGTTTAGGGCACCTGGTGTGGATAGACAGAATGTAAGAGAATAAAGATAGTGTGAAGGTAAGGAGTTACAGCTGTGCTAATTATCAAGAATTAGGAACAGAGCTGCCTTTAATAAGCCACAACTGGATCCAATTAGAATAGGTATAGTAAAAGAGTAAGTTGGCTGGTCCAGAAGGTTGGATGGAGTTTGCTGGCTGTGCTGAGAAGGAGTCAGTGCTGTGAAGAGCTGTCCATGAGCAATCACCAAGAAGGTACAAAACCCCTGCAACAAGATGGCAACAACCTGAGCCACCTGCAGTCAGGGCTAAAGAACATTTATTACCTTGGGCATTTTCTTCTGTAGATAAAGGATGGAATTGCTTCAGTGCTACCACTAGGTTACAGATCTGAGTTGCTATCAGTTATAATTATAACTGATAGCAACCAGCATTACATAACCATTAAAAATCAGGAATACAGGTACTTTGTCTTTTTTTTTTCCACAATCAGGTACCTCTTCCTTGGTCCTTAAGAAAGGGGGAAAAAAAACAGATTAGTGCAGATTAGTGGGTTTAAAACCCTTTACAGAAACTTCACATATTTACATTTTATACTTTTATTCCAGGTATAAATTTTGCCGAAATGAAATCAAAGGATGGATTTTCCCTTCTGTCTCCAGTGAGCCAACAAGATTCCACCCTTGTCCTCACTGTCCAGAACTGAAGAGTTTTTACCTTTAAGAAAAGAATCTGTAAAAAAGACAATACAGTAAGAAAAGAACTTTTAATAATCTAAGGCTAAAATGGTAAGAAAATTTATGTAAAATTCAGAGCATTCACTGAGCCTGAAGAAGTCTCTTTTCCCCTCCCTTCTCCAAAGTCAGATCTGTTGTCTCCCCTCCAGCACCCCTCAAAACCAGCAGGTATGGAAACATCTTAGAGCAGAAGACATTGGAGGGGATTTTTTAGGACATTAAAAAATATTGGGAGCCAATCAAAACACTTCATTGTGCCAACACATACAAAAAGCAGAGGAGAAAGGCAGCACCAGTGGCTCAGTCTTTGGACTCCTGCTCACTGGAAGAGGCTGCTGTGGTGCAGAACATCATGGGCAGACTCAAAGGTCAGCACTTCCTTGTGGAACTTGCTGAGCTGCGTCTTGATTTTCTTCAGGGCGGGAGTTGACGCCTTCTTCTTGTAGCTCATGGCTTTCAAAAGTTTATCAGCCAGGTAGTGCAGCCAGAGGACGTTGCTGTGGGGGTGGTAGTCAGTCCAGCTGTTGGAGTTCTCCTCTTTCATCTGCCTGTAGATGTCAAACTGGTGGTCCCCAGTGCCTTGGAAGAGCTCCAGGTCCGTGGAGAGGTCGCAGAAGACGGTGAGCCCGTCCTTCTCCAGGCGGGACAGCGTGTAGTCGATGATGTTGACGTGGATGCCAGCCGTGGGGATGGAGTGCGTTTCTCCGTTCAGCACGTAGTGCAGCTCTCTCAGCTCTGTGCTTTTGACCAGCACGTTCCCCCAGTGCAGGTCCCTGTGCTCGAAGTGCAGCTCCTGCTCTGCCACGGCCAGGGACGCGGTCACCTGGTGCAGGATGCTCCTGGCTGATGTCACCGAGGAGAAGCTGCTCCTCATGCGCTCCAGGTCCTGGCCTCCAAACTCAAACTCCAGCACCATGAAGAGCTGCTGAGCCCCAAAAAAGTCTGGCCGGTCGTTTTCTGAGCCTGTTTCTTTGTGGAATTTGTCCCAGGCTTCCAGGAGATACCTGGGATAGGCCCCCTGGACACAGTGCACAGAGTAGAGGCTGATGAACCCCACAGTTCTGTTCACAGAGCCCTCAGACAGAAGACTGAGCTCTTTTGAGATTATTACCTCAGGCAGAATCTCCCCAAAGCTCTTCTGAGCTTCACCATTTACTTTTTCAGTCCCCTCAATGGGAATTATTTTTAAGGCCACAGGTCCTCTCTCGCTGTCAATCTGGAACACCTCTCCAAACACCCCTTCTCCAATTTTCTTGCAATATTTCATCTTATTTAAAGGAATGCATTCCTCAAAAGCAATAGGCCCCTCCTGGTTGCATTCTCCAAACACTTTCTCAGCATCTGTAAGGAGCAGCTCCAGGACAGAGGAGGAATCCCTGGGAGCCAGCAGGACCATGGAGGAAGCAAGCCAGGAGCAGCCCTGAGCTTTCCCAGCAGACAGGCTGGCTTGGTACCCCGAAAGCTGGGATTTCCCTGAAGGGGTGCAGAGGATGCTGCTGCAGAAACTCTCATCTGTGGTCACTTTCTTCTTTTTATGGAAGGACAGGGATGCTCGAACTCTAGCCCAGGAATAAGAGTTATTGAGGAGTGAAGAGTCATTGTTTCTGACACCTACAGACATGTCCAGAGCTCCCTTCCGAGCTCGTTTTTGCCTCGTCTGGAGTCTGAAAAGGGAGTTATTGGGCTGCTGCTGCCTCTTGTTCTTGCACCTTCTTGGCCTGAGCTGGGTGTGCCTGCCCCAGCGGCTGGCACTGAAGCCACTGATACAAGCTTTCCTGCAGGTACTGCCCTCCCCAGGGACACCCTTGGTCCTTTTGTGCTTTTTCTCCAAGATTCCTTGGTGGCCCACGGGAGATCCTAGCTGCAAGCAGGCAGGTTGAACATCAGCCTTTTTGCTGAGTTTCATGCTCTTCAATCTCACTGGCACTTCCAGAGGGTCCAGGACCACCACTGGCACAAGCTGGTACTCCTTGACTAAGTCTCTCTGACAGCTGGAGCCTCTTTTGGCCAAATCTCTCGTGAGATGAGAGGGAACCTCACGAGTGCCGCTGTCACAGGGCACAGGGAGCTGTGGCTCATCCTCCAGTGGCGGCAGCGCTCCCTGGGGACTGCTTGGGGCTTTCACTGGGGACGGGGCAGCTTGTGCCGGGCAGTGTCCCCGCACCGCCGACCTCAGAACACGGCGGGACCCCCGCAGCCCGGGCTGGGGCTCACAGCTCCGAGCCAAGCCTTGTGCCCGGAACCACTCGGGCACCTCCTCGCCAGCACCCAGCAGCGACGGCCGCTGCCCGGAGCAGCCCTCGGGCGAGCCGTGGGGCAGCCGGTGCCGCGAGGGGGAATCGCCCAGCGCCGAGCCGCCCTCGATGGTGGTGCTGAGCAGGAGCGAGCTGAGTCTCACGGGCGAGCGGCGGCGGCGGCGGCGGGAACCGCGCGGCGGGGACGGGCACGGCGAGGGCAGCGGCGGCGGCGACCGCCGGGGCTCCTCGCTGCTCCCGCGGGGCTCTGCGCCCTGGCTCCACTTCTTCTTCCCCGCCGCCTCCCGCTTCTCCTTTGCCCGGCCCCGGGTCTCCTGCCCTCTCCCGCGGGTCTCCGGTTTCCGGTTCTCCTTCTCGGCCGGTTTCTGGTTCTCCTTCCCGGCCGGGCCCCGGTTCTCCTTCCTGCGGGTCCGCAGCCGCGCGGCCCAGCCGGGGCGCTTACCCAGGGGCTGCGGGGGGCGCTCGCCGGGCGGCGAGAAGTCGGGGTCGTCCGAGGGGATGGAGCAGGCGCTGGAAGCGGAGAGGGCGCTGGAGGCGGTGCTGGAGGCGGCGGAGGTCGAGCTGAAGAGGCGCCTGCGGTCCTGCGGCGGCGAGATCCATCGGTCGGGCGGTGGCAGCATGCGCAGGTAGCCGGCGCGCCGCGAGTAGGTGCGGAGCAGCCGCGGCCGCAGCGGCATGGCGGGGCCGGGCCCTCTGAGGGAGCCCGCCCGCCGCCCGTTCGAACGGGTATCGCGAGAGCGCGCGAGAGCGCCCGCACCGCGGGGGCGGGGACAACTGACAGGACACGCCCACGGGACACGCCCCCTGCCCGGTGTCGCTCCCGGTGTTGTCATTCCTGGTGTCCCGGTGTCCCGTTCCCGGTGTCCCACCGCGTCCCTGTGTCGTTCCCGGTGTCCCGCCGTGTCTCTATGTCGCTCCCGGTGTTGTCGCTCCCGGTGTCCCGCCATGTCTCTGTGTCGTTCCCGGTGTCCCGTTCCCGGTGTCCTGCCATGTCCCGGTGTCGCTCCCGGTGTGCTCGTTGTCGTTCCCGGTGTCCCGCCGTGTCTCTATGTCGCTGTTGTCGCTCCCGGTGTCCCGCCATGTCTCTGTGTCGTTCCCGGTGTCCCGTTCCCGGTGTCCTGCCGTGTCCCTAAGTCCGGTGTCCCGTTCCCGGTGTCCCGCCGTGTCCCAGTGTCGCTCCCGCTGGTGTCATTCCCGGTGTCCCGCCGTGTCCCTATGTCGCTCCCGGTGTTGTCGCTCCCGGTGTCCTGTTCCCGGTGTCCCGCTCCCGGCGTCCCGCCACGTCCCGGTGTCCCGTTCCCGGTGTCCCGTTCCCGGTGTCCCGTTCCCGGTGTCCCGCCGTGTCCCAGTGTCGCTCCCGGTGGTGTCATTCCCGGTGTCCCGCCGTGTCCCTATATCGCTCCCGGTGTTGTCGCTCCCGGTGTCCTTTTCCCGGTGTCCCGCCATATCCCGATGTCCCGTTCCCGGTGTCCCGCCATGTCCTGGTGTCCCGTTCCCGGTGTCCCACCGTGTCCCTTTATCGCTCCCGGTGTCCCGTTCCCGGTGTCTCGCCGTGTCCCTATGTCACTCCTGGTGTTGTCGTTCCCGGTGTCCCGTTCCCGGTGTCCTGCCGTGTCCCTTTGTCGCTCCCGGTGTCCCGTTCCCGGTGTCCCGCCGTGTCCCGGTGTCCCGTTCCCGGTGTCCCGCCATGTCCCGGTGTCCCGTTCCCGGTGTCCCGCCGTGTCCCGGTGTCGCTCCCGCTGGTGTCATTCCCGGTGTCCCGGCGGTGCTGGTGCGGGACTCAGCCGCCCCGGGGCGTTTCGGTGTGGCCGGTGCGGGGCTGGAGCGCAAACCCTGCCCGGGGGCTCCCCGGGAGCCGGGGGCGCTCGGCGGGGACCCCGCTGCTCTCCGGGCTCGGTGTGCTCCAGCACCGACAGAGCCAGAGGACGCGGCCTCAGCTGCGGCAGGGAAAGCATAGGCTGGATATTGGGGAAAAAAATTCACCGAAAGAATAATACAGCACTGGAATGCTCTTCGCAGGGAGGTGGTGGAGTCAGCGTCCCGGGTGTGTTTAAAAAAGGACTGGAGGTGGCACTTGGTGCTGTGGTCTGGTTGAGGTGTGGGGCACAGGGTGGACTCGGTGGGCTTGGAGGTCTCTTCCAGCCTCGTGATTCTGTGAGTCTGGTGCCGGCGCTGCTCCATCCACACTGAGACACATCGCTGCGACGGCAGAATAAATTAATTTATGCACCTGTGTTGTGTAGCTCTGCAGGGAATACAGCCCTGTGTGTTACACCTGTGTGAGCAGAAATTTAATTTATACACCTGTGTTGTGTAGCTCTGCAGGGAATACAGCCCTATGTGTGTGTGTGTTACACCTGTGTACACTGAAAATTAATTTATATACCTGTGTTGTGTAACTCTGCAGGGAATACAGCCCTGTGTGTTACACCTGTGTGAGCAGAAATTTAATTTATACACCTGTGTTGTGTAAGTCTGCAGGGAATACAGCCCTCTGTGTGTTACACCTGTGTGCACTGAAAATTAATTTATATACCTGTGTTGTGTAACTCTGCACAGAATACAGCCCTGTGTGTTACACCTGTGTACACTGAAAATTAATTTATACACCTGTGCTGTGTAATTCTGCACAGAATACAGCCCTGTATGTTACACCTGTGTGAGCTGAAAATTAATTTATACACCTGTGTTGTTGCTGTGACATCAGAATAAATTAATTTATACACCTGTGCTGTGTAATTCTGCACAGAATACAGCCCTGTGTGTGTGTTACACCTGTGTGCACTGAAAATTAATTTATATACCTGTGTTGTCATTGCGACAGCAGAATAAATTATGCACCTGTGTTGTGTAGCTCTGCAGGGAATACAGCCGTGTGTGTTACACCTGTGTACACTGAAAATTAATTTATACACCTGTGTTGTACAAACAAAAAAAACAAAACAAAACAAAAAAAACCAAAAAAAAAACAAAACAAAATTTTAAAAAAATTTAAAAAATTAAATTAAAATTTAAGAAATAAAAAAAATTATATATAATAAATAAAAATATAATAAACAAAAAATTTAATAAATAAAAATTAAGAAAAAAATCCAAAAACCAGGGGGAAATATCTCCAGCAGAGAGTCCCACCTGAGCCCTCAGGTTCTCCTGGGTCACACAGGCAGCCTGGACCTTCCCTGGGGCAGCAACAAGTGAGACATCCTGAGGGTTTGCTGAGCACAGAGAAGAAATCAAGTCCCAGAGTTAAATTCTGCACCTTTTGTTCTGCCTCTGAGTTTAGTGAAATCAGGGTTTGACTGTGGGACAGAAGCAGAGGGAGGATATTTGCCACTGCAGAGCACAGAATATTCAGGGTTCTGTGTGGAACTCTTGTACTGGTGCAGCTAAAGCAGAGGCCTCCTGTTCTTTCAGGGATTTCATCCTAGGGAATGCTCCCCTTTCCCTGCTGGACACAGGGAAATCTTTAATTCTTTAATCTGAGAGACTGACCCTGGTGATTTAGCAGCTGCAGGTTATCAGTAATTGCAATTTATTTTTATTAAAATTGGCTGACTCGCAATTTTCATTTATAACAGGAGGGTTTGGAGAAAGAGGATGCCTGGTCAGGCCTTGTGTTCTTCCACTGAAATGATCTCAGGCCCCCCTTTGTGGATTCCAAAGGAAGTCAAGGATGGACAAATGGTAATGTTCCTTTCTCTGTCTCCTATTTTTGTGGTGGTTTTATTTATTTCTGTCATGTTTGGTTGACCATAACCCCACAGATCTAATGTGTGTTTGTGGACAGCAGCAGAATAAACAAAGATTTCTCGTTCAGACCTTCAGAAGACAAAATAGTTCCTGTCTCCTCTGCCTAACCAATATTGCCTGGTGGAAAAATATCAAACAATCCTTCTCTCCTTTATTTTTCTAGTTTCTTCAGTGAATTAAGCTTCCTTCATCATTTGAATGCCTTTTCTCGTCCCTCATGGCTCTCAAGGAGGTCAGCTCTTGCAGTGGGTAATGCTATTTTCCTTTTTAGATGTTTTTTTTTTCCTCCTAAATGCATTACAGGGCTCTGTGACTTGTAATTTCCTGCGAGTGCCATCGACCATTTAATTCTTTGCAATCACTGCAGCAGATGCCAAACACATTTGCAGTAATTGGATGGCACTTAAGGGATTAGCCAAGACTGCCAAGACTCAACTCATCCAAACCTCAGCTGGCTTTTTTGTGAGGTTTCCATGGGAGCCTGGCCGTGTCTGCTGCTAAATTTATTTGCAGTCCACATTTTGAATAAAGTGCCCTGTGCAGGATCCTGCCTGCGTGGCCCTGGCTTTGTGGCGTGGTTGTGGCATCTCCCTGAGGGACAGAAAATTGGCAAATGCCCCCTCCAGGGTCAGGAGCCACCTGTCCCCACCAGGTGAAGGAGCTGGCAGAATTTTGGGCCAGGTGTTGTGGGAGAGCAGCTGCTGCAGATCTCCCAGAGGCTTTGGAGCTGCCAGCACGGTTCATGACCTTTCTCTCTGCCTCATGCAAAGGTGGCAGAGGGTTTGCAGAGCCACAATTTCCTGCTTTCATCTCTGTGGGCCCCCTCGCTTGTCCAACTTTGCATCTCTTCACGGTTTTGTGCCTCCCACAGGAGGACAGGGTGTGTTTTGTGATGCTGCCTCAGTCGGCGATGTCACCAGCTCCTTATGGCTTTGTCACCCAGCAGGAAGGTCCCCAAATCTTGGGTTTGCCTGGGTGTGCTCAGGAGCTGCCAGGTTTGTGGGCAGAGCTGTGGAATGCAGCGAGCTGGGTGTTTGCAGGGGAAAGGGAGCTCAGCTCAGCAGGAGAAGCCCATCAGTACTTCATTATAAAACACAGGGCACTGGCATTGATGCTTCAGGTTTTAGCTTTTGTATTTTTCAGATTCTCTACTGCTCTAGTGTGCAGTTCTGAGTTTCACATTATGGGATGGTGAGCTCTCTGCACAGAGCGGGGAGACAAAACAATTCCTGCTCCAGCTGGGGACCAAGGACAAATGATCCAAACCTCAGCCCAAGAGCACAAACAACATGGGCTGAAGAGAGAAAAACAAGAAGGATGGGACTTCATAATCTAAAGCTGTAATTGGATAATTAACTCCAATCTGCACATGGAGCAGAGCTGATCACAGGGAGAGACCCCGTGAGCGCTCGTGCATTTTGGGACCATTTTGGTTCATCTTGGGTTCATTTTGGGACCATTTTGGTTCATCTTGGGTGCAGCCCTGGCTGGGCTCTTGTGCTGCCCCAGGTGGATCCATGGAGGAGATCCTTTTAATAAATCCCTATTTTATTCTTTAGCTCTCTCCAACCTCCATTCTAGGTCAGCCTTCACAAGGCATCAAGGTGAAGGCCTCAGAGAGGAGCCATGCAGAGCCTTGCTGGGCTCCAGGGCCTTTGGGGCAGCTTTGTTTGGAGGGTAATTGAATTGTAGCTCTAAAGAGACATTTCCTGTCCTCGTTACAGCGGGCTCCAGGAGCTGAGTGATGCTGCAGAGCCACAAACAGATTTCTTTGGCTCCCCCAGCCCAGGCTGGCTAAGCTGGACCCAGTTGGTCTGTGCAGCACAGCTGGGACACATCAGCCTCCTGCTGAACTGGGAACAACTGGTTACAGCATCGGGTCAGGCTGGTTCAGAGCACTCCTGAGGAGAGCTCAGGTGCCAGGCTGACACTTTTCCCACTGGGGGTCAGGTCTGAGTAGCTCCTGTGTTTTCCTGGGGATGCAAGGAGTTTCCAGGGTGGGGGCACATTCCAGACTTCCCAGCTGTGTCTGTGAGGAAGGTGAAGGAAGGGGATGAAGGGTTCTCCTCAGGACTTGCAGCCAGGTAAGAGCTGGCAGAGGTATCAAGCCAGGACCAATTTCATGTCTCTGTGTTACTAAAGAAGTAAATGCTGTTTTTTGGGTGTATTCAAGAGCAGAATTTCACCTTTAAATCAGTGCTTAATGTGAATACACTTTGTATTAAACCTCTTCAGCTTTCAGGCTTGATTCAACATTCTTTTATTTCCCAGTGATGCTTTTATTGTCTGACCTTAGGAGGTGAATTCACTGCAACACAGCACAGCTATCCTTGTCTCTCAGCAGTGTTTTATGTGCACTTTTATTAATTTCTCTTACCTGATTCAGTGCCAGCTCCCTCACAGAACAGGGCATGATGGCTTGGTTTCATTAGATGTGCACTATTTTTCCTTCTCTGATCCTCTTCCTCAAGCACTTTCCCTTCCTGGGTTGGGGCAGAGCAGTGGGTAAATGTTCCAGCTAATAATAACAACATTCCTGCACTCTGCATGGGAGATTCAGGACCTGGGGAGGAACATGGAGCACATTCAAAGGCTGAAAATGGCTCTGCTGGAAGTGGAGAGCTGAATCAAAGGCAGAATCTGTTCTGCAACATCAGCACTCTCCCATCTCCCTTCTCTTCCTTCAGACAGTTCTGTGGAGTGGGACAGAAACTCTCCCCACAATTCCATTTCCACTGAGGCTAGCTGTGCTGGTTAGGAGGATAAAGAGTGGCTAATTGACCCAGCCAAGGATGACAAGAGGAGCTGAACAGAGCATTTTTCTCCATGGGCTCCACACATTTCATTTCTTTGTTCTTGCCTCCAAACCCATCACCTTCAGAGAGCAGCTCCTGCCTCTGTTACTGATTTCTGGGGGCATGAGCTGAGCTTTGAAGCAACTTCCTCTCTCAACTTTGACTCTTCACCTTGTTTTTTTGCAGATGTTGGTTTGCAAGCGTGACAAGAAATGTAGAAACTGAATGGCTAATGTGGAGAGCTGACCTCTGCCTTTTCTCTGATCATTTCCTTGCCAAATCCCCTCTTTCCTTCCTCCCTGTCTCTGCTATTTCAGGCTCTGCTCTGGCGCCTGTTTCTGACAGAAGATGGATCTGCACCACTCAAACATTTGCTGCAGGAGCATTTCAGTGCTGGAGAAACATCTCAGCATTTCTGAGCCAGCCTTTGGGAGCAGGGTGGGGTTCAGCTGGTGCCCGGAGGGAGCATTTGGCACTGAGAATGACCGGGATGAGTGCCCAAAAACCCAAAAAAAACCCATGGTGAATCACAACTGTCCTGGCCAGGGCTGCCTGCAAAGCACATGCTCTGTTTGGGTGTAATTTCAAGATATTATTGGGCTGATCTTGAAATCTTCCCAGTGTCAGATGTGACCTTGCAGCGTTTCAAATGCCCCTGGATCAGGGCAGAGGTTGAAAATTTGATTTTCACAGCCCCTTTAGAGGGGGCATTTGGAGGCTGAGATCAGCTCTGGGGCAGCTGGGCAGTGACAATGGAGGGAAAGTAGATGAGGAGCAGTCTGGGCATCCTGTGAGTATTTGTGGATTATGAGGAGGCAATCACTGTCAGCAGTGTGAGGAATTAAATACAGGGGTGACATGGCAGGAATTGAAGGGGGAAAAAATAGAAAGGAGAAGTTTCAGTTGTGGAGGAGAAATCCTCCCTGGGAGAATTCCCAGACTCAGCAAACAGCCCTCCTGGGAATGGAGCAGGACTGGGTTTTGGGTTTTTTTTTGTTTTCTTCTTTTTTATAGGACTGGGTTGGGTTTTTTTGTTTGTTTTTTTTGTTTTCTTCTTTTTTTCTTCATGGGAAATCCAAGATGTGGAACTCAAAAAAGGGAAATACCTTGCAATGAAGATTCAGCCTCTGTCCCTTGAGAAGAACTGAGAGATTCTACATTATTTGCATCTTTAACTGGTGACAATCAGACTTTGTTGGATTATTTAGTCTCCTGCTATGAATGAATCTGCTTTTGTTTGAACATCCACAAATACTTTGACAAACCCAGCAGTAAACTTGATTTCCAGACCAGGGAAAAAAACCCCAAAACCCAAGGTTGTGAAAACCAGGTGATAAAAACAACACCCAAGAGCGTGCCACAAAGTCCCAGTTAAATTGTTTTTGCAGCTCAGTACAAGCCAAACTTCTGCAGCAAGAGCATTGTCAGCAAAAATTGAGCTTGTGCTGAGCAGTGCTCTGAGGCACATTTGATGCAAATGGAAACTTTTTATTCCAAAACAGCTATTCCACCTGTGCCTCTGCTGATTCCTCCAAAACCGCAAGAAAATATCGGTTTCGCATTCTCATTTTATTTTCATTTCAGTGATCAAACCTGGTTTACACCTTCAGGCCTCGCCTAGAGCAGAACATTTCTCCTTTTAGGGATTTTTTTTTTAACCTGTCTCAGATTAATTGACCTGGAAAATAACTGCAAAGGCTCAGGGCAGCCAGCAGGTTACCACGAGGCCACAGGCAGGTTTGTGTTCTAGTTTTGCAGAGAACAAAGAGAAAGAAGAGAAAAGTTTCTTTCCCTTTGCAGGGAGAAGGTTTCTGGAGAAAGGTTTCTTTCCCTTTGCAGGGAGAAGGTTTCTGGAGAAAGGTTTCTTTCCCTTTGCAGAGGAACTCCAGGGATGGCTCCTGGATGAGGGATAAAATGAGTTCTTGGTTCCTTATGACGCTGGTTGTGATTCTCCTGTGATTTGGAGCAACTTCATTAAAAACCAGATCCGTCTGCTTAAATTCGATGTGGAATTTAAGGAGGATGAAGGACAACATTTTCATAAAGCCTGGGACCTTAAAATGATTTTCCCAGGGAAGGGATTTGTGCAGGGCAGTTTCTTCATTTTTCTGCCTAATAGAAATAAAAAGAGATACAGGAGCACAGTAATTGTTATTGGCAAGCAGAGGTCAATTACAGGAAATTATATTTCTTGAAACGAGTTTAGCAGTTCCTGGCTGCCTCTGTTACTCATTCTGCAGAGAGCTGGGGAGCAGAGGCAGCTGCTGTGTCACTGGCCCTGGCCTGGTGCTCCCTCATGACCCAGGATGGGACTGGGGCAGCTCCTGAAGCCTCATGAAACCTCATGGAACAGGGATCTGGAGCTCTTGCTGCACGGAGGGGCATTTGGGGTAAGGTGAGACAGGCTGGGCTGGCAGCTTCTTGCCCACATTGCTCCCTGCAGCAAACCCAGGCTGCTCATCTTTGTCACCTCTGCTTTCCTGGAAAGCATTGATTTATCCTTAGGCACATGTAGAATTTGTTAGTTTTCTTAATTTGGGTTTTGCTGGGAAGGAGTGGGGACCAGGCAGGTGTTTTGGCTGACTCTCAAGGACCCTGGCTCTCACTGCTCAGGCAAACATTTAAGAAATCAAAAATGTACCCCAGTGGGTTGTCATCCTGTAAAGGCTGAAGAAAGGCTTTAATCACTGAGAAATGGTGAGAGGCTGTCCCTGTGTGCCCTGGGATGCTGCAGCTGAGCTCTGCCCTCTGTGACAGTGCCAGGAGCCAGGGAAGGGCTGCAGCTGGCTCAGGGAGGGTCAGGGTGGGCATCAGGAAAGGCTGGGCACTGCCAGGCTGCCCAGGGAATGGGCACAGCCTGCCACAGCTCCAGGAGCGTTTGGAAACACTGCCAGGCACAGGGGGTGACACATTTTGGGGGTGTCTGTGCAGGGCTGAGAGTTGGACTGGATGGTTCTTGTGGCTCCCTTCCAGCCCAGCACATTCTGTGGCCGTGTGAGCATGGCTTTGTGCTGTAACATATTTCATTCCAAACATTTTCTGGGGGGAGAGAATGAAACCTGAGGGGTACAGGGGCTATCCCCAGGGATGAATCAGCTCAGGAAGGATGTGACTTAGTGCAGCTGCTGCCTCCTGACTGAGCTGCTGCCGGAGAGCTGCTGAGGGAGGAGGAGGAGGAGGAGGAGGAGGAGAGCAGGGCTGGTGTGTCAGGTTTCCATGCACTGCACGTGTGGGTGGTGCGAGCTCTGCCTGCTCCAGCCACCGAGCGAGCTGGGAGCATGGGGCAGGTGGCTTGGAAGGCTTTATTTCTGTCTCTTTTCGATTATAAAACGGAGAAATACGTCATTGCCAAGAACAAGAAGGTCGGGGTCCTCTACCGAGTGGTGCAGCTCTCCATCCTGGCTTACCTGGTGGGGTAAGGATCACCCTCTGCTTCATGCTTTGCTGTGATAAGGATGGGTTTTGCTGTGATAAAGATAATTTAGGGTACTCTGCATGCAGTGACAGCCTGCTGTACCTCCTGATTTCAATGCAGATCATCAGACAGGTTTATACAACTGCATTTTGTAGTGTCTAATAGGTTATATCTGATTTTTCATCTGCTAGGGATGGCTAGATTCAGCTCTACCTTTCAGATTAAGGTCGGGTTAAAAATAGACCCAGTGACTATGGCTTTGTACTGCATTATTCATGCCTTTATTTCTATATTTTGTGGGAATGGTGCCAAACCCTACTGCTTGACTCCTTAGGAAAAATGAGCATTATTATCCCTGATGCTGAGCCTTGGGGCACACCTGTGCTTTCTGCACAGCATCATGACCTGCTCAGGTGCAGATGGGAGGGAAGCAAGCAGAAAATGGGAGATTTCTGTGCTGGAGTGGGCTGCAGCAGCCGGGCTGTGGGGGCTGAGGCAGCAGCAATGTCAGCTGCTTTGCATTCATTCCAGAGCAGGGCAGCTTGGCTCAGGAACAGCCTGGGAAAGGCCCAGTTCTGCAGCACACTGGTCACACTGGTGTGTACTGGGCACAGGGATAGCCCCTGCAGGCTCAGACCTGGAATTATCCAGCCTGTGCTGTCGATTCTTGAGTTTCTGAGGCTTTTTAGATTGTGACACCCAACTGTCCCCTCACTGTCTGTGCCTCTGGTCCCTTCACCTTTCCCACACCTCGTGTTTCCACTGATTAAATATAGCAGAGTCATTTTTACGCGCTGGGTGTATTTATAGAAAGCTGTGCAGCCCCAGAGCCTGCTCCAGAGAGCAGAGCAGCTCCCCAGCAGTCTGGCACGGGCTGGCTGAAGGAGGAATCCTGAGAGAGCATTGCTGAGGGCTGACAGGGATACAGCACTGGTTTTCCTCCTTTGGCATCTATGGCCTCTTGCAAACCCCTGGCACTGTCACTGCTGGTCCCTGCAGTGACCCCTTTGTGCTTGGGGCTTGCAGGATCTCGTCCCTGTTCACAGGCTGGCTTGGGGTGGGGATCATCCAACACTTCTGGCCTATTTCTGGGATGCAGCTGCCATTGCTTCATTGATTCACTGCAGGAAATCTGCAAGGATCTGCTTCTGAGCCCTCCTGGGAGAGGAAATCAGTGTTCTTGGGACAAGGGGAGAGTAGGAAACTTCCCAGGGTGGGGGTGAAAAACAAGGTTCACTCTCCTGTAGAAATGTAAAAGTTTAATAATGGACAGCAGGAGACAAAGAAAATAAAGCAAACAGTTCAACGGCCAGGTGCCTCTTGGCATCCCACCAGGAGCACCCTGGCCATTTCAGAAACAACCTTTATTTACCATTTCTATTGCATCAGCCTGTTGAATGTTAATAAACAACTATGCATATTGAAACTTTCCCCCCAAACCAGTTAACATGTTCCAAGAATTGTTTGGCATGGCCCATCCTCAGGGCTGCCTTTTTAGAGCATCTGCATTTCTTGGTGGTGGTTTTAGTCCATTCTTATCATCACCTCCAGTTTGGGCTTTGGTCCATACTTTCTGCTGATGGTAAATGTTGTCAGTTGGCATATCAATAGCAGGGGTCTTCTTCTTGTGTTCACTGAATGTTATCCCAACCAAGCAGGCAGTTTAACACAAGAATGCTTATATCAGCTATTTCATTACCCTCACAGAAATATAAACTATAAACCCCAGTTCCTAAACAGGAATAAAAACTATATCTTTATAGCAAAGTTACTTTGACATTATACACATAGCATCCATTTAAATATTTGTGAAAAGGCAATATTATAAGTTGTATTTATAGCAGTGTGCAGTGTTCATGTGCAGGTTTGTCACACGTGGCAGGTGAAGGGCTGTGTGCCACCAGTGCTGCTCAGCCCCTTCCCCTCCCTGTGGGCAGAAGAGCCTGAGAAGGGGAGCTGTGCCACAGATTCAGCCTCTCTCCCTCTCCCAACCCTCAGCTTCTTCAAGGGTGACTTATTGTCCTGGCAGGTGATGTTAGCAGTATTGTGGGGGAGCTGGAATTGTTTCATTTGAGCCAGGGGTTTTCACCCAGGGAAATGGAATTCCTGCTGCTTCCAGTGGAGAGGAGGAAGCAAAGCCTTTCCCTGGATGGCTCAGGAGCTCTCCCAGGGTGCAGCCAGGCTGTTTCCATCACCCTGGCTCACAAAGGAGCTGGATCCAGCTGGGAATATCCCCTGCAGGGTTCTGCCAGGCATCCCCAGCTCAGCTGCAGGGGCTCCATCTCCCAGGCTGCTCTGTTGCTGGCTGGCAGCTCGGTGTCTGTGTGCTAAAGTGAGAATTCTGCACTTGTGAACCTGCAAAAGCCTCTCTTGTTTTCCATCTTGAGAACGACACAGCCCTGCTCTTCCTTTCCCTTTCTGAGGTTGCTGAGTGTAGCACAGATGGAGGCTTTGGTTTCTTACCTCATGACCTGTTATTACACATTCCTCCACTGTTGGCAAGCACAGCTCATGTCCAGGAGTTTATCCTTTATTTGCAGTAGCAATTGCAGAGGGTTTGGTGTCAGTGGCATGTTTTGATTTGACCTCGGTGTGAATTTCTCTGTCTGACTCGTTCCCTGACCGCCCCTAACGCTGCTGTGTTCACACAGGTGGGTGTTTGTGGTCAAGAAAGGCTACCAGGACACAGACACGTCCCTCCAGAGCTCTGTCATCACCAAGCTGAAAGGGGTGGCCTTCACCAACACCTCGGAGCTGGGGGAGAGGATTTGGGATGTTGCAGACTATGTCATCCCTCCCCAGGTTGGCATCACCCCCTGTGGGTGCTGAAGTGATCTGTCCTGGTCTTCCCTGTGAATTAGCAGGAGCTGGGATACAAGAAAGTGATGCTGGAAGGGGTTTTCTGGTTTTAGTTTTTTATTTGAGATGCTGGGGGTGCTTTGCCTCCCCCCAGGACCGTGGGCTGGCTCTCATGGTTGTGTGTGCACCCACAGTGTGAGGGAATTCATCCAAACAAATATCCACACAAAGGGTGATGTTGTATCTCAGCCTGAAAAGCCGTGGGGAGAGGGGGTTGCTCTCTTCTGAAGAGAGCCTCACGCTTCTTAGTACAAATACTTGAAAACTAAACCAATTTTTCTAACTCTTTGTTTATTGCAGGGTGAAAGTGTCTTCTTTGTCATGACAAATCTGATTGTGACCCCAAACCAGAGACAAGCCACGTGTGCTGAGGTAGGAAGAACTGAGCCCCTTGATCCCCAGACCCCTGCAAAACCGGGGGTAAGAACTGACAGAGGACACTTCTGGAGCAACAAAGAAAGGAAGGATGAAAGACAAGTATTTTTTCCTGTAGTGTAAAAGCTCAGTGTGGGAAATGACTGTAAACCTGGGAGGCTCAGCTGTCTGAATTTCCAGAGGCATTGATCATGCAGAGCCTTCCTGACTTTAGGTGGTGTTGAATTTCTGCCCAGCTGGAGATGAGACCAGGCAGTGATTGCTCAGGGTTAGAAAAGGCCCTGGCAAGACAACTTTGATGTTACTCATGGTAGTTATGGGGAGAGGAGCCTTTTTAAGAGCCCCATCCTGGAAAGTGCTGAACATTCAGGCTCTGGTTACCTCCCAGCACCTTCCAGAACATGCCCTGAAGGCCAAAGGCATGAGGTGCTTGTGTCATGTGGAATATCCTCTGTGGAGGTGTTTGGAGTGAGCTGGAGCCCGGGGAGGAGGTGTGTGGCTGTGCAGGAGTGCTGTGCATGGAGCAGATGGATTTTTGTCCGTGGAGCAGATGGATTTTCCGTGTCACACCGGGGACACAGCTGGCTTGGTCAGGGCACTGCTGTCCTCTGGTGGCCCTGCAGCCAGGACAGGGGCACATTTGGGCCAGAGAACTTTGGCTTAGATCCAAGGTAGGGTTATCTTAAAGCAAAGTGGCCTCCTGCCTGGTTTTGGTGAGTACTGATGTTTTTTTTTTTTCAGTCTGCCCCTCTCCAGACTGAGCAGAACCCAAATTGGGAGGGTGTGGCTGAATCCTAGTGGTGGGATATGTTTGCATGACCCCCAGTTACCGCTTCAGCTGTGTGGTTTTAGTGCTCACACAAATCCCCCCCACTTTCCCTGGCTCTGGTGTCCTGTCTCACTGTCACTTGTGTCCTTTTCCCCTCTGCAGAGTGCCAGCATTCCCGATGCCCTGTGTGACAAGGACACGGACTGCCTGGAAGGGGAAGCAGTGGTGGCTGGCAATGGTAAGGGACATGTCCCTGTCTGAGCTGTGTCTGGTGTCCCTCAGAGCCCTCAGCCTGGGTACACCCCCCAAGTCTCGGATTCCAGAGAGCAACAAGGCCTTTCTTTCCTTTCTTCTCTTTTATTAAGATCCCTGCCTTGCTTACAGCTCTGTGCTGGCTGGGCCAGGGAACCCCGGGCTGCTCAGAGGCACAACAAGAGGGTGTTTGTTCCAGCTGAGAGGCCCTTTCACAGCAGGGAGGAGAGGGAAAATCCTCTATTTTCACGTGCCCTGTAGGCAAGGAGAGGAGGTGACTGCTTGGTGTGACCTTTTCTGTGCTGTCTGCTCACAGGGGTTAAGACTGGCCGTTGTTTGAAAGACAGGGGCAGCACCAGAGGGACTTGTGAGATACTGGCCTGGTGCCCAGTGGAGAAAAGATCCAAGCCCAAGTACGTGTCTGGTTTCCAAGCTTGGGTTGCTTGGCTTGCCTGTCACCCAGGGCAGTTCCTGTGTCCCCTCTGCTTGGGTGCTTGCTGGAATGTTGGCTGTTCAGTGCAGGAGGGGGCTCTGCAAGGCCCCCCCCAGCAGGACTGGCCCTCTGCTCCCCCTGCTCCTCTCCCTGGCTGCTCCCAGCTGTCCCCTGGACCTGCACGCTCCTCACCAACCCCTTGCTGGCACTGTGGGGGAGGTGGCACAGCTGGCCTGGTGCCATCCAACCTGTTGGATAAAGCTGCTTCTAAAATGGCAATTCAAGATTTCACATGTGGGCAGGGGACAAAGACAGAGAACAAACCCTTCTCTTCCAGGAAACCACTTCTGGGCAGCGCAGAAAACTTCACTGTTTACATCAAGAACTCCATTCGCTTCCCCAAGTTTAAGTTCTCCAAGTAAGTGCCACAGGTTCCTGAGCTGCTCCTGCTCAATAGATACTCCCCCTCCTCCAGAAAAATAAAGTGCCTGGACAAGGCTGGCAAAAAAAATGCAAATTAAAAAAATATTAGTTTGCCTTTGCTGCTGCAATGTGAAAAGACTAAAGCAGTGTAGAAAAGTGCATGTTCTGGCTCTTGTCCTGAACTTAGATTTCAAGAATTGTACTGTTTTCCCTTGAGAAAAACAGGTGGCCCTGGAGCAGCCTGGCAATCTGTTCTGTGTGAGTCCTTTCTTGAGCCCAGATTCAGCTGGCCTAGTAATTTCCTTGCCAGGATGTAATTTTTGGGGGACAGACTGCTTTCCTCAGGCCAGCAGCAGAGACACCCTCATGGTGACCCTCATGTGCACAGAGGGTGTTGGAGCAGCCTCTTGTCTCTGCAGTCCTGCTGCAGGCTCTGAAGGAAAAAAAGAAGGAGCCAAGGTGGATTTCCCTGTTTCCTACGTGCAGGATGAATGTGCTGGCAACTAACAACGAGTCCTACCTGAAGAGCTGTCGGTACAGCCAGGAGCATCCCTACTGCCCCATCTTTGTGTTGGGCAACATCGTCCGCTGGGCTGGGGGCAACTTCCAGGAGATGGCCTCGGAGGTAGGAGTGCCCCGGGGCTCGTGGGTGCTCCCAGCTGGCTCACTGCTCACTGGGAGGCTGTGAGGAGTCACTGCCCAGGGAGCTGCCTCCTGCACTGCACTGCAGAGGTGCCAGTGCTTAAAGTCAAACTGGTCCCATTTATCCTGTCCCCAGGGAATGGGGGCTCTCTAAAACAGCTGGTTGGGTCAGTGATTTCTATTCAGGGCTGCCCAAAGTGCTGCTATGCCAGCAGGGATTCTTTGTTTAATTTCAACATTACTACAGCGTTGGTTTAAACCCAGAACTCTGGAAATCCACCCCTGCATAAAAGATCACCTTCCCCACTGAAGTGTGGAATGGAATGAAATCAATGTCCTGGGATGAGACATCTCAGGATACCAGCACAGGGAGAAGTGGGGTTGTAGAGTAATAATGGGATTAATGTCACACACCTGAATCCCAGGCAGGATTGTGTGTCCCCTTGTTTGACCAGAAGTGCAGCTGCTTCTTGCCCCTGGGGAAAACCTGCCCAAGGGTCTGACAAACTTGAAGACACTTTAACTGAACTGAGCTTAAACAACTCACCCTGTCTCTCTCTTTTAAGGGTGGTGTGATAGGAATTCAGATTGAATGGAACTGTGATCTTGATAAAGCCCCTTCTGAATGTAATCCTCACTATTCTTTTAGCCGGCTGGATAACAAGTCTGCAGAAACCTCCATCTCTTCTGGGTACAACTTCAGGTGGGTACAGAGGAGGCCACAATGCAGAACAAGCTGGGCTGGGCTGCTTGGGCTTGCAGGTGCTGGAGGTTGGCAGTGGAGTGGCACCAGCCTGTGCCAGGCACTGCTGCAGCCGAGCACAGAGCGCTGCAGAGGAGGGAGGGAGGTAGGCAGTGCTAAAGCTGGCTTTGATAAAGGAACAGATCTCCTGGAAGGGATGAGAGACTTCAGAGGGGCAGGTGGAATTAAGGCCAGCATTGCTGTCTCCCAGGTTTGCCAAGTACTACCGGGATGCTCAGGGGGTCGACTACCGGACGCTCATTAAAGCCTACGGAATCCGCTTCGATGTGATGGTGAACGGCAAGGTGAGGGCAGCCAGGGTGTCCCAGAGCCTGCAGAGAAAGGAAGTGGGGGGAGGCAGCTCTGAGGTGAGGACAGCCTCTCTGGTTTGTTGTAGGGAAAGGCTTTTCCCATCCATCCATGTGGAGCTAATCTCCATGTAAGAGAGATCACCTGCAGTGCAGCTGAGCCTGCACCTCCTCTATTAAAACCAGGCTCGTGTAAAGCCCAACAGAAATAAATGTGCCCTAGAGACTTTTTCCACATGCAAGCACTGCAGAGAGAAAAGTAGCCTAATCCAGGGATGATGCAAGCTCAGAAATGCAGCCAGGGACAGTCAGATCTAAGACACAGAGACCTTCAGCCTCCAAGATTGCTCACTGCAAATCCCCCGTGGTTGTGCCTGGGAACAAAATGCACCCAGGGGCAGCAGCAGCTTCCCCAGGGCAGTACCACACCCTTGAGTTTGTTTTGTGGGTTGTTCTCTCAGTGGTGACTTCATGACCTTTGTTCTTCCAGGCAGGGAAATTTAACATCATTCCCACCATTATCAATATCAGCTCGGGGCTGGCACTCATGGGAGCTGTAAGTGAATGTTTTGTGTTAAAGTAACCCCAGGGGACCCAGACCCCAAATGGGATGAGAATGGGATGGGGGGCTTAAATCTTCTCCAGCAGAATCTTTACTACTCTGACTACTCAGCCAGGTGTGTCTGTGTCCTGTCTTAAAAGCATTTGTTAATAAACCTGGTATTCTAAACACCCCCACAGCCTGTATATTATATGTACCTACCCTGGAAAATGCATGGAGAATGAAGGCAAACAGTTTCTACAAGTTATCCTTTCATTCATGTTCATTTCTAATGAGATCAGAACACTTCCTCTTCCGTTTCAAAGATAAAACCCAAGTTCTTTCCTTTTGCAGGGAGCTTTCTTTTGTGACCTGGTGCTGCTATATCTGATCAAGAAGAGCAACTTTTATCGAGGCAAAAAGTATGAGGAAGTCAAGTAAGTGGGCCTGGCTTTGTGTTAAAAATCATGCCTTTTTGTTAAGAGTGTTAGAAATAGGAGATAGAGGAGCACAGTTCCATGGAAATATATTCTTCCAAATGATTTTGGCCAAGTTATTGGCTTCCTCTGTAATTCCTTGCTGCAGTGAGCTGGGGAGCAAAGGCAGCTGCTGTGTCATGGTTGGACTGGCAATGGCTTTGTGCTAATGACCGAGGGTGGAATTGGGGCAGCTCCAAGAGCCTCGTGGAACTGAGATGTGGAGGGGCCTTTGGGTAAGGTGACACAGGCCTGGCTGGGAGCATTTTTGCCTCCTGAAACAAACCCAGGCTGCTCATCCTGTCCCTGTGCCTGTTTCCCCAGGTCCAACTCCAGGAAATCCTTGTCGAGCCCTACGCTGAACGGGAATCAGAGCCCGGAGCAGCTCGATGGGCTCTAGGCACAGCTGGACTCCTGCTCCAGGAAATCCACACAGGTGTGGCATCACACCAGCACTGGGAGGTGGACATACCCCAGATCAGACCTAGTAAGATCAGGATTTCCAGAGGAAGAAACCTTCTCTAAAGACTGCATTTCTTCCCTGAGATTTCTCTGGGATCCTGAGTTTGCAACGTGTGTCGTCACTATGGATTTATAAAAGGATTTTTATAAAAGGACAAAGAAGGCACCAAAAGAATGTTTTTGTATCCACTGATAGATATATCTGTACTTATGCCAATAGCCAGTGCTGTCCTGTGGCTGTGCTTTGCTTCCACGTGGAGAAAAGCTGTGATGGGAGCACTTTGGGAAGGGCTGAAGCTGAAACCCAACCAGTCTCCTGCTCTGCTGCCGTGGCAGTCACTGCCTCCAGCTCCTGCCTGGGTGATGTGACATCAGCTGTGAAGCAGCAGGACTGCTCTGCTCAGGAAATGCAGGGAAATGTGGCACTCTGGAGCAGCTCTTGGGGCTGGGGAAGGGGCTGTGATCCTGCAGGGGTGAGGCAGGGGGGGACAGTCACCCTTGTGGGGGCTGATGCACTGAGAAGCAGCGTGGCCCTGGGAGCACCTGCACAGCTTCTGCCTCCTTCCTTCAGTGCCTGCTCTCATTTGCTCAGGACTGTCCTTGCTGCATCACTGCCTGATTTCTCATGGTGGGCAGGTCTGGATGGGCACTCAGAGCCTCTGTTTCTCACAGCACCCTGGGCTGTGCTGCAGACTGAGAGGGCAGCTCTGCCAGGGCCACGGGCTGGGCCAGCCTCCTCCAAATACAACAGCAAGGAAAGTTAGAATGTGTCTGCCTGCTACTTCAGCACCAGTGACCTCCAGGAAATACAAGTGCTTGTCTCTCAGCAGAATCAGTCTCTCCCTGCAGCCCATTTGGTCCATTTATCTCATGTGAGGATGTAACTAATCTCAGAAAAGGGCTTAAGGAGTATCATTGTGTTCTGTACATGCTGCCCCATCACCCTGACTGGGAGCTGTCCTGATGAAGATTAAATGTTTTTGTGCATGCTTTGAATACCAAAAGTTAAAGGGCTCCTGCTGCAGCATCTGAGGGTGGCATCAGGGAGCTGCTGCCATTGAGTGGCTGCACAAATGGCACCAGCAGCTGCACCCACCTCTGCTTTAACTTCTTTAAGGTTGTTACTGTGAGGTACAGCTTCATCCTAAATTAAAATTCACCTCTGTTAGCAGTGGCAAACTCTGAACCCAGTCACTGACAGCAAACCCCACCCAGTCTAGCTCTCCCCCTCTGCTTCTGTGTAGTGAGCTAAAGATGGGGCTAGAAAATAAATTAAACACTGGAGCTCATTTAGGATAAGCTGTGTACCTTCGGTGCTCTGATCTCATCCAAAGCCTTCTCTCCATGTCAGAAGTCTCCCCTCAAGGCAAACACAAGTCACTGCACAAGAGTTCCCACCAGGCTTTTGACTGTCAGGGCTTAATTGGAGTTGAGTAATTTCTAGATGGTGAAACACACAGTGAACCCCTGTGTGACATCAGGGCCTGGCACAACTCCTGGCAAGCAAGCAGCTCCTCCTGATGTGCAAAGCTGACTGTGCTCTGCTGAAACCATTGTTTTAACTTGCCAAAACATCCTCCTGTGAGAGGACCAAAGCTATTTCCTGAATCTAAGACTCCAGGTCTCCCAGACCCCCTAGAAGGTTTCCTTTCTTTAGACTCTGTAACACAACTCCTACAACCCCTGCTGTTAATAAAACATAACCAGATTCCTTCTCAGGAGCTCATTTCTTGACTTTGACTTTTTTTTTTTTTCCTCCTTGTGTTTCATGTTCAGCAATAAAATGTGTCACTTTAGGCCAGTGCTCCCTGGGAGTGTTCTGTAAGTGTTTTTTCAGGTCATATCTCCTTCTCTTGGAGATAGTGATGTGAGCACATCAATGAATCACTTATTTTTGCAGGAACAGGGCTATAGGAAAGGAAAATAGGAAATACCTGGATGGTGGGTGATGGATTTATCCCCTTTTGTGGCTTTTCTGGAGACCAGTGACAAGCACCTGTGACAGTGCCATTTACTGATGGCAGTCAGGGAAGAGAACATTTGCATGTATGCTTCTGTTCCAAACCTTTACATCCACTTAATTATTTTCTTTTGCCAGCAGAATTATTTTAAAATAATTTCATTATTTCAGGGTTAGTGCTCCAGTATTTGTGTTAGGGACAGGCAGCACATCCAGAGGGGATTATAACTGGTGTGTGTACCCAAACCACAAAGGATACAAGGGACTATATGAATCAAACCCCACAGCCTGCTCTTAGCGACAGAAATTACCCCTTAACAAGGACACAAATACAGGAGGCATCCAAACGGTGCTTCACATTCAGTTTAATTAGAACAGTGCTACTGATTAATTCGTACTTGGACATAATTTACCAACGGCATTAACGACACGAGCCACGGACGACAGTTTGGAAAGTGAGCCGGCCTATTGTGTAGTGACTTTTGGCAACAGTCCCGCAGCCCCGGTAGCGGCGGAGCCGCTCAGTACACGTGAACCATCCCGTACAGGAAAGTCCAGAACAGGACGTAGGTGAAGAGCCCTCCCACGAGCCCCCCCGTGAACAGCGGCCTCCGCGACTTGAAGTACTTGTTCCACCGCCGCCCGGCTTTCAGCACCAGCAGCACGGAGAGGAGGACGGAGGCCAGGAAGTAGAAGATGAAGCCGTGCAGGCCGGTGAGGCCGAGGATGCCGGCCGTGGCGCCCGACAGGGCGGACACCGAGGTGCGGCAATAGTCCAGGATGGCCGCGTTGCCCCGCACCGCCGCCTCGCTGATGAACTGCGGCCCCTCGCGCTTGGCCACCACGGCGGCCATGGCTCCGCGCCGGGCTCGGGCACCTCCTCGCTCGCACCGACACTGAGGTGAAGCAAACACGCGCTGTACGAGCCCGCCCGCCCTCAGGCCGCCGGGAGAGCCCCGCGGGCCCTCCCGCCCGTCCTGGCGGGGAGCAGGGGGCGGGGCCGGGCGAGGCGCTTTTGTTCGGGTGGCGGCGGCGGCGACGGGGCGGACATGGCGTTCGTACCGGGGCAGCCGGTCACCGCCGTGGTGGTGAGCGGGCACGGGAGGGGCGGGCACGGCGCTCCTACCGGGGCAGCCGGTCACCGCCGTGGTGGTGAGCGGGCACGGGAGGGGCGGGCACGGCACGGCGTTCGTACCGGGGTAGCCGGTCACCGCCGTGGTGGTGAGCGGGCACGGGAGGGGTGGGCACGGCGCTCCTACCGGGGCAGCCGGTCACCGTTATTCCGGGGATACCGTGCCGGGGGCTGCTGGCGGGGATGGAGAGCGGGATGCCGGTGCTGCCCGGGCGCTGTCACGGGCGGAGGTGCCGTCCCGGGGCAGCTCCGGTTCGCGGGTGTGTGGAAGGAGCGGGCGAAGGGTGCGGACGGGGACGCGGGTGCCGGTGCCTCCCGGTAGCGCCCTGCGGGCTGTCGGAGGTCCCCGGGCAGCTCCGGTCCGCCGGCGAAGGGCGCGGCCGCTCGGTCCGTAGCGCCGCCGGCCCCGGTTGTCGCTCCCCGCTGTCAGATTCTCCGCTGTCCGCGATACCGGGTGGGAGAACAGAGGGGAAACTCCGCCGGGCGGAGGGAACGACCCCCGGCCGGGGCTGCTTGAGAGAAGAGGGAGCGGAGCCGCCGAGACGCGCGTTCTCCCGGTACCGGGACCGTGCGTGCCAGTCTCGGTGCGGATCCCCCTCTGAGGGCAGCGGCAGGATAAGCACCTGCTCGTCTGGGTGGGGTTTAGGAAGCAGAGCTTTTAAATGAGATAATGGCTTTAATCAGCACGCAGTGCGAGTGAGGATTTGTGCTTTCCCCTGGCTGTGACTGGGATGTGCTTGGCTGGGTGGCCCCAGCTGAGGACGCGGGTGTTTGGAATCCAGGGATGTTGGAATTCAGCGGGGAAGTTCAAGGTCTGTGTGACGGGGCTGCGAGAGGAAAATCGCTGAATTGTTTGGGTTGGAAGGCACCCGTGAAGGTCATCTCATCCACTCCTCTGCAGTGAGCAGGAACATCTTCCATTAGATAGGGTGGAAGCACCTTTTGAGAGGTTATTGTGTCAGTTAAGACCGTGGCTTTTCACCCTGGCTCAGGAATTGCACCAGCTGGCATTTCTACAATGCTGACATAATGCACAAAGCTGCTCAGATGCCTTTGTGCATCGGGCAGTGAGGAACCTGCCCCGGGATACAAAAGTTATGCTGAAAAAGAACCATCCTAATAATAGGTTGTTATTTGTGCTGATAGGACTAGCAGGAACATAAGGCATGTGGATAACGAGCAAGATGAGGCTGGTCATGAGTGACTGCTGCTTATCAAGGCATGAGTCATGTTTACAGAGAGCTGCTCTGGTTTTAGTGCTGTTCCTTTCTATTTCTGGGCAGGCAGGAGAGCTCTGAGTAATTGAGGGGCTGGGCTGTGTCGTGGGATCTCTGTGAAAGACAGTCTAACTGGATCTGAAGTATCAGTGTCTGAAATGCACTCGTCACAACTCAGCTATTTGATCTCTTTCTCTTTCCAGCAAAGAATTGAAATACATAAGCTTCGTCAAGGTGACAATTTGATTCTGGGATTCAGCATTGGGGGTGGCATTGATCAGGATCCTACTCAGAATCCTTTCTCTGAAGACAAGACTGACAAGGTCAGACAATCTTCTTCTGTAGCAATTCCCTCTCCCAAAGGCTGAGCTACCCAAATCATCATCTGCCCTCTGCCACAGCTCATCTCTTGCCCCATTATCACTTGCAGCCTGAGTTATTCAAGTGACTTCTCCACCTTCTCTATTTTCCAGCATTGCACAAGCCTGTTTTTAACTAAAATCTCATAATACACTACAGAGGTTTGTTGTGTTTTCAGTCAAATGGCCTTGGATCCTCCCACATTTAGTAAATGAACACTCAATTTTTTTCCCAGGGTATCTATGTAACAAGGGTGACAGCAGGAGGCCCAGCAGAAGTTGCAGGACTCCAGATTGGAGATAAGATCATGCAGGTAAGCACCAAAATAAGACAGTACTGATGTAGTACCAGCTACTGTGTGCAGAGAAGAATCTGCTGGGGAAAATAATTTTCTGGGTACTTCCCAGGAAAGTTTGTGAGGTTTATAAATAAACTGAGCTGTGGCATAACCGTATCCACTGTGTGGTTCTGATGGAACAGTTACAGGACACCTGTGAGTCCCTGCACTTACCTCATTTTTTGGGGTTTTTTTCCAGGTGAATGGCTGGGATATGACAATGGTGACTCATGACCAGGCCAGGAAGAGGCTGACCAAAAGGAATGAGGAGGTGGTCCGGCTGCTGGTGACCAGGCAGTCCCTGCAGAAGGCTGTGCAGCAATCCATGATGTCCTAATCCATCATCCAGCTGGGGAGGGGGTGGGGAGGGAGATGTATAGATTGGTATCAAAGAAAGAAGCAATTATTAGACTGGAACAGATTGTCTGGAAGGAGTGCATATTCCTACCTGTGGTAAATGCTACTTTTTTATTTTATTTTCTTCTGGTGTAACTGGCAGTAGTGAAACAACACTCCCCTCAGCAGTGCTTCTCTAAAGTCTGCCCTGCAGGTACATGGCAAGACTTCTGTAGACATGGCTTTCAGGACAGGACAGACCCAAGTTATCTAAGAGCAACTGGAAAAGCCTTAACTTGCTCAGGATTCTTCTGTAGCACAAAAGCTTCCTATTTTAGGAGGAAATGTGGTTTCTGCTATGGGAGACCAGAGGGTTTGCTGTGCCTAAGCTTTTAGAAGGGAGCTGTCCTTTCCCCCCCACTACCAAATTCAAATGCTAGAGTTAAGAGCTGCACAGTGCTGTGGGGAGGAGCACTGTACTAATCCTTCACTGTGTGCAAGATAGAGAGTGGCTGAAGGGTTTGGGGCATTACAGTTTCCTGCAAAGATTCCCTGGACAAAGCAGCCTCTTCAGGCAAGGAACAACTGAGGAGCACACAAGTGTTAGATCAATGCCTGTGAAATACACTACAACTTCATGGACACTACAGTTCAACCTCAGTGGCAGGGTAAAATCTGACTTCTCCTTGTTCCCAATTTGGACCATTGGATGAATTGAGTTTAATTGAAAGGAATACTGAGCAGGAAACAAAACAATGTTCCTGAACTTACCAGAAATGCTGCTTGTAGCTGTAGAGTTTTCAGTCCTTCATTCCACTTCTATCAGACTTGAAATGGGAGGGATTTTGGTTTGTCTTGTAGAAGACTTTGCTTAAATCAGTGATTTATTGGATGGACGAGATGAATATGCCAGTAATTTTGCAGAAGTGCCTCTTGACCAAATTTAAACTTCTAGTAGGATACTAAGTGGTTTAAATCAGCTTGCCACAGGACTGAAGATTCTTCCTGCAACCCTAAGTCCATGATCTAGTATCCTGTGGTTTGTTAGCCAGTTAGCTTTACAATTATCCAAAACCTGGAGTTTTTAATCCTCCTCAGTTGATCTATACATATCTATAGTTTCCTTAAGCAGCCTTGGGGTAAGCTGTTGTAAATAGAGCACGAGGAGGTGGCAGACTAATTTATTCAGTACCTTACTGCTGTGCCATGTACTTTGTGATTGATGCATCTCAGACTGTTCTGTGCACACCAGCAGATGCCTACTTACCAGTTTTATATCTCTGGAATTACTACAGTCCTGCTTTAGAATTTTGTTACTTAAGAATTCAGTAGTAAATTATAAGTATTTCAAGTTGGAGTTATTTTTGTTACTATAAAGATACACTGCTATTTGTACTGCTTTTTTCACTTGATTTTACACTCAATAAAACAAAGTTGGTTTTCCTGAGCTGTTTCTCCTTACATTTAATAGTGCTACATCACTTGGGTGCCTCTAGCTGTGACCATTTTTGGCTCAAGGGTAGATTTTGGAATGACTGAGGTCAGTAAGGTCTGGTTTCACTGGTGGGGAACTGTCAAACCTCACCTGGGATCAAGTTTTCTTTATGTTGACACCTAGAAAGACACATTAGGTTCTAAGCATTGAAGCATAAATGCACAGATTCCCTTCTAATTACTTGTCTTAGCACCTTTGAAAGAGCTTTCAGTGAACTAAGAAGACAGCTTCTGTTTTTTAGGAAATTTATTTAATAAAGAGTTCAAATTGTAATATTTGTGCATTTGTTACCAACTCCATTACTGTGATGTACCACTGTGGTCAGCCTGAGTGGTGGTGGACTGTGAGCTGTCTGGGAAAGGTCAGCAGCAGCACTTGGATCCACAGACAGTCTTCAGTCATTACTTAAAGGTATTAAGTGGTTGCTTAAACAGTATCTCAGATTTTTGGAAGACAGAACTCTGCTCTTTGTGCTTCACCTCCAATCAGAAAGACATCACTTTGGTCTTTCTCTTCCCTATGGTTGGTGGAAAAAGAGCCATGTGTTGCTTGGACAGCTCCCTCTGAGCTGTGTGTGCAGCTCCAACAGGCACGAGTCCCCCATGTGCAGCTGGGAGCTTGCTATCCTTAAGGCATCTGGCAGCCAATGCTTGGCAAGGCAACAGTTTGTGTTCCAGCCCAGAGAGTATCAAGTCACAGACAGAGATCAGAATCAGTGTTTCTGGTAACTGGCAGCAAGAATCTTGAAACCCCTCAGACAGGGTAGGGCCAAGTTCAGTTTAAAGTTTGGGTCTCCACAAGTGAGGTTGGTTATTCACAAGGTTCATACCCTCGTCTCCTGTACAGGCAGTAGTGCTGGGCCATGAAAACAATATCAAAGATGATGGAGAAGACACCCAGGCCAAACTTGGTTGGATCTCCAAAGATTAACCTCCACTCATCTGTCAAACACAAAATTAGAGTTAAGTCTGACCCCTTAAGTGTAGTCTTAAGACCCTTTAGAGAAGTTCATGTCTATTACCTGGACTGCTCACACACACCTAAGACAGACTGCAGTGCACATCTTATGCAAAGCTAATTAATAACTGTTCCTGTGGTTTCTTCAGGATGGCTACTTCATTTTATATCTTGAGGGAATATGAACAGATCCTTTATCCTTCCTATAAGGACAGCTCTCCACAACACAGCACAAACATTCTGAGATAACCTGCTTTATATCTGCTATGTTGTGGGACTTCCCACCACATAAAGACAGGCTCCAGCATCTCAGTTCCAGGCTCACCATTGTTGTATGACTGCAGAAACATCTGGAGAAGGCTGAAGCTTCCCCCAGTGAAGTCCAGTAACACATTTCCAATACTCCATCCCTCAGTGCTCTTCCGACGGAAGTTCATGTAGGCCTGGGAGTGTGATAAGAAGTCAGAGTGTCATTCACAGGCATTTGGGATTGACTTTCAAGCTGCTTTCAGTACAATTCCACAGATTTGTCTCTATTAATAAGTAATCAGTGGTGGTTTAGTCTCTTCAGACTTTCAAGAGCACATACTGCAGGCTTAGGGTGGCAGGGATATGGAATGCAAGCAGAATAATCCAGATTTACCTGTGGAAAGTATTTGATCAGTGTGACTGCTAACTTAATGTAGGAGAAGCAGAACAAGAACTGCAGCCATGTCATCACCTCAGCTGCAGCCAGGAACAGCGTTGTGAAGGTGAAGATCCATGCAAGTGCCAGGAGTCCAACAACAACTTTGGATACTTTCTGACCTGCTCTCTGAAATAGAAATACATTTTCTATTTCTCAGATACATTTTGGCCAGGTCACACATCCCCAGACACAAAGATACAGTTTGCTCAGGACCCTGCAATGCTACAGTCCAAACCTGTTTTACCAGTCAGGCTGGTTTCACAGGAGAACTGTAAAATTAAGCAAGTGCTACAGCAACCAGCTGGAGGTTTGCAAGAGCTGATGAGCAATATTTATATAAATAATTTAAAACACTGCTGTCCCTGAGCAAGGGGGAACAGTATTCTTGAGTATTTATGGTGCATACACTACAACAAATCTCCAAAATTCAACCTGATGAGATCAAGAGTTCCTGTATGTGCAAAAGGCTGATGATATCATTATGGTAAAATATTTATGGTTGCTTTCTAATTCTTCCCTAGAAATTTCTGTAGTACCTGGCAATGATGACAGATGGGCTGTTACAGTTTTAGGTTTAGCATGACCAGAGGAAGAACCCCAAGAGAGAAACAGTTACTGTCTAGAGAAAATTGGCCTGTTCAGATGAGAGGTTTTTACAATGACAATCAAACAAAGAATCACCTGACTGGAACAATCAATGGGATTAAGTAAGAATCACTTGACTGTAACAATCAGTCTCACTTGAAAAGTGTGAATTATGAAAAGGCATTTACAGCTGTTTTAGGAAAGCAGCTGAAAAAACTGTGTTTGAATTGCAGGGAGTATCTAAAGTCCTATCACAACCTGAAGAATGCTCCAAAGAAACAGCAAAGCATTTGTGCTGTGAAGAGCTGTAATCTATGTGCTGGCTAGAGATCTGTTTGGGAACTTTATGAACTTGGCTGTTTGCCTCAGTTATTTTGAGTCCTTAAGGAGTTTACTTATAAATTTGGAACATCCCTGAGGCTGAAGCAGATAAGGTTAGCTCAGGAAAGCTGAAGGCAGCTGGACTGTGAAGCCTGGCTCCTGGAAAGGCCGGTGGAAGTGCAAGGAATTTGGGATTTTGGAGCCCAAATGGAGCAGGGAGGTGCCCGGCAGAGGGAGCTCTGGCAGAGCCCACAGGTGAGCCCAGCACCCAGACCCACCTCGTAGATGCAGCACTGAATGATGGTGAGGAGGGTCAGGGCTACTGCGTGGAGACTGAAGAAAACATCATTGATGGCCACAGGGTTCACCCCGCTGGGATAACTGACCAGGAATTCCTCCTAAAGGTAAGAGAAAGCAAAACCAGCCACGTGTCTTAACTCCCTTCTGCACATACCCACCCCCCAGCACGTGTTGGGAGAGAATCGTGCTCACCTTAATCAAGGGAATCCAGAAGAGCCCAACATTAAACACGCTGTATGCTATAAAACCAGTAAGGTTTAATGCTATGAAGTCAAAACTTAGTCCAACAACACTAGAGAAGAGGAAAAAAAAATAGAGAGAAACATGCATTAGAGAGTTACAGGCAGTTTCAGGGACAAATTGACCCTGGAATGTATTGATTTATAGCAGTTTCTGGTGTCAGCAAAAGCTTCAGACATTGTGACCACACAATGCTGCGAGTTCATCAGGAAGCTGGGTGAAATAACAGAGCTCTCATGGATCAATTGGTGTCTCTGCTCTTTAACTGCACCCCTCCATGAGCTCAGCCTGTCTGATAAAGCCCTTCCAGCCTGAATCCACAAAGAACAAGTACATCGTTGCCAGATCAAATAGTTTCATTCTCATATATGATAATGTTCCTACTTTGAGTCACTTAGCTAATAATGACACTACAAGGAGGTGTCTGAGAAACAGCTCTCAAGGCTGGTAATCTTTGACAGTGATCATCACAGCTGCCTCAGCCAGATGATTTACAACATGACACCAAAAGGAATGGGGAAGTCTCCTCTATCACAAATTCATGCTGGATGCCAAATCTTAGGATTAGGTGTTTATAGAATGCACTTGCTTTCCCTCTAACGTGCATATATAAAGTCTCACTGGGGCTGCAATTATTCAGACCCTACCTTTGCCTTTTTCCCCACTTTTCCACAGATAATTCCCAATAACCAAGACAGATGTAGCTGAAGCTATGAACACAATTTGCAGAAGTGCTTTAGTGACTTGCAAACACATCTCTTTACCTTTTCCGTCGCCAGTTCTCAAAGAGTTGAGGATAAAAGGAGATGGACCAGGCAACAAAATAGATCCAGCCAATCACCTCATCAGCATATCTCACTATGATGCTGTGAATCACTTGAAATTGAATCCTAGGCCTGGTGGTTAATGCAAGAAGAATCAGTTAATTCATGGTTTTTTTCAGGAGATTTTATCTTGTTCTGCTCTGAGAGAGGAAATAGAGTCCAGGTGTTGAGACAAGACAATAAAGATTCGGTTGGGTTCAGCTGAGTTGCTCCCCTTTTCATTTGTCACCTTGTTATGTTTGGGACACCTCGCACTCCCTGAGTCTTTCCTTTCCATCCTTTTACCATGGGAATGCTCCCAAAGGTCACTTTGTGCCTGTGGCTTCCACTCTCTCAGCACAGGGTCTGTTAGGCAAGAGCAGAGCTGCACTCCTCACCCTCGTGATCGTGCTGCCCTGTGAGCGTTCCACGTGCTTGCCTTGAGTTTCAAAAGCAGAAGCAAAACAAGGAAGTAAAACAGGAGCACCCTGTGGCTCACTAATATCTGAGCCACAGGCAAATACAATCCAGCTTTCTCCATCTGGACAGCCTTTTCCCAGGAGGGAGAACTGGCATCTGTGAGGAGAGGGCTCCCCTAAGTGACACACCCCAGGAACTCCAGAACAGCACCCCGCTGGACACTGACAGCCAAACCATCTGGACAGCCTTTTCCCAGGAGGGAGAACTGGCATCTGTGAGGAGAGGGCTCCCCTAAGTGACACACCCCAGGAACTCCAGAACAAATCCTGCACAGTAAGAACAGCAACCCCGCTGGACACTGACAGCCAAATGCTTCCCAGAGCAGAAAAGCTGACATGTGATCTTCATACATTTGGGAGGCATTATTAAAACAAGACTAAGGAGCCATGAGAACTCAGTCATCTTGTAATTAAATCTAAGACACCACTCTGCTTCTGTGCCCTCTATTTATCTGAGTACTTGGGGATTTGCTGCAGGGTTACCAATCCTCTTAACTGCATCCCACCCATGTCCCATTTAACTCCTAGGAATAGTTACCCAACTTTTTAGTAAGTAGAACAAAAAAAAAAAAACCAAAACAGTTTCTCACCCAGTTATATTGGAATTATTGGGATAAAGGTAAACTGTTACTTGTCCCACATCATCTGCTTTCACTTGGAAGTCTGCTTTAGTGTGACCTGCAGGGAACTGTACCTGCAAGGCAGAGCAGAGGGAAGAAAGGAGTTGCACCATAATAGCAGGAGCTTTTTGCATAAGGTTACAAGTCTGTGCTCTCACTTACCTCATCAGGAAGTTCAACAATGGTGCTGTGCTTTGAGGAGTGTGTAACATTAAGAGTTATCACCAGTGTCTCGTTTAGTGGAGCCCTGAGAAGGCAGAAAAAACAAGTTAGGCTGGTATCTGAGCTCAGGGGTTGCTTTGGGGCTGCAGGGGAGCATCTGCTCAATCCTCTCAGCAGTGAGCAGCCCACACACAACACAACCTGCCTCATACTCAGAGGAACCAGCACCAAACTGTGTGAGTATTGCACTGGCTCTTTTATCTGATCCAGTTATGGCCATATTGTAACTCCCTCTTCTCTACACCAGTGGCAAAGTCACCAAAAGATTCTGTCCTGTCCTGTCCTATCCTATTCTAGTGCTCATTACCCTTTGCTGAAACAAGGCACATGTACTTGGGGTGATGAAGGACAGAGATTACAGCAGAAAGATAAAACAAAACAAATAAAACCTTTCTAAGTGATACAGTCCTGCACAGCTTTCCTAAATAACTCCACTGAGCATTTGTCCAGGACGTGCTCCTTCTAGGAAATGCAAGTTTCTCTTAAGCATCAACTTTAAGAAAGGGAGGAAGTGTAAATTCACTTATGAAGGACAGCCCATGTTCCAAAGGGAAAGTAAGGCTAAAATCATAATTTTACCTCAGAGAGATAGTGACATTTGTTGAACTTCCACTTTCTAGAGAAACCACTTCAGGGACTGACAACACAATGGCTCCATCTGTGGGGGGGAAAAAAACACCCACACAAATCTCAATTACTATGAACAGCTCCTTCAGAAGAACAACCTACTTTTTTTTGTGCCATAGATATTTTACCCATTGGTTCCTGCAGTGTCAGAACAATCAGATAAGTACACATGATAAAAAGCAAAGGGGGAGTACAGCTTATTTCAAGGCAATCAAACTTAAAAAGAGAAGCAAATAACTGTCACTTGAACATGTTGCAAGGAAGTAATTTAAATGCTTGAAGTGTAACAAAAGTTCATCCCAAGGGAAGGTTATAGGGTACTGCAAACCCACCCTGGTTCTTGATGTGATCCTGGTGATCTAGGACTCACAAAAGCCCCAAATTTAATATAAAATTGTTTCTTGGGCCACAAATTCAATCCAAGTACCCAGACGTCCAAGAGAATGTACATGTACAGAAACAGAGAGAGACACAGGTTGTACAGGTTGGCCTGGACACTTTTTTTTTTTCCTATTGCCACATATTGCACAGTGTCTGTAAGAAGTTATGTGCAGAGGATCGGACTGCAGACTGCACAGACTGCACCCCAGGCGCTGTTCAATCTGCAGAAGTGATTTTGGAGCATGAGGTGCACAGCCTCAGTACAGTGTAGGAGCACAAGGAGCCGAGGTAAGGCGCGAGAGAAGAGCTGATGTGAAGCGTGGCACAGGTATCCCTGGAGAGATGCAAAGGGATAACTAAAGAGCTGCTCTTTTCCATCTCTTACTGGTCTGGAGCGCTGTGGGCCCAAGCTGGGCTGACCAAACACTCACCGCCAGGCCCCAGCAGCGCCAGCGAGAGGCTCAGCAGAGCGGGGAGCAGGCATCGCGTCCTCATGGTGGAAAAGCTGCAGAAAAAGCAGGGAGAAGCTTCCCTCAGCACCCACACAGCCCATCCCCTCCGCTGGAAGCCGCGGCAAGCAGCTCCCAGCGCAGCACCACGGCCCCCAGCCCGGCCGAGGGACCCTCAGCTCCCCTCAGAGGGCACCGATCTCCCCGTCCCGGGCACATCTTTACCTCAGCGCTGCTCCCGTGACGGACCCACCCCACCCCGACGCGCGGGACTACAAATCTCGGCAGCCCCCGCGCCCCCGCCAGACCCTCGCCGCTGGCGGCGCGCCGCGGTGCACGCTGGGACTTGTAGTCCTGCCTCCCTTTCCTCTGCGCTCCGGCGGATCGGGGTACCTGGTGCTTTGGAACGCGCCGCTGCCGAGGCAGTGGCACCGGGGAGCTGGCGGCAACCCACCGGCTTTAGTGCCCCGCGCTGTCCCGGTTCTTCCCTTTTCAGCTCTCACGTGAGGCGATCGCCTGTGGACTCCCCGCCCAGCGCCCACCGCGTCGCTGCGGCCGCCCCCGGGGGCCATCTTGGGTGTGGCGGAGCGGGCCCATGAGGGGGTCAGAGCTGTGAGCGGGGGGGACAGCGCGGGCACGGCGCCGTGGTGGTTTGGTTTTGATAAAAAGCGTGGTTTAAAGCAGCGCAGGTCAGCTGGGGAAGGGGAGGTTTGTCATTGTCACAGTGGACAGGGGTAGTGGCCGGGGAGCGCTGAGGGCAGGGAAGCACCTTCAGCCTGAGGGCGAAGTCCGGGTCGCGCTCCTGCCCCGTCCCTGGGAGCCCGCAGTGCGGCACCGGGAGCCGTGTGGGGCTCGGGCGGCACAGGAGCCGTGTTAGGCTCAGCTTGGTGGGTGTTGTTCCGCCTGTCTGTGCCGGGCAAGGTGACAGCAGTCCCCTCATGGCTGCGGCGGGCGGGCCTGGGCCCACCTGTGTGCTGGGCATTGACCTGGGCACGACGTCGGTGAAGGCAGCGCTGGTGACAGGGACAGAGCGAGGGCTGGCGCTGGCACAGAGCTGCTCCAGGGAGACGCAGGCACACAGCGATAGCCCGGGAGCTGCAGCGCAGGTAAGGGCTGCCAGGGAGTGCTGAGGGACATTGCAGGGCACAGGCCTTGCCTGGCAGTGGTTGGGTTGTTTGGTATGTTGGGCAGAGTGCGGTGGCTTTCCTGGATTGTTTTGGTGCCTAGGTTGGCAGCATGTGTCTGAGTGTTAAAAAGCAGAATTAAAACACCTCCTGCTCACCGTTCAAGGAAGTCAAGCAGTGCTGCTTGACTTACGAAGGACCCAGGTTTTGAAAATTTGCCTAAGACACTGTAAAACTGTTCTCCCATGAGCCACCACCTTATCTTTGACACTCCCAGTAAGGAAACAGCAACCGCTTGCCAACTGGAAGGGTATTTTATTTTGCACTTCAATATGAGGTGGAATCATAACTGGAAACTCCCTGTGGAAATAACCAGGAACAAGTGCTCCTGTTAAAGATCTTTACATCCATTGTGCTGCTCAATATAAAAAAACGATTAATCAGAATCATAAAAAATGTGCACTGTTTCTGATACCAAGGATAACAAACAAGGCAACCCTCCTCCTGCCAATTTATGCAGCCTAAAGTACCTATGCACAAAGTTCACATCTATTTGTAGACTTTGTTGCAATAGTTTTGTAATCTTCATACTGGTCTGTCACAAAGTAACCTGAACCTTTGAAAGTGTGAAAGCTTCTTCTGGGGAACAGTTTGCTCAGTTTCCTGGGTTGTTCTAGGAATAGAATATGCAGAAACTGAATATCCATCATCAAAATCATCACTGAGTAAACAGGAAGGAGCTTTAGGAAGAGGCAGGGGAGACTGAAGACCTGCCAGAACACGTGGATAATTCTCTTTGTGAGGAAAAGGAAGAGCAATAGATAAAGTGAATTAATGAAAACTTGTAGTCAGTGATCATGGATTTTTTTTAAAAGTTATGGTTGAGTGTGGTTATTTAGGAAATTAAAAATTATTTGGCCTTCAGTGTTAATATTGATTTTTAGTTTTTGAGGGTTTGTGGGGTTTTTTGCAATTTTTCTTTTCTTGTTACAGCTTAGTAGTGGATATTACTCTAATAAATGCTATTAAACTAAATGAATTCTGTCCTTCACTTCTGACTAAAGCAGCCTTGTTTAATAAATACACTGAGTGATTCCTAATGGCTTCATGCTCAGGATAATGCTTTGTGATTGCAGGGAATGGAGCAGGATGTCCAGAAAATCATAAGAGCATTGAATGAATGCCTTGCTGCTCTGCCTCAGCAGCAGCTTCAGCAAGTCACCCACATTGGTATTTCTGGACAAATGCATGGGGTTGTGTTTTGGAAAAGTGATAAAGGTAACAGTCATTCTTTAACATTCCTGATCAGAGTGTTATGATGCAGAAAATCAAATTGTAACAGGGAAGTGATTCTGTGATTAAACTGCATCACTTTTGTCTTCTCTAAAACAGATTAACAGAAGATCTCTTATGGGAATTTTGCTTTTTATACTGAAATTTCAGCTACTCACTATAGTTAATGATAAAGGATTTAGCCTAATGACATCCCTGCAGATTCAGCACAATTATTAATATAAAGGAGGAATAGCAGAGTATATTTGTGCCTTGTTAATTGTTTCTCCATCACATGCTATCTGCTGCCCTTTGAAAAACTTCTGCATCACATGAATAACTTGCAGGGGGATTTTATTCACCTCATAAACCCCTTACCTAGATGCTGTCCAGCATCTCAGTAACTCTGTTTTCCCCCCTAAAATCCCAAGACTTTTTTTTCCTAGCAAATCATACATAAATGTCATGTTGCACTCATTTTGTTGCTTATGCTTCTGTTAGTAGGAGCTGGGAAAGGACTGTGGTCAGGATTGTGGATGCTCAGCTGCTTGCCAAGACCTCAGAGACAAAGTCAGCTGCAGTGAGGTAGTCATGTGGGGCTTGGTTGTGCAAATACCCAGATAATCCTTGTGATAGGGAGGATATTTGAAGAATCCAGGCCTTGGATTGCCAATCCTATGAGATAGGCATGGATCATCTTCTTGGCTAATGCCTTATAGACCTACTGAAGTCTAAGGCATGTCTTCTTTCACTTAACCCTGTAATGTGCTCATCTGGACAATTATCCAAGTCTTCTTATAACAGGAATTATGCAGATGAAGTAAAGATGTGTTGTAAACCACAGAGCAGATTTCCCAAAAGTGCTGGTCGCTGCCTGTCAGAAGTTGTCAGGGCCTTAATTGCTTGAAGAGGCACTGTACTATTCATTACTGGCTGTAATTTTACATTAAATACTAAAAATGATTAGAAAGAAAGAAGTCCAAGGCTGATGGACTGGAGGAGCTGTTGTTGCTTTCCAGCTGTCCCAGGAGCTGCATAACAAAGCCTTGTGTATTCATAGGCACAGATTCTTATGTCATATTGGTAAATATTTTATGTCCTAAAGCCACATGCCACTTTAGTTTCATTTCTATCAAGTGAAAGAGGGTGTTTGCTTTCATTTGTTTTGAGTGGACTAAGTGAATCCAGGACCTTTGGGACACAAATAAAAATTTTAATAGCATCCTTTAGGGTTAGATTTATGACTAATAATATTTCTTAGAATCCATTTAAAATGAGAAAAGAAAGCCAATTGGAAATTCAGTTCAACTAGATTTGATAGAACAGGGAATTGAGGAAACAAGAAAAAGTATGTGTTTTATTTTGCATGTTTCTCATGGCACCTCCCAGCCTTCAGGGCTGCTTTTTACTGTGTGAGTGTGACTTCCAAGCCCTGTATCCAACCCAAGAATTACATTTTTTAGCCATACTTGTGCAAGTCAGGAAGCTGAGTATTTTCTCTTGACTCTCTGCTCCCTGGCCAAAACTCAAGAGTTTGCCTCAGTTCCAGAGTGAGTGAGCTGTCCTGTCCCTGCCCTGTGTCCAGGGATGGCCTGGGAGGGATCAGAGCTGTGCCCTGGAATGTGCAGGCAAACAGTGCTTGAGCCCAGCCTCTCCTCTTCAATGGAAGAATGTGAAGGTTTCCTCAAAGGTGTGGTGTTCTCTGCTCAAAAGGAATGTGCTGGGCTAGGAAACTGAATTAAACCCTGAATTAAATCCTGTCCTACCTTTCTTGTGTAGTCTGTGAGGATTTTACTCTGAAGCACTTTGCAGTGCACTGTTTAACCTCCCAGATGCAGGTTTCTTGTTGCTTGGGCTCCAGAGGTGATGCAGCTTTGTGCTGTCCATCCTGGGCAGTGCATTTCTGAGGCAGCATTCTCCAGGTGGTGATGTGGCACATCCCAGCTGAGGTTTTCATGTGAGAGCTGCCATGCCAGCTCCTCACCTCCCATAGCAGACTGTGGTTGGGTTTTTTTGAGGCTCACCTGTTATTTAAGTTGTATCTTTAATATCTCTCTTCAAGAGAAGGAAGGCTTTGGATACTGTTCTCTGTGTTACAAAGGATAATTTGCATTATGATGTTATCTAGGGCTGGAAACTAAGACTAATTTCATTACAGTCTCTACTGGCTCTGTTTCTGATATATTTAACAAATTATCAGGTGTGTCCAGAAATAAGGAATGCCAGGCAGGCTGTGCTGCAGGGAGTCACTGGATTTCTTGGATTCTGTTTTGTTTTCAGGGTGCAGGTGGTCAGAGAGTGGCACAGGCCCTGCCTTTGGGCCAGACAAGGTCAGCCACCTGGTCACCTGGCAGGACGGGCGCTGCAGCCCCACCTTCCTCACTTCCCTTCCTCTGCCTCAGTCACATGTGAGCCTGGCTACAGGATTTGGATGTGCCACAGTCTTCTGGTATTCAAAGAACAGGTACATTGCTGCTCCAAAGGCTGTTTCTCATCTTGAATTGATGTGACAATTAGTATTCCTGTAGCATGTTAATGCTGCTACAGGCTGAGGACTGCTTCTCTGTAATCATAATCTTAATTAAGCAGTCAAAGAATATTTAAAATGGCAGTATTTAATATAAAATATGTGCAATTAAGCATGCAAGAGTCTGACCTCATAAAAATACTACAGATCACTAATAAAAGGATAAGCTTTTGACCATATAGGAACAGCTTTAAAGTACCATAGAATAATTCTGGTCTGTACCATGGCTCAGAGGAGCTCTGCTAGTGCAGTTTGAACTCTCATTTTGCCTTGTGCTGCTTTGTGGAAAGTAAAGACATGTCTAAAACAGTAACAGAGTTACTTGGTCTGGTTGCTGCCAGATGCCAAAACAAAGTCTCTAAATTAATTTCAGTTCCTTCCTTCCTCAGAGACTGTGACAGATCCTCATGGGGTGACACAAATGCTCTGCTTTGTTGTGGTGTGTTTGCAGAGATACAATTTTTCATTATGATTTGGCATCACAGAGATTTGCTCTTCAGTTTCATCTTTCTCAAAGAGCCAGGCTCTTTGTCTGCAATGAGTTCAGGTTCAATAAGTGGGGAAAATTTTATTAGATTTTTTTTTTTTCCACTGTGTGTCCAGCAAATATATGGAGCATGGTGTGATCTTTAGAGCTGCATAAGTCATGAGTCCAGCTGCTTTGTTTTGCTTCACATTTGGTACATTTCCATTCATATAATTTGTGGATCCCAGAGCAAGTGGGAATTCACCTATTTTTCAGTAATGCTCCAGGATCAACAAAGTGCTGTTTATTTCACACAAGCAATTACTACTTTCCTCATAATTTTTTCAATGCTGTGCTTTTCAACCTAGACAACCCATTCCTTAAAGCTGCCCTCTCTCCATCTTCCACCTGCAGATAAGTATTGCTGCAGCTTGGATAACAAATCCCTTTTTAAAAAACCAAACCAAAACAATAAAATTCAGGTTGATCACTGAGGTGGCTCTTTGATATTTTAATGGATCCACATGTCTGAAGTTCCCCCTAACAATGAAAATTGTCTTCTCTCACTGCCTTAAAGCAAAAACCCCTCTTGTTTGTTTGTTTGTTTGTTTTTCAAACATCTTGTTTAAAAGTCCAGATTTTCTGAAGGCTTATGATGCAGCTGGCACCATCCAGGACTATGTGGTTGCCATGTTGTGTGACCTGAAGAAGCCACTGATGTCTGTCCAGAATGCTGCCAGCTGGGGATATTTTAACTGCAGAAACAAGAGCTGGAATACTGACATGTAAGTGCTAGGGCCACTCAGTGGGGTTTGTGCACTGCTTGTGTCAGGCAGTGTGAGCACCCCTTTGGGCCCTGACTGTTGATGTGTTGCAGATAAAAAGGGATTGAAAGTTATTCCTAATCAATTGTGGCCTGTACTGAAGAGCTATTGAGAGTTTGCTCTGTTTAATCTGATAAAATCTGGCCCGGTAATTTTAAAAATACCTACAAACAGCAGAGCTGAGAGACTTATCAGGGATTCCAAGCTGTTTTCTCCCTTTCTGTGGTGGGGTGGGATGGACAAGTGCAGCCACAGGGTTACCTGTGCCATGGTAAACAGTTACCACTCTCTAGTTCTTTGAGCTGAGCTTCCTAACTTCTAAGACTTACTTGTGATAATACTTAAGAGCTATTAAGCTACAGGAAATCTTAGAAGGAATCAGTTTATTATTTACTTATTTATTTTAATGATTTGCTCTTTCAAGGCTGAGTGCTAAGGCCTTATATATTTCAGGGCTTAGGTTAGGCCAGGACCTCAAGGTGAAAGATCTTCTCATCAAGGTATGAAAGAGTGACAGAAATTTGCATTTTGCTGACTGAACTATCACTAATGTGGTGGTGTTGCTGTAGCACCTGCAGCTGATTGTATAAGGAGTTTGTTTGACTTAACTCTTCATGATTTTGTTCTGAACTACTAATTGCATGACAACTGAAGTTCCTTGACACTTAGCTGCATTTTTTTGCTGGTTTTGTGATTGTCCCTTCACCCTGGACCTGCTGGTCCATATGACATCAGTAGGTTAAACTTGCTGAACATGCAGTGTATAATCTCAGGTGCTCAGATTGCATAGAAAGGAAAACTCTTTATTCTTCCAGACTGGTTTACCCAGCCCACTGGACTGGAATGCTGCCCCACTCTCCAAGACAAAGCTTTCTAAACTGGTGAAAGCATCCATAAATCCAGCAGCCACAAATGTGTGGCCAGGTTCATCTGTGACTTCAAAGAGTTTTTTGTAGTAATGCCACACATTCCCAAACTGCTTTATTCCAATAATGTTGTTCTACTTCCAGACTGAAAAAATCTGGCTTTCCTGTCCATTTGCTTCCAGAGGTGGGAGACCCTGGCAGTATTGCAGGCAGGACAACCTGTGCATGGCATGGAATACCCAAAGGAGCAAAAGTGGGAATTGCTCTGGGAGATTTCCAGTGCTCTGTTTATTCCTGTCTGACTGAGAGGACTGATGCAGGTATGGTCATTTTGATATCTAATTTGTTTTTCTCAGTGTTCTCCTTCAGGGTAGCTTAGTAAAACACTGATATTTTTTTCTTTTTTTTTTTTTTTTTTTTTTTTGTGCACGTTTTAGTTCTTAATATCAGCACCTCTGCTCAGCTGACCATCTCAATGCCCCTGGGTTTCCAGCCTCCAGAGGCACCAGATCCTTCCTCAGCTGTCACTTATTTTCCCTACTTCAATGGTGACTACTTGGCAGTGGCAGCATCACTCAATGGAGGGAATGTGCTTGCAACATTTGTGGGAATGGTGGCACAGTGGGCACAAGAGCTGGGTGAGTCATTTCAAGGAGAGCTGAAGCACAAAACTGAGGTTGCTCATCAAGGTGAAAGGAAGCTGAAGCAAAGGGACAAGCCTAGAGCTGTTCCATCATGCCATAAAGGGAACAAGGATGTAATTCCTGGGTCATGCTTCCCAGATCTCTGGGATTTCCTGCTGAAGCTTTTGAACATGCTGGGACAGTCATACTTGGACTCTACATTCATATTCCCTCTAGGCCTTCTTTTGTTTCAAGCACAGAGTTATTTTGTGCAAGTTGATTTTCGAAAGGCAAGGTTGGCAGATTTGAGGACAACAGCCTGTAGTTTAGTGTGACTGCAGTCCAAAGGAGTCCTTTTGGTGCATATTTTGCAGCACTAATGGATTTTAAGACTCAAACTCATGGAATATCTTCTAAGTGCTTTAAGCATGGTGTTGACAGGTTTTTTAATCATCTCTTGGGTTTTGCACTACAGAAATCAGCTCTGAAATTGTTCTTTCAGTAAGTACTCAAGGTGAATGTTGCTTTCATGTGGAATCCAGCCACTGAAGCTGAACCCTGCTGTTAGTCCCTTTAAAGATATTGTTTTGTGGAACAGTACAGGCAATGAGGAGCAGCTGTTGTTGTCAGGAAAGGCAGTTGCTGTAATCAGAAAAAGGTTTCTGCTATTGCACATTCTTGGTACAGTTGGATGGGAGAATTATAGTTCATAATCTTGGACACAATTACCTTTGGGGCACAGAAAATGATATCCAATATTTTGCTGAACAAAAGGTGCATCAGTGTCTGTTGTAATTGTCAATTGTCCACGTGTGAGATACACCAAACCCTTTAAATTGGTAACAAGATATTTCCCATCTGCAGGATTTCAGGTTCAGGAATCTGCCATCTACCCAAGGATAATCCAAGCAGCCTTGGCCCAAAAGCACAGCAAGCTCTCAGTCCACCCAACCCTATTTGGAGAGAGGCACCTTCCTGAGCTGCTGGCATCAGTGAGCAGCATTGGTGCCTCTGAGCTGTCCCTGGGCCATGTCACCAGAGCCCTGTGCCGTGGCCTCGTGGAGAACCTGTGCTCCATGCTACCTGTGCAGCACCTGGAGGAGGTGGGGGTCAGGAGGATCCTGGGCAGTGGCAGTGCCCTTGCCAGGAACGAGGTGCTGAGGCAGGAAGTGGAGAGGATTTTTCCATTCCCTGTGGTTTATGGGAAGGATGTGGATGCTGCTGTGGGGGCAGCTATGGTGATGTTCCATAGTAAATAAAGTCATTATTTGGAATGGCCTGAGGTGCAGCTTCTGGTTTTTTTTCCTGAGTCTACAGTGGTTTTTTTCACTTTGTTCCACATGCACTCTCACTCGTTACAGTGGGACAAAACCCTGCATTTAATGTCTGCTTCTCCTGGGTCTGCACATTTTGTTGCTCTGTCATTCCCATTTGTGAAATGAGAAGTAATTATCACATTAAATTTATCTGAGTGACTGGGAAAGATCCATTAACTTTCTTCATAAAAATACACTTGTGAGGCTCATTTTCCTGGTAGGAAATATGTTGGAAAGGGCTGGGAGAGATGAACTGCTGCCTGTAACTTGGTCTGATGCTTTTGTGTACCCCCTTAAAATTTCCAAATTTTATCCCCTATCTTATGCTCTTAGAAATTATTTCTTCTCCTAGTCTTTATTTTAATGTTAAAACATTTATACTTTTCTGTCTACATGTACTTTTCTTTTGCTCAAGTGACATTGGGAAACAAGTAAGATGTTTCATGTTATCTGCACACAGTTTCATTCCTAGGAAGCACATGTTTTCACTGGAATATGGACATGGAATCCTCTCTTGCTCATTAGCAACCTCTGACATTTTTATGGTGAGAAAGCTGTGCTGAGTTCTGAGATCTTAATCACAGAGATAGCTCCATTTCCATTCCATGTCATGTTTAAGAAACTGTTGGCATGTTACAGAGAAAATGTAGACTAAAGATGTTGGAAAAAGTCTGAATTTGTAATATGTTGTTTTCCCTCTTACATTATTATAAATACATTTTTATCAGCAAGCCTGCTTTCATTTTTATTGAATAACAGGCAAGAGCTGATGATGCTGTTGCATCAAAAGCCTTTGCAGCATTTTGGATGCTGCTGAGGCCTTGCCTATTGGTAATCTATATTTATGCATTAATAAAGAGCCTTGTTACTCTGAGTACCACAGATCTAAGGAGTATAATTAGTTTGCTATTAAATAGGTAAATACATAATTCTTTTATATATTCATGGATAGATGGCAAGACTAGAGAGACAGCCACCTTTTGCAAAACAAGAGACAGATAATTTCATATTCTATTAAAAATCTCAGGAAGTTGGGGGGTTGCTCCCAGCCTAACAGCCTCTGGAAAAGCTTTTTCTCCAGACTAGTTTCTGTCAAAAAGATCTTATGTAAATTATATATTTAGCAATATATGACACAGCTCTGAATTTCTGAGGGTGTTAGATAAATCCAGGATTAGATAAGTTGGGTTTTTTTTCCCTCATAGCATTAATATTTAGAGGCTGACTCTTACATACATGTATGTAAAATTTAAATAAAACGTAGGAGAAACATGAAATAATAAAAAGGGGTTTGGAGCTTACTGGTTCTTCCTCAACTCTGTTCTGAATTAGCTTATCATTAAAATATTTACCTTTAAATCAGCCAGCCAAGAAAGGTGTCCAGAAAGGTGATTGTGGCATATTTTACAAAGTTTTGTAAATTGAACTGAAATTCAAGAATTGAAACAGTGACCCCCAGAAACAACTGCTGTCTGGTGGTTTGGGTGCTGTTTTTTTCTGCAAACTTGAGTGTATTTACGAACAGGAAATCTGGAGAAGAATATCCATTACTAAATGCAATTAAAGGGGAGGGAAAAACAACAGCAACTTACTGCAATTCTTGTAAAGAGCTCTGCTAAACCTCTGGGAATAGAAGCCACTGAAGCTTCTGGTTCCAGAATTGTTCTTCATTATCTTATTGCTCTATTCTTTGTTTTTCCAGTGAACTTCCCTTGGTTCTAAAAATCATCACATTTTGCAGACAAATGAAGTGGAGAAGCAAACTCTGAGGGCTTTGCAGTCCAGGCACCTTGGAGGAGGAATATCTGGCACCAAATTCCTGCAGATCAGTGGGTGTTTACTGAGACTGGACCATTTTTCAGAAGACAGGATTTTTGTCAATATTTGTAAGTTCTGCATGTATATTTGAATAGCATGGTTGGTTATTTTTAAACGCTATTATCTGTGATGTGGCAAGGCATTCTAGCCAAAATATTTCCTTATTCATTGTATCAAACTTCTGTGTACATGGGTTTCAAGAAGGTCAAGTACATTTTGTATTTTTTAAACTAGATAATGCTTATTGGGGTTTTTTTTTTATAATCCTTCCACAGATTTGTGAAGGTTATTTCCCTTGCAAATTTATACTCATGAGGAAATGCAGCTTTGTCTTCATTATCAAATATATTACCAGGGTTTAGAAAGGAAAGCATGTATAATGTAGCCTATTCTGCACATTTATATTTGTTTTGTGGAAAATAATTGATTGTGTGTTCTGTAGCCACTCACTGATGTTTTTGGCTCAATCTGCATGAGTTTAAATAAGACAAAAAATTAAAATTATACATTACTAAATTCCCACTGTATTTTTTCTATATTTTATAGAACTGTTTTTATTTCTTTTTCAATGTATTAATAGTTCTTCTGTAATTTTAGTATCTTGTTCCAAACAGAAATATTTTTATTTCTTATTTATAGGACAATTCAGTTAATAAGATATTATGTTATTTTTTCAGAGTGATTCTAAGGAGACAAAAGAATTGAAAGGTGAGCAATTTAAATTGTAGTCATTAATATTTTATCTGTGCTATGCTGGTTTGCTTCCAGCAACAAGTTTGCAAATTGATATTTTATGTGTATATGGTACAAAATTATAGAAAATGCAAATGACAAAATTTTCTTCCCTGTCCTGCTTTCACAGAAAAATGTAAGTGACCCTTGATGTAAATATGAGTTATTCCCACAGAACTGAAAATCCAGCTTCAATGCAGGTTTGCACACAACCCTCAGACTGTTTCTCTTGTGAAGAGAAACAACCTTGAAGTGTGTTCATGTTGTTTTCACCCTGACTGTACAGAGAAAATTACTGACCACTCTAATGTGGTTTACAATTTGAGGCTTTTTAAAGATTTTCTGACATTCCTGTGCTCAAAGCTGTGGGGTTTCAGAGCATGTCTCTAATCCAGCTCAGATATCAGTTCAGATATGATGTGTTCCACTGTCTCCACTGCTGGAATTCCAGGATATTTTGCATTCAGTGGCACAAGGACAATATTTGTCTGATTAAAATGGGTTGATAAGAAACCAAAGGAAAAAAAGGCACCCCGTTCTATCTTCAGCAGAGTGTGTTATCTGTGGGGGTGGGCAGGCCCTGGCACAGGCTGCCCAGAGAAGCTGTGGCTGCCCCATCCCTGGAAATGTCCAAGGCCAGCTTGGACAGGGCTTGGAGCAACCTTGGATAGTGGAAGGTGTCCTTGCCCATGGCAGAGGGGTGGAATGAGATGAGCTTTAAGGTCTCTTCCCACCCAAAGCATTCTCTGATTGTCTATTTGCTGCTTGTGTCAGGTTCTGTGTGGTTGCGAATCAGACAAGATCAGCTGTGTGGTTGTTCTTATCTGTGGTAACCTCTCCTCTGTGTTTCCGTGCCTCGTGCCTGAGGTGACACTCACCTCTCAAGGATCACACTCCAGTTTCCATCAGGAACTGCCACAGCTCTGGCAAAGCCCTTAAGGGATCATTTTCCTGGCTGCAGGAAGCCCTCTGTGCTCAGCATCCCAGAGATCAGGTTATGGCACGAGCAGGGCTTTTCACATCCCTGATAGAATCATGAGAATGGTTTGTGGCACAAACCAGACAGAAAGTAGAGAAGAAAAGCAGAGACTTTTTGGGGTTTGAGGTTGTTCAGGCTTTAGCAATGACTGGAGGATGAGGCAGTGGTTTTAGGCAGAGGTAGCTGAGGCTGAGCTCTGCAGTGAAATGGACAGGAAGCTCTGGGATGCTCAGGTTTGCTTTCTGCACTCTGGAATGGGTAAGGGCAGTGAGAACAGGAACAAATGGAATAGAGGTAAAGACCCTACTGAACTGTTCTGCCTGTGGGCACAGTGAGAATGTGTCCATCTGCCTCATTTCTGGGATGAGAGCTACCAATCCACTCCCTGCTCTTTCTGGAAAACATTCCTGGGCAAGAGAGACTCATGGCCCTGTAAGTGCTGACTTGAGGTGTTTGTGTCCTTCCTCACAGACTGCTGGCTCATCATGTCCTCCATTCTTGGCAAGATGAAGAAGTTTGGCAGTTTTGACATGGAGGAATCTGAAGTGACAGATGAACACACAGTGACAGATGGGGAGGACTCTGTCCAGGACACCTCTGACAACCCCCAGGGCCCACTCAGCTCCAGGGTGCAGCCACCCAAAAGCAACATTTTTGCAAGACGGGGCCGCTTTGTGATGGGGGACAGTGACAAGGACATGGCTCCCATGGACTCCTTCTGCCAGATGGATCACCTGACAGCACCTTCTGTCATCAAATTCCATGTGAATTTGGAGAGGGGCAAACTTCACAAGTAAGTTTGCCTGGTGAGATTTGGTTGTAATGAGTAGTTTGACAGCTGCAGGCCGTGGTTCTTAGAGCAGCATTTGTTCTCTCCACTTGAGCATGACCATTTTTCAGTTTCACTATTTTCTATGCCAAATGAAGGAGTGTTGCAACTGAAAGTGACAATAACTGTTGTCTCTTGGCATCTCTAAAAATCTCTATCTCCATGGATACTCTGCCCAAAATTGGCAGTAGGCCTCAGTTCACTTGCTTGAGGCTACTCAGTGAATGGACATGGTACAGAGTGAGAACAAGGGATTGCCTGGCTCCAGGCTTGCAGTTACACTGCCAAGCTCCAATGCCTCTTTGATCACTTGTTCTCAGCTTTTCAGCAAAAGAATTGTAATTTTATCAGGAGAGTTGCTTGCAGACTTTGTTCTTTTAGTCTTTGCAGAGGTACCTATGCTAATCTGCAGTGTTCACTACTTCACCTGAGTAAATGAAGGACAGTGTTCTGGTAGTTGATAAAAAAACTGCTAAATATCTGACTTTAGGTAACTGACATTTCCCCTTGTTAGGCTCCTGTCTACAGATTCCATCACAGGCTGCTCAGAAAAAGCTTTCAGGTTTTATGACCGCAGAAGGATCTTTGATGCTGTAGCCCAAGGCAACACAAAGGACCTCAGTGACCTGCTACTGTACCTTAACAGAACCTTCAAGCATCTCACAGATGAGGAGTTCAAAGGTACCCTTTAATGTCACATACCTCGAGTTGCCTTCTTCTTCTTCCAGTAGTGCTCCTGAGATGAAAATAAAAAAGATAATTATGTTACATGTCTGCAGGAGGTCCTTTAATAGCCCTATTGATTGGGCAACCCATTGATTGGAGTTACAGGAGCTGAAATTTTCTGTGAAACACTAAATGAGGTTTCTTGTGTTTTGAAAAGAACCTCATTAATTCCTGCTTGCCTGGTGGGTTTGTAATCACTTCTATATACCTGCAATTTTTTGTTTTACAGAGCCTGAAACTGGCAAAACCTGTTTACTGAAAGCCATGCTGAATCTACATGATGGGAAAAATGATACCATTCCCTTGCTGCTGGATATTGCAAGGAAAACTGGAACCCTGAAAGAGTTTGTTAATGCAGAATATACTGACAACTACTACAAGGGTAAGAGAAACAGCTGCTGCAGTGAATGCTTAGGGTGCTCAGACTGAAATGGGGTCAGGCAGGGCTCTCAAAGTCTTGTGCACGAGGCCTTATGCACCCCAAAGTTCTGGTGTGTGATTGACAATTTGTGTATTTGTGCTGGGGCTGTGCCCTGTTAGGTGCAATATTCTGCCATTTTTATATACAGTGATTTAATGACTTGCATTTGCTGTTTGTGTGGGTTTTTTCCTGTTCAGTTATAGAGCTTTTTAGCCTGCAGAGCTCTCAGTTCCAGCATCTTACATGGAGCTGAGGGAATTGCAGTGCTGAAAGCTCTCAGTCTGTACTAAATGCTGAGGATTTCTGTCTGATGGGTGTCTCTGCAGGCCAGACTGCTCTTCACATTGCCATTGAGAGGAGGAACATGTACCTGGTGAAGCTTCTGGTCCAGAATGGAGCAGATGTTCATGCCAGAGCCTGTGGGGAGTTCTTCAGGAAAATCAAAGGGAAATCAGGCTTTTATTTTGGTAGGAGTGAGCACAGTAATGTCTTTATTGATGGAGTTGTCCTAGCAGCATCCCAAGTGCAAGCTATTAAATAATCCTGTTTATGTGGGACTGAAGGCTCAGACGTACCAGATGGGCTGTTCCACCTTTAGGCCAAACATTTCCTCCCAAAGACTGAGCTTATAAAGAAACACCGTTGGTAGCTGATGGTGTTCAGTGTGAGCCTGGTGTCAGCTTTCCTTTGCTCTCTCAGCACTGTATCCTTTGTAACCTGCTCCTGTCCTGGCAGGGTTTTTTAAAGCAGCTCTGTTTCTGTGATGTAGTTAAACCAAAGAAAATTTATTTTAACAGCTATCACAAGAATTGGTGCTGTTCCAGACAGAGAAATTAATCTTTTCTCATGGTGAAAAATGAAAACAATGTGATCTTTCTGTTTATGCACCTCTAGTGGTGGGCTTTCTGACCACTCCTTCCCATTGCTTGCCATAGGAGAGCTGCCTTTGTCCCTGGCTGCCTGCACCAACCAGCTCTGCATTGTGAAATTCCTCCTGGAGAATCCCTACCAGGCAGCCAACATTGCTGCTGAGGACTCCATGGGCAACATGGTCCTGCACACACTGGTGGAGATTGCAGATAACACCAAGGATAACACCAAGTTTGTAACCAAGATGTATAATAACATACTGATCCTTGGTGCCAAAATTAATCCCATCCTCAAGCTGGAAGAGCTCACCAACAAGAAAGGGCTGACTCCTTTAACTCTGGCAGCCAAAACAGGGAAGATAGGGGTAGGTGAACAAAGGTGTTTGACTGTCCCATTGCTGTATCACATTATAGAGAGAATGTGTAAAACATTTATGCAGAATGGATTTTAGAACTTCCTTATTGAGACCTTTTAGTTAAGAGGAACTGATGCTGTAGTTTAACTGCACAGCCCTTAAAGGCTACAAAGAGTGAGTGTGTCTGTGCCCAGCTGGTTTATTCACACCCCACTGGTATGCAAGGCAGCCCCAGAGGAAACAAAGTGGGTCTCTGATATCATCTGAACCACTGGAGCTCTTTTATTTCACACTGGCTGATGTAACTCATCTTTGGCAGTTCCCATTCAAACTGACAACTCAGAGATGTGTAACATCTCTGCTTTTCTCTTGCAGTTTTGAGACAGATAGTTCCAAGTTGTAAGAGATGTTTGTATTTCCCATCTCCCATCACACAGTGAGAAAATTAACTGTGTTTATTTCAGACTGTGATCTCTGCAGTGCTCCAGTGGTTTGGCTTCAGCTCAGTTGAACTAGGGAGAAACTAGGGACCCTTTCTGTGTTGTGGAGAGGCTGAGGAATGACAAGTCCATTAGCACTGAAAGTTGGTTGTATTGTTCTTTTGCAATTAGATTTTCGCTTACATCCTCAGACGGGAGATCAAAGACCCTGAGTGCAGACACTTGTCCAGGAAGTTCACTGAATGGGCATATGGACCTGTCCACTCCTCTCTTTATGACCTGTCCTGTATTGACACCTGTGAGAAAAACTCAGTGCTTGAGATCCTTGCCTACAGCAGTGAGACACCAGTGAGTACTGCACCTCCTTGGCCGGGGAGAGCTTCATGATCCACACAGAGCATCTTTTCCCTCATTTCCATGAAACAGCAACCTCCACGCTGACCTTAAGGGAACTAGAAGGATCATTTGCTGAAGATTTATAGAATATGGGTTTTTTTCAAAGTCCAGTATATTCTGGTCCTAGCAAAATTCTCCTTTTGCTCCTGCACAGAACCGTCACGAGATGCTGCTGGTGGAACCCCTTAACAGGCTGCTGCAAGACAAGTGGGACCGCTTTGTCAAGCACTTGTTTTACTTCAACTTCTTTGTCTACACCATGCACATCACCATCCTCACTGCAGCTGCTTACTACAGACCTGTACAGAAGAATGAAAAGGTACATCACTCCTGTCATGTGTCAGGGGAACCACCCACTGCATGATATCCCAATTTGAATGCGTGCCCTTAGCATCCAAATTTTCCCCTTTCCTAAAGGCAGGAGAGGGATTAGACCCTGATTGTTTCCCAGTCTTACCCCCTTGCTGCAGCACATTGAGAAAGTTAACCACTCCCTGTTCCCTCAGAAATGGAGTTGCTTCCAGCAACTGCAAGGCCAGCAGTTCTGCTGAACATATCTATTTTCCTGTCTTCTACAGCCCCCCTTCACCTTTGGTTACAGCACTGGGGAATATTTTCGAGTAACTGGAGAGATCCTGAGTGTACTGGGAGGTCTCTATTTTTTTTTCAGAGGGGTAAGATATTTGAAAATTTTCATTTTGCTGTTTGGGTAGGTGTAGGAGAGAATCAAACAAATTTTCCTGTTCATGAGCATTGGCTGCTTAGATAATCCATGCTTTAGTCAAGAGGTACAAATCATTCTCCTTGACCTGGTGTTACTGGAAAGGTCCTCCCTAGCTCTTGCACCAGTGTTGGTTTTGAGATGTTTTTATTTGGTGTATTATGGGTACCAGCTCCCTGATACAGGGGTCAGTGCTTAGTTAATTAATTCACAGGGAATATTAATATTTGCTTGATGCAAACCTGGTCTTTGTTCCCTTTTCAGATCCAGTATTTCGTGCAGAGGCGCCCATCACTCAGGACACTGATAGTTGATGGCTACAGTGAGGTTCTTTTGTAAGCTCCAATATGTTTGATTTTATCTCAGTGTTTGGCATCTGTAGTTGAGGCTGAAGCCACCTGTGATAGGAGCTTTGCTATAATTCCTTGAGTCTTTACTACAGAGTTGCCAGTGGATATCCTTGAACAGATGTGTCTGGATCACTGACCTTCTGTGGAGATAAAGCAAATTAAGTGCCTGAATATTCAGTTGTCAAGCAGGAGTTAGGAATAGATTTACACATTGTTTGGTGGGATTTACACATTGTTTATGCAGAAATCCTCCCATTGTTAAGGGAGCTTTGCCTCACCAAGGCCCTTTCTCTTCCCCACTGGACAATCCCTTGGGCTGCTCTGCTCCCAGCCCCTGTGGCCAGCTCAGCCCTCTGCATTCACACCACTCTTGTCTTCCAGCTTTGTCCACTCCCTGCTCCTGCTGAGCTCTGTGGTGCTGTACTTCTGTGGCCAGGAGCTCTACGTGGCCTCCATGGTGTTCTCCTTGGCCCTGGGCTGGGCCAACATGCTCTACTACACCCGGGGCTTCCAGCAGATGGGAATTTACTCGGTCATGATCGCCAAGGTCAGTGCAGGGAGCGCCTGAGGGGGCAGCAGAGCCTCACGGCAGGAACTGCTGCCAACAGCCCCGTTTCCAGGGGACACCTGGCCATGCCTGCCTCACATGACTCTGCTAGCCTTCGTTATTATTTTCTGAGGGAAGTGATATAATAGAAGTGATGTAAAAAAAAAAAACCCTGCCTTTCACCCATATGTTTTATAGCAGTCTTGATAGGATGATGATGATGATTATTATTTTTATTACCTGCCATGCTTCAAAATAACTATAATTGGGTAAGCATGGATGCAAGGAGACTGAGAACAGTGCAGGCTGCTCTGGAGTGAGATGGCCCAGCTTTCTACCAGATGGAAATTTCTCCAGCTATAGATAAAATGTTGCCAAACAGAGCAATTAGCTAAGAGGCAGTAGCTGGCTAATAAACCTCTCTGTGATGTAGCCAGCCAGCCCAAGAGGGGAAGAAAGATGCAACTGCCTTTATGTGGTTTGTGCTCACAAAGAGGAAACTGTTCCCATGTGTGTGTTGCATTTGTGTGTAAACTGTTGCATGGGCAAGAGAAAAATGTTTTCTGTATTAAAGTTTATTATCTCAGCTGGATAAACAACAGCTCAATGCATGGACAGCCAGTTCAGAGCAAATACATTCTTGAGCTAAAGCAGTTCTTCTACCAGTTTTTGTTGCAGTTTACATTCAAGTTTTAAAATCTTTCATCTGTTTCCATGCTACAGATGATCCTTAGAGATTTATGTCGCTTCATGTTTGTCTATCTCGTATTCCTCTTGGGATTTTCTACAGGTAATATTCTACTTGGAGTTCCTTTTTTTTACCTTAAACAATCTCAGAAAATTTTTTTTAAGTTGCTTAGGCATTTTGATCCCAACAAAAAACGAACAAATTAACCTAATTTTAAAAAAATTCTTCAGAATAATGATTATTTGTAAGAATTTCAAACAGCTTTTCAAAGTTGTAAAGCTGAATAGAAAACCAGTCATCCTTTCCTATGTGGAGAAAACTGAGGCAGCACCTGCTAAGAGAGTGTCAGTTCTGGGGGAATATTTTACAGGGCAATTTCCCTGGGGTCAGTGTGCCATGGAGGGAACGTGTGTTACCTCTCTGCTCGTTTTCACTGCTTGCAATGAAGTTATGATCTCAAACTGTGTTTCCATTGTGTGACTGTAATTCTCTTTTTGCCACAGCTGTGGTGACTTTGATTGAAGATGACAACGAGGGGCAGGAAACAAATATCTCTGACTATGCCAGGTGCTGCCACGTGAAACGGGGCCGCACCTCCTACAACAGCCTCTACTACACCTGCCTGGAGCTCTTCAAGTTCACCATTGGCATGGGGGACCTGGAGTTCACAGAGAATTACAGGTTCAAGTCTGTGTTTGTCATCCTGCTGGTGCTCTATGTCATCCTCACCTACATCCTCCTGCTCAACATGCTCATTGCACTGATGGGGGAGACTGTCAACAAAATTGCACAGGAGAGCAAGAGCATCTGGAAACTGCAGGTGTGTTGGTGCTGTCAGGCTGCTGTCCAAAAAAAAGGTGTGGGGAATTATAAGAGATTTCAGAAAGAATCCTTAGGAGCTGACATGTATCTAAATAGCAGGTCACTGCTTCTTTCTGATTCACCTGAACAACTCCTAAAAAAAAAGTGTGTTAGCTCCTTTTCCATGTATATTTGATGTTTTGACTAAGCAGATGTTGCCAGTGTTCCACAGATTTTCAGAACGTAAGAAAATAAGTGTTTTTGTAATTGGACAAAATTGTTTGGGCTTTGTATGATGGAAAATCCTGATTAGACTGTGAAGACAGAGATTATATAAGGGGAAAACCAATCTTTACCAGAATAATTTTTTGTTTGAGGTAAGAAAGGAACTTCACAGTTTTATTCACTGGCAGTATTTCAGCATTTTCAGTGACATATTAACAAAGGGTGATGCTGCAGTGTTACAGTGTCTGCTCAAAGATGTTAACAATGATAAAAACTCTTGGTTTTTACAAAGAGAGAATTCAGGGTTTGTTTGTGTTTGAGTCCCTCAGTGCTCTGCTTTCTTTTACCTGGCAGAGAGCCATCACAATCCTGGACATTGAGAACAGCTACTTGAACTGTCTGAGGCACTCGTTCCGCTCTGGGAAGCAAGTCCTGGTGGGGATCACCCCTGATGGCCAAGATGATTACAGATGGTGCTTCAGGTATCCTGCTTGTTTGTGTATCAAGCCAACAAGCTTTTGTAGACAAGCAACTTCAAGTATCTGGTGGTGGGAAGCAGAATTTTCCCCAAGTATCTGGTGGTGGGAAGCAGAACTTTCCCCCTGGAGCACTCTGAAGAATAGAGCACTAAGAGTGTCTGCAATGGTCAGTTTAATCCGGGTTTTGGGTCAGATTTGAGGCTTGAGAGGTAACATTTTGTGGTATAAACTGAAGCTGTCTGGTGATCCTTAGAATAGATCTTGGGTTTGTTGTCTCCCCAGGGTCGATGAAGTGAACTGGTCCACGTGGAACACTAATCTGGGCATCATCAATGAAGACCCTGGCTACTCTGGGGACCTCAGAAGAAATCTCAGTTTCTCCATTAAGCCTGGCAGAGGTGAGGCTTTCAGGGACCCAAATCCTGCACTCTGGTGATGGATTAACTGATGGAGGGCAGTCAGTGCTTTGCACTTACTGACAGTGCAGTGACTGAGTTGATGGCATTTTCAGCCAGCACAAAATGCAAAGAATGAAATGGGCTCTTTGCTCACAGTTTGACTCTCTGGAGTAAAAACCAAGGAGCTGCCTTGGAGACCCCAAACCCCAGAATTTGGGAGTTCAGCATCCAGCACCAAAGCATTTCACTGTGCAGTCAGTACTTACCACCTGAAATATGGAAAACTTGTAGAGCAGGATGGGGAAGAAAACCACAAAGTCCTTTCTTCCTGCTTCTTTCTTCTTCTTTCAGCAGCTTCCTGTTCAAACCTCTTGAATATTTTCTTCTGTTTCTGTGGAGGGGAAAAAAAATTAACCATTCCTTTCCTTTTTAGTTTCAGGGAAGCACTGGAAAACATTGGTTCCACTTCTAAAAGATGGAGAGAAGAGGAGAGAAGAGCCTCAGAAGCCACCAGAAGAAGTCAAATTAAAACCTGTTTTGGAACCTTATTTTGAGCCAGAAGATTCTGAGGAGTTGAAAGAGTCAATTCCAAAGTCAGCCTAATTCTGATTGCCTGTGCTGCTCCTCACAAGCAGGACAATGGAGCACTTCATTTGCAGGAACAGGGACTTCTGGAAAAAGGTCAGAGGACTTAGGGAATTACCATGTGCAAGGATTTATTTATTACACTAAGTGTGCTAAATAAACTATTTGTTGTTTAAGCTCATGTCTTCATGGTTATTTTTAATACAAACTTCTGTCTGTTTTTAGAGTCTCTTGTATTAAAAAATCATTTTTGTGAGCATGCACAGGCCCTGATTTTGTGACTTTGCTGCCTCAAAACTCAACCAACCAAATTATTATGATACTGGAAAAGCACTCATAAAAGAGCAGTAAAAGTCACCAAGATGTTCCTGTGGGGAAAGTTTTTTGGAAAGCAGATAAATAAATGGGGACGTGGGAAGAATCCAAAATAATTTTTTCATAACACAAGAACAAATACACTCTGAAATTTTAAAGGTTGAATAGTCAAAATCAATGGAATAAATGTTTCTTTTACACTGTCTGAGTAAACTCCAGAAATTCACAGTTATTTTACTGAAGGTAAAAGCTTAACAAGATCCCAAATTTGACATTTATTTAGATAACAGATGAACTTTGCACAAAGTAAGAGATAGTGGTTATAGAGAATATATGTTTCAAAGGTCAGATGTATAACAATGTACAACAATAATAATCTTGAAATTAGAAAGTTTTGTTCTTGACTTTGACAGCAACAAGGAAAAAATCTGGTGCTGAAAATCCATCTGGCTGGATCTATAAAGAGAATAGCAAAAAATATCAGAGGGAGAATAGGCAGATGTTCTGAAAATAGAGATGGGAGCCTTGGAAAGAGAGGAAAGAATAGGAGGAACTTTGGCATCTTCTTGAAAAGTGAGTGGGCATAGAGGAGCTAAGGACAAGAAAATCTGATTTATTGACAGCTGGCCCCATATTTGAGTGCTGGGCCACAGTGAAGGCAAGAAAAGGTAAATGGTTTTACCTTCTTTCCTTATATCCCTAAAGAACTTGGAGTAAACAGCCTTTAAGGAATGCACACACAACTCCCTGAGTCAACCAAGTGTTTAACCAGGGCCTTCAGCTGGTCCTGGGGTTTCATTGAAGTGCAGATCATTTTCATCAGTAAATATTGTAATTTTGCTGCATTTACTAAAATACTGGGACACCCACTGCTTTTAAAGAGAAGCAGCCGATGTGTTTGTGCACAGGCTGCCCTCTGAGGTGAAATTTTGGGCTGTGTGACATCACTTCTCTTACTGGGGTCAGGATTTCTCACCATGGTCCTTCCTCATGGGGCACTACAGAATATATTTCAAGGAAATCTTTAAACATCCAGCTGCTTTATTTGAAATAATAGCACCATCTAGAGGACTAATAATTCTTGTTTCTTTGGTTAACATCACTCAGGACAAATGTAATTTTATTTTCACAGAGTTTATAGGGTATAACCAGAGAAAACTGACAAAGGATTTGAAAGAATTACTTGAAGAAAGTCAGAATTTGAACTGGAAATAATCAGAATTCAGAGTCTTTGGTGGACAAGGAAGCCACAGAAGATGTTTAAAGTAGGTGTGTTCAGTTTCATATCTCTAAACCCTTGGTAGCAGTCTCTAGATGCCACTAGGGCTTCATTATGTTCCACTCTGAGCATGGCAAGAGAATCCACATGTAAAACAAGCACAGCTGAGTAGGCCAGACAAGCTGAGACAGTGAAATAATTTATTATTTAAACTGCTAAGAATAAACATAGAAAGGAGCTGACCAGAAAAACGTGGTTGGTTGTCTCCATGCTTTTTGTGCCCCAGCAAATTTATGCTTGGAGGGACACCAGGATTATGGTATAGCTGGAAAGCATTCATGAAATTTGTTTTCCCTGGGAGGAATCCATTTTTCATAATTATCAGCCTGGGTAGAGACAGAATTCATTGCTCAAAATCCACCCTGATTTCCATCAAGAGCCTGTCCAGAAGGGTTGGTCCCTGCCCTGGGTAAGCTGAACACATCCTACACCTCTGCTTCCTGTCCCTTCCTGCTCCAAAAGACCACAAAGACTGCAAGGGGCTTCTTAAAACCAGAAATGCTGAAATTCAAGCTGAAAACATACATCAGAATGATGCTGTGCTTAAGATGGTAAATGCCCTATATTTGTGGGATAGGGTGGTGCTGGTGGGGTTTTTGGTTGCATTTCTAAAATCCCTTAATCTTCTCTGGGAAGCAAACAAAATTATCCCACTTTTCTAGACCGTTATTACCAAGCTCTCAAAATTCCCAGCTAAATCATGACTTCAGTTCCTGCAATGGGCACAGATTTATATTTATTTCCCACAGATGGGGAGGTTCAGCTTGGCAGTGACTCCAATTCAGGAAGTGTTTGTCCTTTAGGAATAGCATCTTTCTGTTCCTACTGCTGACACCTCCACTGAGGAGGAGCATGGCCCTGCAATAAATGATCTTTATTTGAGTTGTTTTGTGGAGGTTCTGCTCACCTTGACAGATTTTGCAGGTCTTGAAAAAGTCTTTTAGTTTGAAGTTTGTGTAATTATTTCACACTGAACAGGGTTAGAAGCAGCACATGGCTCCTGTGCTGTTCTTTGAGGCTTGCAGGGGGTAAAAATCTGTCTTCTCACAGTTATTAATTACATTCATTTGTGTCTACACTTAATAGGACATGATCAGGTTGAACAATTGTATATACATATATATATAACCTCCAGCTCCCAATAACCACAGTGGAACTGGAGCAAAAGAAATGGAGGCTGTTGATGTGTTCACCTCCCATTAGAGAGTGGCAGTTGTAATTAAGCATGACTGTAAATGTGTGTGGATGGAGATAGCAGGAAGGGGTGAGCTGGGCTCAGCTTCCCTGGGAGGTGAGAAGGGACCCGTGAACATGTGGAAAAACAAAACCACAATCTCAGTGTTGACAGCATTTCCATACCTGAGATGCAAATGGTCGAGTCAGCCATGAAAACTGAGCTGCCTTTCAAACTCCAGTAATTCCTGAATTATTGAGAAAAGCACACACCCTGCCTGAAAACCTTGGAGCCACACATCCCGTTGTTCATGTGCCCTCTGCCACAGCTGCACTGGAGTGTGAATATCCCCTGTCCTAATTTAACACCAGTGTTAATCCTTTCTGAAGCAGTTTTCAGTGGGGTCTGTGGCAGGGCAGGGCCCACAGGAGGGGTTCCACACCATGGGTGGGGTTGCTGCTGTTCCCCTGTCCCCAGTGCAGCCCCTCTCCCTCTGGTGCCTCTGTCCTGCTTTGCTGCTCTCCTCAAATTCATGGCACACAATCAGATTTATTTGTCACATGCCAGCTCATTCTGTCACTCTTCTGTGGTCTGGATATCAGACTCACTCATGGATCTTTGCTGGAGCCCTCAAATACTCAACACTCAAAATCCCACAGGGTGTGTGCTCAGCAGGTGCTGCTGTGCTACAAAACACAGGGGATCCTGCCAAGCCCAGCTTTAAGGGATAAAGCCAGAGCTCTCAGCTCCTGAGGCTTCAAGTTTTCAGAATCATATTAATAGGAATTTTATGGTGTTTTTGTTCAAAATGTTATGGTAAATATTCCAAATTAAAAAAAAAAAAAATCCATTAAAAATCCCAGGCAATCCGGGGATCAGGATTTTGATTTTGATCAGGCTGATTTGAGACCAACTTGCAGGCTCAGAGAGAACCCTCTTCCAGTGAAAGATGCTTCCTACAAGTCTCCCTGTCTGCTCCATTGAGCACAGGCATGGATTTACCAGGCCTGGGGAGGAAGAGGATTTAATTGATGCTGCCAGAGTCAGCACAGACACCCTGCCTCTTCTTGATGTGGTTCTAGGGCTCTGAAGTGCTTCCCATCAGCCACACCATGCAAGCTGGGATTCCTTCTCACTCTGGAATAGCTTCCACAGAGGAAATATGGATCCAGTTTCTCCTACAGCAGATGTTAATCTTCAAAACACATGGTGGGGAGCACTTATTTCTCTGGGAAGGAGGAGAAATCAACCAGCTGAGCTCACTGGACTGCACTGTGCTGCGCTGGTGATGCTGTGGCTCCATCTCTGTTTGAAACATTCCCTGTTCCTGTGGGCAGGGCATGAGTGGGCACGAGGAGACGCCAACACTCACAGGATCATCGAGGTTTTTCAGGCTCCATCATCACCCAGAGCTGTTTTCCTCAGTCATTGCTATAATCAGCCTCTAAAATCAACATTTTAGTCACCTGGATGTTGGTATGAAAGGTGGAATTGCCGTGTCAGGCAGCAGGAGCAGCTCCCAGTTCCAGGAACTGGAGGAAGTGTCTGACTCAGTGGGCCAGAAAGAGCAGTTTCCAGCCATGTCACCAAGTCCAAGTCACTTCTCTCCAAGCTGACAGAGGAGGTTTAAACCAGGCAGTTCCTCTTTTTCCAGAGGAGAATGTGGGTAATGAACCACCCAGGGAAGTGGGAGCCTCAGCTCCTGTTAGAGGGGGAAGGCCTGGAGGGCTTTAGGGGCAAAGAGGAGCACACAATGAACTCAACATCCCTCATCACAGGGGTTTAGGGTGGAAATAGGTGAAGTTTTCTCTAGAGGATGATTTGCAGAGAAAGATAGAAACAGCTGGTTTTGAAATACGCACAGAATAACTGAAAACTGAGAGGAGATTGTTTGCATAATGAAAGAGGTTTTAGTTAGGATAATGGATTAAAACAGCTAGGGAAAATGTATCCTGGAAAGATGCTGGGGCACATATGATACATGTCTACCCAAAGAATTCCCTTTGGAATCATTGGAAGTTTCAAACAGCAGATTTATCCAGTGCCCTCCTGACTGCAGCAATGAGGGACCTGCTGGTTTTGGAGCTCTTGTTCTGGGGACACAAAGCATCTGAGGGTTTATTTCAGCTGGAAGATGTTAACCTTCAATTCTTCATTTATTTTCCAGAAAGAACTTGACAAAAAGTGGAAGGGGCCTGCAGGGACTTCAGTCTCCTGAGTATTTCATATGCTGCTGCAGCTGATATGAAGTTTAGCTCTCAGTTTAAGGCTTGACAGTGAGTGGATTTTTGTTCCCCTCCGGTGTTTTACAGGTCTAAACAGATCTTTGGAGAGGGAATGGAAATGAGCCATTCCCCAGATTTAGATGGATGAGACAGATAAAAATATCCCCATTCTAAGAAGGGAGGTTTGATGTTTTTAAAAAAATCAGATGACTGAACCATTGGCTCAACCTGAATTTCTTAGAACATGAAAGCTCCTCTCCAGTTTTGGTGCTCACCCTCCAAAAACTGCTTGAGTCAAGCAGTGGCAGCACAAACCTGAGCCAAAAAAAATGCAGCATTTAGGTGGGGCCACGCTTTCCTCACTGTGCATTCCTTGAGGCATTTTCATGTTGCCTCATTCCCCAGTGTTACCAGAAACTCTGCACCACAACTGAAGAGTCCCAAACTCAGCCTGAAACAGCTGCAGAACAACCCTGACCTAGTTGGGAGAGTGAGACTCAGCAGCCAAGAGAGGTCTGTGCTTTGGGAGACCTCTCTGAGCTGGGATGTGTCACACAGGAGGCTTGGCTCTCTTCAGCCAAGAGCCAATTGCAGGAAAATTGCCTCTCTCCTGCTTTTAAAACTGGTTTTATTTTTTCCTCCAAAGGTTTTATGGCCTGGTGAGCCTCTCCCCTGTGTGCCCAGCCTGTGACCCACAGCAGCAGCAGCAGGACATGCTCACAGGACAGGGACAAGAGGAGCAGCCACTACCCTGCACATCTGGATCTGCACATCTGTCCAGTGAGGGCTGGCAAAGGAATCTGTAGGTTTGGGCTGTTAGGTTTTGCCTCAAGAGTGGCAGGGAGACTGAGAACAGCACAAATGCAGGAAAACACACTGGGAAAAAGTAACAAATCCATTCTTGCCATTGCTTGTCATGATCTTGTGCTTAGGTAGCCCTGACACTTTGCCAGGAGAAGGGATAACTGTGGCCTGAAGTCAAATATTGATGCCACTAACATAAAGTGGGGTTTTACTGCATTTATTTCAACTTAATAATTACTGAGCCCATGCCTGCATTGGGAATTGGCACAGATGTGGGAATTAGGGAGCTGCAGGTGGAAATGAGCACTCTGTCAGGTGGGGAGAGGGGGTAATAAGGGGGGAAGGGAGTGGGTAGAAGCTGAGATACAGGATCAGGCTTTGCTCTACACTTAATGTGAGCCCTGGCTATGATGCAGCAGAACACTGCTCAAATGCAGAATAAAAATGTTCCTTTTCCCTGCTGCAAAAAGGAAGTAAAACAGCAGGAACAGACTGAGGAGTGCTGTGAGTGGAGCTCCTCCCTGTGCTGAGCAGGACTCTCAGGACAGCAGCTGCAACTGAGTCCAGGATGTGTAGTTGGAAGAAGAGAAAATAATTAGAATAACTTGTTTTTTTGGGTTTTTTTGCCCAAGCAGAAAGAGTAAATCACACAGTACCACAGTTGCAGGGAATATATTTGTGATGGAGGCTCCAGCAACCCTTCTCCATCCCCTTATGCATGGGACTGCTCTTTTCTGGCAGGGATCTTTGGGAATCAGATCTCCAGTGCAAAAATGCATCCCAGCATTACTAAAGAGGCTGATTGTCCCTGCACCCAGACTGCACCAACTGGTAAGTGACATCCCTGGAATGTATTTTCCTGGAATGACTTCCCACAAGGCTGTCTCCTGGTAGGTGACAGTCACACACTTGCAGGCTAATTCATTTTCCTGTTGCTCAGCTGCATAAAGCAGCCTCTTATCTTGCAATTTGTGAGCATCATGTATAAATATTTGCAAGTGCTACTCAGTTGTCTGGAGAGGTGTGAAAAGCTGTTTGTGTAGCAGCACACAGAGGTGATCCCAGGACAAGTTTAACTCTGAGGGGAGGGGTGAGGAAAGCACAGTGAAAAATCATGGGAGACTCCTGTGAATCAATTAAACACTATGCTCAGGGGAAGTAGGCTGCTACTGGTATGCTCAGTGTTTTAATCCTCACATTTTGGGTTATTTTTAAGGAGCTTGGGGAATGGAATGATGACAATAAGTAATTTGCAATTATTCTTGATGTTACCCAAGGTCAAAAATGCATTTAGAGTGGATTTTCCCCTAAGTGACTCTGTTGGGGTACTGAAAATCACAGAATAAAATATAACATCTGAATAACTTCTAATGTGAGTTTGCCTGGGATGGTGTCCTGTATCAGCAGAAGAGAAAATGCTGCTCTGACTCGCTGATGTCAGATGGAAGATCTCCAAATGCTCATTCCCTCCCATCTGGGCTTTCCTTCATCTTGTTCATTTTGGTTTCTACTGAGTCTAACACTTGCTAGGAAAACAAAATAATGCCACATAGGGCTTCTGCTGCTTATTTGTGCTGCACAGACTGTCCAAAGCTGGAATTTTCAAGTAATTTTTAATAGGAGATGCATGTCATTAATGTTCTTGGCCCTTATGGCATCTCTTCAGTAGCTGGAGCAGCTGGTGGCTGCTGTAAAACTCTATAAAATGGTCATGACAGATCCTCTTGCAAAACCCTCCACAGCTCCTGAAAAATGCTGCCCTTGTCAGAAACATCAGGGTGGAGCAGGGAACAAAAAGGCTGAGCAGGTTAATGATTAAAACTGGAAGAAAATGTTTGCACAGATGTGACTGGCTGTAGCTCTGCCTCTCATTTCCTGCCCCTCGAGTCTGCCCTCACAAGCAGCCCAGCTCAGGCTCACAGCACCCCAAAATTCTGTTTTCAGGAAGATCAGCCAGAACCAGGCAGGGCTCCTGCTCCCCAAATCTGAGAGGAAAGGCCACACTGGGGTTCAGGGGGTCAAGGCTGCCCTGCCAGTGCAGGGAGAGCTGCTCACAGGCAGGATGGAGTGGAGCTGCTGTGAGCTGCTCACAGCTCCTGCAGTCCCTGCACCTTTCCTGGGCAGCAGGGCTCTGCCTCTCCTGCTGCTGCTTGTCCCAGTTTTCCCTCTCTGGATAACTGCCACAACATTATAAATAGACCTTGCTGCTGGGTGCTGTGTTCTGCTAAACCCCACAGATCTGGGGGCTTTCAGATATAGCTGCTTTCCAAGTTCAAAGTCCTGCTTGCTGCCAAACTCATTTTTCCTCCTTAGCAAAAGGATTTCTGTTCCTGTGGTTGATCAGAGGTAAAGCAAGAGTCCTCAAATGTACCTTCACCCAGATTTCATGTGGCTTTGCCTATTTCCACCCTCAGAGTGACTTCAATTAAACAATTCCTTGCAGTTTGTGTTGAGAACCAAGCTGGTGCTGTCCCAGGCAGGAGGGAATGGCAGGATCCAGTCCTTATTCCAGATTCTTACACTAAAAGAGCATCAAAGCAGCTGCCTCTGGGTTGTCACAGCTTAGCTCAGGCATTTGGCAAGATGTGAACAACATTTCCTGGCACAGGCTTTGGAGCAGAGCAGGAATTTGTCAGGCAGAGCTGGATGTGTGCTCAGCCCCTCCAAGCAAAGGGATCCCCAGTGCCAAACCCAACCAGCCTGGGCACAGCCCCTCTCCCCACGCAGCTCCTGGGAGCTGATTCATGAGCAGGAGCTGTGCAGTGCTCCTGGCATTTCACACAAGGTCTGAGGCAAATGTAACACCCAGCAGACCTGTTTTTAAAGATAATTTATGAACAGGAGGAGCTTACCTTCAGTTTGTAGGTGTATTTTAATGCCATAGTCTTTGGATTAAAATGTCTGTGTTATAGTAGCCAACGTTATTTTGGTTTTACTTCCAAATTTTGATCTACCTCCTAACAAAACTCCTCCACCCAAACTTGACTTCTTTCTGCCCTTGTCTACAGCTGAAAAAAAGATTCCTGTTTTGCTGCCTACATAGTTATTCTTAAACTCCTATCTAATAATTAACTCAAGACCAGCAGCTGTAAATACACCTTGCAGGTCTGACTGCAAAGACATAGGAGTTTTTCACATCCTATTTCTGGTGACAATGCAAAGATTCTATAAAAAGAGCAGAGGAACTCATGGTCACTCTTCTGGCATGTCCCAGACCAGAATTCTGCGTTCACCATTGCTCAACAACTCCAAAGTAGAAAAGACATTGCCTGTCACAGGGATGTGAAACCCAACTGGTTGTGTTCCCACAGTCCCTGTGGGGACAAATTCATTAAAAACTTTTACAGGTAGGGAAAAATTTAAACACACCCACCACGTTTTCCCTGACAGCGCTGTGCAATTACAAGATTTTCTAACGTAGTTTGTAAAATTTTGAAGCAACAGCAAAAATTTTTGCTTGCTGTAGCACTTAGGATCATTTCCTTGTTTTTGCTTTCTGCCTTGAGTAGGTCCATACTATGTAATAAACTGAGCATGACATAAAGGTGTCATTTACAACCCAAATGCAGCTGCACAACCATTTTCCTTTGTAAACTGCAGAGCAGCAATCACCTGAGATACTCCACTGCTGCCATGAAGTCACCTGTGAGCAACCCAGCTTTAGTAACACTCCAGTGTGTAATTACTGCCTGTGTGTCATCCCATTTTAGCAGCTCTGGAGTCAGGAGTTGTTGCCTGGCCAGTTTCTCCCTGCTCCCTAATTTCAGATGGAGCAAACTCGGCGCGGCCGCGGTTCCTCGGCGCTCCCCCGGCTCTGCTCCCCAGCTGAGCACACTGGATGCCTGGAGCAGGGTGCTTTTGTGTTTTTGGGGTAGTCTGGAGCCTGACTGAGGTTTTGCTCCTTTGGCAGATGAGTTTTGGATGTTGTCAGCGGGGCCTTGCTTCGGTTTTCACCGCCCGGATCCGTCCACGCCGACATGGAGGTGCTGTGAGCAGGGTGAGTGTTTGGGGGTGAAATCTTCCAGAGAGAGGTGGAACCCATCCTTCACACTGAGCATGTATTTCTGTTGTGCTTCTTTCTGTTCTTCTAGTCTCTAAATGGCTCTCCTGAGCTGTGCTATTTCCTTGGGCATTCAGGAGTGAAGAAGGACAGGCCTGATTTAATTTGTGTTTGTCAGCCTGGAACACTGTTGCACTTCCTAATTCCTGTGCCAAGGGGATCCAAAATTTAATATCAGAACTTTAATACATTCATCATCTTCCACCAAAAGTTTCAGCTACTGTAGTGATCACTGAAAGTCAAATATAAGGTATAGAATAAGTTATTTCAACTCAGAAAAACCCTTCTTTTTATTTAATTCAGAAATAGGCAGGTAAATAATCTCAAAGCATAATATTGCTTTTCAGAGTTCTTAAAAATTTTCTGTTAGGAATAACTTTCATAGGAAAGTGAAAATTTCTCACCAAAGAAGAGCATTCTTGGTAGCACCTGAAGTCTATGAATGCCCCTCAAAAGTTTAAAAACTTACAGGTTTTTAAGATGAAGCTCTTCCTACCAAGTGTAACTTTCTGCTGATATGACTCATAAATAATGCAGAAAAGTCAGAATGAAGTTTTATCAGCTTTTCCCTCGGGAAGGGGTATTATTTTTCTATGGGCCAGTAAGAATTAGGTTGTAGGTGCTGGAAGTGCCATGGTCTGTTCTGAGCAGCCTGTGAATGAAACAGCTCCTGAAAGTCACTTCCCCTCCTCTGCCCCCAGGGAAGGGGAGACCTTTGTGCCACAACATCACAGCTGAGTGTTTTTCTGATTTGTAGGATTCTCTCTTTAGCCATGTCCTATAAACTGTTCCTGAGATGTAAAGATACAGATATGTGTGATTCTTCTTGTTCTCAGATAAGCAGAAGGTGAGTCTGTGATAATGTGTAGCAATGGCAGAATCCCATTCACCATCACAGATAAATTCCCTTTTCTTACCTCCAGTACACTGGAGGGCAGATACCAACTCCTCAGATCCCTTTCAAAATCATTCTTGATACTATAAATCAGTGCAGGGGTTTTGTCTTGCTGGCCACTTCAAACAAGCCATTTCTCTGGTGGCCTGGAAGTGACAATTAAGGAGATAGGAATAGAAAATAGTTACAACCAAAGACAACACTCTGTATCAGGTTACATAAGCTACACTGCTTAGATCTGACACTGTTCAGGCTGCTGCACTATTTTACTCTTTCTGTGAGAGATTACAGAAAATGACAGTGCACTGGAAGCTGCTGCTGAAAGCCCAGCTTAGTTTTCATCTCAGCACACAATTAATTGTGATTAAAAATGAGGCAGACGCTGCCTCAGCACTGTAGCAAGGTACTTCTGCTACAGTGCCTGCAGTTATTTACTTGGGCAGGCTGATTAAAATCTCATTTTAAATAGAGTTTTTGGCTGGCATACAGTCACATCTCTGTGCTTTTGAAAGCATAGTCCCTCTGTACTTCAGGAAATCTGTCCTCTTTTTCCTTCCCAAACTGCTTCCTTACATCACTGTGGTTCAGCAGTCCTTCACCATCCAACACAACTCCAGGGCTATGTTTGGTTATTTCCCACCTCTCCTCAGAGGTGCAGCCTGTTCTTGAGTCACTGCTAAAATCTCTGAAAATGGGGCTGGAGCTGCTGCCCTTGCAGGGAGGTGTTGCCATCTCTGAGCAGCTCCAGCATCACTCACAAACAAGAGGAATTTAGGAATTGAACTTGATCTTTATTCCTCCAGCTCTTCCTTCTACTCTCTCATCCCTCTGACTTCACACCCCACCCAACTGAGCCCTTCTCAACTTGGCAGCTCCTTTTGTTGGCTTTTGGACTTCTTTAATCTGTTCTCAACTGTTCTCTTCCTTTAAAGTCACTTATTTTGTGAAGCTATTTAATGTCCATGCCCACCATGGTCTCCTATGATTTGATTTATGTCAAGTATCCCATTTGCCTCTTCCCTGGGATGGGAGATGTATTTCCCCTTATTTTGTGAAGCTATTTAATGTCCATGCCCACCATGGTCTCCTATGATTTGATTTATGTCAAATGGGATCATTTGCCTCCTCCCTGGGATAGGAGATGTATTTCCCTACACTCTGCTTTGTATTCTTTAAGTACTTGGTGAGGAGTAAATAGCAGAATTATTTATGAACTAAGCAGGATAACAGTCATTTGTTTTAGCTGTGTTTAGAGTAAATGTTTATCAGTGTGTTCAGTGACACAACATGTCCTGGGGACTACGGGAGTGGCATTTCCAGTGGCACAGACAAAGCCCCTCTTCCCCCCTCCACTGTGTCATCTCCAAATTCAGCTCTTCTCTGCATTTACTAGAAGCTGTGGTGTACTTTGTATGCAAAAATATTTTTCCCTTTATAAATTATTTCTATGAAAGCTGTGATATGAATTCTTAGGGAATTCATCCAAACTAGGAATGTTTCCTAGTGTGAACACACCTGCCAATGGTAGAAAACACAATAAAAATTTATTTTCATGCCTGTTTCTTCAGCCAGCCTTTGGAAGGTAAGGAGTCCTTTCCAATATTTCAAGTTCCTATTCCACAGAGTGCCAAGAGATTACAGCTGCACTTAGGAGTGTTTGGACCCTGTAAATTCTCAGCTCTCTGTACTTGGGATTGAAAATTGCCATAATTAAACATTTGTTGTTTATGCATTAATAGATTTTCACTCCAATACCAGTGTATTTGATATTCTTGGCTCCTCTCTCACACCAGGTGTCATGTCTTTTCAAACACTCTGAACAATCTGCTTTCTGTGTCTTGATACTCCCAGAATGGAGGGATCCTGGTGCTAAGGCACACTGACAGCATTGTGACAGGAGCAGAAAATATGTGTGTGTACATTTGTCACATCAAGGAAAGTGGAGTAGGAGGGGGAAAAATGTGTGGTTGATTTTGCTAAAACTTTGCAGGCAAATTATTTTTACCATTTGTTCTTGGGTATGGAGGCCACTCCCCTGATTTCCTTGGGAATGGATCCCTGACCTCATAAATCTCCTTGGGTGTACCTTCAGTGAATTTTAATGTATCCTGAATTCACCTTCTTGCTTTCAAATTATCCTGGGCCATTTAAAATGATGCCCTTGAGTATTAGATTGAGAAACAGGGAGATAGTTATTCATTATTCCCTAGAGAATTCATGCTGTGGGTGTTCCTAGGCAGGTAACTGCATCAAGACCCTTTTGTGTCATGTGCTGGTGGTCATTCCCTCCAGCAAAATCATGGGTTTTTTTCTTTTTCCTGGGGAAATATTGGGAAATCACCAGGACACAAATCCTGGATGTTATCCATGTGATAATTTAGCTGAGCTCACCTTGGGCATCATTTTCAGTCTGCTGCTTTTGCTGTTCCAATGCAGTGAAAACTTTCAGGGATTTTTCTTTGCTCTTTTCACATCTGGAACATTCCTTTATCTGTTTGCTGTTGCACAGATCTTCCTGGGATTTACCACTTTTCTGAAATTATCTTGGTCAAGAGCAGACTGCTCAGATTAACTGAAATATGCCCAAATTTAGGGCTACTTTAAAAAGTCTTCTTTCTTTTTCTCTTAATAACACACACTGTCACTGGGACTGACAGGCTCCCTTCAGTTTAATTTAGGCACAGGCTTGAATTTATGGCTCTCCTGGTACCACTTTTAATGTCACTTGTCATAGACTGAAATTTAATGAGTCATGTGTGGAACCCTCCAGATTTGACACATGAAAGGGTGGAGGTGTGACCTTAACAGCTGAAAAAGAGAAACTTGGGGGAAAAAAGAATCAGTATTTGTGTGTTTACACTGAAGAGACTGTAAACAGGTAAAACTTCCTTCAAAGGAACAGGACCCAAGTAACCAATGTCTCTCTACTGCAGAAACATGATTAAAGATAACAACGAAATTGTTCCACTAATGGGCAAGAAAACAAACCCACCTGGAAATCCCCCTGCAAACCAGCAAGAGAAAAAAGTGACTGAAGGCACTCCCACCAAGAAAAGGTAGGACTGAGCTCAGCCCAAACCACTAAAACTCCCTGCTTTGTCTCCTTTAGGAGATCTTTGCACTGAAATACCACCAACACCTTTGTTCTGTGCAACCTCACAAGGATCTGATCTAATGATGGTTAATGTTTGGTATGAAGTGATCTTTTTAAGAGATCACATGGAAGAACACACCAGGTTTTATGTAAGAGGCTGGCCTGAAAAAAGGGAGCATTTCAGACTTAATCTGTCACATTTCCATGTGAGGCTACGGAAAGGCTGAGGGCAGGAGGTTTGAAAAATTCTATCACAAACAGAAACCTAAACTCACTCTCTTTTTCATTAGTCTGATTAATGAGACTTTTTTTCTGTTTTATAAAATATTCACTTTCATTCATAATTGATGTTAGAGAATTAATAAAGGGATTGAGGGTTTGTATTTAATATGAATGGGGAAATATGAGCTGGAATTCCTGCCTGATACTATGAAATCAACTAAGTTCCTGTAGAGTGAGGATAAATTTTCATTCATAAACTTTTCATTCTGAATAATTACTGGTTATTATGGCAATTTCTGAAACTCTGAAGACCTGGCCAATTGTGGCTGTTCTGACATTTGTAATTCTCAATAATCAGAGGAATCACTTTTCACAGGAATGGTGCCATTAGTTATTTGAGATCCACTGCATGGGTGGTCCAGTTTCTCTTTTTGTCATTAAATTCAAGAAGAGAAGCTCTTTGGTGGCATATGGGGAGAGACTAAATGTCTGAACAGCTCATGATACACCCAGCACTTCAAAAGGGGCAATTCCCTGGCAGATTGTGGAGTTACAGGAACATTGCCAAAGCCAAGCCTCAATTACTGAACCCCAATCTCACACTCCTTGTGGCCTCAGGAACAGGAACCCTGGGGTTTTTCCCACCTCTCAAGCCAGAGCTCAGGGTGTGGCTGGCAGCATTCCTGCACCACACAGCACCCACATCACGTGGATTTTAATGCAGGGCTTTAACACATTCTATTAATTATATGTTCCAATGCTGCTTCATGCTGTTCCTTCAAAACTCTCCCTCCCCTGGCCCAGCAGAGCTGCTGCACTCCCAGCGTGGCATTTCTCACTCTCAACATTCACTTTCTTACAGGCAGTGGCATTCCCTGCTGGAAGCCCCTGGAATTGGGGTGTTCTGGGGCTGTAATTAAGCACAGGAAATGCGAGGGGAGGCAGGGTGGGGAGAGGCTGGCAGAGCTGCTGTGGGCAGAGCACCCAGCCACGTCAGCACCCGGCTATTTGATGGCACCCTGCTTTGCACGGTGGCTTTGGGGTGTCATTTCCCTCCCATGACATGCCCAGGTAGCCCAAAGCCAGGAGAGGTGAGCTCTGTCAGCCCCCAAAGCAGGGTTCCCTTCCCAGGGTCTGCACAGCTGTTGGGTGCCAGAATTAACACCTGGACCATGGAGCCACTGGAAAAGGAGGTCAACTAGATACTGCTGGTTTTAGCAAATATCAGTAGCTTATTCTGTGGTGTTCTAATAATACCATTTTAAATAATACCTCTTTTTTTTTTTTTTTTTTTCTTTCTTTCATTTTACCATCAATGCAACTACTTTCTCTTCCCCAAAAAAATCTTGTTGGAAGTGCAGTTAGATAAGACATGCCCTATGGACAAACACATAAATATTGGGTGAATTGGAAAGGTTTTCCAGGTGACTACTGCAAGATTTTAGAGATGTAAGGCACTTTCTGAACAACAGCCCCTGTGGGAGTTGCTGCATCCACCCCTGAAACTCCTCAGTCTGTGGGAGCTGTAGCAATGTTTTACTGAGATCCAGTAAAACCAAGCCATTGATTTTTGCCTCTCAACTCTGCAGGATTTTAAAAGGTGAAATCTTTCTTTTCATATCACTTTGTCTGTGTCGTTCCAAATTTTATTTATTTTCACTATCGATATTTATATAATCATTTATAGGGAAAACAATTAAATGTCATGCAGGCAAGGGGACACATTCAGCCCTGGCTGGTGGAAATGCCTGATGTCACTCAACGTGTGGCCTTTCAAACTTTCTGATTTAATCACAATCACTGTTTGAAATTATCCATCCTGAGGGCTCCTGGCTGGAAGAGCAGGGACTGGGATTTAAAAAAATCATTTTTGTGTGGCTGGGCAGTGACAGGAACTGGGTGCATGGCTGGTTTAGAGACTGCTGCTCACACATGTCAGGATATGATGACATGTGTTCCAAAAATACCTTGGGAATTTTGCCCATCTGCCAGCCTGGAAGAGCTGGGCACAGGCTGGGATCCCCTCAGGGAAAGCAGATAAGCCTCAGCTCCAGCTCAGCTTTAATGCCAGGAGAGATAAATTATCAAGCTTGCCCTTGGTAGTTCTTTTCTTGGTTCATGGTTGGGCTTGCCTTTTATCACTGATACTTTTTAAAATACGATGTCTTCAACAGTTCCCACTTTTTCCTGGAGATTGATGGTTTTGAAAGCAATGCCAGTCCCAATAACACCTCTCCCCCTGTGTTTTCCAAACCCATGGATTCCAACATTCGCCCCTGGTAAGTTCCAGATTCACAAGCAATGATCCTGCTGCAAATATATCCATTTTCTTCCCCTTAATTCTCCTTGGGCCTCAGTGCCAGGATTTCACATGACTTTTTACAGCTTTTGGTCACTTCAAAGACAGAACTTCACTGGAGATTTATCTCTGGTTTTATCTACTGCTGTCGTTTCTATGGAATAAATCAGGCTTCAGATCTGAATAAATCTAAAATCAGTTTGTTTTTTTTTTTAAATCTTAGCCTCTTATTAGAACAAACTCCATGCTCTCATTTGGGTGTTTTCTGCTGTGTGAAGACCACAGCCTAATTTAGCTGTTCCCAGCTGGTTGCTGACGTCTTCCCTCTATTGCTCATTAACAATCAAACGTGGAAATGCTGAATTTGAAATATTTAAAGCAGCCATTTATGCTGAATGAATAGAGAAAAATTATGACTGAGAAGAATACATTTATTTTAAAAAAATGTGCGGGGTGCTAACAACCAATAATTATGAGTAAGGGAAATATGTCACAAATCAGGCACAGGCCCAGAATGGCCAAAGGTTTTTGTGGCTGAGGGTGTCTGGTCAGCTTTTAGGAATTGGCTGACAGGCTGATTTTGGTTTCAGAGGAGAGGTGTCCAAATTTCCCCCTGTCACTCAGGAAGTGACCTGCACATGTGCTTTGTCACCACATTACTCAGCTTTCTGCAGAGGGGTCACAGATGGATTAGGAATGGACTCAGAGCTCCCAGATTTAATTCAAAGAGAAGGGAATACCTGCAGAGCAGTGCTGTCCATGCATCTGTTTTGCCAATAATTAATAGCTCAGGTTCCCTAAATTATTAACCTGAGGTAGTTCATCCAATCTGAACCTTAGAGAAAACAATAATACAAGTAAGAAACTCATTTATCTTAATTTTTCTAAGTCAGATCTGCTTTTAGGACTGTGTGGAAATTATGCACAGCAATTACAAAGTATCAATGCCATTGAAAATCCTTTAAATATATCACCTACACATCTATTTAGGGCCCAGTCCTCAATTTCTTTCAGTCAAGTCAGCCACAAAACATTCCTGAATTGCCTCCAGTGTTCTGTGTAGTAAATCTTTAGGTAAATCTTTCATTGTGGGCTTGCAACCCCCTCACTGCTACTGATTTAGCACTTGTTTTGTGCCAGATGACAAATTAAGCATGTGAAAAGGAAGAATGCAAGCTTCAAGCATTCAGGGTGATGCATAAAAAGCAGTGATTATTAAAAAGGAAAAAAAAAAAAGTTCCCACGGTTTCAGGATGTGTAGTGAAATAATAAAACAAAAAGCAGATTGCTTTCCTAATGTGGTCTTTTTTAAAATATAATAAAATCCTATGAGTCTCTTCATTTTTATCACTCACTTTAAAATCCATGTGGGAGATAAAATGATAGAATTAAAAGGCCAATGTCAAACTGGACTAATTTAAGCTCTAGTGCAGATACTCTAACCTACCATTGACTGTTTCTTCATGCAGTTTGCCAAAATACCTGCTAATATCTTGGCACATTTGCTTTTCTTTCTCTGCAGTGCATCTGCAAATGGGGAAGACATGGATTCCCCCCAGTCCCTTCAGGATGATGCCACTGAATACAGCCCTAACGTGGACAGCTGTGGGTGAGTGGAGACACAAATATTTCTCAGCACATTTTCAATTGGTTCAGTCTGTGGAAGGGTAGATATTACCTATTTTTCCTGGCATGTTTTAGAAAAAAAAAGGTCATGTGTGCATGCCTTTCTGATCCTTTAATAACTAAATATTGATATAAACAACTCTAATCTCTCAATTTTCGTATTTAGTGTGAGGATTCTTCATATAAAATGGGTGGTTTTTAGATGGCAACACAGGACCCACACACCACAACCAGGCATGGAATATTTTTGCTTGGGGGAAATATTAAATAATTCTTTTTCCAGAAGAAAGGATGATCAGAAAGTGGTGTAAGATGTGAGGTTAAGATCTCTCTTCAGCTGTGAGAGCAGCCCCAGGTAACCTCAGCATTGTGGCAGAGCAAAGCTAACGTGGACAGCTGTGGGTGAGTGGAGACACAAATATTTCTCAGCACATTTTCAATTGGTTCAGTCTGTGGAAGGGTAGATATTACCTATTTTTTCTGGCATGTTTTAGAAAAAAAAAAAGGTCATGTGTGCATGCCTTTCTGATCCTTTAATAACTAAATATTGAAATAAACAACTCTAATCTCTCAATTTTCATATTTAGTGTGAGGATTCTTTATATATAAAATGGGTGATTTTTAGATGGCAACACAGGACCCACACACCACAACCAGGCATGGAGTATTTCTGCTTGGGGGAAATATTAAATAATTTTTTCCAGAAGAAAGGATGATCAGAAAGTGGTGTAAGATGTGAGGTTAAGATCTCTCTTCAGCTGTGAGAGCAGCCCCAGGTAACCTCAGCACTGTGGCAGAGCAAAGAAGAGTTCCTTAGCCTTTATTCTAGAGGAATGGATAAACTGAATAAAACATAAAATACTTGAAAAATGTGCTGTTTATAATAAAGCAGCCTCTCAACAGCCCACTCAACTGCAAATGAGCAATGTGAGAAATATTCTGAGCTATCCGTGGCAGCGGGGCAAGTTCATCCAGTCTGGGGCCAACAACTGCATTTGCTTTTACCCTTCTTAAAAATAAAATAAACCAGGATAAATTACACCAGCAACTTCATGATGATTTCTTACAATTCAGTGCTACCACATGCCCAGGCCCTGAGCTGAGGAGTGCCAGGAAGAAGCTGAAGAGGAACCTGTTCCGGGCAGTGTCCGAGGGCAACGCGGAGGAGCTGCAGCGGCTGCTGGCCGAGCTCAGGGAGCGCTCGGGGGCCTGCACCTCCCTGCCCGTGCCAGGTGAGCCCTGCAGGCACCCGGGCTGCTGCCTCAGCTGCTGGATTTTGTGGTTTTTTAGATTCTCTACTGATTCAGTGTGCAGTTCTGAGCTTTGTATTAGGGGATGGTGAGGTCTCTTCACAGAGCAGGGAGATGAAACAATTCCTTCTCCAGCTGGGGACCAAGGATAAATGGTCCAAATCTCAGTCCAAGAGCACAAACAACGTGGGCTGAAGAGAGAAAAACAAGAGGGATGGGACTTCATAACTAAAGCTGTAATTGGATAATTAAATCCAATATGCAAATGGAGCAGAACTGGTCAAAGTGAGAGACTCCGTGAGCGCTCGTGCATTTTGGGACCATTTTGGTTCATCTTGGGTGCAGCCCTGGCTGGGCTCTTGTGCTGCCCAAGGTGCATCCATGGAGGAGATCCTTTTAATAAATCCCTATTTTATTCTTTAACTCCATCTAGCCTCTGTTCTAGGTCAGCCTTCACAAGGTATCAGGGGAGGGCTGCCAGCTTTCCTGGAAGCTCAGGGGCAGCCTAAACCTGGGAATGGTCTTTATTTCTCTGGAAATGGTCTTTATTTCCCTGGGAATGTCTTTATTTCCCTGTGAATTATCTTTTTTCCCCTAGGAATTATCTTTATTTCCCTGGGAATTTGAGAGTTATGGCACCAGGATGTCCAACAGGAACACCAAGGTTGCCTTGGTGCTCAAGAACGAAGGGAACAGGATGGAGTCATAGTTTGGGAAATAGTTTGTGTTCATCTATATCCATCAGGTTTCACCCCTAATGAGCAGAAGTTTAATAAATAACAATTATCTAATCTCAAATTTCACTCTTGTAGATTACCTGATGAAGAAGTTCACGGCTTCAGACACTGGCAAAACTTGTCTGATGAAAGCTCTGCTGAACATCAACCAGAACACAAACGAGATAGTGAACATGCTCCTGTCCTTTGCAGAGGAAAATGGCATTTTGGAGAGATTTATCAATGCAGCATACACAGAAGAGGCATATAAAGGTATTGCCATCTGATAGCAGTTTCAGGTATATGGTTAAACATAACCTCCATAAAATAATAATGGTTTAAATCCCTTGAACCAACTTTTATTCATTACCACTGGTGCCATCCTTTGTGAAACATCATTAATGTTTCAGAGTGTGCTTGAGAGACTCAGCCCTAAATTCCTGTGTCTGCTTTTTCAGGCCAGACAGCTCTAAATATTGCCATTGAGAGGAGACAGTATGAAATAACTCAGAGCCTCATAGAGAAAGGAGCTGATGTCAATGCTCATGCCCAGGGTATTTTCTTTAATCCCAAACACAAGCATGAAGGCTTTTATTTTGGTAAGTGGAATTGAGATATTTCTGGAAAAGTTAACAAGGAATACCCAAAACTTCCATAAAACAAGAGCTTAATCCAAACAATATATAAATGAGCTTTCATATATTAAGATATTTAACACAATATTTTTTATTCTGATGAAATAAATCATGACCACTTGTTGTATTTTGTGATTCTGCAGGTGAGACTGCACTGGCTTTGGCAGCATGTACCAACCAGCCAGACATAATTGAGCTGTTAATGGACAATGCCAGGACCAACATTTCCTCCCAGGATTCCAGAGGAAACAACATCCTCCATGCATTAGTGACCGTGGCAGAGGACTCCAAAACACAGAATGACTTTGTGATCAGAATGTATGACATGATTCTGCTGAAAAGTAAAGACAGGAATCTGGAAACAACCAAGAATAAGGAGGGTTTGACACCGCTGCAATTAGCTGCAAAAACTGGGAAATTAGAGGTGGGTGTGATTTCAGCAGCATCTAAGAGAAACTTGTGCTCTGACAGGTCTCTATCCAGGCTGGTTGTGCTGTTTTCTGTCAGTATTAGTGAGCTAATTTTGTTCAAAACACAAATATTTCCACTGCAGTGTTGTTTTAATGCTTCAAGGTTTCTCTGTAACTCCCTCTCTCTGTACAAACTACACAAGCTGTTTAGAACCAGCCTTCTGTTGTGCAGAAATTCTCCATTTACCACCAAACAATTTCAGAAATCTCACTAGAACTGCTCTGTTGTACTGCTGTAGAGTTTGGTTTGCATAAATCCACTGCAGTGTAAAGAATTGGCACTGGGATGATTTAGAAAAGAATTAAGTTCAAGGAAGGCATAAATAAACACAGGGAAAACTGTGCTTTCATTCTTCAGAAAAATCTCTCTGACAGAAAATCTGAAGGCATTAAAACCACTGAACTTATTTCTTAGAGGTTTTTCACCTCCAGCACCCCTCACTGAATAACAAAATTACAAATACATTAAATTGAACAACTGTACAAAATGTTGCAGATAAAAGGTGAGAGTTTGGGCAATTCATGTATTAATGTGTTTGTCCTTTCCCTGAACAGCTGCTGACAAATCATTTGTTCATGTTTTAGATTCTGAAGTACATCCTGAGCAGAGAGATCAGAGAGAAGGCAAACAGGAGCCTGTCAAGAAAATTCACAGACTGGGCTTATGGTCCTGTTCAGTCTTCTCTGTATGACCTGACAGAGCTGGACACCACTGCTGACAACTCAGTGCTGGAAATCATTGTCTATAATACAAATATTGGGGTAAGTTGCCTATTATATAAAATATTTATTCTATTATAAATGTATAATAAAGTATTATTATGATAAAAGATTACATTATTAAATATATAAGAATACTATTATAATACTATAATATAATAATTACTCTAATAATAAACTATTAGAATATATATTAAAATATAATTTTTTTTCTAGCAATATCCCCATATTAGAATTGTCAGCCTTGCAAACAACTGAATTACTTGTGGACAGTAATTTTTGATTCTCAGTTTTTGTATCAGGAGCAAGATGAAATTTATGCTGCTGCATAATGTCAGCTGTAAGCAAATGTGCATTCAGCTCCTGCAACACAGGTTAGTGATTTTGGAAGTGTCTTTTCCATCCCAGGGAGGTCTGGCACATCCCTGAGCACAGAGGTGTTTCTAGGGCAGCAAGGATAGCATGGAGTGAAATACACAAAAGTCACACTTAAAATTCAGTTTCCTTACAGGCAATGAGTTGAAATATTTAAATTTTTAATTTATTTTTTTTTCCCTCCTCAGAATCGTCACGAGATGCTGACTTTGGAGCCTCTGAACTCACTGCTGAGGATGAAGTGGAAGAAGTTTGCACGGCACATGTTCTTCATGTCCTGCTGGTTTTATTTCCTGTACAATGTAACATTAACGTTGGTTTCCTACCACAGGCCCAATGAAAACGAAGTGAGTGCAGCAGCTCAACCTCACCAAATGTACTGACTTAAAAGCAATAGTGTTTCCTGAATTGGGTTTGAAATGCTAAAACAAGGACAGGTATTGGAATATCTGGGTATAGAGAGACCACGTCCCCACATCAGTATAGGAACATCAGAATTGCATTTTGTGGAAGTGACCTAAAATACAAATAAATGATACAAAGACTCAGTGAAATTTCTGAAGGAAAGAGGGTATTTTGGTTTTCCTTTAAGAAAGAAACATCTGATACTTGAAACATCACTCTTAGGGGGTTGATTGTGTAAACACATCAAGAAAATTCTCCCTGGAAGGGGAGAAATTGTGAACCCAGAGAGTTACAGGTGGGAGAGTTTCTGTTGCTTTGCCTTTCACCCTTCAGGGATGGAACTGAGATTTTCCTTCTGGATTTGTTCTGCAGGCTCCTCCTTATCCCCTGGCTCTGACCCGAGGGGTGGGGTGGCTGCAGTTGTCAGGACAGGTGATGGTTATGTTAGGAGCAATATTTTTAGCCATAAAAGAGGTAAGATTTTTTTTTTTTTTTGGTAAAAAACATACAGCTAATTTGTAAAGAACTTCTCTAAATTTATGAATATGCTGTTGCTGATATTGGTATTACACATGGAGTATTTTGATATGTGTAATTGTCAAATCTTTGGCACAATCACTTATTCAGAATGACCCTGGTTATATATGTGATTACAACTGTGAAACAAATATAAGGATGTTTGTTTTTCAAATTGTCCGTGCAGAGATCTGATATTTGTATTATATCAGTATTGTCAAATTATTGGCTTTAAGGACAAAAGAATTGCAAGTTGTAATGAAAAACAAATCCCATGGTATAATTTTGCCATGTAAGTAATTAAAAACAGTAACTTAAATTGTGCCAGAGATGACAGAATTTTAACCTTTGAATTTACAGCCCTATAAAAAATTAACTCTAGAGGTTACCCCATCTTATCAGTAGATGGAATAGTTCAGAACACCAGTTAAATTATTTTGAAAAATAGATTTTGAGGTCTGTTTTCTCTTTACCATGCCTGCATTTTCTGTTTCTGCCTGCTCAGAGTGTGGCCATCTTCCTGCTCAGGCCCTCAGACCTGCAGTCCATCCTCTCTGATGCCTGGTTCCACTTTGCATTGTAAGTCTGACATGTAGATATTTTTTTTTTCTACTGTATATAAAATTGTCCATCTCATGGTCACAGAGAATGTGCTCCTGTAGCAGATATTCACTTTTCCCCCTCAAAATTATCAGTTTTAGAGGGATGGATGTAAGTTTGCCTGCAGCTTTTCTGTAACACAAACTCTGGGTTCCACTGTCAGTGACAATGCCAGGGTTGATGTGCATGGAGTGGATTTTTCCCTCGTGCCAGTGTCTTCCCTGTTTGTGGAAAATCTGTAATGATTCTATCAATTCTTAATCTAAAGCTGCAATTAAATGGCTTTTGAGATATTGTAAGGATTCTTACAATTCTGTCAGCAATATCTGCATTGAGCAGCTGTTTTGGGGAGAACAGTTTACCTAAATTAAGCTTTAATAAATAGAATCCTTATATGTTAATATACTGCTTGCACTGACCTATTTTATCATTAAACTATAATGCCATTTTCATGGGGAGAATAAAAAAGCAGCATGAAATTAGAAATTAAGCCTAAAGAGCAAAGAAATCTTGTTTTCGTATTTTTCCATTCTGTTGTTGGTTTTGTGCTAGTAATTTCTCTTTTACATATATGTTTGTTTTTTAACAGTTTTATACAAGCTTTGCTTGTGATCTTCTCTGTCTTTTTGTACTTGTTTTCCTACAAAGAACACCTGGTGTGTCTTGTTTTGGCAATGGCCCTTGGCTGGGCCAATATGCTCTATTTCACCAGAGGTTTCCAGTCCATGGGCATTTACAGTGTGATGATACAAAAGGCAAGTTTTTCTTTTCTTTTACCTGCCTGATAATACTCCATTGTCCTACAATCCAAATCAAGTATATTTAGCAATTATATGTATTTTATAGTTCATTTTTAAATGCCTTCTTTCCAGTTTGTCTGCATTATTTCAGCAGAACACAATATTTGTTCTTCTTCAACAGCAGGAACTAGTTTGTATCTTAATATTGACATTTTTATTACATTAAATATGTGAGTAGCTTGTGTTTTTTCTAGCTAATGTAGTTCTGCAATTTAATTGCATCATAATCTGTAATGTCTGTATTGTACAGAATTAGTCACTCTCAGAGAGCACATCAGACATGAGATAAAAAATCAGACCTTTGGGTTTGTTTGCTCAAGGAAGGCAGTCTGATGCTTTAGTGTGTGCCTCACCTGTACCCCTGCAGAATTCAAAAGCACAAAGCTAGCTCTGAATTTTAATTTCTGTCAATTGTTTCATTCCATTTTCAGGTCATCCTGCACGATGTGATCAAGTTTTTAGTTGTGTACATGGTGTTTTTGCTGGGATTTGGCGTAGGTAAATATCACTGGAGAAAAGCACTGATGCTCTGTGTGAGTAAAAATTTTAGCATTATTATGAATAAGAACCCTGTTTTCATGAGAGCTCATGTTGGGGTTTCTTCTGGATGTTAAGTTTAGGTGTGAACAGATTTGCCTTGGTCTCAAATCCCTGGAATCTCATTTGATGTGGGCTCTTTCCTGGAGCTGTCAGCTGGCTGCTCTGTGTGGCCGGGCAGCTCTGGCTCTCTTCAGCAGTTTGAATTCTTTGGGATGAAGTGCCTGTATTCCTAAATAATGATTGTGACTGAAACTTCCTTGTGCTTCCTTCTCAGCTCTGGCTGCCCTGATTGAGACGTGCCAGGAGGGTGGGGAATGCCACTCCAACAGCAGCCTGGGGCCTGTCCTGATGGATCTCTTCAAGCTCACCCTGGGGCTGGGTGACCTGGAGATCCAGCAGAACTCCAAGTACCCTGTCCTGTTCCTCCTGCTCCTCATTACTTTCGTTGTGCTGACTTTTGTTCTTCTCTTGAACATGCTGATTGCATTAATGGGAGAGACTGTGGAGGATATTTCTAAGGAGAGTGAGCACATCTGGAAACTCCAGGTTTGTTTGGGAGATTGGGAGATGCTTGGGCTAAAACCCTCATGCTGACACAGCAGGTTAAGTGTTAAAGATAATCCTCATTTGGTTTTGTGTGTGAATAATAAAAATAAATAATTCCACTATTAGAGAAATGTAGGAACTTTGGAATTAACAATCCTAAAGGTTATCATGGCTTGGATTTTCAACTCATGCACTGTCATGACTTTCTTTCCCCAGGATATATCACAGGATGATATATTCACCATTTTTCCAGGAGTCTGAATTCCTATTTGCACAAATTATCAGTGATTTGCTGGTTTTGGTGTTGGCTGTGGGTGGAGGCTTGACCTGTTGCAAACTGCATGCTGTGAAATCAGACCATGACTAACCACACTCATTTTACTATTTACTGCCAATAGAGAGCCAGGACTATTTTGGAATTTGAAAAATTCTTACCAAAATGCCTGAGGAAGAAATTCCAGCTGGGAGAACGGTGTAAAGTGGCTGAAAATGACACCAGGGTGTGTTTAAGGTAAAGCAAAGCTGGAATCATGTGCTATCATTTCTGCTCTCTTTGTGCTGCTTCAAGGTTATTTTTCCTCAAAACCCTCTTTAAAATATGTCTATTATCTCTACAAACTATACTAGGTGTACAAAAACATAATTTGGATTTTTTTTTTTCAGTTGTAACCAGTTGTTTGAATAGGGAAAATGTATACATTTTTATGTAGGCAATTTTTTGGTAAGAAATTATTTTAATCTTCATATGTTTTGACTGTAAAAGCATCAAATCTGTTTGCAGTAAATGTCACTTTATCATAATCTCCTTTGAATGTCAGCTTAAAAGCAATCACAGTTAAGTTGATTGGTAATTGATGATTACCATATTAAAGAACTGTGCTGTTTAATGAAAAAGACTTAAATATTTCAAGGCTGTGCTAACAATGTGTGAAATTATGAAGCAGTCTTGGTATTATTCTCACCTTCATATAGTGCAAAAGACATTCAGGCTTTAGTGCCAGCAAAGCAGGTGGTCAAGTGTGACAATCCCAGGAAGGAACAAAGGGGGAAGGTCAGGGATGTAGCTGGGGGATAATTCATGATGATAACACAATTTATGTACAATGTAAACAGGATTAATGAAGTGAAATGGACCGAGTGGAAAACCCATGTTTCATTTATTAATGAAGATCCAGGGCCAACAGGTACTGTGGAGTTTTATGACAACCTATTTGCAGAATCTTTTCTTCTTAGAAATGTTTTTGATAGAGTTTTATACCTTTAAAATATAAGCTCTTATATTAAACCACATATTATTGCTAGAGAAACTAATGGTTAATATGGCAGTGGTGTTAAATTACTTTTAAAGACTTGGAGAGAGGGTTGGTGACAAACAAGTTCTGTAACATATATATTGGGTGACATAAATGTTGGCCAGGAAATCCAAGACATCCATCTGCTGCCAGAACAGGAGTGTCCTGGAGAAATGAGCTCCCTCTGGGGTGAAAAATTTCTGTAGAAGATATGGTAGCAAACTGAGAGCTTGCTGTTTAAATAATACATGTTTTTAACAAAAAAGAAAAAAAAAAAGGTGCAAAATTCTGATCTTAGCTATACAGTTTCTACCATATCCTGTTTTGTTTACAATGCATTTTTTTGCAGATCCAAGCAAAATTCAAGATAATTCAAGAACTAATAGCAAAAACACCCTGAATACGTTTGAAGAAATGGATGATTTGCCTGAAACTTCTGTTTAGTTGTGCTGTGCTTGACGTGTGGCTCTTCTGAAGGTTGAAAGCATCAGCAGTGGAGGCTGAAAGCTTTGTGGCTGTTTTGGACAGCTGTAGCCAGCTGGAACACAAACTTTCAGTGACACAGTCTGATGGCTTGCACCCATTTATTCAGAGCAGCTGAGCTGAAATAAATGGGATTATTTCACTGGGTCAGTTCTGAGCCTCTCAAACTGTTGCTGTCCAAGTTTGCCTGATGCTCCTCAAACTTGGCTTGAGACGTTTCACTGGATAAAAAAGGTCAAATGTGAGATATTTCTTCCTTTTGTGGAAAATTAAGGTCATTGTGATCCCAATCTGCTGGTTTTGGAATCCTTAACTCATGAGAAACTCATTTTGTAGACTGAAACAAAAAAGTTCTTGTTGTGGAGAAAAGCAAAGCATTTCAGTTCTGAAGATGACTAAATGAAGTATGTCATTTTGAAGTCACAAGGTTCTGGGTACATTTGCAGCTCTTGCATTGACTGTCAGTGTTACTGGGGGCTTGGTCCCATCAGCTGGAAAATCAGATCCCAGTGGCTTTGCTGGTCTGTTTTCCTCTGTGCAGTCCCAGGGTGTAATTGGAGTTTATTGCTGTGTATTTATTACTGTGTGTCTGTGCCTCCCCATGAACTAACAGGGCAGAAATAGAATTCCTGATGGAGGATTTTTGCTCCAGTCACAACATTACCTTTCCTCCTTGGCTTTTCCATGCTGTTGCATTTTCCTACATGAAGAGTTACCACACTGGAAGTTCTTCTGAATTAATTTTTGCATTTAACCACTTTAGAAAAATCAGAAGTCAATATTTCTTCCCCAGGTGAACAAAATTAGTTCAATGCAATGCAATTCCAGACTTTATTTTTTATTCAGAGGACTCTGTAATGCATTTCTGTAGCTCTTATTTAATTACCTGTGATGACCAAGTACTATGAATTATATTTTTAGTTTTCTATTTTATGTGTGTATATATAAGGAGAAACATTTGTTCTGTGTACTTTTAAATTTCAATTAACATGTATCTCCAGTGTCATGGCTTTTCATCAGAATTATTCATGTGGTGCCTGTTTTAAAGGTGCTATTTTAGGTGAGACTCAGGGGAACTCAGTTCTGTGTTTGAATGATAATAAGAATTGCATTGGATTTTGCAGCTGTGGGCAAAATGATCCAAAAGACTTTCTTAAGACAGAAGAGAGCGTGAGGGAAGCCAGCAGTGGGAAGGATAATGCAAAATATTTACAGGGATGGTGAGCGTGGGTCCTGCTGCCCAGCTGCCCCTGACAGACACCGTGCCCTGAGATTCCAACCACGGCCTGCATGGATGGATGGGATCCACAGGAACCTTGGGCTGTGTTCTGGGCACAGGAATTGCAGGGGAAGGACATTTGTGTGCCCACAGACCACGTCACACCCCAGCGCTGTTTGGCTTTCTCAGCAGGAGACGTGAGGATGAGAAGAAAAGTTCCTGCGGTCTGGGAATCTTTGATCGTTGATTTTGCACCAAAGCTGCCAAGGAAGGACATTGCCTCAGGGCTGCTCAGCTCTGCCTGGATCCTTTCTGTGCCAGTTTTTGTACAAAGGGAAAAAAAATACCTCTTCACACACACTCAGGAACCAGGCTGGGCCGTGAGGCCACTGGAAACACAACGAGGCCTCTGCGCCGTGCTGAGGCTGCTCTGGGCTGTGAAAAAAGCACAAAAATCCCTACAAGAAACACAAAAATCCTTACAAGAAACACAAAAATCCCTACAAGAACATGCTGTGCCCCTGCCCAGGCACAAAACTGTTTGGCTTTCTCAGCAGGAGACGTGAGGATGAGAAGAAAAGTTCCTGCGGTCTGGGAATCTTTGATCGTTGATTTTGCACCAAAGCTGCCAAGGAAGGACATTGCCTCAGGGCTGCTCAGCTCTGCCTGGATCCTTTCTGTGCCAGTTTTTGTACAAAGGGAAAAAAAATACCTCTTCACACACACTCAGGAACCAGGCTGGGCCGTGAGGCCACTGGAAACACAACGAGGCCTCTGCGCCGTGCTGAGGCTGCTCTGGGCTGTGAAAAAAGCACAGAAAACCCTACAAGAAACACAAAAAACCCTACAAGAAACACAAAAAATCCCTACAAGAACATGCTGTGCTCCTGCCCAGGCACAAAACCCGTGGGTGAATTCAGGAACCAGCTGAGGGCTGCTCCTAAAAGCTCTCACTGAGGAAATCCCTCCTCGTGTGGCCACAGAGCTTGGCCACCTCACACCAGCCACGTGCTGGCTCCAGGACACTCTGAAAAATGACTGGAGCAGGTAATGCTGTGCTTTTTATACCAGGTTTCTTTAAATTAAGGAAATAAAACTTGCATTCAATCAATATTGTCCTTTGTTTTTTTATTTTATTGCCATAGGAGTTACACAAAGGCAAGGAAAAATACTTTAAATTTAGTAGTAAATGAGGGTGACATCACTTTTCAAAGGTAGAATATAGGAGTTATCTGGATAATTAATCTTTCAGTAAATAATTAATGTGTCCTTATGCAAAATTCTTCATGTTTATCACCTACTTGTCAAATATGTAAGAAACAACATTAGAAAATTAATTAAACCCCCATTTTTAAATCTTTTTAAGATGTTATGACAGGCTTTGTCTCTACAGACACAGAACAAGTCTCCCCATATGGAATTCTTCTTAATTTCCATTCTGGAATACTCAGGTATGCTTTGTGTATTGCTCTTCATCAAAACCAGAATCACTGCCTAGATCTTGCCTTAAATCAGAAACAGCCTGAATTAATAGTGAAATACACTAAAATGAAATGTAAAGCTCTTTAGAGCATATTTCTCTGAAATCCTTTTTTAGCTTATTTTTATGTTTGTAAGTATAAAAACAAAATAAACCCCAAGGCTTCCACTTCAGCACAGTGGGAGGTCAGTCACATATGCAGATAATGTAATTTATTACACACACCCTCCCCCTGTTTCTCTCTGCCCAGCTTCTCCTTTGTCTCACATTTTGTATGTTTACCTGAGGAATTAATTTAAAGGATTAACCCATTGTAAAAAGTGTTGGTTATTGAGGTTTGGGGTTATGAAGTAGAAAAGCTGTAAATTTTGCATATAATGTAGTACTGTGGATGAGCTTCTTCATAAAAACTTCACAAAAATATTTATAAATTCTTTGCATCTATAGGAGTCTATTAGAACAATAAACAGACTCATAATCAGCATTATGACAACAGATCTCCCAAGTGCTCAGCAAGGTTAATTAAATTACAATTTAAAATTAGATTCTGCATTTATGTATCCCACAAGTTACTACTGAATGACCCTGGGCTTCACAAGGAAACCATTTTTTATATGAAAAAAAGCTCTTAAGAAATGCTCTACTCTGAGACTGACAACCTGAGGTGTTTTGCAGTGAGTTTGATTTTCTCTGTTTTTACAAAAGCTTGCTTCTTTTCATAATATGCAGCTTCATTAATAAATGTTGGATAGACAGTACAGTTCCCCTGATATGGGATTACTTCTCCATCAAGAGTCAAAAATTGAGGATCACCATTCTTCAGTGGCTGCCAGTCTTGTTCCTTAGGGAAAGAAAATAAATAGAATATATCCACTTTCAGGTTTTTGTGTATTTTATGTGATTCTTGAGTTAATGCTAATTGTGCAAATTTCTGCAGTTTATGGCAAAAGCTTTTAAAATAATTCTGTTTAATCTTATTAAATAATTTTGTGTGTCTGGCCCTCATTTTCAGAATTCACTGGTCAAGTGAAGTAGAAGGAAACTGCAGATGCTCACAACTGATTGAAAATTTAAAACAGACACTCATTTTAGAATTAAAAATTAGGTTTATATTTTAAAATATAAGCTATCCTATTGGCTTTTTCTTTGTAGTGATTTTAGATGCAGTGATTCCCAAGACAGTTCCTGAAATAATGAAAGCATGACCTTAGTGAAAGAACTTAACCCTAGGGGAAGTCTAAAGTATTCAATAAAACCCTTTGGCAATATTGGCATTTTAAATATTTATTACTAAAATATACAACAATATAGCAGAAGCAACACAGGAATAAGTAGAAAATGTCACAAAAGGAAACTATTTTAGAATTTACCTGTAGTTTAGGATGAATTATTGCAATAATTTCACCATTCTTATTCCTGGGATAATCTACTTTCTCCATTATTTTAAAAACCTCGATTGTGCATGGTGGAAATTCCTTGCCTAGAAAGAATAAATGTAATTTAATGTCAAGATGAAAAACTGCCTGTTAAAAAGAACATTGCATTATTTATTCTCTGCAGAATGGCTCAAATCATCAGGTTGTCCCCTCAAAGCCAAGTTGTAGAAAGATGGTCCAGTCATGTATTGGGGCATATGAAGTTCAAGTCTAAATTTGTTACTGAAATGTTACTTTTCACATAAAAAGACCTTTTTTGTAGATGGGAAAATCAATGAAAGGTCTGTTTACCAGTGTTGCACAGCACAGTGATATCAGGGGTATTTAATCTTTACTATTCCAGCACAATAATAGAAATTCTGACATGCATAACTGTATTATTTTCTTTCTATTAAAAAAAAAAAACAAACCCAACCCAGTGACAAAACATACTCTGAAATAATTAAAACCACTTATTTTGTCAGAGTGTATTTTAGGTAGTGCACAGCTCTGACTTTAATTTTTTAATTCTCCCCCCACCTTTTATCTTTTTAACAGTAAAGTGTCATAGCCCAACGATATTTTTAAAATATTCTCCTAAAACAGTCCACTGCCATGACACAGGATGCTGTAACCTCTCATTACCTTCATTAAAAAGTTGCACAAAATCAAGGCCATGTTTGACAATCTTCCTCATTTTGTCCAAAACATCAGCTCTAGCAACACCTTGTGGCTGGGGCCCCACCTCGACACCTGTTTGGAGATGAGGGAGATCATTAATGTCACTTAATGTGTCCATCACACATCACATGCAGAGCAAAAATAAATGTCTGCTGGGTCAGTATTTAATGTTTAAGAAGGGTTGTAAGGCACAGAATTATGTGGGTTTTTAAGGCAAGAAAGTCCTTGCCATATATTATAAATATTTTCTGCAAAAAGTGGCTTAATTGAGTTTAAGGGTTTCTGTGTTATGTAATGATTGTGTAGATCAGAGCCCCTCAGAAGAATGGAGAATCACATCCATTCATTTTGGTAAATATTGTCACACAAGCAGCTCCTGGTGCTCAGAGCACTCTGCATAAGGCACTGAACACACCTGAAAAGAGCCATATTTCCAAACCTTTGCTGCTGGGTTGAAAAAGCCTTTAGGTTTGATATTTACCAACAGGATGTTTTGCCACAGATCGGGTTGTTGCATATTTGAGGCTGGGATGTTCAATCAGCAGAGCAGGACAAGGTTCTGGAGCCAAAGCGTTCTGTGGAGATGGTTTAAAAACGCCTTTGTCATGCAAAACGGCTTCAAACGTTGTGCCACAAAAGATCACTGATGCAGAAGTGATTTACACAATGTCTTCAATATGTTGCCTTTATTTCAGGGCCCTCGAGGAAGTAGGACATCTTTAGAAAACGCACAAAGCTGTGTTTGTTGGTGTCTGTCCCATTAACTGATGCCAGGCAGCTCTGCTGAACCAGAACTGAGCACAGTTCTAGTCCTGAACTGCCAGCAGAGAAAAAAAATCTCCTCAGCATGGTTCAAAAGGGAGAACTGAAATACCATAAAGCAGATTTCAACTATTTTATTTGGGGTTAGACTCCAATTCTCTTATGGGGACACAGATTGTGAATTAAGCCTCGTTTTAATGTTCTTTATTGGCATTTTTGCTACTTGAGGCTTCTTTCTTGATGACTGTCCACCATTACCCTTCATATAATTTTTGTCAAAAGCTTTTTAAATCTTCATATATTTTTATAAGCATTTAAAAATAATACATGTAATAAGAAAAAAATATCTAAAAATACTTTTTTCTCAGGAAAAAAAAAAAAAACAACAAAATTAAAATTCCGCACCATTGGCCCAACCTGGATTCCATCAGTCACTGTCCAGGCCACCAGAATTCAAGGAAATTGTGCATAAAGCAGCACTTCTGCAAACCTCACTCTACCAAAACTTATCAGCTTCAGCAACAGAAGAATCAAACATCTTCTAAAGACACATCACTGATGAGGGAACATTGTCAGTACCTACTTCCATTATTTGTTCCATCTCTTTATTTAATGAAATTAATGTTTAACTATTTAGCATGTGTAACCCAAATGTATCCAAGTTCCTGACAGATCAGTGTGAAAGCAGATTAAACTGCATTAATTTTCATAGATGTTATTCCACGTATTCCTCTTTGCCCATCAGTCTTAATAATGCTCATTTTAATACATGAAGATATGATGAGTTTAAATCTGAATTACCTGACATTATAATCAAATTAATAGTTGCCTCTGATTAAAACAATTCATCCTGAGTAATGAAATATTTTAAACAGTTTTGCAGAAGAAAAAATAGTATATTTAAATAAACTACAAAATAATATATAGGAATACAACATTACAACTAATAATGTATTTTAATAGTTCATTTAAATTAGTTTTACCTTGATATAATGAACCATTTGAATTGTAAAGTCATCCCTGGAGTTTTCAAGAATAATGGTACCACCCATGTTAGAAGTGGTGTTGTGAAGGTCAAAAATAAGGTCATAGGCATCATCACTACCTTTGGGACCAAATATATGATTGATTTCCTGAGCCCTCCTCACTTCATATGGAATATCTTCCACCACTGGCCTGCTGTTAATATCAGCACAAAGAAATTAGTGAGCTCATTCCATGGCTTTACAGTCAACAAAATATGTATTAGCCTTTTCTTTTTACTTTAAATCCAAAATTGACTGGAGTTGTAATCACCTGTTTAATTACCAAACTTCAAATTGGCTGAATTTGTTGAAGTAATCAAGTATGATTGTCTAGTAATTGTTTTATTATTCTGTGTCTTGTGCAGAAGGGTATTATAATTATTTAATCAAATTTTGGCTGGAAACTATTTCTCCTTACATCCCAAAATTTCCCCCTATGCATAATAAAACTAACTAAAAATTTAGCAAAAACATAGAGCACTTCCAAGACTGGATCCCCCTCCTGCTGGAGACCACATTCAGACATCAGTCCATGATGTTTTGCCTTGGACATCACCCTCAAAATTTTTTCTAACCTCTTTTATTTCTTGTCTTCTCATGATCTGAGCAGACTTTTACAGTCTATTCCTTTAGGACTCTTAAAGCTCAGTGAAGGTTTTGCTCTCAAATCTGTTCCTCCAAAGTTTCAATATTTGTAATTTGAGGAGACTCTGTGTATCACATAATCCACCTTTCTATTCTTTAGCTCTGCCTTTGAAATTCAACATTTCTTCAAATAAAACTGTTAATTAATACTCTTTATTGAAGCCATAGAGATTTACACCACTGATTTCAGTAATATCAAGATTTCACTCTCCTTTTTCTTATTTTGTAAAATAATTTATGATTTTGAAGGTTCTACACTTAAGGGACCAGGGGCAGGTACTTCAAACACTCAGTAGTGCTGAAATAGAACCAAGCAACTTCATAGTATTTACTGAGAAATAGTAGCTAAATATGAAGGAAGCCTGCAGGTGTCTTAATCTGGTGTTTTTTCAAGTGTTCTGTGCTCAAAGCAGCTGCAACCAAACAAAACCACCTTGTTGTTTTGGTTTTTTTTTTAGTATGTTTTTCTAAAAAATACAATTACAAGAATGGCCTCAATACTTATGTGTTAACATCTGCTTATCTTACATGTAATAATTAACAACGAAATTCTAAGATGAAAAGCTAGATGGAAAGATGTGTAGAGTGGGTATTGTTTTTGTTTTTTTTTTTTTTTTTTTTAGTATGTTTTTCCAAAATAAACAATTATAAGAATGGCCTCAATACTTATGTTAACATCTGCTTATCTTAGATGCAATAATCAACAACAAAATTCTAAGATGAACAGCCAGATGGAAAGATGTGTAGGGCAAGAATAACTGCCTGTAAAATATATACAGTAAGTATATTCCTTTCTGTGATATTCACCTTTGGCATTAAAACTCTTCTGAAACAGAATTACATGGTTAGCAACTATACTAAGAATGTTTATATAGCAAGGTGCACCTCTGGAATAGATGTCTCAAAAGCACAGAAATATCAAATCCTATTAAAAATGTAAAATCAGTTACTATTTTACAGTAATTATAGACAGTATTTCTTTTAAAGTAATGAGTCAGTTAAATTATTCAGTTTTTTGGCTATGCTTTTGCCTTAGAATAGATTATTTCTAGCTTCAAGTTTTTCTAATTTCAAGTTTTCACCTTTTACTGTACATAACTGGAATGAAACACACTTCCCTGATTTCTGTGCCATTCTTTCAGACACTCAGATGTCCGTGTTTAACTGGTTTTATTTGCTATTTCTTGGAAATCTAATTGTATTCAGAAGAGCTCCCAAACTGAATTGCACAAGACATGAGAAATGATGACTCTGACTCAGAACAGTGGTACTCCAATTCACACAAATGCAGCTCATCTAATGCTAATTTAAAATTATGTTTAAGATAATGTGTTGGTTTGAGACTGATTCTACCGGCAACAGAAGTGAGTCTGTTAACACATGCAATTTGTTCTTTTTTTGGGTTAAAGGTCAGTAATTTCAGTTATGTGACTGCGCTGTTAAAGTAGTAGGGGAACTTGCGCTCAACATTTTAATCTGGCAAGAATTTTAAAACCCAGAAAAGCAGAACAACAGAAATCACAACTGCTCTTACCCAAGGCTCTCGGGGTCAAAAACCCGGTTGAGATCACAGTCAATGTACCTGGTGCACCTCTCCACAGCCCTGGGGTTGGTGAGGAAGGGTTTCACCTGCACTCCTGCTCTCTGGATCTCGGCTCCATCCTGCTGCCAGTGCCGGACCAGGAGCACCCCCGATAATTCATTGCCGTGAGTGCCCCCGAAGAGCCCGACCCGTCGCACCCGAGCACACGGGGAGCTCATGCTCGAGCAAAACTTTTTCTCTCTGAGGGAGGAAAAAAAAAAAAAAAAAATCAATTTTTCCAGTAGGAGAGTCTTCCTTCTGGATAGGTCAGATGCAAAAAGAAAGTGAGTGGATTTCTCCCAACAGTTCTCAACTCAGTTTTGAGGCGGGATTTTCCAACCTCCCTCCCCAAGGAGCCTCCCCTTCGGTTGCTGTATTTAGTAACATCTCCGAGGCTGTTAATGGCACTGTTCCACAGTCCAAAAGTTAACTCTGGGCAGTCTTTATAATATATGATCTATAGGGAAATCCTGTGCTAATGAACAGTGGAAAACACTGGTTTTACACTTAAATATCAGGCATTTTTGCGCTGTAAATAGGTGCAACAGGTATTCTCATGTATGTTTGAAGTTACTGAAGTGTTATATTCTATAAGGGCAGAATGATTTAAAGTGAGCAAAATCAGCAAAATAAGAACTGTATCTTGGCTCTAGTCCAGCACACAATGCTGAAACATCAAGTATTTTCATCTAAAAAAAGCCAAAGAACAGCCAAGTTCCTCAAAGCACGTCGTGGCTTGTCCGACCTTTTTTGTTTTAGAAATCCTATGAACAGTGATTAGAAGGAACACAAGCTGAAATTACAGTGCAATTTATCCACGACTGACTTACCCAGAGAGTTCTGGCTCCAGTTCTATCTTGGGATCTGCTAACACAGACCTCTAATACATTGAAACAACTTTGCCAGGGACAACCCTTTAACTTTTCCAGTCTTTTATTAAAAAGGAAACAGATCTAGACCACGATGGGACAATAGTTCTGTTCTCTCCCCAAAAAACTTTAGTCAGCAACTTTTCTTCCATTTCCAAAAGCATTCAGAAAGGCTTCTGAAGCTTAAGCCAAAGAGCAGCTGTAACTTCCATCCTGAGAATCAAAACATTTAGAATAAACACACTTATTAACAGAAAAATAAGATTTATTGCTGTAAATGACAGAAGTATTTGCAATTGGTATATGACTCATGATATAAATATAACAAATATTAGATTGCAAGAGAATAAAGAATGTTTATTGAACAATTCTTTTTTATTAAGATGATACTCCAGTGACTGAGAGAATATTTGGCCAGTGCCTGAAAGGTTTTATATCCCAGGCTGACAGACTATAGGTCTAGGAAAAGCTGAGCACAGGATTTATCTAGGATAGTTCTGCCAGGAATATAATTTCTACAGAAGTTGCTCTCTTTGTTTCAGTTCACGCATTCAGATTTTGCTGCGGCTTACAGTGAGTTAATACACAGAGATTGTTTGCTTAAATACTCAACTGTACTACTCTGTACTTAGCAGCTGTCAGATATTTAATCAGAATGAGTAATTTATTAAACAAAGCAGTAAAGGTGCATTTTACAGCACTGGACAGTCTGTACTGTCCTTTGACCCCTGTCTCTCTTCAGTGGTGGTGCCAGAATGGGGCATGACACAACACCCAAAAACACAACTCACACTCTGAATCTGGGTTTGTTGAATTTAAACACAGCAGCAGTTTGAAGAGTAAACAGCAAAATGCAAACGTGCAGGACTGGAACATTCAGTTTATCTTTTATTCCTGCTGGCACTGTAATGGCTGTAATTCCTTCCAAAGCGCTGAATGAAACACAGAGATGTCTGTGCACTTAATTAACATGCAAGAAGTTTGTCTCCTAAGAGTGTTTTCAGGACAGAGACAGTGAATTCCCAAACATGAGTTTAGGAACTAAACCCATGGAAGTTTCTTTTATCCCCTTTAGAGCAGTTCCCATCCAAACCCTTTAACTCCTGGCGTCCCAGGACCTGCCAATTTGAGAATGAATGGAAATTCACATGGAAAGTTTTCACTCTTCAGGGTTAAACACTGGGAAGCGTGCTTTGCCAATACTCACACTCTGAAAAAGGATGTGGGATATTTGGTTTAGTAAGAATCCGAATTTGTTTGATGTGCTACATAGAGACCTTTGGGAGTGCTTCTGAAGGAAAAAGTTGACTAAAACAGGGCAAGATCTAGTTGTGCCAAGCAGATTTTAGACAGGATTCAGCCATGTGTAAAAGCTGAAGAGACAAACAGAGTGAAGAATGCTTTTAGTTTTATTTACAGCCACGTTTGCGTCCACACACTTCTGCAGATGCAGCTCCTGCCCTGCTTTCTGAGGATGACACTACACCGGTTCCTCGGGGGCGGGGGTAATTAATGAAATCTCACCGAGGGGGTGATTAAAGGGTTCCTGTGTCCCCAGCTGGGCGCGGCCGCGCCCGCCGAGCCCTCAGCGGGTGGGAACGGGGCTTCACCTTCTCGCCATTTTCGCACCCGCTGAGGCGCGAGCGCGCGGACGAGTGTCCGTTATTTTTGGCGGGCTTTGCCTGAGGGCTTCACCTGAGGGCTGACCCTCAGCCGCCTCCCTCAGGGCTGACCCTCTGCGCTGACCTTCAGAACTGACCCTCAGCCTCGTCCCTCAGGGCTGACCCCTCAGGACTGACCCTCAGCCGCCTCCCTCAGGGCTGACCCCTCAGGGCTGACCTTCAGAACTGACCCTCAGCCCCATCCCTCAGGGCTGACTCCTCATGGCTGACCTTCAGAACTGACCCTCAGCCCCATCCCTTAGGGCTGACCCTCATCTTCATCCCTCAGCACTGACCCTCAGCCTCGTCCCTCAGCACTGCCCTTCAGGACTGACCCTCAGCCTCATCCCTCAGCACTGCCCCTCAGGACTGACCGTCAGCCTCGTCCCTCAGCGCTGACCCTCAGGGCTGACCCTCGGGGCTGACCCTCAGCCTGGTAAGCTCTGACTCTCAACATGGCCCTGACCCTCAGCCCCACTCCCTCAGGGCCTGGAATCTCCAAAGAGCAGTTTCGTCTTTGGCGTGCACCTGTGGATCTTCTAAATTTACTGCAGCTGCTTCTGTGTTTTAGGATTGTGTTCAAAATGATGCCAGTTATTTGAGCTGCATTGTTAAGAGAAACTGCCATAAAATCATGAGAAATTTGAATGTGTTTGCAACATTAATTAGTTTGCTTTGTTTATCTGACTTCCATACAGCAAATTTGGAGAAATCAATACATTGCTTACATTGCTGACTTTTAAGATTCAGCAAAGAAATGAAAAGGAGTTTAGGTGACACCTCAGCTCGCAGCACAGCAGGTACCAGCCCTTCTTATGTGCCCTCCTGTTCACACCTCACTATGCTTTTATAGAGACATAAAATACATTTATATGTCGTATTCATACAGGATATTCAGTATTTAGCCCTAAATCCCCATTTCCTGAGTGGACTTGCATGGGTTACCTGTTTATTGCAGCACAGGGTGAGATTTTAGATGGATTCAGGGGACTGGTCACTGAGGCAAAGGTTTCATTAATGGGATCATATGCAGGACAGAGGGCTGAGAACATAAATTCTGTGAGGGAATGGCCTTTTATGTGGTTATGAAATGCAATTCCTATGTGCAATGTGAAATAATTAAGTAATTTTATTTACTTGTTTTAAGTGTGGGTTGTGTATTCTTTTGCTATTAATATAGCATTACTTAAATTTTAATTTTAGGTTGTCTGCCTGTACCACTGTTCAATCAGAAAAAAAGAACTAGACAGCCCCTCACTTCAAATCCACTTAAAAATGAACCAGATACTGTTTCTGGGACTCGTAGTTATGACTTCTCTCCCTCATCATTCGGTAAATAAGACTTTTTTTTTTTTTTTACTGCCTCTAAGTCCAAATGAATCTTAATTTACTGATTGTATTCTGTGAAATCAGACATTGTCTTTATCAAGAACTATATGCTTCCTTTATATCTATTTCTGAAAAGTTCATTATGTAAAAATTGTCCTCCAGGAAATTTCTTTCTCCTCTGTACAATTGAGCTTTTTATACTTCTTGCTTGAGGGAGTTTGACTCTTTGTGTGATGGAGAATGAAGTAGCACTGGCATTTAAATAGAGTCTCTTGAAACTGACCTTTTGTTTTCAGTTGATTTCAATCAACATTCAAGTCCTGTGTTACAAGAAGAAACATTTGTAAGATGTCTTTCTTGTAGTTCAGAAAGGAACTTCTGTTCTTCGCATGGGGCTTGGAAAGAACGGTGCAGAATTCTGCTTTTAGTCCTTTCATTATGTTTTACTTGTAATAAAGTTTAAAAGTTTGCTTACAGTAAAGTCTCTGTTGCTAATAAGTCTAATGTTTGTAACTGAACTATTGTCTAGAGAAGCAATCTACTTGTTAGAAGTTGTCTTATAATTACAAATATCAAAGGATCACATTCCCCTTGTTTCTTTCTTCTTCCTCCTTCCCATGTGAGCCTGTTTGTGGGACATTAAGCAGAGTTGGAGGCCTACAAAGACTTGCTACCTTTCAATCTTTTGCATTTTTATCAATATTTAATCCTTTGTCTTTTGAAAATTAGGCTGGGGAGCTGCAAACCCAGAAGTGGATGAACTGCAGAAAGCAGCAAACAGTGGGTATGTAAAAAGCAAGTTATTTGTTGCTTTTTTGATTTTTATTTGGATGTTAATTGTTTCATGAACAATCCATGTGTGTCTTACAATAAAGCTGCTGCTGTGTCACTGATACTTTAAACTTGTCTTTGAAAGCCAAGCAGAACATCCGATGGCTCCTTCCCTTATGAAACCACCAAATGCATCAAAGTTTAATTTAGCAAATGCTGGAAAAAACGTGTCTGCCTGCAGGTTGGTGAAGCCTTTCATGTCTATTACCCTTCCTTTTTGTTCTTATGTGAAAATGCATCTCACATTTTCCCATATGCCTGTAGCAGTCAAATAAACCCTTTTAATCTCACTCTCAGAGGAAACCTTGTTTATTTTATTTTAGAGTCATGAAAATATGTGAATTTTGGGTCAGGAAAGATCCATTACACAGGGCAGGACAATAACAGAGCAGGGTTTTAAGGCCTGTTGAAGACAGATGGATTTATGCACAGGTGTAATCACTGCCCTGTATATGGATAAATTTGGTATAAACTCAAGTGAGTTTGGAGATATTTAAAGCTAAAACAACAATTTATGCATTGCTTTTATATACTTCAATCACATAGCTCAGTATTCAGAAGAGGTACTGTGATACTGAACTGTTGTATTGCAGGAACAGAAATGAATATACTCCTTTAAATAAAACAGCAAATTCAAGATCTGATAATGGAACTTCTCAGAAGTTTGAGAACTTTTCCAGCAGTTTGAAAACTGTCCAGCAGCAAAAGCACCCTGACAGTCGTAACCCATCCCAGCTCATCAAAACAGACACATCCAAAGGACAGTGGCCAGTGAAGCCCAACACTGTGGCAAGAAGTCTGCAGGATCACAATCCAGCATATAAATTTAACTACAGCAGTCAGCAAAATAAAATGAATGAAAACCAGTTTGGTTGTGTCCCAGAAGATAAAAGTCAGGTAAAACTTATGGGCAGGGTTTATAGGAAAGACACAATGAAGAAAGCAATAAGGAAAGAAAACTGGTGGAAGATGATGAGGTTTTCATCAGCTGTTAGTAAAACCTGGAGCTTCTGGAAATTTAGAATTGAGATTTTCATACTGCAATAATCTAAACTCCCTAGTAAACTGGCAGGGAGTTGTTTGTATATTCTGAACAAATGCTCTGACTTTAATGTAATTATTGCCTATTTAACATAATAAATAAATGCCTATGTGCCCTTTGAAATAGCAAGTGTGTATGTGTAACTTAAGCTTTTGTCTTCATCTGAAAGGAAATTTCATCGTCTCAAGTGAAAACTAAAATAAAAAAGAATTCTTTGCGAATCCTGTCTGCAGTCATTCAGAGTGTGAGGCACTGGAGCCAATATGCCTATAAAACTGCACTGTTATTTGAAGTTTTAGGTAAGCATCATAGATTACAATAATGTAATCTGATAATAATGCTAGGGCAACAATGAGTGAGAATTTTTCAATGGCTGAAATACTTAAACCCACAATACTGGCATGAACACCATCTAATTTCCCTTCCATTCAGCTATCAAAGGTGACTGAAACACGTACAAAATTAACACTTCAGTCATCCTCCAACATCAAGTTTTTCTGTCCTCTTTCTTTCCTTGTTTTTAGAACGTGCTAATTTTCTGTTTAGTGGGAATCTTCTGTAGAGTGATACAGTTTTACAATATTTTTAATATAATTAATCTTGGAATGATTAATTTTTGCTTAACGGGACAGGCACACTGGATTCTGCAGTCACACCTGGAGCATATGGGGCAAAGAACTTTCTTCTGAGAGATGGAAAGGAGACGCTGCCTTGTGTGTTTTATGAAATTGTGAGTATTCTGTGTCCACACATAACACAGTCACCACTAACTCCAACCCTTTTTATGAATGCAAAAAGAAAACATAAATTTACAGTGTAAAAGGCAGACTGAATGTTTTTATCATATTGTTCCCAATTCAGAGCAATAGTCACTACTTAGGCATCCTCTTCTGTTTGAGAAAAACAGGTGAGACTTTGAGTTTAGCTTTTAAGTACTTGGTAACAGGAACAAAGCTGATGTAAAGGTCTTCTGTTTTACATAGCCCTCAGAAACCAGCAATGTGAAAAGCTTTTATGTGAGGTGATGTAATTGTTTCATGTGTTTATTATGCTTTGATGAAGGACCGTGAGCTTCCACGACTCATTAGAGGTCGAGTGCACAGGTGCATGGGAACCTATGATGCAAAAAAGAACATTTTCAAGTGCGTCTCTGTAAGACCAGCAACTGCTCAAGAACAGAACACTTTCCAAGACTTTGTTAAAATTGCAGATGCTGAGATGACAGCATATGTAAAAACTATGAATGAAATGTAAAAGTCAAAATGGTTGTCCAAACCCCAGTTTTAACTAATTGTTACCCATAAAGGCTGCACATGCTACAACATTTACCCAAACTACCACTGAAAATCTGGTTAGACATTTGAAAATATCACTGTGCTGTGTTATCCAACAAATGCTGTGTGGTGTTCATTGGGTTCCCATTTATGTGTTACCTGATTAATGTTTTTTAATTTAAAAATAAATAGTCAATATAATACCTGTATAAAATAACAACAGACCCTGAGGCTGTAGGAAGATTCCCAAGGACACAGAGGAAGTAGAAAAGAAAGAATTATTTGAACACAGAACTTCCTTGCCTTTGCCACAGAAATATTTTTCATGACAGATGGACCATGTACATGTTTATGTGCCTTTGCCTTCAAACATTACCTTTCATAGGTTATTCCTGCTGTTCCTATTTCCTTTTCCCCTGCTTCAGAAGCTTTGCAGCAGATCTCTTGGGAATTGCAAAACAAAAGAGTTGTCAAGAAAATAGCAAACAGTATGGGGATTTTTTTATTATTTTATTATACAGTGTTGGCAATTGGAAATTTCACATTTAAAATAATTGAAATATTGTATCCAACAAGTCAAATACAGAAAACAGTTAATATTCTAAAAAGGAGCCAGCTAGTCAACGCAGAAACACATTAATGGAAAATACAGCTTTTAGTTACACTTAAAAAATTATATATTTAGAATAAAACTTGAACCTGGTCCAGCAAATTGTAACAGGAAAACGCTTTTACACAGTTTAACGCGCAGACAGTCTTTATTTTAAAAAGTGATCTGTCAGTGTGAGCACAGGCATTGTCAGCAGCAGGTGAGATCTAAGGGATGTGCTTTACCAACTACTGCAGGGATCACTGGAATTATCACCACACTTCAGTGTGAGGTGGGCTCACAGCATGGATGCTTCAAGGAGGGTTGTGCCAATCCAGTTTTAGAGGTCATGTACACGTGTTTGATTTATTTAAATATTATAAAAATGTTATAAAATGTTAAAGGAAGCTCCTAATGGAAGCATTAGCTTGACTCATAAAAGGTGCAGAATTTTGCAGGATGCAGAGGTTGATGATTTGCACAAGAGAAGTTGAGCTTTAAGAAGTATAGGATTTGGTACAGCAGTGTTGTGAATTGTGAGACTGCTGTAACAGTAATTTAAAACTGCTTCCAGTTAAGTGATTGATGCTTCCAGTTTTGCACATGTGAAACTTGTGTTAATAAGTAATGACAGGAATAGGTCCTTTGTCTACTAGGTACGTTATGGCTGTTAATAAAAATCTAAATTCATTTTCCAGGAAGTGTTTAGATCTTTGCAAAAGAAGTTTCTATTTGACACTAACAAATCACTTTTTCTAGTGAAACATTAAGTGAACAGTCGTAAACATTACACAAAACAGAAAAACCCCTACTCAATACAGTTTATACACACTACTCAACATTTTTCAGTTGTTGGGTGATTTTTTTTCTTGACCATATTGATCCTGTCTTGTATAATGGTTCTAGTGTAAAGGCACAGGTTGGTTAGGAAAGAAAAGCCTGCATCTCTGTCTCTCTACTTTATGGTGATTATTTTCTTTTTGCATGTTGTTTGTTATTCCTCACTTTTCTGACTCTTACATGAAAATTATCAATCTCAGCCATTCATTAAAAAAGTGTAAGACATTACTGAAAAGCACATTAATATACAGAAGTGACTGAAATTTATTCTTCTTACTTTAGGGCATTCCTTCAGCCTATTTTGTTAAATGTTTGGAAGATTTAATTTCTCAGTCCCCGTGAGCAAAAGTGCAGAGCACTCATGCTCTGTTTCTCAGTGTACTTAATTCTGCATTGGAATCTGCATTTCCAAAGAACTTGCTAAGTTTATGTGCAGAAATTGCTTTCAGAGTGCATGGAAATGTAACAACAGGACAATTATTTTGGAAAACAATGCAATGTTCCATTGAAGTTTAGAAGGGTGAGGAATGTAAACAAGACTGCAGAAGTCTTTGATGTATATTAAAATAACACAGTGATTGTTCTGTTTGCATTTTCTTATACATCCTCAACATGTCTCTGTCTGTCCCTTCATGTACACCTTCCATTAAAAAAAAATAAAAATTCAGGAATCAGTTGGACTCAGCTAAGTGAAGAATAATAAATTTGATCACCTGGTTTGTGCCAAAATACAAAACTAAGAACTACAGCTCTGAATAAAATATAATCTATGTGATTTTTCCTCTTAATAAATAATAGAAAATAAAAGATGAGAATAGAATTAGAATTAAAATTTTATTTTAAATGAAAAAACACAACAATGGTGTGAGATTAGAACCCAATGTTTCTTTTGCTTAAGGCAGTCAAGTGCACTTATTTCAATGCTTGATAATAATGAATTCAGTGCTATGGTGGAAATCAGACCTCACAAAATTTCCATACAGACTGATGAAATATGGCCATTTGTACTTCTGACACAGCATCAGGTTTTTGCTGGTCATGTTCAATAGCATTTCACTTCACTTTTTTGTTTTAAAATCTGGACTCTGAATTGCAGTGGAAATACTGGAATTAGTTCGTTCTGGCTTGTATTATCACTACAGATAAGGACCATTGGGCACAGACATTTTTGTAAACAGAGATTTTTTCTTTTCAGCCTTAAACAACAAAACCCAAAATCTATAGCAGTCACAGTTCAAAACATTTTGTAAAAGTCCACTTAGAATTATAATTTAAAAAATACTGAGAACAAATTCTTAGGATTTTTTTTTGCTGTTGTTAAAGTATTAAATCATCATGAAGCCTTTGGAAGTAGTTGGACCTCTCAGAAAAAAAAGAAATTTCAATTTTACCCAAGACTTCATGAAGATGTCTCTATATCTTGGCAATTAGAGCAGAAGTAAAAACTGTGCCCAGAACTTTAAAATATGCAGGTGCTGCTAATATATATAGATTAAAAAGAAACTTTTCTTGTATACAGTTTTTAACCTATCAATCTTAATTTTAGGCTGTGGCTACTAGTAGGTGCTTTTTCACTAATCAAAATGATTGTAACAAAACATCATTATTGATTTTAAAGTTACTGGGTTCATAAAAGTTCTGACATTTCACAATATATCAAAAGTGAATTGAAGCTTTTAAGACTCACAATTTTGAGACACAAAAGAAACTGGGAGGTAGACAGATGTTTTGAGGATAAACTGATTATTTTTTTTGTCTAAGGCAGTATGCCATTATCTGTTTAGAGCAGTGTAAAGGCTGCTGATCAATCCTATTTCAATTCCAGAGCGTTCGCTGCTCGTGCTTACGGAAGACTTTCAATGCACTTTTAGTCTTTGTCAATCTGACCTTCTCTTCCCCATCTCCTCTCCTCTCTTTAGCAACACAGCCAACTGGAAGTGCTTCAATAATTTCTGCCCATTAGTGTAGACAGGAATGTTCTGTTCTTAGACAGTAATAAAATACTATAAAATAGTAGGTATTGGAGTTGGAGATATGTGCTCTTTTGGTGCATATTTTGCAAAGAATGGTAAAAAGACAGACAACATGACCCCAACAATTGCCAGCATGTACCCCCATCCAATCTGGCAGTCTCCTGCATAGTAGATGTCTGAGTTCTCACAGAATCTCTTCACAGTAGCAGAGTTGAAACCAAAAGGGTAAACCAAAAGCCCAGAAGCCATTATGAACACTAGAGAGGAGAAAAAAAAAATCACACCAGTTATTATCAAGCATTAATTCCTTAGGAAAAAAGTAATCCTTATTTTAGCAAGGCAAATATATATAATATTAAAATCAATGGGAAAAGGCACAGCTTATAAAACCCCCTTGTGATTGGCAGATTATCCTCCTTTTCATAATTACCTCTTGTGGACAGCAGTGGTGTGACAAGGCAGCAAGTTGGGATTTTTTTCATGAGAACTCTTGCCATTAAATAACTTCAGAAACGCTGTGATCCAAATTATGTAGCCATGTAAAAAGTAAGGTGGTTCAGATATAATGGAATCCAGAGGAGAAGAATTCCTAAGTTGGCAGATTCCAAACCAGCTTCACTTTCTTCTCAACAGCATTTTTGTGCTTGAGACAAACAATTACTTTGTTCTGCCAAATAGAAACTTTCAATGAAAGAGTTCAAATACAATTTTTAGATTCTGCTGATGAGGTTCTGATAATGTGAGACTCATTAGTACCGACTCAAATTGTTTAAAACATCCTGCATTTGAACAACTGATGAAAAACAACACCATCTTCATCTATCTTCTTTTTATTTATTTATTTTATGTCTCTTGACATGGGAAAGCCAGGCTTGCCTCCTGCAATAACCCTGCATTATCCATTGGCTTTTAATAGAACTTCACAGATTTTAGTCTTTAAAGAATCCATGTCATACTCAAGTATCACCATATGCAGGTAATTGAATCAACAGCAGAACCACTTTTCCAACTTTGAAAATAAGACTGCCCAAGGTACAACTCATAAGATAAAGATGCATGAAAATCCCCCAGGAACAGCTCTTGGAACCTGATTCTGCCCAGCTGGAAGTGGAGAGGGGCTGAGACAGGCTGGTGAGAGGGGTTACACCTCCTTTTGTTTGAGAGAGCACTGAGAAAACCACGTTTTCTTCTCTATCCCTTCTGCTAATCAATTGCCACTGTATTTAAAATCTCTATTTTAAAAGGCTTTATTTTATGTACTAAAAAAAATACCATGCAGCAGTCCCTTTTCCTCTCTTCCCCTTTTTCCAAGAGAGTGTTTTGTTCAGATTCAGGGTAGTGATTTAAGAAGCAACCAGAATTAACAGTTATGTTTGAGCTGATAGATAATTCATAACCAGCAAACATCTAATGAAACATTAGGAGTATAAAACAAACACTGTGTGCTATTCTCTGTGTTTGTGATTGCCTTTCAGGTAGGACGTGCATATTACTCCAATTATAATATTGGAGAGACTTAATCTTAAAAGTATCCACTAAAAAAGAGCAATCACTCATTAATCTTTTTAATTAAAAACCACTTTAATTAGCTGAGGGCTAGATGAAGTCCAAAAGTTTAACACACAGCCTGTCAAGTCCCTGAATAATTTGAATTAAACCTTTCCTTCTAGTCCAAATGGAACTGCTGAGTTAATCCCTTGTAGAAAACAGTAAGGTGAAGAATATGGAAATTAAAAGGAGAGAAAGTGGAGCAGCAGCAAAGTCTGCTTCCCCCTGGGTGTCTCACATCTGGGTGCAAAGAGAAGCTGCCTGCCAAGAGGTGGAACTCTCTGAACACCAAGAGTTCCACCTGCTCCAGCAGCCACCCTCCTTCCTTTAAACCTCAGGAAGAATTTTGCAGTGGTTGCTGTGGCTTTTTCCTCTTTCCACGTCCCCCACAAGGTGGGTGAAAGGTGCTGCTGCAAGAGCCAGTAAGGGAAAAGTCCTTTCCCAGCACAGGCAGCATCCTGAGCCAGGCTCACAATTCCTGATCCTCCAGCAGCTGCCCCTGCTGGGGGTGCCCAGGGCAGGGGGAGCTCCTGGAGCTGAGATTTCAGCAGCTGTGTCCCTGCTTTTGGGGCTGACAGGCTGCAGCCATGCTGAACCTGAATACAAAGAAGTTGTGTTATGCAGATCTCCCTAACTGCTCATGCGTGACACCCATAAAAACAATATAAAATGAAAATACAGTAAAAATGAGGCTAAACCAGACAAGGACAAGGAGTGATAGTTTTAAATCAAAACAGGGTGGACTCAGAGTAGATAGAAGGAAGAAATCTTTCATGATGAGTGTGGTAAAACACCAGCACAGGCTGCCCAGAGATGTGGTGGATGCCCCATCCCTGGAAGCATCCAAGCTCAGGTTGGACAGGGCTCTGAGCTATCTTGTCTAGTTGAAGACATCCCTGTTTGCTCCAGGAGAACCTCTGCAGGTCACTTCCAACCCAAACTATTCCACAATTCTGTCATCTTGTTCAGTAAAGGTCACTGAGCTTTCCCAAAAGACCTGAGGGGCCAGCACAGCCTGAGAGCCACATGCCACTCTTGCACACCCAGGAAAATTCCAGAACACCTCCTCTGGTGGCAGAAACATGGGAAATAACTCAAAAAAGGGGATATTTTTCCTACTGCTGTTTACAAGAGGGTTAAGCCACTAACTAAACCCTGTTAATCCCTGGAGCTGTGCAGCTGTAGGTTCCCAGCTGGGATGTGGAGCAGGGGCTGCCCAGAAGCCAGTGGTGCACAGGGGGTGCCCAGCACAGCTCCCCTGCTGCTCCACTGCACCAGGAATCTTGAAATAGCCTCGGGGTGCAAAACCTTCTGTGAAATGCTGGGAAAGTGAGCCAGTTTTACAGGAAACAGCCACTGCTCTAAGCAAGAAACAGGTCTAAAATTAAAATTTCAGTTTGTTCATCTTTTCAAGCCCAAAATAGCATCTCATTCGATGGAAAAAAAAAAAAAAAAAAACACCGCAGAATTGGAAACAATCCTTTCAGTGATAAAATCCTTTCCTAACTGTTAAATTTCACTGTTTTTCTGACACTGTCTCAACCCCTTGCTCTGTTTCACATATCTGTTCCATATATGTTTTCTTTTTGATTGGGTTACACAGAATTGTTTTGAAGGCTGTGTTTTACAGTGTTTTGATTACCACTTGGTGCTGATGTTGCGTGGTGTGATTTAATGGAAGCAGCTTTATTTTTTTTTTTTCCAAGGCTAGAAATAATCTGTCACAGCTGAACGTATATGTTCACATATCAAACGGGCTAAAAAGTTACCCATGGTTTCATATCCTCAGGCATGTCATAGAATGACCTCATTATTCTCATTTAGGTGCCCTCTTTCTTACAAAGGCTCCAAATATTGAATAGCCCCGTTATTACCCGCAGAAGCCGAGCTTTCAGGCGTGGTGCTAATGACTGCTTAATGGTGCTGTCTGTCAGCAGCACAGCGAGCTGGGACAGCACACAAAGGAACAGTGGGGCTCCATTTAGGCTCCTCGTGTAACACTCACGCCTCTGCACGGCTTTCCAACAACAAACATCACTTTCAAAGGTGTCAGAACACAGCAGCGAGTGCATCTCACCGTTCTGCGTGCTGTAATCCTGCTGTCACACAAGGTGATGAGGCCACACAACATATTGGGGTCTGTTCTGCAGCATGAAACCTCTGGGGTGTGAGAGGACTTGCTGGAAAAATGCATACTTGAGTTCTTTTTTTAACGTGGTTTGATAATTTGATTCATCTCCCATCAGCTATGAATGGTTAAATGGTTACACTGGTTAAAAAGTGCTTTCTTTTTTTGTTTTGTTTTGTTTATCATGTGCCACATAGGTGTTTGTTATTGCTGGGTTCTCCCCACCTGAGCCCTCTGCAGTAACTCACAGCCACTGCTGATGGCAGCCCAGCGACAAGGCCAAGCACATTGCTTCCACAGTAAGTCATGTTTTATTTCTGCTTTCCAATCCCAAACAGTTACAGTCTCATCCTCTTTGCTTCCCTGGTGTCCTACAGCCAGATGGTAAATGGCACATACTCTTCTGAAGGGTTTGCTAGCCAAGGCCTGGTTTTATTTTTAAATGTAGGTTTTTGAATGGTTGCTTTCTAAATAACTTTAATAGGAACAAAGTATTATTTGAAAGGAGGACATTTCTCTTTAGGAAAAACAGGGCTTTTTGTAGGAAAAAATTGGAAATTGTTGGTGAAAATACTGAATCAATGACACTTCAGAAAAACAGCATTTTCTGCTAATTTAAAATTAATAATATATAACTGTTTGTCATTGCAATGGTTTATTCATTTCATTAAGCCCCTGTACAACTGTTTAATTATTTAAATCTCTCACACCATTTTCAAGTTGATTTTAAACCAAAGCAAAGCAATGCAGTTCTCTGGAGTTTGTGCAGAGGGCACCAATGTACAACACTCTCAGGTACCATAAGAAAAAAAGGCTGTTTCCCTTCCACTTCTTTTGGCAAGACTGATGGAGTTTCCAACATCTCAAACACAATAATTGAATAATTTTCTGTATTGTGAAACAGGAATGTTTAAACTGGCCTAAGCTGAAGTTTATCTTCCATACTAATGTTGAAAATGATGGAAATACAAAGATGGCTCACAAACATAAATAACAAAAAAAAACCCCCTATTTTTTTATTGTGTTTGTTAATATGTTTAGGTGATGTGTAGTAGTGAAATATGCTGTGTGCATGAATTCTCTTCCTGAAATTACCTGCTGTAAGAAGATTAATTTGTCTCAGAAATTTAATTTGCTTACTTTAGGAGTGTATTATATTCCTGATACTTGTGACAATGATGGATTAATTGCAAGCTTGTGGGACATATCAGATAATCATTGGAATTAGGGTTGAATCATAGGCAAGCATGGCTATTATTGCAACCCTATTACAGATTGTCACAGTCTTATGTCTTCTTGGAAGATCTTTATTGACAGAGCTTAATCTACCAAAGCAATTTTCACTCATCTCATCAAGAAGTTTCCTCTTACATATAATCCATTGCCCCTCTTATTAAACCTGGCAGTTCTTCTTAAGCACAATCAGTTGACTTGGAATAACACATTTCCTCTCAGGTTCATACATTTTATTCACCTAATAATTTTATTAGCTGCTCTCCAGCTCTTCATTACTTGCATAATCTTAAATGAGAAAGCAGGTGCTGATCCAAAGCCACAGACAGCTTAACACCAAGCAGAAATAAAGGTAACAGGGAAAACCTGGCAGCCAAACACAGCCAGACTTCTTCCAAAAAATCACCTCTTGTCCTACTCCCCTGCACTCAGTCCTTCCCAGCACTCTTCCCAAGCAAATATTTTTGTAGCATGCCTGAAGGGTTTCTACATTTGGGGTGTTTTGGATAAATTCTCTTGTACAAAAAGGAGGTACCTGTCTTTCTCTTCTATATCTATCCCTTGAAGACAGTGCTAAGTAAGATTCAAGGTTTTTGTCAGTAATAGCTGCACATCAGTGTAAAAATAGAAACAAGATGGAATTCTAGGCTTATGTGAAAAGTAGTGATTTCCTTTTGACTACTTCAGGAAAGGAGGAATTACTCAGAGTAATTTGGGGAGAGCTGAAATATATCTAAAATCAGCAGGCATAGTTTTAAATGCCTATTACATATAAATAAAACAAACAGGAAAGTGACCTCTCAAAGATAAAATAAACCAGACTAGAATCCTACTGCTATAAAGCTGAACTTTGGAGGGTGAGGCAAACAGGAACACTGTTAAATGCCATTCTGCTCTGCTGAACTCATGGCAGGTGCATGTCAGGTACCTGGAGTTCAAACTCTTGGAAGGAGCCCTAGCAATTATTCCCTCCAAGGAAACCAAAAGGAAGAGCAGGAAAAAGGGATAATAATGCTCATATACTTGGTATAAAGATGTAGCTGCCTTTCTTTGTAACTGAATAAAGAGCTGGAACTCCTAATAATGGCCCAGCCACTTCTAACATATCACACTTTAGCTCTTCTTCGTAAAGAATTATTCCACTGGCGTCATTTCAGTCAAAAATGTTGTGATTTGAGGAGCTTCTATCAGTGCTGGACTGGTGCCAAAGGAGTAGATTATAGCAGTTCCTTTTCTGGCTTTTCTAAATGGTGCAACTCACAAGTTAGCACTTAGCAGCTGTAATATAAATGTAGTTATAACAAGAGCTGTGTAGCTTGTCAAACCCCTTTGTAGCTAACAAAAGGAATGGGTTCGTTTGTACAATGTCTCCAAACTCTGTGTTTAAGGAAATGCTGAGTCTGTGACTCCAGCTCACAAGCTAAGGAGCTGCATCAGATATAGTAGCTTGTATTTTTATGTATGTACATACATGCAAAATTATGGGGAAATATGTGTATATCAAAAGCTGAGCAATGCTTTCCATTTCAGTTTATGTGGATTTAGCTGAGGTAGAGGAGGAACATGTTATTTTAAATAAAGCTAGCACTGAAATAAGGGTGTCCATGCACCTTTTTCACACAAATATTTTTAGTGCCACTGAAATACCCCACTCAGGTTCTGTTGGCACAACTCCCTCGTTCTACAAATAGCCTGTTTCAGAAATGTCTAACAATTGTAGGAATAGCTGAATCTATCTTACTTATTAACTGGAGGGAGTGGAATCTGACTATCCAGACTTTGGAAAAGAAATTCTCTGAAGCCATCACAGAGGTAATTGGGCTTGGTAATTACTGCATTAGCTGCAAGTTTATTAAGGGCCACAAAAGGAAATGCCATCCTGGTGACCTTTGAGGCTGCATTTCACAGCATGTTTTCTACATGAGAACAAATGATGAAACTTGACTATTTCTGCCAAGTGAGTGGTAGCTATGGTGAAGATTTATAGCTGTAATCTGGTAATCTATGGGGCTAATCATACAGTTATAGAGCTGCGTGTCATTGACTCAAAAAGCCTGAAATGATCTAGCACTGTGTGGACTATGGTGAAGGAGTGCATTTTGTCATCTGCAAGGTTAGGAGAAATACAGCCTCTTTAGCAGACTGTAAAAGAGAGACAAGAGCTAATGTTTCTCAGAATAGCAGCGTGTTACATGAAATTTTACAAGAGTCAGAGAGCTAAGAAATGGGGACTGTCAGATTGGAAACCATTATGATTTTCCTCTTTTGTACTGCTTCAATAATTACATAGATTTTCTATTTTTTTTTTTTAATTATTTAAGTCGTGCTCACTTCATCTCTCTCAGAGCAGCAAACACAGAAACAGACTAATAATGTAATATTGACATATTTAAGTGTTGGATTCTTTAGCTGAGAGCAGCATGTTCAGAATGTATCATGCCTGCAATGTGCCTGTGTTCCCTTATCTTTGTGTCACATTTTATTCAACAGTCAAGAAGTGCTAATAAAAAGTGCATATTTCAGTTGTTCTATTTTAGGTAAACATAACATGGTACACATTTTCTAAGCAATGCACATTTCTACAAATAGAAATCAGGGTGGCAAACGCTTTGCTTCTCTTCTTAATTAACCTATCCTTGCCAAAACTGCTATGTTCTTCAGCATGAGCAAGGAATGAAACTGATGACTGAAAATTTAAATTAATGCTTTTTCTTGTGATCTTTTGGCTGAGAACAAGAGCAGCTTCCACCTACCATCTGATGCATTCCCTAGCAAAAGAAGCAGTGTCAGCCTGGGTCCACGTGCAGCTGCAGGGAGTGAGGGAACAGACACATTTGCATTGTCTTTGCATTGGAGCCAGCTCACCTGGGAAGGGGACATGCTGCCCAGCCTGCAGCAGGTCTTGGCTCCTGCTCTGCCTGTCAAATCCAAGTTCTTAAATAGCTATTTAGAGCAGGGGCTGAGGTCCAAAAGACAGGCAGTGATGTGTAGATCACCTGAAATGTCATGATTCCACATGACACGTTTGCTCCCTTCTCCTCCCCACCTGCTCAGCCCACAGGTCTGTTTTAAATCAATCTTTTCACCTCTCCCAAGACTCACAATTTAAGCAGAGCAGACACTGACGAATACAGATTTATAATGAAGCTGGTGGCCATTAAATATCAGCCTTCCACCAGAGGTGACCTTATTGTAAAGTGTTGTACAGTGAATTTATTTTGACTTTGCCCATTCTCTACCTCATCTTGCACACTGGCAGCCAAGGCAGTGGTGGTGGGAGGTCTGAGAATAATGCCCACGTCTCTCTTCATTACAGCTGCACTTCACATCCCAGCAGCCTCCAAGCCTCAGGGATATCACATTCATTACCTCTTTCAGAGACATGTATTTTACATATATGGCTGAAAGGTGATTAGAATCCCTGACACAACAGTGTTTTATCTGGAATGCAACCATGAAAAATACATGCCTAAAACAAAAAAGACATTCTACATCCTTCTCCTAATTGATTTAAGCTACAAAGACCAGCTTCAGTTTTCCCAGGGCACAGGAACTACCAGGAAGACACAAATTGCATGTTTTCAAATCTCCTCATAAAAACTGCTTGACAGGGGGTTGAAAGCAGACTTTTCTGTTTCTCAGATGTCCTAGTCCTGTGAATGTCATCAGTCAGCAGAAGCCCACGTGCCACCACCTGATCATAAAGAACAGTTCTGTAACAACCCTCATTTCATGCTGCTGATTCCAGCCCACCATAAATCAGCCACACCACTGTAATGTTGGAAATAATTGTCTGCTCCAGAGCTCCTCTCTCCCAGCCCAGGTGCCACACAGCTGTAGCCACATGCAGCCCTGTCCTGCTGGAGTGGGTTAGAGCAGCACCTCCAGCAGCGATGCTCCCTGAGTGCTTGGAAAATCTTTAATGCTGCACACTGGAACAGTGCAGTGGTTTTAAAAACATTATAAATGGAGTCAGCTCTGCCTTGAACCAGATGCTCTCTGCAGATGGAAGATGGGATAGCAACTGCTACTTCACTGAAAGCTACCTGGAAATGCAGCAGGTGATCCCAGCACTGATCTTCAGGTGCACAAGGCACTCTCATCCTTTCTCTCCCACCCTCTTTCTAATATCCAGCTTTAATATCCAACCCTGAGCAGGGTTTGCTGTCACTGATGGCTGTTTGTGCAAATGAATCAGCACAGCACATCTGATGTTTTGACTTCAGCCTTGTGTGACCCCTGTGTTCCTTAGCCAGGTCTTACAGAGCAACTTTGAATAATGTCCTCTTAAAACCTGTGGTCAAAAATGTCCTGGGCTGGTTGTGCTGATCCAGCCACCCTCAGTTAACAGCAGACAGAGCAGCCTTAGAGAACCCCAGCCACATCTCACACAGGAGCTTAATTCAGTGCCAAGCTGCAAGAAGAAGTCAAAAATGTCCTGGGCTGGTTGTGCTGATCCAGCCACCCTCAGTTAACAGCAGACAGAGCAGCCTTAGAGAACCCCAGCCACATCTCACAACAGGAGCTTAATTCAGTGCAAAGCTGCTAGAAGAAAGTAGTAAAACAAAAAAATATATGGTTGTGTTCTGATGCAGAGCTACCTAGAACAGAGCAGCCTTAGAGAACCCCAGCCACATCTCACAACAGGAGCTTAATTCAGTGCAAAGCTGCTAGAAGAAAGTAGTAAAACAAAAAAAAAAAAAAAATATGGTTGTGTTCTGATGCAGAGTTATCTAGTTTAGAAAAATCATGTTGAAATCCAGAGTAATGATAGAAGTGCCCCAAATTACCAGCTAAATGAAAGTGTTTTGGGATATCTGATCCTTCTTATCAGGTTGGCCCAGCTGCACAATTTCCCATCTCCAATTATACCAAAAGGCCCACACTTCCTCCTGCATTAATGCTTTTGAAGGATTTAATGAGTTACTTCATCAGGTTAATAAATCCCCTCAATAATTTTATTACACTTTGATACAGTTATTCAAGAGGTGCAGCTAACAAATGATCATCATTTATATTTCTTGACAAAATAACTTAGTTAATAAATTTGGCCCATGAAATCCAGAATTCATAAATAAACTATGAGGAAATTTGAATGTCTGTGTGGAGGAGGGGTTTTTTCCTGTTTCTGGTTAAGGTTCCATTGGAAATCCTCTGTCTCTTGTGCAATAACTTCAGGCTAAGGAGAGCTGCAGGAGGGTGGTGCCTTTTGGCAACGTCCTGCTTCCCACTGAGTGCTTAGGGGGAGCCCAGCTGCTGCAGCACGTGTGCCACTGGACATAACCCACATTAATTTGCTCCAGCACTCCCTCAGGTTTAAAATCCAGCTTCATAAAGGCTGTTCCATTCCTTGAGGCTAAGCTCTTTAGCTGATTTTGACCAGGTGCAGTGACACTGTCAGAAATAAGCATTCTATTCTGGAAATTATTTTAAAACTGAATTGAATTGGTTGCCATGCCATTTTTCTTTCCTGTGGCGTTATAGTAAATGACATCATCAACAAAATAACCTTAGGGGCAAGGGTGTTTTCAGAATCCTAACCTCTGAATGGCCAGCAGTATTACAGCTTCCTATTACCAGATTAATAATATTTATGGTAGGTAGACTGCAAGAATGGGATCATACTATTTATTTACTTACTGTTGAAAGCCACCTCTGGCAAGAACAAATTTCCCATTAATCACCACCTTATCTCTGTAAGAAAGAGTTACTCTCAAGGACATCTGTATTATTCCCATTGTGTTATTAATACAAGAATAACTCTGCTGTGGATTTTTTGACATTGAACTTTATTTATTTTCTAGATTTTCTTTTTAAAGGGGTGCTGAAATGCTTAAATAAACACTGAACTTTCTTAATAAAAGAAGTACTTAAGACTGCAACTGTAGCAATAAGATCCCAGTATTTCCCTGAATATATTTTTATGCAAAGAAACAGCAAATCAGTATTTTTTCCTTTTTTTTTTTTTTTTTTAATCAAGTGAAACTCCAGTTATGAATTTTGAGTTTCTTCTGGGACTGCAAATGACCTTGTTAAGTTGTGAGAGTGCCAGAAAAATGGTGCCCTCCAGTCCAGGGTGTCAGAGAAGTGAAGCCAATTTCTAAGCTCAGGTCTTGTATAAAAAAAAAGCATATTTCTCTCTCCTTTCACATAGGCTTTAGTCAGCATTTGAAACGTTACCTATTGGGCTGCAGGATGATTTGTTTTTCTAATTTTTCAAGAGCAATACATCATATATTTTCAACTTTAAAAAAGAAATTAGTGTAGATCCAGCAGAGGACAATATCAGCAAAATTTTCTTTCATGTGAGAAAAGCATTAGTAGAAAACCTTCCATGAGCTTTGTGCAGTACCAGAATGGTTGTGCCAGTAGAAGGGGTAGCAATTAATTTGCTGTTTAATTAGGTGTCCAGTACAGAACAATGGTGAGACACCTGTGTGGGTGGGAGGAGACCCAGACTGTCAGGTGGACACAGCCACTCCTGCCTCCCAAACTCAGGCACTGCTCCCACAGCAATTGCTCTGCAGCCTGTCAGATGTGGTTGAGGCAGTAATTTGTTTGCAGAGTGAAAGGTGTGCTTGCAAACAGAGCAAAGGGCTCTGTTCCCTGTCCTGCTGCTCAGTCCAAACCGTGGGGTGTGAGGATGCTCTGGGAGGAGTGCCAGCCCTGCAGCTGGGTTTGTGTGGTTCCAGCAGCCAGCCCTGCTCAGCTGTGCCCTGCTGAGAGCTGGGACCCCCCTTGCCACGGGCTGAGGCTGCCAACCCCACACCCAGCAGTGAGAAACACCCCTGTGACAGGGGCTTCCTTCAGCACAGCCAAAAAACCCCACAGCATCTACATCTTCCTGCATTTAAATGTTTGAGCTAATAACATGTATGGGGCAGCATGGGAAAAAGAACTTAAATACATCATTTGTCATCTCAGGATACTGAATTACACCATTACTGAAAGGGATACAGAGAAATGTGTCCAATAAACAGAGCATAGTTTGCACAATTTGCTTTGCATTTCCCCACATCCTGCAACAAGAACAGGGCAGTCAGGCTCCTTAATGATCATAATGTATGTACAGAAAGAGCAGCTCCCTGAGGGCTCCTGATTAATCAGGAAAATGCTCATTTGTTCTGGCAGAAGTGATGTGCATCTAGGCAGGGCAAATGATGAACCCTGAGTGCACACATCAGCCATCAAGGCCCAAAAGTTTCCATTCACTGAACTCATTTTCCCTCTAAGAAATAACACTCCGTGTCTCAGCACTTGTTCTTGTCCCAGTTCCATTAGGGTTTGGTCTGACAAAGGCAGAAGGAGGCCCCACATCCATTTCAGGGACTCTGAATGCATTGAGCTCCCAAATGAAGATCTTTCTGCTGCTTGCTCAGTTACCCTGTTCAGGGGAGGACACGAGGCCTCAGCTGCTCTATCTGATCACTCTGCAAGATACTTGGGAACAAACTGAAAGATTTAAAAGATTTTTCACCAGCTGATCTAAATCCCTGCCTGTTTTTTTAGTCCCCAAGAAGCTGCCCACTGATTGCAATCCTTCCTCCACTCCATCACAGCCATATTAATTCAGTGGTTTGGCACAGCTGTTGCCATCTAGAAGTTTGCAGTGTGGCATTTGAAATCTTTATTTCAGATTTTATTTTCTATTCTGAGTTGGAAGTTTGCTAGTAATGAGGTGAATCCTCTGTGCCTGACACGTATTTCCCTTGGTGATCATTTTTAAATTAGCCACAGAAAGGACAAACTAAAAGCAGATGTGTCATATTTTTCCTCTGTGTGTTTGGAAGCTCACTCATGGAAATATCTTTGTCAGATAAATGAATTCCAGGTTACTGGGATAAACAGATGCAATAAAATACTCGTGTGTAGAAGAAACTCTTACAAAAATGTGATCCAACAACTCTTCAAGGAAATTGCCATGTAAAAGATCCAGCTTTGAGGCTTACCTCAGGCTTTTGCATAACATGATAGTTTGTACTTTAAACTGGAGAAAATGTGATGGGATCTTCTGATATTTTTCCTCTTGCTTTTTCAATTTCATGGGATCAGCAGAAAGGGAAGGGAACCAAAGCTGAACTAATGCTGTGCTTTTGCCTCCACCACTGCCTGAGCAGGGATTGCTTGGTGGAGAACTGAGTATCTGCTCCCCTTCTTATGGGCACCTCACAATTGCCAGAAAATGTGGATTTTGGACTTATTTTCCGCATAACATGAGAAAGAGGAAGACCAGAAATAAATGAGAAGGCTGTAATATAATCAAAAACCAGTAGTTATTTAGATTGGCTACTGATTTATTAATGTATTATAGTTAATCACTGAGGAATAAACCCTCACTTAAAAATGTTCCTCAGCTCTAGGCAGGATTATTTACAGGAAATAAAAACAGTTAAAGAATTAGAATGAAATCCTGCACGTACTGAGTCAACAGAAATGTTGCCACCGACCTCATTAGGCCAGGTTTTAGCTCCAGATATCTACAAAGAACCACAATGCTCTTGCAGTGTGACTAGCAGATTAATATCTGACAACACCAGTTTATCTTTCCCTACAGAATCCTTAATTTTTATGCAGCCAGCCTAAAAACTTTGCTCCACAAGTTTGTGTTTCAATGCAAACCAGACAATGTTCCCTGCTCCTTTCAGGCTGTTTGCTCACTGTCACCATTCCCATTTGGCTTAAGCACCACCTGAAATTATTATTTTGCCTCCACGTCCCTTACAAGAATATTTTTCCTCTGAGGTATCTGCTTTCTCAGCAGCAATTTTAAGGCATTTCAGGCTACAGAAGAAATAGAAAATAAACTCTGTGCTCATATATATCATAAAGAACATGATCCTTTAACCCTGTCCTTGGAAAACCCATCAGCATTTGCTGTACTTCAGTGATTCTCCATATGCTTTTGCAAGGAACATTTTGCACCTGCCAGCACAACACAGGACAAGCAGCAGCACTGCAGAAGGAAACATTAACTAATTTACACAAAGCCTTAGGTGGTCCATTAGCCCTTCATAAAAACAGGAATGTGTAATTACTGCATCCACGGATAGAATTAAATTTGATGGACTACAAAGAAGCAATAAGTGAAACAATTAACAACAAAGCCCAAGTAAACTGCTCTGATGGGGGGCCATGGCCTGGCTGAATGGGTCTGGCAGCTCAGATTTCCCTCTGCTGTCCCCAGGGACGTGCCCACCCCAAACTTTTCACTCAGTGCAGACAGGTGAGCTCCTGTCAGAGTCACTGCACCTGCTGATCTATTGTAGGTCATGTAAGATACAACCAACAGCCAAATAACCTGCTCTGCACAGGAGTACCCTTCTAGCATCATTAATTCCATCAGTCCATTCTTTCTCCTGTGTCTCTGGACAAATGGTTGCTCCTTCAAGCCTGATGCCATTTTAGGAGGATGCAGCTCAGTGGAGCACCACTGCCAAGGGGGCAATGCAGCAGATGCTGTCCTGAAAGCCTGATGGAATAGCTGCTCCACAGGCTTCAGTTCATTAAGGTAATTGCAACTGCTCTGTGGCACAGTACACAGTTACATTTGGGATGGCAAAATCCATCCAAAAGGAAAGCATCTCCTCTCTGCAGCTCTCCAGCCAGGCAGGTTAATTGTGAGTACTTTGCAGTGCCTGTGGTGAGGCAGGAGCCTGGGGGGCTCTGTCACAGCTTCCTTCCACAATTTGATTTAATGCCCTCCATGAACAATTGCATCTCAGTGCTTGTAATAAGGAAATGTCATAAAGGTACCTGCTGCCTGGTCCAACATCTTTTGGCTTTGACAGGTCAAATTTACAGCTTTAATTCAGCAGCCTGGAAGCTTGGTATTCTGTACACACACAGGGAAGGGCTGACAGAACAATATTTTTTCAAAGTTCACCTGTGTTCAGTGACTCATGGAGGATATAACCCCTTGGACCTTGTGAAATTCCCACTCCAGATTGTCCAGTGGCAAATTACAAAGTTCTAATCAAAGCCTAGTGTGCCTGGATGTATTCACTGGAATGTTTTGCTTCTGTAGCATAAAGAGTTGAACTTTCAGCAGCTTGAACAAGTGCTCAGTGGGGTTCTCTCAGCTGTGAGCATCCCCAGCAGGAGGAGGAAAGGGCCCTTCAAAGCAAGTCTATCTCCCTGCTCCTGATACCCAGGTGAGATAAACCCCCCAAAGCAGCACAGCTGAAACCCAGAGCTAAATGTGGCTGTGAAAGGTGCTGGGACACTCTGGACAAACCAGCTGTGGGGTTTCCCTGCTGTGCCAGTGGCTGCCATGCCCAGCACAATGCCACCCTGCTGAGCCCAGCAGGTGGGCAGGAGCTGGCGAAGGAAGGAGATCCCCAGGCCCTGCCAGGGCTGCTCTTTGACATTCTGCCCCTTTTGCAACCTGATTTACCTTTTACAACCCTGCTCTGCTCCTGCTGTGCTCCCAGAGGTCACGTTGGGGAATGTCACAAACTGCAGGCGCTGCAAATGTCCCCAATCTGGGCAGGAGATGCAGCTGTTTAATGAGCCCTGCTGTCATTACAGCAAAATTACTCAAGGACTTCCTTAAAAAAGCCTCTTATTTATAGTAACATAGATTACCTTAATGTCTTTTAACTGGGAGGTGCTTTGAAATACTGCACAAATATTACAAGATGGTCCTGAAATAATGGGAATTTAAACAGAATCTAACAAGGAAAACATAAATATTGGATGGAAAGAGGAAAAGCATTTGTTGAAATCTTTGGCAAAAGGAGTATTCTTAGGAAAAGTCTGCACTTCTGAGCTGGAGTTTTACAGCACATCTTGCACATGGGAGTCAATGCAAGTGTGTACTCTGGCACAACTTTTGCATTGTACCAGTTTTTATTTTATGGCATTAGTTTTGGTTTGTGCTTTAATCTCTAGTACAGAGATTTAAAATGTCATTTGTACCAACCTCTCTGTGTGTCAGTGCAGGCTTCCTTGTGCCAGATAAACACAGTCTAGAAGAACTACAGCTACACATCCCTGTTTGAACAAGAAAAATATTTGAAGTGGTGAATAAAGGAGATATCTGAGGCATGCTGATTTAAACCTGGCCAGGTCCTTGTGTGCCTACAGGGGATAATTATAGGTGAAATCTTCAACAGAACTGTATTAATCAGACTGGGATCATCTGCCAGTGCCCTTCCCGTCAAAACTCAAACAGCAGCAAGGAAATGAAGCAGTAATGACAGGGCTTCCATTTAGCCACTAAATATCTTTTCTTAGGTATCCATATTTTAATGAGATTTGCGTGCTTTTTAAAGTAGGAGACGTTTTGATGATCTTAGATACAGTCTCTAATTAAACATTCTGTAATTAACCTTGGTTTATCTATGTCAAGTGCCAAGGAATTTGAGGAAGCCAGGTTAAGCCCTGCTTTAAGACATTCAGGCAAGACAGTGTCTAACACCAGGTTTCTAAAGCAGGACAGAAAGATGTCCCTGCAGCAGAGATCCCTGCTCTGTGGAGCAGAGCAAGGAAAGCCCAGGCTGATGGTGCTGTGTCAAGGCTGGAGGGCTGGATGTGCTCCCAGCCCAGCAACCCACGAGCCTCTTGCCATGGCTTGGTTGGAAATTCTTGCCTCTCTTGACTCATTCAATTTTTCCTCAACCTTTGATGAGATTCCCATATGGGATGTGGCATCTGTGAGCCACAGATTACTTTAATCTGAAAAGTATGGTTTGGAAAATATACAGCTGACATAAATACACTGAGTTTTGAATGTCTTCATTCTCACATGCCAACGTATAATGTGGCATCCCAGAAAAATACATTTAAAATAATAATTGTAATGAATTTGTAGAGGGTCTGGCTCCTGTCTCACAGACAGATCTATGCCATGCTCTCCCTTGCTACATCTGTGAAACATCCATTATTTTTCCATGGTGTAAATGATCCCATTTCTGTTGCTTTCCCTGCAACACAATGCCACGTTCATTCCTCCTTCGAAAATTTCAGGAAGAGAAGCAATTTGTAAGAATGACAGGAAAATGGCTTCTCATCTGTGTACACCACAGCAATCTGACACACAGAAAGAGGCTCTGGTGACTTGTACAAATCCTAATTCCCACTGAGTTTCAAGCAGTCCAGATTTAAAAAGAGAGAAGAAAAAAATCCAAACTGACATCAACCAATTTGATCATAAAGATTCTAATTCAGCACAGGTTAATTGAGAAGTCAGATTTACTGCTATCACTTCTGGAGAGGAGGGAGATAAGTGAACACAATGACTCTTTATCAACAATATGGGGACTTCATTTAAAGAGAGAGCATTAGGTTACAGGCTGGAAGATTAGCAGCAATCAGCCTGCTCTCAGAAAAGAAAATGCACTGGGTGATAAAGATAGAAGGCAGGAAGCTGGGTGCATAGAAATGAGGTTTGATGCCAAATATTACTGGTCAGATCTGAGCAGTGTCAGAAGCTGGCACTGATCATTGCTGATGCACAATTATTATTACTCACCTGTGATCAGGTCATTTACCACTAGCAAGCCAATGGCTCCTCCCACCCATTTCATTTGTTAATGGCATTTTAATGAAAAAAAAAGTCCATCTAATACCTCTTTGAGATGACTAACCATTGTGTAATAGTACATAATGGTATATGAAATACATTTTCTTTTTCCCAATCACCCATAAAAGATATCAGCTGTTATTCTGTTCCTTAGCCACAACCCCATAAATCTGAGTGCAGTTCTGCCTTTAGAGGTGGCAGGCTTATTTTTCCTTTTTCTTTGTGTGCCATGTGTTTTCCATACCAAAAGTGCCTGTTTTGTTGCAAGTGACAGAAGGAGAATTTAAAGGGATGCTGGAGGATCATAAAGACTCCCCTCTATCCAATCCCAAGCATGCATTCACCTTACTGTTCTGCTGACTAAAGAATTAGAAACTATTAATATTGTCTCTGCTGGCAGGTCAGAAAAATACTTATTCTGTAGTCAAGCAGATTAATCCAAAGGGGAAAATAACCCTGCAAAGCCCTGCAAAAGCTGCTGTCTAACCAATCCACTTTCCAAAGCCAGATGTTTCCAATCTGTTTCAGTGTTAATCTCATGATATGTCTTTTTATGCCTACTGAAATGATTTCAGCATGTATTGAACTATTAGAGAATTCATATCATTAGAGCAGCTCTTATTTATGGAGAAGCTTCTTGGACGAAGCCCTGTCAGTGTTTGTGAGCCCATGTGATCTCATGTTCATGTTCATGTTCATTATTGAGGCATGTTGGGACCTCTCCCCATGAGGTTTTTGATGGGCTCTGGATACTGCCCAGCTTTGGCTCCTCTCTATAAAGACACTCCTAGCGAAATCAGAGGCAGGATAACAGTGGGGAAGTGGGCAGAGGTTGAGGTCAGAGCTGCAGTTTTTTAGAGCCTGTGATGGGTATGGAAAGCAGATTTGGAAATGAAGGCACTGCAAGCCAGGCTGAGATCTACTCCAGCAAAACCAAGGTAACCATGAAAGGTGGTTATAGTTACCCACTGGTCCTGAAAACTGGAGGGATTATTTTCCTTCTCTCACACACCTCCTTAGGTCTTTAGTCTTGGCATGACTTTGGTCTCCTCTGATAAAGGGCTGGTTTGAAATACAGCAGCCAGACTATGAGTTCTTAGCCAAGATCCCTTCCATGACAGGTGCTGATGGGCTCAGCTGTGGAGAATAATGGCTTGTGAGAGGGAGGTCACAGGAAGGGTCAGGAGGCAGCTCAGAAAGCCTTGCATTTCATGTCAAGGCTCTTAAAGGGTCTGGGAGGGCTGCAAAAACTTTCCTCTGGGGCTGCTCACTGACAGATCAGTGTCTTGGTTATAAACTGATTTTGATAAATCATGTTGATCTACTGTTTGGATGTGGCTTTAAGAGAGCTGGTGGTGAGCCATGCGTTCCTGTGGCATCCTAGAGCAAATCCATAGGGAAAAAAAAGTGGATTATGCCTTGCTCTGTGTCCTGCTGGCACACAGGACAAGGCAGCAGCACCATCTGGGAGCAGCACCTCCACAGCAGGCACTGCCCAGCCTTCAAGTGCCACTCTCTCTTCCCATCTTGTGAATCTCCACAGACATCCCAGCTCCCCAAGGGCCATTTAACCCCTGAATCCTTCAGCAAAGCCTCTCTGCCTAACAAGCAGGCAGCAGATTTTGTCTGTGGGAACTGGCTGGCAGAGAATACGTGCAGTATTCTGCATCTGTGCTTACCCACACAGGGTGAGGAGTTTATCGTGGGGCTTAAGGATGATTCCTTTCTAAGTGTGGTATGAGATGAGGAAGAGGAATCAGTTTGAAATTAAAATGAGGATTTTTCAACTCGTCCTTAATATTTATAAGGCTCCTTTTGCCTTACAGACAAAATCCTCAAGGAGAAGATGGAAAGCTGTTCATGCTTATTTCTTGTGCCTTTAGTTCAGCTTCTCATTATTTATATTATTCTAAGCAAAATAACAGTTCTGGAACTGCAGTCATTTACAAAATCCAGTCTACTAAGCCTTAAACAGCAGAGACATGTCCTGCTATGTTTGTTCCTTTGTTGTTGCTATGGCATTACCACACATTTTTCCATGTAGGAAAGGAAATCCCGTGGAGACCAGATAATAAAGGCTTGAATTTCCAGGGCACAGTGTCCGTCTCGCCTCTTGACCTGTTTGACACCCTCTTTCACCAAACCTGCATTCACTGAATCCAAATAAACAGCCAGCCATCAAAGGAAATACTTAAAAAGGATTGTTCATGGTTAGCCTTGATGAAATATACATTGGAAAACCTGCATTTTAATCACGTTTGGAGTTCTGCATTTCAAAAATGGTTTTGTTTAACTACATCAGACTTGTCATTCAGGGAAGTTTCCTTCCGTAGGATGCCTGCATTTAAAAGTCAAGTTAACCAAACCCAAACATATTTCCCAGGAGGCTGCAACAAACCAGACAAGCATCTCACACACTCAGCTCTGACCTCTGTGCTGCACCAGGTGTATCCCTGCTCTCTGCAAGATTCCAAGATGCTGCATGTTTATACAACATCCCTGGTTCTCAACAGTGTGTCGTGAGGATTCATCAAAATCACTGCACGTCACTTGTTGGAAGAAGCTTTGGCTGGAACTCCCCACTTGGCTCGACATCAGTTTGCAATAATCCAGTGTCCCAGTCAGCCTGCCCTGCCTGAATCCCCTGATCATCCTGGGCTGCACAGAATTGTTGTGCCTTGTTTTATCTTAGAAATAACTATTTCATAGTGTTACCTGAAATTATCCTTTGCATGTAAGTTAGAATTGATGAATGAATACAAGTTTGTTAAATGCTCCAGGACATTTATTCTGGGTGAATTTTTCAGTACCATCATCTTCAGCTTTCTTTAATGAAGATCTAGCTATAATTTGAGCAAAGTGTCACCTACTGCAGTTATTAGGGGGGAATGTGCACTTCAGAACTGACTAAAGAGCAAATATCTCAGACAGAATTATTTGATGCAGAATTATGAGGTTATTTTGGGCCAAACTCCTTGGGCATCATTTGCTGTGTCTCCCACTGCTGTCATTTTTGTGTGACACAGTTCAAAGGCACAGGCAGATTGAAAGGCCCTTGTATCCTCTCATTTCTTGAAGCCACACATCCCTGTTGCACACAGGATATTGCAGCCAGAGCACACAGCCAGCCAGCACAGGATAATCTGCCACAGGCAACATACAGCTTGTGGCCTTCCAAATTCTTCAGCCAGCACAGGAAAACAAACAGCAGCCTTACAGACTTAATGGACTTTTAATGCATTTGATGGATTCTGCATCAGCAGTTTCTAATGGAACATCCAAAGAGGGAAAATTCCCTTCCCATTGAGATTCTGAGGAGAAAACGAACTGACAGTGCAAAGGCTCCTCTTTGTAACACTAGGATGCTGTGCAGGAGAACTCAGGGGCCAGACCCAGAGTGTTCATCTCTTCTGAAACATCCCTGAGTTCTCCAGGGTCAGAGCTGAGCTGTGGCTGAGCCACAGGCTGCTCACATACTACAGCAGTTAGCAGAGGCAAAAGGCAGCACAAAACTGTGACCTCCTTGGTCAGGACCATTGAACTCAAGTCCCCAGAGCTGGTGAAGGGGAGGCACAGAAAGTGGAGCTGGAAATCTGCTCCCATGGCCAGAGAGAAGCTGTGGCTTTGGACAGAGAGTTGTTCTGCAGTTATCAGGGAGACAAAGCCTTAAATTCCTTTGTTGAATCCATATAGGCAGCAGTGCGACACATTCCTCCTAGTCACATATCCTTGACTTTGTTAGTTTTGCATAATCTTTGAACTTCAGCTATTGATAAATAAATTGATTTACAAAGCAGAGAGTAAATCACCATTCAGTGCTGAGCTGCTATTGTGCCACTCATTTGTAAGGAAGCTTTCAAGCATTTTTTAAAATCAGTTTGGCTTGACATTTTGTTTTCCTACTATTATTTATGAGCTCTATCTTATGAATGGATTATGTAAAATAGTTTAATTCCAGTTGTTGTAATTTCTCAGATGTCATCACACAAAAGCTTGCTTTGAGTAGAAGACTCAAGTCCAGATTTTGTTCTCAGCTGTGCTGATAGCAAATTAGACCATCATCCACAGGGATCAGAATGGTTTTCCTTAGATTTACAACTCTTATGAGCTTTTAGGAAAAGCATTTGAGCAATGCTTTGCTCAGAGTAAGCAAAGGCAGGGCCAACCCATTCAGCAATGTTCTGCAGACAGGGCCAACCCACTGAGCCACTGTCCTCAGCTCAGAAACTGAACCTGGTGATTCTTCCTGCAAGGCATTATGAGCTGCATTCAGCTGTGACTTGACTGCTTTTGTTGTAATGGCAGAAATGGGGATGGGTGGATTTTAGAACAGTTGCTTTCTAAGATTTTGGATGCACTCAGTCACTTCAAAGCAACTAAAACCTCGGCAGCTATTTAAAGCAAAGCACTTCAGTCCCCTTTTGATGGCAAGTGTTAGCTCTTCTCTGAGACAGCAGGCTACTGCTGTAGTGAACCAACAGCTCTTAAGCCTTTGCAGATGACAAAAATTGTGCCAATTATTACTCTACATTTCACAGGTTTCTCTGATCTCTCAGCATCTGACTTTGCACCCGAGTGTGGAGCAGAGCCCATGTAAAAACAAGAGTAAAACCTCTCCTTTTGTTGCTAAGGAGCATTTGGGATGTACTATTGCTATTTTTTTCCCTATACAAAATGCCACTTCAATTCCTGAGATGAAACAAGTGATGTGGCCTGCAGCAGGTGCAGATGAGGTGAAGGATCATGCAAAGCAGAGAGAAAGAAGAGTAACTACAAATTTCTGCTTTGTGTGGCTTGCTCAGGTCGTTGCTCTGTGGTTGCCTGGACTCAGGGCACTCGGTCAGGGCTCAGCTCCTGCACTCACCCTGTGTTTTATTATTAGAGAGGCAAAAGGCATCAGATGCCTGGCATCAGAGCAGGAGCTGCTCCCTGGGAAGCCTCACAAGGAGCCAAACAGGTGACATTTGTCATCTCAGCACACAGAACTGGGCATGGCTCATTTCTGTGACATCCTTGTGACAGCACAGAGCCATGAAGATGACAGATGTCACCCAAACCATTACAGGGCAGTTTTTCAATGGCTGTAAGCACAGAGCAAGGCAATAGACACCCAGTTCTGTGTGTGTAAATGAAGCAATTCCAGCCAGAGGCATGGAGACTGCACCTTTCCATCAGCTCTCTTGGCAGCCCTTTCCAGGTGTCCTGCCTTTGCATCCAGGCAGGGAGAGCAGGCAGGACCTGATGGCCCAGGCTGGTGCCTGAGGCCTCACCCTCATGGCCAACGAGTTTTGCTGGTGCTCTGCTGCACCCAGCACAGCTCTTCCCTCTTTGGACTACAGAGGGCCCAAAGACCAGCCAGTGCTGGAGCAGGGAGCAATCCTGCACAAGGCCTTTAAGAGTAATTCATCCTTATTTAGAAAGGCATGTTATTCCAATGGTATCCCATGCCAAACATGATACATTTTAAATGTTCCTCACTGGTTACAAATGTGACCTTCATTAACTCATCTTTGTGCAAGGAGTTCTACAGGAACAGCTCATTGCATTTTCAATTTAATTTAATTTGAATGATAATTTAAAAGTTGTTTGATGCAAATGCGACCATCTGCATCCTCGCAGCTGACACAGTTTTTAAAGATGGGTTTGTCAGCGGGGGTGGGGGGAGCTTGATGGGGAAGAAGAGCCAGGAGCCCCCAGGAGCAAACTGGGAGTGCCTGGGGGGGAAAGCAGAGGAGCTGAGTCAAGCAATTGCTGGTTATCAAAGTTGTAGGTGACTATTAAAGTCTGGAGCAGTGATCACAAGTCATCAAACCATGCCAGCTCATGGCACTGCTTGTCTGAGCCCAGTAACTGCCCAGGTATGTGCTGACCAAACCTGCCGTGACACAAAACACAGGGAAATTCAGCTGCCAGGAGGGGATGAGCCAGGTTCAACCCTGCCCTATGCACAGAGACCTGTGCCTCGTGTTATGGCTTTAATTATTGGTGGGGACAAGGCTGAGAGTCCTCAAACTGAGAGCTCACAGTGGCTGTGATGGAGAGGAGGGACGTGCCATGCACATAGAAGCTTTTGTTTTGCTGTGACTAAATCTAAGCTGCAGGTTTCTGAGGACAAGTGCCAGCCTGTTCCTCCCCCCTGCAGTACTGGATGCTTGAGGGCAGTAAATAATAATAATAACAACAGTGTTAATGGCTGTTTGTTCACACTTGCTACTTGGCTGCCAAACTTTGGATAACTCAGTAAAACTGAAACCCTGAAATGTTGCACTGACTTTTCTAGAACTTGCTGTGGGCTGACTGCTGATTTCTTCATAAAGTAATATGATAAAATGGGCTGTGTCCATTCCAGGCTTTTGAAAAAGAGCCAGAGGAAGCATTTTGCCCTTAATGCTTCCCTGCTGGCAGCCTTGGTCAGGTTGGATGGAAGGGAGCTCCTTGCTGAGTCCTGACTGTGCAGCAGCAGTGCTCCTACCCCAGGGAGCCCTGCTGGGACACTGGGCATCCCAGGTGGCTCCAACAACCCCACCTGAACTCTGCTGCAAAGGGCAGGGAGCTGCACCCTGGAAATATTCTGTATTTCAAAGAATGCTTTCTTTAGCACCTGTGTGCTCTTGCACTGGTGTGGTGGAAATGTGGTTGAAAGCTTTTAGCTGAATTTGCAAGCATCAACTCCCTTGTCAGTGTGAGTGCCAATGAGGGAAATGAGAAAAATGACTCTTCCTATTCAGGAGACAGGATTGGGCTGGCACTGTCTGTGGCTTGGGACACCTGGTTTGAATTCTTCATATGACCCTGTGCTCCGAGACCTGAATTCTCTCCTGATTTCTAGAGGAACCCAAACTGCTCCTGCACAAGCAGCCCATGCCAATCCCTGGCACTCCCAAGGCAGATCCCTTATTAAGATGAGTGTGTAGAGTTTATTGTCTCACACCTAGGAGCTGCATGAAATACTGTTAGAAAAACAGCACTTTCTGTTGCAGAAACTTAATTACTGGTGCATTAATCTAACACTTCTCACCTTTCATTTAAAACCATGTTTTCTGCTATTTCTCTTGAGCTCTCTTAACTGGGGCATGAGAGATCACAAAACCTTTGACAGCAATTGTCTTCAAACACCCCACGGGGCCCAGGTATCTTATTTTGTGGTGTTTCAGGTGCCCCTGAGAGCTGTGTTTGCAGTCACTCAGGAATACCAAAGCCTAGGAACACTTGTGTGCCTGCATCTTAGAGAGCAGGATGCACAAATTACTCTGTTAAAACTTGGTCCCATTTGAAGTTTGCCTTACAAGCAGCCTGGTTCTCTATCTGACAGTAGAAAACTAAATGTAGCAACCTGATTTTTAATGGATACCTTTCTCTGCAAATAATAGTTTACCTATATTTATGGGCATTAAAATATTATTTAAGTCAGTTTTTGGGAGCAAGCATGAGAGTTGCCTGGTTTTCTTATATGAGAGATCAGACTGAGTGGATAAGGTGAACAGAGAAGCTGAGAACGTGGTTGGGAACAGGAGCTTTATATTCTTTGTAAGGCTGATTTCTGCTCCTTCTGCTCTGTGTCATTGCTGCTTCTCTCTAAGCCCATTAGAGAAACACTTAACAGAAAAAGGCAACCCCTTGAGAGAGCCTTCCACCTCCTGGAGAGATTTGGAGGAGAACTTGCATCTCTCTCCATTAGAGAAAAATTACTTTTAGCTTTTAAGTTCAAATGATGGATCCAAACAACATATGCTAGGAGTGAACACAGTCTTGCTGGGAGAGGACTTGCCAAATCTAAGGCTGCTCTAGCAATAAATAATAATCCTAATTAGGCTCCTTCCCTCAGGAGCACCCAGTTTTGTGATATTGATACAACATGGCATTGGAGCCTCCCATCTTAACAGCTATTCAGAACACCACTGAAGTGTTAAAAAAAAAACCCACCACACACAGAAAAACACTTTTCTTGAAAACAGACACTTAGAGAAAGTCACATTACTTGTGACTGTATTTTCCTATTGCTGTGTATCAGCTACTCCTGAAAATTAAGGGGAAAATGAAAAAGCAGCTGGTCTCACTGCTGCACTGCTATGCATGACAGGGAAAGCAGCTATTTTACAGGAATACTGATTGCAGTGGGAGAAAACCATGAACACTTCCATTTTATCACAAGACTCAGTTTCCTGGTAGCAAACATCTCTGCAATAGAAACCTTAGAGTTTGGCTTTCAAGAGACAAAATCTCTTTAGAAGAGATCTCTGGTGTGTTAGAAGGACTGCAGATTTCATCTGTCTCTGAAAATCCTTCTCTGCTTCCTCTACAAACATACAAACATCAAATGGTGAAACCCTTCCAAGGCTGTCAGCTCAAATATCATTTTCTGGCCTGGAAGATGCTTAGAAAGGGAAGTTTCAGAAACAGAGATGAGAAAACACCAGTCCCAACTTCTCCATGCTTGTTACAGAAACTCCCACTACATGCATTGCCCCTTGCTGCTGGTTCAGCTGCAAGGCTGGGAACTCATCTTTTTTTTCCCTCTGGATGTCTGAGCTTTGTCTCTCTGCTCCAGATGAACCTTGAAAGGAGTGGGAGGAAATGAGTGGTGCTTTTCCAGCAGCAGTTCTGCCAAGCCCAGTCAGGAAGCCATGGCTGACATGCCATGGGCAGCCAGCAGTGCTGCAGCAAGGGGGGCTGTTAGTGCCTTTGTTGTAGCAGAATTTCAGCACTGCTGGGGTAGGAACACCCCAACAGCTTGGTAACTGAGCCTTCACCCCCTTGTGTCCTCATAAATGAAACATAAAGCAGCTCCTGCAGACAGCAGTGTTCTAATAAATCATGTAAATAGGCTGGGAGATTCACTGCCCTTTATTCCACTGGAGTCCTGTAACTCAGCTGTTAATTGGATCTGGGATAAAAGCTGTTTTGCTGCCTGTTCCCTAAGCAGGATTCTGTAAAGTTCTTTCCAGAATCACAACCTATAGCACTGCCTGCTTTGTTTTGCTCCTGCCCAGCACAAGGAGGAGAACAGTAAAGCAGCACAGCCAAACTCAAGAGAATTTTCTTTGTGGCTCTTCCAGGCTGTTCCTGTTTGCCCTGAGAATCTTCCCAAGGAAGGTTCATCCTGGTTTTTGCAGCTCCACAGCTGCTGACACAGGGCTGCTTCTGCCTCCAGTCCCAAAGCAGTGGTTCCCAAAGAGCCTGGCAAAGTGAAACCCGTTTGGAGCAATTATCCAAGGCTGTTCTAACCAGCAAATATGTTATCCTAATGGTCTTTCATAAAGATCTTGGAAAATTCTGGTGGTTTAATTGACTTGATGCACATTTTCAGCTGGGAATTTCATCAATTAAACAGATGTGGGATGTACAACAAAAAACACATTTGAAGGGGTTTTGTTCCCTTGGGTAGGTGAACCCCAAATCTGTTTGCTCCTTGGCTTCCCCTAATTGCATCACAGAAGAAATTTGAGGCTTTTTAAGGACAGCTGGTTATAGAAATGAATAAAACCTCTACCTATGGAACTGAGGAAAGATGAGCTTTTTTTTTCAGTGTTTTCTCTCAAAACACAAATCCTAAAAATTTTAGGAAGAAGGTTTGATGCGAGGTCTCTTGTCTAGAGGTTGTCACCTCCCTGGTCCTGTCCTGTACCATGTGTGTGGCATCAGCTGGGATGTGGCCCCTGCTCCCTGCCAGCACCTGCTCTGTGCACAGAAAGCACCCAGGGCACTGACTGGGTTCATTGTTTACACAACTAACCCGAACCAGTATCTAGGAGCAACAGCAACATAATTAGCTTTGGCAATTAACACTGCTTAACTGAAGCTGCTGTAGGACCAAAGGCACTTTTTTAGTGTGCAGAGGCAGCAATTAGCATTTCATTAAGGTAACAAGCCTGGCTAAGACTCCTGAGCCTGCTGGGGTCTGCTGATCTAATTTTGGGATCCATCGATAAGCCCTAGGGACATTAAAGTGAGATGCATCAAGGCTTTCAGCACCACCACGCTGGAAAAGCTGACTGGAGAGGGATGGGAGGGTTTTGTCCCTTCTGGGTTAGGTAACAGGGGAGCTGTGAGGTGTCACTGGGCAGCACCAGCTCTGGAAAGCAGTTGGGACTGCACAGCCCAAAAACTGAAACTGGGGGTCTCATGGGACCCCAGGAAGCACAGCTGGTACAGGGAGGCTTTTCCACCTCCAGCTTTCAGATTTTACCTCCAATTTTTATCTATATCCCCAAGCAAACATTCTTTTTGTTCATTTTCTGAGGGAGGATCTATTTCTGCACCAGTTTCACATTCAGTTCCTTGGCTGGTTTGGTTTGAAACATTACACATGTGTTGAGAGAGACACATCTTTATTTTTGGTGGCTTGTGGGGTTTTAAAAGTCTTGCCTGCAGCTGTGGCTTGGTGGTTTGTTCACCTTAAATCTGAGCTCAGGGAAAGGGGCTGGCTGCACCCAGGCTGCTCCTGCTCTGGGTCAGAGTGAGCAGGACAGGCACTGCTGCTCCTCCCTGCACACAGGGGACTTGGGATGCTGGGCATGCATCACATGCTTCACAGCTTTAGAGCAGCAGCTTTCATAAGCCAGGGACTGTGATACAGTGCACATCCCTCCCTCCCATCAATCATGCACATTAAACTCCAGCAAACAGTGTTTAGTGGTTTTTCCAGGAAATACCACCATAGAATCAGCAGAAAATACCTTGTTTTTTACTGTTCTTTGGCACAACATGGGACAAAACCCATCCTGCTATGATATTTTCTGATGTTCAGGGTTATTACCCAATGCAGCTGTTAGTGGAGTGTCTATTCCTGTGCTTTATCAGTAAATTCCAGTAATCAGTAAATTCCAGTAATCTGGAAGTTTGCTAATAAAGTAGGCACAGACTTGTACTTCTGGGAAAGAGACTGATATGATAAAGTCAGGAACTTTATAAACTGCACTTGTATTGGAAAGTGTTACTGTTGCAACAAGCAGGGCTTTGGTGTCTCTCTTCTGAAAAAAGCTGATGGATTTTGGAGAAACCTTGCTATAGGATCTGCACTTTGCATTTCCATAAGGGCTTTCTCAAAACAGCTTGTTTCTGGACATGCAAGGAAAGTAGGAATGCTTTCCTGATTCCTGAAAACTTACCAAGGAGGATAAAGTGTGCTCCTCCATTCACTCTTTACTTTGATTACATGCAAAGTTTTATTTTATGTCTGGATATGTCAGGCTTGGGATTTTTGAGGGGAAGGAATAAGACAAAGGTTTCTGATCGGCTTCCAGGGAGTTTCTGCCTCGGGAAGGAGCCTGGCAATGGGACACCACTGACAAACTGGGGACAGGCTCCCTCCTTGTGATGTTGGTGTTCAAGGCCCTCTAAAACTCTGTGACCCCAGCGTGGTCAGCAGTGTTTGTCACAGCTCATTACACAGCAGGAATGTGGAAGCTCGGTGACCTTTCCCAGAGGGACAGGCAGAAAAACAACAGCACAAAAGAGGGAAGAAAATGTTGTACATGTTGGAAGATAAATAACTGAATGTTATTGTGATGGAAAACACTAGGCTGACAATGGGCAGGGACAAAAATGTTCCTTTAAGGGTGTTGGTTCTGGGGTTTGGACTTCTATTTGTTCAACTGGGTGCAGCTTCCCTTGCTGCCCTGCTTGGCTGTCAAGAAATAGCTGGGGGATAACTCTCAGGTCCAAGTTAAAGTGGGATGTGGGGAATCTGAGCTCCTTGGTGATGCACTGGAACTGGGGATGTCTTTCCTGGCCTCCTTCTGCCAGGCAAAGGAAGGAAGAGGCCCAAAGTGACATTTTTAAACCTATTAAAAAGTCAAGGCAAACTCAGCCTTTGTCCTCGAAGCTCTCCAGCTTCTGCAGTGGGGGAGTGGAGCCCCTGGGACTGCTTCCAGCTGTGACTCCAGAGTTTCTCCTTCAAACAGGTCCAGGTTTCCAACCATCTTGTTCCCCCTTTCATTTTACTTCCAGTTTTTATTTAATCTGACTTCTCCAGTCTCCTGAGACAAACTGATTAATTCTTTTCCCCTTCGTAGTCCCCCGAGTCCCTTGTTCAATCTTTCCTGCCTCAGTGAGATCTTAATAAATGCTGCCTGTGGCTGGAAGTGGGATTGGGTCTTGGCACTGTAATTAATTCTTTACTTCCTCCATGGCTTCAATATGCTATTTACAGCTGTCAGCCCCTGCAGGAGCAGAGGTTTGCAGACTGCCTCCAACTTTTGCCTCTGATTAATGTGTTATATCCTCCTTGCTTTCTCCTTGCTCTTTTGCATCTCTTGCTTTGCCCTGTATCCAGTTTAGTGTTAACACAGGAAAACACTGATGGACTTCCAGGCAAAATGCAGTCTTGGAGACAGCAATTGCCAGGATTTACTGTTTGCTTCTGCTCTGTTGTTTGAAAGCCTCTTAGTCCAGGCTCCCTGCTTGTGGCAGGACATCCAGACCCTTGCAGCAGCATGACCATGCTCTGACTGTAATCTCCCTAATTGCTTTCTGCAGCCTCCAGGAGCAGCTTGGGGGATTTTAACTCCAGCACAGGGACTGTCAGTCTGGATGGAAGCAGCTTGGAGGGAGGTGGGTGAGACACAGAAAGGAGTTGGAGAACTGGAAGGTCTGAATGAGGGAAGGGTTTGTGGCTGTTGGCAGATCAGCACAGGGGAGCACAGTCAATGCTTGAAGCCTGCAAATACTACAGAATTATGTAGGCTTATACCACAAAATATAAATAGGAGTGGATCAAAATTAATCTGGGGATAATTGGGTGGAGTGGGGGAGCCTGCTCCAGCAGGGAAGGAAGCCTCAGTGCTGGCCCTGTGTTATCCTGAGGGAAATGCCTCAGCCTGGGACCTGCCCAGGCTTTCAGCAGTGAACTGGAAAGCTGCAATTCAATATGCCAGTGAGGAAGCAAATGCAAATTTCCTCCTTCTCTCTCTTTTGGGTGAGATTTATGCCACCTCCACATGCACAGCCTCCTGGCAGCAATAAATCACAGAGGGGGAGGGAATGCTGCAAGGAAAGGGATACCCTGCAGTTTCTGTGTGCAGGGCAGGGAGAAGGGATGTGTGGGGATCAGCAGCTGCTTCCAGGCATCCCAAACCTTGTGCAGCACAACTCCCATTCCTTCCCAGCACTACCCTGGAGACCACCCACCAGAACCTGGGGATTTACTTTTTAGCAATCCCCTTCCCTCCCTCCTGTGCCAAGGCTGTGTGTGCCCAATCTGGGATGGAGCCATCAACCTCATCTTGGCAAAGGGGTCTGGTTAGAGATGAGTCCTTCCCCTGCTCCATGCCAGAGTTCTCTCCAGCATCTGATGGATCCCCCAGGCTCCCAGGCCTGGGCTGCATTGCAGACCTGAGCTAAGGGTGTATCCTCAGCCCCCTCACCCACTGGGACCCATGGAAAGTACACCTGGTGTCTGGGTTCAGCCCAGGAAAGCCCAAGAGCCACACAAGCAAAACAAGCAAAAGCACCCTAGGAGTACTTCTCATTTGGGGAAGCTCCAGCAGCCTCCTCTCCTCAGACACTGTCAGTGGTGTTGGCAGCTGTGCTCAGCTCTGCCCTGCAGAAAAAGGCAGGGCAAGGCCAGGCACAGGCACTGCAGGGCAGTAGCTCAGTGCTCTGCCCCTTTTGCACCTCCTGAAGTGCCCAAGAAGCTGAGCTGAGAAACCTCCTTGCCTTCCCCCAGCAGCCTCAGCCACCTCCTGGCCTTACCTTGCAGCTCCTGGGCTCTGCTGGGCAGCTCTGAGGCAGCACAGGAGCTGCTGAATCCCCTTCAGCTGGCCACCAGCAGCAAGGAACAAGAGGAACAAGTCCCCTGCAGTGCCCAGCACCCCTGCAGCTCAGCCAGGGCAGTGAGCCTGGCTTCAACCTCTGGGAGAGGCATTTGGCTGCTGCCTGGAAGCACCTGACCATGGTTTAATCCCCTTTCAGTGCAGAGCTCTGACGAGCCCCCAGCAGAACTAGGACAGCTAAAAATACTCAAGAGCACAAAGGAAGTTGTAATTTGGGTAGGAGTGAACTGAACTGATTGATCTCAAATCAAAAGGTTCAAGAGGTGCAAAACGTGGTCTCATCAGGACAAGCATCAGAAAAGGAGCAAAGATGTGGCCCAGTCACAGAGCTCAAGAAAAGCAGCAAAACCAAAAGATTTTGCTAAAATTCACAGCAACAGCAGCAGAGGCTGTACCAGCAGTGCAGGGAGGTGCCTGCTGATTCTCCACCATATGCTGACTTTACCTTTACTGTCAGTCTAAATTCTGCCAATTATTAAATTATCCAACTTGCAGCAGGAACACAGTTAGATGTGATCCAAATGGTGTCACTACAATTATGGTAATTATCTGAAAACAAGCCAATTACCTCCCTCCTCCTCGTGCCAGTTGGTACCAAGATAGCAGCTGTTCCAGGCAAATTTGTTATCACGTTACTGTACATTTGTTAAAGGTTGAGGTTATAGATTCTAGCCTTTTAAATATTAAAGATGCTATAAAGTCATGGAGTGTATAACATATTAGGATTTTTTTAAATGTCGGGAAGGGAGAAATTTCTTTTATATGCCAAGAGAAGCAGGGGGAAAGTGATTTACTCATGGTGGCTGAGTGGAAATGTGTACTTTGCAATCAGCATACAGCCAAGCTATAAATTAACCTGTGTCAGCTTGTTACCTCTACCCATGCAAAATGAACTAAATGCAGAAGTTTTCTGAGGGTCTTTTACATTTTACACCTTTCTTCAGAATTGGCATTCAGGATGTTCCACACATCCAGAGGCATCTTGCAGGCTTGGCCCCTCTGCTGGATGCATTTTCAGCAGTTTGTTCAGTTTGTCAGGTGTTCTGGCTCATTTAACCATGTGAGGAGCAGCACCACTGCCTCATGGAGGGTGAAGGCAAAGCAGGACCCAGCTCTGCCCCAGGCAAAGAGAGTTGGGCCAACGTTGGGCAGAGCCACAGGAAACACTTCACCCCAGTGAAGAGCCTTCTGAAAACTTGTGTTATCAAGGCATCTTCTATTTTTGAACCTGTTCATATTAAGGACAGCCTTGCTTGAATTGCTGAAGGTGTCAGACACACAAAGGCCACCTCTTGCAGCTCCTGCCAGGGTGCAAATGAAGCACCCTTAGGGCACAGGCCTCTTGTTTTGCACAGACCTTCCTTGTGGAAGCCAGAGTCTTTCATCTCATGTCAGCCACCATAACCTCACTTGGACTGACCTTAAGTTTTTTTCCATGTGATGTTTTGAAATCTTTGCCTTTGATATGGGTAAAATACTTCTTTCAATAAATGTCAAGAGCAGATTAAAGAAAATTAAATGGCAGAAAGAAGAGATTCTGCCTTTTGGCTGGAACAGCACTTTCATGACAACTGAATGAACAGGCTATGGAAAATGTGAATTTTCCTCCCTGTGCTCAAGGTACATGCCATTGGGATCTGTTTATATCCATGAGCTTTACACACACTCCCATGCATCTGTAATTCCCTGCAGCTTGTGTGCAGCTATGGAGCCAAGGCACAGGGCAGAGCTCAGTCCCTGGGAGCAGGTTGGTGGCATTAGCCTGCTGCTTTGCTTGAAATAATTAGCCATGCTCACAGATGACCTTCTCAGCAAGCCCTAAAGGCTGACAGATTTGGGTTATATTGGAGCAATGGAGGGAAGCAGGTTGCAGAGAGCTTCTCCTGCAGAAATCCTCTCACTCCCCCAGCAGCCCCAGGAGCTGGAGCTGGCTCTGCAGCCCCCACACACCTGCAGTGAGGGGGTTTCTCCCTCCCACAGGCAATGAATGCAGCCACTGGGCTCCATCATTTCCCTGGACATCCCTGGTACCTTCCACTATTCTTAACTGACGCCATCTGCTTTGCTTTTCCTTTCCCAGAAAGTTCCTGTGGCTGTCAGAGCAACGTGCCAGGACTCTCTGAATTTGGAGTTGTATCCAGTCCCTACTCCCTTGGCAGCACATGAAATACCACCTCACACAGGACAGCACAGCTTTTCTGTTCCCTCCTAATCACCACTTGACTCTTCCTTGGTGGCATTTAAATTTACTTACTACCTTTATCCTTTTCTTCACATCATTTTCATGTTTGTTACATGTTAAAACTGCCTAGTTCAGATTTCTCCCAGTTAAGCAGCAAAACATTCAGCCAACAAGGATTAAATTGGATAGTGTTAAAAAAAAAAAGAAATTCAAAAAATAATCTAGGCAGCTGCCTGTCCAGTTGGAGTATTAGATGAGAGTGAGTGTGTAAACAGGTTTCTGCTTATCAGTCCTGCTGCTATCTGCTGCACACAAACTGCTCAGCCCCACAAAATCCAATTTCCAAGAGGTTAGAGGAGGAAGCTGTTTGCAGAAACACAGCAATAGAAATCTCCAAAGCCACAGCCCTCATTACACTGACACTGAAGAAAGAAATGATGCTTGACGACTCCTGGCACCCAAAACTGACATTTACTTTTGTGGCTTTGATTGGAATCAGCCCAGCTTTGCCACGGGATTGTTTCCTCTTGTTTTTCCCTGCTTGTGTGGTGGGTGGGAGAAAGCAGCTGAGCAGGGACTGGGCTTGGGGGGTCTGCAGTGAACAACCATCACCTTCTGTTCCCCCATAAAAACCTTGGAAACTCCACTTGGGAACACGCAGAGAGGAGAGACAGGGACACAGCTGCTGCCTCCCATGGGGTGCCTGTACCAGGCATGGAGGGAGAGGGCCAGGCTGTGTGTCCAAGGTACAATTTGGAGCCTTTTCCCAAGACCTGGATGTGGACAGAGGCTGCAGCTCAGTCCTGGAGGAGCTGAGCTCTCCTCTGGCACTGGGGAGGAAGGAGCACAGCACTGGGAATGCTGTGGGCTGGACACTCTGTAGGTGACAGCAGGAAGGATGCAGCACATCCAGTGGCAGCAGGGATGTGAGATGTGGAAGGAAAAGGTCCCTGAGCCCTGGGACAGGCAGGAGCTCTTTGTTTATTCCCAGATAGAGCGGTCAGGAGCAGCCCGCCCACCTCCCCTCCTACACCTCCTGCAAAGGGCTGCTGCCCAGAAGTTCAGTGCTTCAGTAAAACTGCAAACTGTGAGCTGATTAGATATTCATAGATACTCTTTCTTGATTAGCTCACCATTAATATTTCAATGGCAGAACTGGATGCACAGTGCCTCTCTGCTCTCTTCCTTCCTGCTTAATTAATTTTGACCATCGCCAACAACAGCCTCCGACAGATAGCAGAAATTGAAGTGGGCTGTTCTGTGACTTTGCTTGCTGTAAACAGCTATTTGCAATTCCTTTTCATACATCACCCACCCGTGACAAAGAGATCACAGCAGCAGAAAATGAGTCTCCCTCATAAGGACTTCAGAGCTCCGAGAGAACATTTGCTTATTCAATAAAAATAATCGAATAGACAATGCAGTAAGCACAGCTTAGCAGAAGATTGGTGTCTCACCTAATAATCAGCTGGCTGTTATGCTATTAAATAAAAAGAAAGGGAGAGAATTGTGAATTTATCTTTAAAAAGAAAGGGCCTTTGATGCAGGGTAGCTCATAAAAGCTGTGGTGTGGCCCAGCTGTGAGGAGTTGTGATAATTACTGCAGCCCCAGCAGTGTAGGAGCAGCACTTCATAAAATGCAGGTTGCATGGCTGCCTGATGCCCATCCATGGCTGATAACAGGACGTGCTGCTAATAGTCTGTTTGATTTTATTGATGTGCTCAAGATACATGGGGGCAGGAGGAGCAGTGAGGCAGAAATTATACAGCTGTGTTTGTTCCTCCCCAGCCCAGGGGACTGACTGCCTTCATCCATCCCTCCTCCTCCTGGGCCTGCAAGGATGGGGAGCTTTTCTGTGTGACACAAGGGCAGTTGTCACTTCTCAGATCCACAGGCTCCTGACACAGTGCACTGGGATTGCTGTCAGGATGTGCCTACCTGGGCCAAAGCAGCACTGGATTTACAGAAACACCATTTTTGCATTTCTGTGCTGCCACCTGAGCTGCAAAACAATCCCTCTGCTGCTGGACATCCTCCACATCTCCAGCCATTGCTGCAAACAATCTTGTCCCAGCCTCCAGCCTCTCCTTTCCTGGGAATACCCCAGGATGGGACCCAAGGCAAGCAGGAAGGCAGGAGCAGCAGGTTGGAGCTCAGCTCCATCCCCTCCATGCCATAACTCAGGCTGTTAAACGCCTGGCCAGAGCTTGCCATCTGCTTCCAGTCTTCTAGGAATAACCACTGAGTAATTCAATCAAAAAGGAGAAGATCCTTGTTTCACTGAATCATAAGTCACTCCTCAAGTAATTATAATTTTATACCCCTATCAGGAGCAACAGGGGCTGTTCATTTTATGGGCTTTAGCAGCCAGAGCTCTGCTTCTGCCAAGGTTATGGCTGGGAGGAGAACCCAATTTCACATTTTCTCAGCCATCCAATGCTTATCCATGTTTTTAGCGTTTTGGTTAGGCAAGTGAATAAAGCCCTGCAGGACCAAGGCTTTGTTCAGGTGTGCTGTTACTGTAGAACGTAGAAAATGTACTGGTTTGGGGCAGCAGAGCTGACCAAACCATCGTGAAGCTGATTCCCACTGGTGTGAACATGCCCTGTCCTTCCAGGGTTCCTGCAGCACAGAAATAGCTGCCTAACCAGGGAGGAAAATCCTGCTTATCCCTCCCAGCAGCTGGAGGACACGTGTGGCTGCATCCCTCACATGCTGCCCTAGAGAAGGCAGATGAGCTTAGTCCAGGGGAAAAGCCTACCTGCTTTCTCCGTCCAAAATGCCTGGGATGCAACTCACAGGCCTCAAAAAACTCAGGAGTCTTAAAAAAGATCCATAAAAGAGTCTCCTCTCCTTTCTGTTATGCTCTCTGGGGTGATTTCTCCACTTAATTGTACAGTTTGTTGCCTCTGCCTTAGCTCCACTGTCCTTTCTGGGGTTCTTGCTCCACCTGCTCTTTCACTGCCCCAGGTGTTCAGCCTTTTATAAACAGATTTATTCCCTTGACTTTGGAAAGGGCTCCACCACGTTTCCATCTGTGTTTACACTCGGTGCAGGGTAAATTTCTCCTCTGAGCAGATCTGTTCCTTACCAGCAAAGGAATCCAGCTCAGCACAGGCTCAGACAGGAAGGCAGAGCAAAACATTTCCGAAGCAGAGCTCGCCTGGGAGCTGTGCTACGTGCCCACAGGAGGACAGAGACCTCTGCCAGACTCCCTGCATTGTCTGTGCAAAAAGGAAGTGGATCTGGCCCAGAGCCACTGCTCCTGTGGCTGTTCCCAGGGCTGGCTCCCCAGCTCAGCCAGCAGCACCTCCCAGTTATCCAGGACACTGGAGCCAAGTCACAGCAAGCAAAGTGGGACTGAAAGTCCCACCAAAGGGTCTGTGCCACAGTCAGCAGGACTGCAGGAGGTGGAAATATCCAATTGTCAGCTCTTCATTGCTCCTTTCTCAGGGAAATCCTCTCTCTTTGCACCCCTGCTCCTGAAGCCAGACTGTGGTGCACAGATGCAGGGTTTTGAACTGCCTGGGCAATCTGTGACACAAAAGACAGCCAGCAGCTGCCACCCAGATCTATCACTGTGTTCACCAAGGCTGGGCCAGCCAGGGCCTGTAGTGACCTCCAAGGTGGAGCTACAAACAGCATGAGCTTCATCCAATCCCAGCAAAACAGGGTTTTTTGAGGCACTGGGGGGCTCACTGCTTCACCCTAAATTTGATGTCAGCCTTTGGGTTTTGGGGCAGCATGTTGGTGTTGGCAGACAGGTGAAGGCTTCTCTGTACTCTGCCCTGCTCTGTGTCCTGACAGGTCCTTGTCCCCACTTTCAGATGCCTTTTAAATTACAGCCAGCATCCAACCAGCCCATCAAACACTTACCTCTCCCCCCAAGGCCAGAGACTGTCTCCATGCTGCTAATACTGGTTTTAGCAAAAACTTCAGCATTGCCAGAGCCAGGGCTGGGCACTGGGGCTGACCAAAACTCCCTGAAATGCATCCCTGAGCAGACTGAACTGCAAACTGCTCCTGACAGACTGAGCTCCCTGCCAGCATCAGAGGGGACAGGGAGGGTTTTTTTCTCAGCATTACACCCTGCACTCAGTGCAGATGGATGAGTCAATAAAGATGATGTGATGCCTACACAATTGCTTCAGGATGCATGAAATTCAGCTATGAGCTCCTTCTCCACAGCAAGGGAGAACATTCAGGTGGACCAGGAGAGGATTGCAGGGTTGTCTCCAACAAACATGAGCTAAGCAAGGAGGGAGAATGGAAGAAGTCAAATTGTTTGTGAAAAGAAACCTCAACTGAGCACAAAATTACACAGCAAGGAAGTAAGAGGACATGATCCTGCTCAGCACTGTGGGCATGCAACAAGCAGGCTGGGCAGCCACTACTGACAGCTGTTAAATGATAAATGCTCTCAGGCTTTGCAGGGTCTGGTTTGTTACACAACCTGAACTTGCATGGGAAGGGGGACCCTCTGCTGCAGTTGTTCTCTGCAGCAACAACCAACAACATCAATTAAACTTCATGAAAAACAAGCCATTGTCAAAGCCATCTCTCACCAACAATTCAAAGAGGAGCCTGCTTGGAGAGATGAGGCTTGAGGAGCCTTTGGTAACACCCATGAATCCCACCCTGGTGCCTTGAAATTGTTAGAATCCAGGTAAATGTCCTGCCTTGTAGAAGGAACAGCTGCCTGGGAACTGAAGGGAGAGTCACAGGCAGAGGGAATCAAATGAAATATGGATTTTCCCATCTGAAACACATGACTGGCACAGTGCTGGGCTCCTTGGGCCTTGTATTTCCTCAGGGGCAGCAGTGTTGGAGTCCCAGTGGCACTTGTTATTTGTAGTTTCCATTTATTACAAAGCACTGTTATTATTTACAGAATATACTTTTTTTATGGACTGTTACTGCATCCAAGTGCAATAACTGGTCTAAGCTCAAATCCCTGGGAGAACTGTTGAAAGAGAAGCAATTCAGACACATATTAATATGACAAGGATTTCCCCAGGTTTAAGGAAATAAAAAATATGTTTTGTACAAGTGAAATAGTTCTTTCTTGCAGTATAAAGCTGCTCTTTTCTGATGATAGCAATGAAAGAATATTGCTTCTGTCACTGATGCCACTGGAAATGTATTGCCCCTCTCCAAGAAGCCAGTGAAAGGACATGGCTGGTTTATTCTCTAAATGAGGCTGCTGAGAAATGCTCTGCTCCTGGCATTAGCCCAGGCACGCTGCTGCTGCTGCTGCTGGGACCTGGCCTGAAGGGAGGCCAAAGGCACCAAGGCAGCAGCCCTGTGCCAAACAGCACAACCCACCTGCAGGGAATCACAGCACGCTTGGAGAAGTGAGCAGAGGAAAGAAATGTGTCCAAATGTCAGATGGAAATGAATCCCTGTCATCTGTCACTGGGGTGGAGCAGGGCTCAGCTGCTCCACGGCACAGCCAGGGTCTGGCCCCTTCTCCTTCAGCAGCTCTGCACCTTGTGTGAGACAAGCTGGAGCCCTGGGAAGGCTGATCTGCACTTAACCTGTGGCAGGGAGCCTGGCTGTGAGCAGAGCTGCCAGCCCCTCTCCTGTCACTGCTGTGTTTAATGGCCTGGCTCTCCAATGAAGATTTTGGGTTTTGGAAGTAAAATCATGAAATTGTTCTCAAACCAAGATGATCTGTCACTCGAATGTATGCACTGGAGTGAGCACAGAGAAATTACTGTTTCAGCAGAAGTAAAAATTTCCTGAAAGGCTGAAGTTGATGTTTGTGGTTCCACTTTCATGCCTGTCAATCTGCACATCTGACAAGTTCATTTTCCCCCTGCAACATCCTCCCAGAAAACACCTCCCAGCTGGGAGGGAAATGGGAAAAAAGTCAATTGTTTCTTCTAACATAGGAGTTCATCAAATTCTTAAGCACACAGAGACTGATGGAATAACAACACCTGGGCTTGATGCTGGTGCCCAGCATCTCCACATGGTTCAGAGCAGTCCTTGCTCCAGGACAAACCAGCACAAGGCTCAGGATGGTTGTGCCTTTTACTGAGCTGAATTCTGGAGGAAATTAGCAAAAAATGTAACAGAAGAGGAGTTGCATCAGTGCAAATGAACAAAATGAGAGCACAGGAAAGTCAGGCACGAGCAACAGTGGCTGTGGAGTGAGCAGTGGGGCTGGGCTGTGACCGAGCCCCTCTCCAGCTCCCTGGCAGTGAGCTCCTACCTCAGATATTTATTGGTTGTGTCAGGAATTAGTGAGAGTTCACTGACTGAATAATAACATGCCAAAGGCAGTTTTTTGACTTTGCTAATGTAATTAAAGAAAGCAGGGGGAAAAAAGCCTTGCACCAGGGGTGGAATCAGGGCTCCCAACAGTGTGAGTGCTGTCTCTGTGGCAGGGACAGGATGTGAAATGTGGAGGGAGAGGGTGAGGATGGCAGTGAGGAGGATCATGCAGCTGATCCTGGCTTTGCTCTTTCCAGAAAAAGACAAACAAGCTGCCCTTGCGGTTCAGGAGCTGGACACATCTCCAGGCTCAGGTTTTATTTGGCTGTTTTTTGCTTTTGTGCCCAAGCACCTTGCAGGAAGACTGGACTTTACTTATTTTGAGAGCTTCTCTTGCAGTTCTGAGGAACCTTTCCTAAGTGGGGAAACAGCTTTATGGCAACATTTCCTTAATGCTGCCCTGGTGATTGAACACATCCAGCAATGTCACTGCATCAGGACTGAGCATGTTTTTCTGCCACGAGAAGAGGGACAGCGTGGGCTCCGTGATAAAAGCCAAGCTGCTATTTTTAAACAGGGATGGGGGAAGCTTTGGGTGATTCTAAATCAAATCAATGCCTGGACAACAGGGTGCTGCTTCCCCCCTGCCTCCACTGCCAAGTTCCTCTTCCGAATCCCAAGGATGTTTGTGACAAACAACAGGATGGGGCTCCGGGGCTGCCGCAGCCGCCAGCGCCCGGCAGGAGCGCCTGGCTCTGCCCCGCCGGCTGCGGGGCTGGCAGCGCTCCGAGCCTCCTCTCCCGGCCCTTCCCGAACGTTTTCAGTGTCCGCTGCCAGCCCCAAATTCCCCCTGCCTTGGGGAGGTGCCTGCTCCAGTTGTGTCCCCCCAGAGCGGTGCTGGGACACTGAACCAGGAGCAGAGCGTGTCCCCGCTGCCCGGTGGCCTCTGCACCGTCCTTGGATGCTGCTCTCCAGCATCCCCACAAGTGCGTTGGGAAGGGAGAGTGCCTTCCTCGTGCCTTTATTCCAGTCGGGATTCTGGGAGACAGGCAGGATGGGAGGAACCCAAAACCTCAGGGAAGAGTTTCAGTGACTCAAAGGCAGGTGAGCAATGAGCAGGCAGCCACGACCCCTCTGTTCGCTGCTCCCCGGGCACACCAGCCTGGCAGCTCCCTCCTGGTGCTGCTTTTATCTAAGTTACTAATTACACATTACCTGTATGTCACCAGGCTGATCGATGGGAGCCTGAGGGATCAATACTGATGCAGATGATGGTGCTGTTTGCCATGCAGAGCCTGCACAGGCTGGGACAAACAGGGCACCATTGATCCCAGAGGTGGGCTGGGATGCAGGGAGGGATGGGAGGTGCAGTGAGGGGGAAGGATGATGAGCTGCCTTCCTAAATAATATTTGTGACACTGGGACAGTGTCCTGGCCAGGGGCTGCTGTGGCCCTGCTGCCCCCAGGCTGCCCCAAACCTCCCACCCATCCTGCTGCTCTCCCTTGGGAATGGCGCAAGACATTTTAATCTAGGTTGGTTTTTAGTCCTTGGGAATTGATACATTTAGAAGGTTCACACTGATCTGAAAGTGAACAATTCTCCCTGTTTCTGTGTTCTTACTGGATGATCAGTGTCTAAAGAACAGACAAAAATCACAAGGTCTCCTGTATTTTGCTCTGCTGCTTAACTGACCAAAAGCTGAGGCCACGTCTGTAATGCCACCATGCTGCTGCCAGTAAGAGGGATCTTGGCTGCAGAATGCAATCAGATTTTCCAGGAAGAAGCTCTTGGGACTACCATGAAACCTGGGATTACAGTGTGGCTAAATTGCATAACTGAGGGTTTCTGCCTGTCTTGCTGGAGCCTTGTGACTGTTCTGATTCTGTCGTGGCGATGCTGGGAAATTGCTCTTTAAAACCAGAGGAACCTTAGAAAGGCACAGGCAGGTCAGGATCATTTCCCTCAGCACTGGGTTTGTCTTGAGCAGGGAGTTGATGGTGGTAGGATTGGACAGAGAGCAGTGTGGGGTGAAAGTAAAACTTTCCCTGGAGGCTTTTTGTGCTCTGTGCCCTGAGTGAAGTTCCAAGCTCTCCAGCCTCCTCCTGCCAGGCCCCAGAGACCAGAAAGGATCAGCAGCCATGGGCCACAGGCAGGTTGGATCAGCCACCCCTTGCCAGCAAAGCAAGAACCATTTGCCTGAACAGCACACAGGGAAAAGCTTCCCAAAACCAACACAATCCTGACTTTATTGAGACTTTTAGGGATTAGGGAGGCTGCTCACCCTGCCTCTGAGGACTCATTCCTAAGCAGCAGATGGAACCAGCTCAGTGCTGGAGCATGGTCACCCATAGTCCTTCCTTAGTACCACGAGCCCCCAGATCAGAAATGTGCCCAGATTTTCTGTTTGATGGGGTTTACTGAGTGGCAATCTCAGTTTTCATCAGCCTCACTGCCCTGGGAAGGCCATTCCCACGGGGGTGGGGATGCTCTGGGCTGTGGAGCACAGTCCCTGCTGGAATCCTGCCAGAGGCTGCTCTGGCTCTCAGCTGCCCCAGGCTCAGGCTCTCCTGTGGGGCAGTGCCACTGCTGGGGGCTGTGTGGGCTGGGACAGCTCAGAGCAGAGCCTGGGGCTCCCCAGGGCATCACCCACAGGTCCCGTGGGTGAAGGCACTGCCTGACACACTGTGATGGCCCCGTGCTCCTTCCAGCAGCTCCCCCACTGCCTGACACTGAAGAACTGCTCTGACACCTTGCAGGGATGAATGCAATGAACCAGAGCCCCTGAGCAGCACCTGGCAGCCCCCAGAGAGGTTGTACAGCCACAATCAGCCCTGGAGAGCATTCCCTGTGCTTCCCTTTCAGCCCCATGCAGCAGGAGACATTTCTTCCTGGAATTAACTCCTGTTTTTAAAACCCCAGCAAAGAGGCTTTTGCTGAAGGACAACTGGCAGGGTTTCAGCTGTGCCCCCATTTGCCCTCCCTGTCCCTGGGGTCAGAGTCTTCTCCAGCAACAGCAGTGGGTTGCAGCTGAGGATTGGGGCACCCCACACATAAATGGGCCAGCTTGGCTACCTCAGCCTCTTTGAAGGTGCTGCCATGCAGGTTTGGGAGGAAGGATCCCCCAGAAATTTCATTTTAGTGAGCTGACACCGTGAACAGGGAGTGAGCCTCATCTCTAATCTCAGAGGCAGCTTTGACTTTATCGGGTGTGAGAGCTGAGCAAATGTTCCTTTATCCTTCCTCCTCTCCCTGTTGCTCATTAACTCTTTCATTAGGGATCATCCTCTTGTCTTTTGTGTGGATATGTTGGTTTTTTTCCTGAGGAGTGCATGCCAGGCATAAGGATTCCTGTTTTCAAAGTATGGTGGCAATTAGCCCAGCTCTGAACCCTGGTGGCCTGTCTGCATCTGCAATTAGAGCTCTGCTCTGTCTGCCTGAGGTTTTTATCTTCCTCCCTTCTGGGCTGCAAAAGGCACAACTTGGCTCTCCAAATGTACAGCAGGAAAGTGTTAAAGCTGCAGCTTGAGCCTGGCTGCCCTTGCTGTGGGGCTGCTCTCAGGATTGGTTCCTGTTTGGTTCAGGGATCAATCCTTGGCCTCTGCACCTGGATTTATGTGAGTGCAGCTCAGGGCATCCTTCTGAGACAGTGCAGAGCCTGTGGGGGCTGATTCTGGCTCTGCTGGTACCTCTGCTCCTGCATTTCTGGCATGTTCCATGCTCCTGGCTGAATGCACCTGGCTCTTTATCAGGATGTTGGATTCCTGATTCAGTGTTTTATAGAACTGAACTGATTTACTCATACCTTTGGTGCTCTAAAAGAATACCTCAAGTTAGCTTTGTGAAATGGGAAAAGGAGAGCAAAATTTGGATTTCAGTGGGAAAATGTCTGGTCAGACAGAGGAAAGGTGACTTTGGGACCTGGAAACCTGGGATTTGGGAGAAACAAACCCCCACTGCTCTGCCAGCATCTCAAGGGGATCCCCTGGCAGAGCTGCCCCCCATCCCCATCAGAAAGCTTCTCTTTCCTTCCCTCCCCTACAATTTCATCTCTCCTAAAATCCCTGTTTTTCTCTGAGATAATGTGATTTTTGGGGAGGAGTTTCTCTCCCTGTCACCTCACTGCAGCTGATTTCTATTGAAAAGCTTCCTCCTAGCAAGGGAGGGGGGAACAAGGAGAGAAATTATGGAGGGGCAGCATTTCTGAATCCAAATACATTAAACCATTTAATTCTGTTGACTCAGGGCTGCCTGGCTCTGAATGGGAATTAATCCACAGTGCACAAAATTAAAAAGCACAAGACAAAATGCTTAGCAGGCAATGCCAGGGTTTAAAGCAACCCATTAGCTTGCTCAAACGTCCCCAGTAAATTTTCATTTGTCAATAACGCTTAGAGCCTACAGTTTATTTACAGCCTGTTCAATATTACCAGAACCCCTGGCAGCTCCTCATTTGTATTTATCTGCCACAGTCAGTTTCCTTTCCAGGGACTCTTCCTAATCCCTTGCTTTGTATCTGCTCCAGATGCAGCAAGGATGTGCCACCCCCCAGGCAGAGGTAATGTGGGGTTACCCTTTTCCACCCCAATTATCCCCTGCAGGGGAGACCACCTGCAAGGCACCCATCCCTGAGCTGAGATCTGCCATGGGATCCTCCAGCCTCTGTCCCACACCCAGGGGACCCTCTGGCCACCAGCCAGCAGAGATGGGAATCTCCAGCTGGGAGAAGGGGACAGCACAAGGAGCTGTGTGTGGCCCCACAGCCTGGCTGAGCTGGAGCAGCCACGGCTGAAATCTGTCCTGCTCCATCTGTCCCAGATCAGATCCCACGGGATGAGCCCTGCAGAGGAGAGCGTGTAACAGGATTTCCCCTCAAAGCAGCTTGAATGCTTCCAGGCAGAGAACAAAGCCTGGCTGGCCCTGAGAATTTCTCCAAGCAAAGGAGTTTATTCTCGGGCACAGACACGAAGGGGCATTAATCTCCTGTCGTGGCTCGTGGCCAGCTGGAGAGGTTTGGTCCAACACTCAGGGACGTGGCTCCCTGCAGGGGTGACAAGTCTCCAGTGGGGTTTGTCCCTCCCCAGCTTCCTGCCCTCTCCCTCTGCACTCCCCCGAGGCAGAAGCACAGGCAATTGCAAAGGAATTTTAAGTGGATGCAGCATCACCAGGGCTGCCTGAGGAGATACAGGGCAGGCTGGGCAACCTCTGTGTCAGGTGTAAAGCTCAGAGAGGGAAATCATTCCAGAGGCTTAACCACAAAGATGGAACTGGACACTTCACAGGGAGCATCTGCTGCACCCCAGGAGGTGCAGCAGCACCCTGCCAGCAGAAAGCCTCATCTCCACAACTACCACAGCCCTCTGTCCTGCACAACATCCTGAGCTGGGGGCAGTGAGTGGGATTTGCAGGGGACAGTGAGTGGGATCTGCAGGGGACAGTGAGTGGGATCTGCTGGGGACAATGAGTGGGATCTGCAGGGGACAGTGAGTGGGATCTGCTGGGGACAGTGAGTGGGATTTGCAGGGGACAGTGAGTGGGATCTGCAGGGGACAGTGAGTGGGATCTGCAGGGGACAGTGAGTGGGATCTGCTGGGGACAGTGAGTGGGATCTGCTGGGGACAATGAGTGGGATCTGCAGGGGACAGTGAGTGGGATCTGCTGGGGACAGTGAGTGGGATCTGCTGGGGACAGTGAGTGGGATCTGCTGGGGACAGTGAGTGGGATCTGCTGGGGACAGTGAGTGGGATCTGCTGGGGACAGTGAGTGGGATCTGCAGGGGACAGTGAGTGGGATCTGCAGCCCCAGACCCGTGTGTGGCTGGAGGGGATGCTCAATAGCTTTTGTGCTGAATGCAGGACGCAATCACTGAACTGAAGGGCCACTTGCTTTTCTCCCACCCTTGGTTAGGGTTTGCAAGCTCCTCATGCTGCTGAGCTCCAAGATGGCACGACAGGACACCCCACCTTTCCACCCCAAAGAGCAAAGCCCCATCACTTGCCTGCTGCTGTCTGCATGTAGCCAGCCAGGGTGCAGACTCGGCGCTCGCAGGCTCCGCCGGGCAGCACGACAGCGACGATGGCCAGCAGGGAGCTGAGGGCCAGCAGGGCACAGCCGCCCGCACACAGCACAGCGCTCGTCTGCAAGGACACAGGGGGCTGTCAGAGAGGTCACCCCAGCGCCACACCCCCCAGAAATCCCCCTCTGGAGGTGGGGAGTGGACCCTCTCATGGGTGGTTCTCCCACCTTTTCCCTTCTGCCTTTTGTCGCTTCAATTCACCGCTCGGTCCTGAGCCCGAGGTGCAGCCGTGCCCTGCTCCCAGGGCTGCAGTGACAATTGTCCCACACCGGTGCCATTAGATGTGTGTGATGTGTCAGTGCCTCTGCTGAGCGCTGAGATGGATCCATGGCAGCCCTGCCCCAGCAGCCTGGCAATGAGCAGGCGTTTTGGGGATCCCACTGCTGCTGTCACTGACATGGCAGGCTGCTCCCACCCCCAGCAGCCTAAAAACAGGGAAGAGCATTAATTCATGGCAAATCATCTCAGCCTTGGGTACAGGTGTTCAATCACTGCACTGCTGCTCTTTCTGTCCCCATTGCAGGTGACAGCGGGTGGCACTGGCAGCAGGGTGGCCTGTTCCAGCAGGGACACGTGCCAGCCCAGCCAGGGGCACAGCCAGGGCAGAGAGGGGACCTTCCTCCTGCAGCACCCAGCTGGTGACAGCGCTCAAACAGCGTGAGGACACCTCAGGCCCGCCACATCAGCTCCTGTCCCTTCCCAGCAGGTTCCAGGGACTGCTGCTGGCTCTGGTGAGTCACCCTGCAGTGACACCCCCTCAGCTCCCAGAGCAGCTCTCACTCCCAGCTCCCTGAAAAGCCTGCCTTTTATAACCTTTGTGGGAGCTGCTCTGAGGAGGGCAGGTCCCACTCCCACCTTTGTCCAGCCCTCTTGTCCTGGTGAGACATTCTGGTTAGCAGAGCACAGTTTGCCTTTTTTATCTTCCCCCCTCTACCTGAGCTTTTGGGCAGCCATGGCTGTTACAGAAACAACCCCAGTACAGCTTTCCATTTACCTCCCCTCCCCAAAGAGGTCACAAACAGTCTGCTTCTGTTTGTAATAATATAATTATTATAATAATAATGTAAATTACTCTGCAGGAACCACAGGCAGGCTGAGCAGGGGAAGAGGAATTGGATTTATTCTGTGATGCCAATGGGGGGTCCCAACAGCTAAAAACCCCCTCCCATGAGTGGTGCTGTCCCACTGCCCTACACCTACCCCTGCTACTGACTGCTCAGCTGGACTGGCTGCAGCTGGGTGACACTGCCACTGCCAGCTGTGTCCCAGCAGCTGCCACTGCTCCAAGGAGGGACACACTGGTGTGGAGAGGGACAGGCCAGGCACCCCCTGACACCCTGGTGTGAGTGCTTCTCCTGGGGCTGTGCAGTGATTAGAAATCAGCATCTTATTTATAGCCTATTTATGCACTGAGCAATGCAAATGCTGTCCCAGCAATAAATGAATTCCTGACATGCAATGCAAAAGGAGCAGCAGTGCAAAAGCTGCTGAAATGGAGAGGCTGCTCCAGCAGGGAAATCTGCTCCTCTCCAGAGCCTTCCAAGGCACTGAGACCTGGACAGGCAAGAGCTGCTTCAGAGCTTAAGGTACAAGGTTGGGACACCCCCAGCAGGGCCCCCTGCCCTGTCCCTACACCAGGAGGGACCCATGGGATTTGGGATGGGATGGGATGGGATGGGATGGGATGGGATGGGATGGGATGGGATGGTGGGATGGGGTGGATGACCCAATTGCACAGACACTCCCCCAGCCTGGGGCCCCATGGGGAAAGCAGCCACAGCCCTGCTCCTCCACTGCTCCCAGGGCAGCAGCATGGCCAGGAAATCTGGATTCATAACAAAAAAAAAAAAGGGATTACTCTGCCTGGCGTCTGCATTTCACCTTCCGCCCAGCAAAACCATCCTCCTTTGCAAGGACCATTAATTATTTAGAGCAATGAATTTTTCAGCAGAAAGGGGTCTTGTGAAGCAGGCTGGTTCCTCTCTTGTGTGAAGCATATTATTTTTAATGATCTAGGTTCTCCTTAATTGTGGTGGCTCAAATCCCCTAAAAACTCACAGTTCCTGCTGGAAACAAGTGATGAGCTGCTCCGACTGTTAATCCCTGTGGAGAAGTGTGAAGGTCTTTTTCAGGACAGAGTGACAGGAAGGAGGCACAAACAGGCTGGGTGCAGGTGAGTTAAACTGGCAGAAGAGCTGGTCTGGTTTGGGAGCTGCCAAGACTGAGGGGTCTCAGGGCTGGCAGCATCCTGATGTGCACAGGGGTGGCCAAAACCCCACAAATCCAACAGGCCCTGGCCCTTGGGAATAAATGGGAGAAGATTCGTGGGGCCAATAGGTGAAGGGAAACGGTGAGGTTTGGGTTCTGCCTTGTGGGCCAGGAATGCTGAGCCACTCAACAGCTGCCAGGCAGCTCCTGGGACAAAAGGGGTGACAGCAGAAAAGGGCACACCACTGCTCTTTGCCTGGCTCCCACATTCTGCTGGCTGTGTGCTGACATTACCTGCCAAAACACTGCATATGCTCTTGGAAACCAGAAGTTTTGCTTTTGTCATAACCTTCCCATGGCCTCAGCTGGGAATTTCCCAAGTGCTCCTGCCCTGTACTGGAGTTGCTCCTGCAAAGATCAAAAAGCTGCTTTCAAAGAGAAATAATAAGGCTTAAGTTTGAAGAAGTCCATGGAGCAAAGGTACCAAAGAATAGCAGCTGCAATTCTCTCCTTCCCACTGTGCAGCACCTCCTTCTCTCCTCCCTGTTTGTGCCTGTTGCATCTTGAGCAGAAAGGAGAGGATGCAGGAAACAGATGCAAGGGCTGAAACCCAAAAATAGACAGGGTGGGGAGGAACAGCAGGGATGCAGGAGGCTCAGGCAGGGCAGGAAAAAACCCATTTATCCCAGTAAAGAGCACAGCTCCCAGTGCAAACCCTGTTGGCTGCCCAGCCTTGGGCATTGCTGACCCCTGGCAGTGCCAGGGAGATGCCCCCAGGGAGGCTGTGAGCAATCCTGCCTCTGCCATGCTGGGAAAAGACATAAAACCATGTCAGATTTTCTGCTCCCACTCCCAGGGAGATTAATTGTTTATCCCCAAACAAATTAATCGTCCCCTGGTGGGACTGTAAATATGCCTTTATGTAGCGTAATAAATTCTGATTAACAACAATCCCCTGCCTGTTTTTTAGTATTTTACAGGTCTGACACATTCCATGGCTGGGCCATTCACTTAGCAATAAATCTGCTGAAGATGTTGTTTCATTCACCAGAAAAATCAAAATTAAAATGTCACTTAATGGCCATCCTGAGAAGAATTCCTTAATTTCCCTAATGAAAACTTTGTAAAAGTTAACTCATCTTTGAAAGCCAGCATTAAAGAAGGGAGGGGGAAGGAAAAATAAACTCTCCAGTCCAGTTTTTAGTGCTGAGAAACACTACCTGGTGTTTGGTTCAGCAGAGATAAACCAAGCCAGCAAAGCTCCTGCCATCACTATGAACTGGGTCATGATGCACATCAGTTTATTAATGCAATTTATTAACTGGACCATCCCCCATCAGCTGCCATCCTGGATGGGGTCTGTGGTACCAGAGCAGCAGGCTGAGGGCCAGGTTACAGACTGCTGGGGTGTTCCAGCCCTGCTCAGATGCCTCAGCATCTTTGGAAGTGGAGGCAGAAAATAAATGCCCTAAATAACTGGGAATAAAGCCACAGGCTCAGTGAGGAAAAGGAAGTGAAGGTCACAGTGTGTCTGGCTTTTTGGGGATATCTGTTGAGAGAAAATATCTATGAAACCCCAAATGGAGAAAGTAGAGATGTAAAGTCAACTGTAAGAGAAGTGATGACAAAAAGAATCCAACCATTTTCATTTTTAAATGCAACCCTTTCCTGTCAGAGCTCTGTGTGATCAGACATTCCTTATGGGAATCTTTTGGGGTTAAACCTCTGCTGCACCCGCAGAGGTAAAAACCAAACGGACACCGAGATTTTAACCTTGTTAAAAACCAAATCAGGACGGAGGTGCCGAGTGGGGAGCTGAGCTTGGGGAACGCTGGCAGCAGCCGGAGGATGCCGGTGCCTCCCGTGCCTTGTCCCGGGCAGGGCTCCGGGAGCTCGGCAGGAGCAGAACCCGCCGGGGTGGGCGGGTGGAGCCTCGCAGCTCGCTCCTATTTCCCCACTCGAGGCACAGAAACAAACATTCGCCATCTGGGCGGCATTCGAGCGACCGCCAGGAGAGGATCCCACACATCCCCGGCTTCTCCTCCGCGGCAGTTCCCTTCCTTTGGGCGCCATCTGAGCGCTTTCTCCCGCCTGTTTGATCTTCCCTCTCCACGCTGCTCGCAGAAAATGCCACCCGTGCCCAGGGGCGCTGGGAAGTGCCCGCTGTGCCCGGCCCCGGAGCGGGCAGCAGCGCAGAGCCCCAGGGGCGATGTCCCAACAACAGCTTGGGATGTTTTGGGCTGAGCCACAGGGTGCACAGGAGGCTCCAGCCCTCGTTTCTTCCCCTTCAGCTGCAGGATTTGGTGGATTTTGGTGCCCACAGCACAGCATGCACAGGGGGTATCTCTCCCCAGCCCAGATTTAGCTGCACCACCTCCACTACAACAAAGCTCAGCCAGTCCTGGCCTTCCAGGCAACTTTTGTAATTCCCAGCTCACCAGCATATTCAACAGAACACCAGAGGGGTTAATGCCCAAACTGATCCAAGTAGGGGGGAGGAAGGCATTTTTTTAATTAGAGAGAAAATAAGGGACAGATAATATGTCTGATGAATTATGGCTGTCTCTCTTTCACTGCCCTTGCATCTGGGGATGCTGGAAAGCAGTTCCTAATGGCACTGCTTTATCTAAGAGGATGATGGATAGTAGTGAAAGACAGAAAAAAGGGGAAAAGTAAGACATTAGCACATCAATGGTGTGCCTGTGACCTCCATCAAGGGATTCCAACCAACTTAATGAAATTTTAATTAGACAGCAAGCAGTGCACTGTGCCGGGTACCCGACCAGCCCTTCTTCCCCTCCCTGTGTCATTATCCTTCCCTGGGATTAGCCCTTTCCTGGCCGGGCTCACCGTGGCCAGCGAATGCCCCTCGAGTCACCCCCTTGCCCATCTGGCTCCTCACAAAGCCGGAGGAGCCCGGGCAGAGCGGGGTCTGCAGCCTCGGGAGGAGCAGGGAGTGTCCCACTGCCAAAATGTCCCTGCCAGCCTGAGCCAGACTCTGCTCTGGGCCCTGCAAAGGGGGAATGCAGCATCAGAATGGCTCTGCTGTGCCCTTCCCGAGGTGCAGGGCTCGGGATTTGCTCTTTGAGGGGGGATACGTGGGCAGGTGACCCCTGTGACCTGACTGTCCCTGTCAGGAGTGGCCACAGCTCAGCTGAGCCCGCTGGCCCTGCAGCCCCGGGCTGACACCACCTCTTTGTCCGAGCAAAGCAGCTTCCCTCTCCCTCTGAGAGCAGGGACAGAACTAATCCTGAGAGCAGCCTGGCTGCATTTGCAATCAACCTGACCTCCCAGGGCCCATCATTAAGCTGGTCCTGCCTCAGCTCCCCTTTCAGCCCAGCTTAGCTGAGAGCAGGCTGATGAGTCCCAGTGGTGGTTTGTGACTTGGGCACTGAAACGTGGGGCCACAGCCCAGGAATTACAGGTTTCCCCAAAACCAGTGCCATTAATGTAGGTCAGAAAAGTCTGGGTGGCTGATGAAAGCAGATAAATCTGCTCTGGGGTAATGTGCATGAAGGTGGTGATGTCAAGAATTCCTGACACTCAGCGCTCACAACTCTCGCCAAGGTTGTGTAAGTGCAATTAAAAATCAAATGGACTGGCAGACAGAGTCTGGTCTCTTGGGAAGTTCTTAGGATGAGGAGCTAAAAGTTGATTTCCTGATAATCCCAAGTTAATGTGCTGGCCTGATCAGACTCTGCCTGAGAGGCAGCACACACCCGAGGCCCTGCTTGGGTCACACTGCTTCTCTCCCTGATTCCAGAGCCTGTGCTAGAAGAGGAGGGACAGATTTTCCACAGAGTGACACATTTCTTCCCATCTCCATGAGGACCCCCCAGATGAGGACCCCCCCGTGCTTTTTCATGGGATCAGGACTGCTGATCTGCAAACCTGGCCCCAATGGGCAAACCCCAGATGACACCAGGGACCCAGGGCTGAACTGATGCAGTGAGAAACCAGCAGTGAAGATTTAATAAAAGGGTAAGCAGGTTTATTGTACATTTACTAAGCTTTGCTGAATCAAGTCCTGCTTTAAAGCCCAGGAAAGACCCACTCAAGGAACTGCTGGGGTTGGGCAAAGCCTCTCCCCTGTCCTGAGCAGGTTATTCTGGGCTCTGCTCCAGCATGGCATCACTGGCTCCATAGGCAAATGGTCCATGTGGCTTTAACCTGAATATCATGGGCTGATCAGCTTCTTTGTTATTTTAGATTACATGCTTGGCAAAGCCTGAAAATAATTGGAGACTATCTGGAAAAATAAAAATAGAAATCTGAAATGTGGCAGCAGTAGCTTCCCAAGTGCAGCACTGAGACAGGAACCCATGAGCCAAATGCTCCCACTGAAAGAGAAAATAAATTAGCTGAGGATGAAGCACTATTTTGCACGTACACAGTGATCTGGCACCAGGAAAAAGAAAAGTCATGAGAGGCAATGAAACCACTCAAAGCTCAAAAGTTCACCTGTTCTTGTGATTTGTCCTCCCAAGAGCAATCCCCTCTCCCCAGGGTACCTGCACACCTTGGGATGTCCCTCTGCAGCCCTCACAGCTCCAAGTCATCCCACAACAGATCCTAAGGGCCTCACTCACAAATTGGCTGGGCAATATCACCATCACCATCCTTTCTTCTCTCTGGCTCCAGCCAAATCCTCTCCAGTTTCCATCAGCTCCTGCAAGGTCTCAGCCTGTCCACACCATCTGCAGCCATCAGGGATATTTTATTATATTCCACCCTATCAAGTAACCATCATGATGCTGAGCTCAGTGCAAAGCCCAGCAGCACTGACAGGGTTAAATTAAAGGTACCCATGATATTAGAGAGCTGCAAAGTAATTATGAAAGGGAGCAGAAAAAAGCCAGCAACTCTAAGCAGACATGAAGGCCCTCTTAAGAGAAGAAAGGCATGTTAATTAACCTCCAGACATGATTCAAAGCATCATTTGTAGCACGATTAACATAATCCCCCAAGTGCACACACAACTGGCATTAACGATCATTTGCGGACTGAACGCTCCCCCACCCTTCCACAAACCGGAGCAGGGAAGCACGGGAACAGCAGCGAGGAGACAGAAAGGGCCACGGTCCCCAGGGATGGGCATCCCCAGGGTGGGCACGCACCCAGGTGAGCTCAGCATCCATAAAGGTGTGCTCAGCACCCCCCCAGATGTGCTCAGCATCCATCCAGGTGTGCTCAGCATCCACCCAGCTGTGCTCAGCATCCCCAGGGTGGGCACGCACCCAGATGTGCTCAGCATCCATCCAGGTGTGCTCAGCATCCCCAGGGTGGGCACACACCCAGGTGAGCTCAGCACCCACCCAGCTGTGCTCAGCATCATCCCCAGGTGAGCTCAGCACCCTCTCCAGATATGCTCAGCATCCCCAGCTGTGCTCAGCACCCTCCCCAGCTGTGCTCAGCACCCTCCCAGATGTGCTCAGCACCCTCCCAGGTGTGCTCAGCACCCTCGCAGGTGTGCCCAGCACCCCCAGATGTGCCACCAGCTCCACTCTAGCAGAGCTCCTGAGCCCCGCACCAGCTTGAGCCGCCTTTGCCCCCGGCAGCCGCAGCTCCCTCCCTCCTGCAGCAAACTCCACTTGAGCAAACGCTGGAGGCTCCTTCAGGAGCTCCCGCATTCCTGTCCACCTTCGGCTTTCATTTAAAGAGAGAGCTGCCCATCAGTTCGTTGGAGAGATTGAAATGAACGTCACGGCTCTGAAAGCAAAGAAAAAAGAGCCGCGATTTCCCCATCTCTCCAAAACAGAGAGAAATCTCCTGCTTGCACTCGGACGGGGTTCTCGGCACTCGGCTCCGCCGTGCTGAGCACCGAGGCGTGCGGGCTCGGAGGCTGCTCAAGCAAGAAAGCCAAAGCTGTCGCCTGCCTCAGCAGAGCTGTCAGGACTATTTTATTACATTCCAGCCCATCAAATAACCATCACAACAGGTATTCTGCCCCTCCTCATGGCAGAAAGCTGGTGAGGGAGCACTCTCCTCTGAAAGAGTCTGCACTGGTTGTTCATTAATTATTCGGGTGGTATTAATAAAGGTGACACGGACATGTCACCAAAATGCCCTGCAAACTCCCCTCAGTGCTGAGATTATTCATCTCTTCCTCAGCCCAAGCTCAGGAACTCAGAGACTTCGTGCGACATTTTATTCTGGATCTCAGTGTTTTCAGAGGCTGAAGCTTGTTCAAATGAGTCACTGCTGAGCTTCCTTCTTATCTTTAAAGTTTGTTATTACTTGGAAGTGTTTATCTGCATCACATTTGCAAAAACATCTGAACAAAGGCCAGCCCATGGAAACAAGAGCATTTTTGCACCTTTTTATATAAATAGTTAGGAGTTTATACAGCTGGTTCTTTTCTTTGCAATTCACAATATTTGTCTCTAATGCCAATTTTAAAGACCGTGATGGGATTTAAGCAATCACACGCAGACCTGGTGTCCTGGGAGAGATAACAGCGCAGCTCCATGGCAGGCTGAGAAATCCAGCTGCTGTCAGACACCCTTTGTGCCCGGCACAGCCCCGAGCTCCGGGATGCAGCCCCGCGTTGGGGATGCTGCCACACCGTGACCTGGAGCGAGTCCAAGCCCGTGTGTTCCGAGCAGAGGCAGGGATTTCACACTCACAGCCTCGGGGTAAGGATGGAGGGAGAGGAGGGAGGAAGGACGGGGCCAAGCGGGCGGTGGGTGCCGGGGCCGGGCTTTGTGCGCTCCCTGCACACACCCAGCGTGACAGGCGGCTCTTTGTCACCTCGGGACACCACAGCAGCCCCGGGCCCCATGGGGCGAGCGGGGGGGCCTGGGCCTCCTTCCTTCCCAAAACCTGGCGCGGGCATCACCCCGGGTGGCCGGGCAGGGGGACAGCCCCGATCCCCCACATCCAGGCTCGATTTCTGCATCCACGTGTCCCAGGAGCAGCAGTTTCAGCCACCTCCCTGCACAGCAAACTCAGCCGGGAGTGATGCTCAGCGCCCCGCTGGGAAGCACAGAAACCTCTCCGGCTTCCCCGAGTCCCTCCCGCACACCAGCAGGAGCGGGGGGATCTGGGGCCCCGGCAGGGCGGGGTGGCCGGGTCAGCCCCGCGGTCGGCCCCCCTGAGCACCACGCTGGGTCCACGCCGCACCCCGAGAACAGCCCAGCATCCCAAAGAGAGATGAGACCCCACAGGGATCTCGGGATACCCGAGGGGTGCTGAGGAGATGCTCAGAGGCAGGACGGGCGGGATGCAGAGGGTGGAAGGGATGCTGGAGAGAGCACGGGGAGATGCAGAGGATGCTCGAGGGCAGCTGCGGGATGCAGGGGATGCCTGGGATGATCCGGGCAGGATAGGGATGCTGGAGCAGCTCTGGAAGACAGGACAAGGGAAGCTGGGGTGATGACAGGAGGATGTTAGGGGCGTGAGGAGGACAGAGAGATACTGGAGAGCCGGAAGCAGGTCTGGGGGGAGGCCAGGAGGTGATGGGGTGACCCCGGGGAGCCCAAAGCAGGCAAGGGGGGCATGCCGGGGAGGTTACGGGAGATGCCGGGGAAGTGATGAGGGATGCCGGAGCGCCAGAAGCAAACACGGGTGATGCCGGGGAGGTGACGGGAGACGCCGGGGAGTCCAGGGAAGGGCAGGCGGGATGTCGGGGAGCTGCCGGGAGATTCCCGGGAGAGGCTGTGGGGGGTGCCGCGGCGGGGAGGCGCTCACCTGCCAGGAACCGGAGGGGATGTCTCCGAAGCCGCCGGGGCCGGCGGAGCCGTGGCAGCCGCGGGGCGGCCCGGCGCAACGCCAGAGCAAGCCGAAACCGGCGGCGGCTCGGCCGGGCGGCAGCAGCCAGGCCGGCGAGAGGAAGGCGGCGGCGCAGGCGGCCAGGAGGCCGGCGGAGAGCAGCGCCCAGAAGCAGCCGACGCCGCTGCACATGGTGCGCCGGCGGGGCAGGGAGCCCGCGCCCCGCGCCGCCCCCGCGCCCGCCACCGGCACCGGCNNNNTGCGCGCTCCCTGCGCGTTCCCTGCGCGCTCCCTGCGCGCTCCCCGCGCCGCCCCCCCCGCGGGGCGCGGCTGAGGACGGGCGCGGTTGCGACACCCGCGGCGGGCGGGGGGAATCCGGGGCGGGGGAGCGGGGTCACCTCCCGCCCGCTGCTCGGGGGGCTCACGGCGATTCTCCGCCCGCTGCAGCGGCCCCGAAAGGGTCGGGTTGTTTGTTGCTGCGGTCAATTAGCGGCGGTATTTTTAACCCTCCCTCCGCGCCCGCAGACGGCGATGCTGCGGCTCCGCTCCGGCAGCTCTCCCGGACGCGCGTGGGGAAGGCGGGTGCGGGAATTCCGCGGGAGCACCGCGCGGGGGATTTGAACCCTCCGTGGCAGGGAGGTCTCGGATTCGGGGTCTGCCGGCTCGGGCTGTGTTATCCTCTAATCCCGCAGGTTTCTCCAAGGTGTTGGAGGCAGAGCGGCTGCCCGGGAGCCTGCGCTTGCTTGAGGTGTAAAAGCTGCGCCTCCCAGTGCAGATGGATTTTTGTAACAGTCATTCTAAAAACTTCACGGATCAGGTTTTATTCCTGCTAAACCTCACGGTGCCTGTGAAGCACGGATTGATGTTTTATGTTCGTGCCTCGCAGATCTTACGGGTTTTTTCGGTCTCCAGCGGTCCCACGTCCATCAGCCGCATAAAGAACCAGATCCTTTTCAAAATGTAGCAAAAAATGCCTTTATCCTGCGCTAATGTCCTCGGGCGTGTTTCGGGCACTTACTGCCGATAGCGCTGAAACAGGTAAAGACATTTGGGCAGCTTTTGGTCCAAAAAAAAGGAGATTTTCCTTTAGCTCCAGGACGCGTTGGTTGGTGTTTTAAGCGCAGCGCTTGGAGAGGGCTCCGCGTCCTGGGAAGCCCGTGCGGATCCCGGCAGCACAAGCCGGGGGCTTGGCACCCTCTCCTGGTGCGCGCCCGGAGTGCTGCGGCGGCGATGGCAGATCCGCTCCTGCCCCGGCAGCGCTGCGGCTCTGTCCGCATGCAGCCGCTGGGCTTCACGGGCCTGTGTCTGTCTCCTGATTTCACAAATGCCGCTGATCCTGCTCCTCCTGTGGCCTCAGGAAAGTTCTGAAGGGACAAAATCACACTCAGCCTTGTTTTTCCCCCCCATATCCCTGGTTTGAAGAAAGACCCGACTGCTGTCATCGCTTGTTGTACTCCCTGAGGCATCTAGAAAAGCAAACGGTGGGATGGGGGGAAAGAACGGAGAAACAAAAGGTGGTGTTAAAATAAATTATTCTTTTCCAAGTATTTATGATGCCACAGAATGGCAAGAACGCGGGGAAAGCACTGTGGATTGGAGAAGGGGCATCCGAGGTGAGTCCCCCGCGGTGCCGCCTGGGCAGGTGGAGGTGCCAGCGAGCCCCTTTGCCTTCCCCAAGTCAGGATCATTCCAGAGTGGCTCCAGCCCTGCAGAAAAGGCTCCGTTCCCGCAGGAGCAGCCGCGGCAGGGCTGGGAAGAGCTCAGGACCTGGAGAAGGGGATTTTGTGCTTTCTGCTTCCCAGAGCTCTGCTGTCCAGCACACCTGCAGCAGCAGGTCACCAACACTGCTCTTCTTGCTGGGAGTGAACCTTTTTTTTTTACCTTTTTACCCCATTTTACACTTCAGACCTCGAGTTTTAACTCACCACTGGGAGTCAGGCAGACTCTTCACCCCGTGCTTGAACAAACCTCCCTCCCTGGGAATGTGCCCCGTGGAAGGAGACAGGGAGGAATTGCAGTTTTAATAAAAGCAGTTAATTTTCACCAGGCTGGGACGTGGGAGAATTCCCTTCTTTGAAATGCTCAGCACAGGTACCAACCCTCCTGTTCCCATGAGGTTCATGGACTGAGGTCAGCCACAGCCAAACCTGCCAGGAATTTTGTGTGTGCATGCAGACACTTGCTTTCCCATTAAAAACAAAGAAAAGAAAAGAAGAAGTAAAATACAAATCTCTAATTGAAGGTGCTGTGAGTTTCTGTGCAAAGGCATTTTGACTCCTGATGTGCCCAGGAATTTTGTGTGTGCATGCAGACACTTGCTTTCCCATTACAAAAGAAAAGAAGAGAATAAGTAAAATACAAATCTCTAATTTAAGGTGCTGTGAGTTTCTGTGCAAAGACATCTTTGACTCCTGATGTGTTTAGGACATTATTATTTATTCCAGAGTAAGATCTCAGCTGTTAAAATCCTTACTCATATAATTTTCAGTATTTGTGTTCCAAAGTAGTTAGAATTCTATATATGAGAGAGAATCCCAGCATCATGGGAATAAATGGACTGTCCCAAAGATGGGAGAAATGGGAATGGCCTCTCATGTGTGTTACATTTGTGCTTTTGTGCTGTAATTGAGCAGAGGAGTGCCCTGTGATTAATTATCAAAGGCAACAAAGTCTTGTCCTGCTTTATTATATCTGCCCAAACACGAGCATTCCATTCAGATCTTTTCAGATATTAAAAGTTTACTTCTTTTTCTAGCTGTGGAGAGGAAAAAATCAAGCAGTGAGACAGCTTTTTTTTTTTTTAATTTGAATATTTTCATTTAGGGAGGAGTCCCTCAGCTTCTCTGACGTTGGCCAACCCATGTCCTGAAGTCATATTTAACTGATTGCTCAGATAATTAAACTGTCATGTTCTGTTAAAGACTCCAGCACCTGCTGTCACTCACACTTCCAGTTCACATCCAGGTCCAAGGCTGGGTGAGCAGCTCTGGATTGGAGCTTCAGCCCGTCTGAATCCCAAAAGTGAGAGAAAATTTCAGTCCAGGGAAGGTAATGAATGTCAAACTCTTGTGTAAATCATTGCATCCTTCTTCAACCCCCATGTATACTCTGAAGCCCCAGAGGCCTGGGTGCAAAGTTTTTGGCAGAATATGTTAATTTAGTGTTCCCTGAGTCACCCCATTCTTTCCAATTTGCTCATCTTCGGAATGTTTCAGTCTATTAGCAGTCTCTAAGGTTATGTGCCAATTAAATAATTCCATTCATTATGCAGAAACCATATAGAATAGTTCATTATGCTCCAGCCAGCCTCTGGGCATGTGTACAAAACTGTATCAAAGAGCATCAGTTAACAAAAATAATATCAAAAGAGAAAATGCAATTGCTACAGGGTGTTGATCAGCGGCACCATCCCGCCCAGGAGACAGCTCCATCCCAGCCCTGCAAGATCCCCGTGTACCTTTTATGCCATTTACAATTTATGAGTCTTAATTACTGAGTGTTTGTAAAGAGCTTTGGAATGCTCGGATGAAAGACAGCGCAGAAACTCAGGCAATGATTGTTAATTACATCATTTTGGCACGGCTCAGGAGCAAGGGCAGGACAGTTACACGGCTCAGGGTGACACTGCATCGATCCGGGGTGACAGAGCTGCCCTCTGGCTCTGTGCCTCAGCTTCCTCACACACTAACCAGAACTTATCATCACAGTGTTTACAGAGTGTTTGTAAAGCTTTTAGAGCAGAGATCTCCTCATCAGATATCAACCTAAGCACCGTGTCATGGTGACAAACATCCTTGGCAGGCGAGGGAAGAGCAGATTTGCCTCGGGAGGGTGATTAAGAGGATTTTTGTGGCAGGATTCGGGGCGCAGACGGAACTGACTTATGGGACAGCGATTCCGCAGGTGGCAAGCGGCCCGGCAGGGATTTCTGGCTGTGCTGGACCCGGGCTGCCGTGGGATGGAGGAGCTGCCGTGGGATGGAGGAGCCGCTGTGGGATGAAGGGGTTGCTGTGGGATGGAGGGGCTGCTGTGGGATGAGGGAGATGCTGTGGGATGAGGGAGATGCCGTGGGATGGAGGAGCCGCCGCATTCCTGCACAGCCAGGCCCCACACGGCGGCAGGACCGGGGCCGGCACTGCAGAGCCCTCACACCCCGGGCAGGGCTGTCCGTGTGTCCGTCCGTCTGTCCGCCCCTCTGCTGAGCCCCCACGGCCGAAGGGGACATTTTGGGACACGTCCCTGAGGTCTCTCTCCAGGGTACCTCGGCTCTCACGGCCCTGCACGGCGGTCGCCCGCCGTCCCCTGCTTTCGGGGCTCTCTGCGCCCTGCTTTTGGTGCCCTGTCCCCTGCCCTCAGGGCTCTGTCCCCTGCATTCAGGGCTTTGTCCCCTGCATTCAGGGCTCTGTCCCCTGCCCTCGGGCTCTCTGTCCCCTGCATTCAGGGCTCTGTCCCCTGCCCTCGGGCTTTCTGTCCCCTGCCCGCGGGTCGCTCCCTCGCTGCCGCAGCGTCCCCGGGTCACCCGTGCCCTCAGCCAAGATGGCGGCCGGCACCTCACGCCGCCCCGCGCCCCCCGCCCTGATCAAAGATGGCCGCCCCGCTTCCCGGACCCCCGCGGGCTCTTTGCCCTCACCCAACATGGCGGCCCCGCCCGGCCCCATTGGCCGGTATGGGCGAGGCCGGGGCGGCCATGTTGAGTGCGGCCGCATCCCGCCGTGCCGCGCGGGCGGCGCTGCCGGAAGCGGGCGCGGGGCCGTTGTTGACAACATGGCGGCCGCGGGCGCCGCCGCGGGAGGAAGAGGCGGAGGGAGCGGCGGCGGCGGGCGGGCGCAGCAGCCTCATTCATAGGACCCGGCGCGCTGCCTTCCCTCCCTCCCGCCTTCCCCCGCCCCGGCGGCCGCCTCGCCCCCTCCCCGGCGCTATGTCCTTCTTCAGGCGGAAAGGTAGGGGCACCGCGCCCCGCGAGGACGCGCGGGCCCTGAGGAGCGGCCTCCCCGCCAGTGACGGTCAGTGCCGGGGCTGTCTTCCCGCGGGGGGGGCTCGGGGGGCTTGGCTGCGGCCCCCGGGCTGCCCGCGGTCCGCACGGTGACCGGGCGGGAGCGGGCTGTGGCACCTCCCGGGCTTCGTGCAGGGTTTGAGCCTCTGAGCCCTTTACGGGTGGTTTTTTCACAATGCTGATCTAGCCGGCTTTGTAAAAATTGTAAAGGGCTGAGAATGTACAGCAGCAGCTGAAGATGTCACTGAAAAAGAGACCTCATGGCACTGAGCTCTCGAAAGCAAAGGAGTCCGTGGCAGTTTATTCTGCAATGGATTTGGTAGGGAGCACAAGCTGGGAAATTCAGGGCTGCTGAAATATTTATAATACTCCAGCAGCACAAATGGGCGCAGTTTAAGTGCAGCGTTCTGAAGGCACTTTGTGCTCGTGCTGCAGGCAGGGCCCTGTGCTCTCAACCTGCCCTGCTGTGATTTGTGTGGTTTTTGTTGAAAGTGGCACCTTTTAGGAAGGGCCCCTTGGGAAAGTTCTGTTTCCTCGTGATGCTGCAGCTCGAGCAATGCAACCACTGATCTTCTGATGCAGCACTGTCCTAAAGGCTCTCTGGGTTACTGAACCCAAAATGCACATCCTGGGAGGCAAGGACGTGGTACCTGGGTGGTGGTGATGGCTCTCACATCCTCTGGATCTTGCTCAGCCAGAGCAGCAGCACTGAAAATGTCACTCTTTGGGGAGGTTAGTGCAGCAGTTCTGCAAGAAATGAGTCTGAGCTTAGCAGATCTGAAAAGCCTGGAAGCCACTGAGGACTTTGCAAGTGCCATAATCCTTTTTGGGGTGTTTATACACAAATGTTGGGCTGCAGAATGAAACTTTGATAGTGGTTATAAACTCTTCAAAAAGCGCTCCTGCTGCTTCATTGAGAATTGTGAGCTGAGGTTCTGTCCTGACGTGGGATCACAGGGACAAGGTCAGCCTGTGTGGAAACTTTCTCAGGGAGAAAGCCATGAAAGCTCTGATTATCTGAGAAGTGTAATTGAGGATCTGTGTTCCTTTGATTAAAGGATCTTTGGTCAGAGAGGCAAATCAGCACTAAATGCCCAAGAGAGACGCTGTGAAGGAGAGGAGAAAAGCAACCTTTCATCTGGGCTGTGCATAAAGCACTGCTCGGTGTGATCTCCGTTTTTAGGTGTGGCTTTTAGAGAAGATTTGAGCTGAAGCTGTGAGGAAAGCAGCACATTAAGGCTTAGGATAAAACTCTGGCCACGTGCAGGCCAAAATCCTACAAACACCAATGATCCTGGGGTGAGCTGTTGTTGTTTATGAGGATATCGCAGTAGGTAAAAATGAAAACTAATTTAAAATTAAACCGTAGCAAAGATCGTAAAGCAACTGACCTGTAGAAAAATCAAAACTGAAGGTGAAGTGTTTTTATAGCTTGGGCCTTAAAATAAAGGTCTGGCAGGCTGGGTTGGATAATGGGTTGAGAAATCAAAGTATAACAGGTGAGCTGGGTGCTCGAGGGCAGGTTATGAAACTGCTGCCGGTGGAACAGCTCATCCCTGGGGATATCTTGGGAATAACGTGCAGTCCCACAGCCTGGCTGACCTCAGCAGGATCTCGTTGTTTTTTGTGTGCTGTTGACACACTGTGAACGCTTTTTGAGTTTGTTCAGAGCATTTCAAGATGTGAATTGGAACTCTGGAACGTCACGTGCTGTTTGGCACCCTTTGGAATGGGATTGGAAATCTCACCCTCAGCCCTTGTGCTGTGGTTCCTTCTGGTTTCACGCAGGCACCACACAGCATCCGCTTTCTGGGGGAAGTGAAAGTGAATTCATGCAGTGAAACTTCACTCTGAAATTCGGGCTTGTCCTGGATCCGAGCTGATTCTGTCCCCTCCTGTTACTGTTGTCACTTGGTCATGCTCAGAGCTGCTGGGGACAGAAGCAGCCTGTGTGGAAAGGGTTGGGACACAGCCCTGGAGTTCATATTTCCAGTTGTAAGTAGGTATTTAGGGAGGAACTGAGTAGCTTGGAAAGAAGGAACAGAGGTATTTAAACTGAAAATAGGCTTATGGAGGGCTGATGTGAAAGCCAGGAATTGCTGTTGGTAGCTAGGGTCTGGTTTGATGAAGTATTGGAGTGATTTGGGAGAGATGAGAGTTCACAGAGGTTGATTTCTCTCCTGTCCATCAGCTGCAGTTATGTAAAGGCTGGTTACCCTCCTGCTGCACCGGCTGCAGGTCAGCCTGGAGACAATCCTCCTCTTTTAATGGTCACTCAAAGCCCTCTGTCACACAGTGTGCTCCCTGGCAGCTGGAATTTTCGAGCCCGAGCTGCCGATTTGCAGCCCTGCAGCGTTTGTGCTCGCAGGGGAGGCTGGCGGAGCGCTGCAGCCACCGGGCAGGGCAATTATGTAACCGGAGACCGGAGCTCTCCTCTGAAATATTTACCATCCTTAGCTCGGCATAGGAACCTTCGGGTGGGTTTTTGGGGTGTGTTTTGTGGTGTAAATGTGGGATTGTGCTGGGCTGTGCCTTGTGGTTACCTTAGGAAGGGCTCCACAGTCGTGGTCAGGGGTGACCTATTTGTAGTAATAATCCTTGCCTGGAGCAGCCTCCTGGAGGATCACATTCTCCAATATCACCCCTGCCGTCCTGTTTATGTGCTGCTTGGGCTTATTTATTTTTGTTTTGAACAGATCTCCTCCTTCACTTCCTTTAGGAGCTTCCTTTAAAAAATAGTAACATTTTTTAAAAAATAAATCCTCAAAGCGCTTTTCCATCTCTACTTTTTACACTGTTATCTCCCCATCAGTTGCTCACCCGGGGTTTCATGATGGTTAAGCAAGACTTTTTGGGAGAATGAACTGTTTGCAGGGAGTTTCCAGAGCATTTCTGTGGTACCCATCATGTGCATGGAAGCAGCTCCATGGAGCCAGAGCCAGCCCACATCTCCTCAGTGTTGGGTGTTGTGCTGCTCTTCCTGTAACACAAGGGAAATGCTCTTTTAAGGTGATTTTTTGTTCACAGAGAGCACCTGCCAGTGCTCCACACTTAAAGCACACCTTTCCCACCCTTCCCAGTTCAAACTGTTTATTAAAGTCACCCTGAATGTAGCTTTAATCTGTGGACAGCAAACATCTTCCTCCATGGAAATGTAACAGACTGTATTTCGTGAAATTTAATTAATGGGTGATAAGGTTTTGCTTTTGAAAGCAAGTCAGCAGAAAAGCTTTGAAAGCCTCTGTCAGCTACTGGGTGTGCAATTTAAATGAGAAATCAGTTTTAACAAAATTACAGTTTCTGTGTGCCTCTGATACTTGCAGATGTTGGGAATTCTATGTCCATTCTCAGGTGAATGCCATTAGTGACCCAAAATAGCATTAACATATTAACATTCTCCCTTGTATTTTACAGTGAAAGGCAAAGAACAAGAAAAGACCACAGATGTCAAAGCAATTAAAAGTAAGATCAAACTTTTGTCTGTAAATTCAGATCTCTGCCATCATCCACCATTTTTATCTTCCCCAACAGGATCATTCCTTACTCCTGAGCACAGATCTGACCTGTGTATATCAAACCCAAACCAAACCCAGGAATTAATTCTGTTTCTGGCTATTTATAGTAATTAATCTTTCCTCCTCCTCTTGCTGAATCTGTAGGTGCAGGAGGTTATTAAGTTATGTCAGGCATGAGCTTGAGCACAGATCTGACCTGTGTATATCAAACCCAAACCAAACCCAGGAATTAATTCTGTTTCTGGCTATTTATAGTAACTAATCTTTCCTCCTCCTCCTCTTGCTGAATCTGTAAGTGCAGGAGGTTATTAAGTTGTGTCAGGCATGAGCTTTAATTCAAAGTGTCACCTTGCAGTGGTTGTTCCTTATCCACCACAAATTGCTCCTGGAGCTCCTTGCTCAGGTGCATTGTCCTTTGGAATTTGGGAAATGCAGCTTCACTGTGTCTGATGTGCAGAAGAAGCTGCAGATTTAACTTTGATGGGGTTTGTGAGGCTGAAGATCCCAATCCTGAATGAGCCATTCCTTGCTGCTCTGTGCAGAGATCTTGCTGCTAAATCTCTTAGGAAAGTTGGTGGAAAAGAGATTTATAAACTGTAGGAAAACAAGCTTGCTGATCTGTCAGATTTTCTTGCAGTACTGAAAGGAGATGAGGTAAATGCCAGAATCTGATCTGTTACTTTCATACCCTCAGACAAAATCTTGTTTCTGTACTTGGTAATGTGTTATCTGCACATCAGGAGAAAATTGCAGGTTTTTTTCTTGGTGGTCTGTCTTTCAAATCAAATGCAGGAAGAATGAGCTGCATCCATTTCATAGCCCCACCTCACCTTTCAGTGCAACTACCAGTTATGGTGACCCTGAAAATAAAAATAAACTTGAAAAGTTGTAATATTGCACGTTGTGAGCTGCTGCAGCAGAGAGTACCTTTGTTTGACCCTTGGAGAGAGTAGAACATTTTTTTCCCAAATGTCCAAAATATAAAATTAAATCTAAATCTAATTGATAAAAGCCTGTAGCATCATGAGGAGTGTGGCTCTGGCTCTACACAAGTGATCTCCACCAATTTTCCCACTGCTGCCATCCCTTGGCCTTGGAAAAAAGGTATTCTCTCCATTATTGCTGGTATGAAACACCCAGAGGCTTTGTAAGGAGCAGCAAGTGGTGTCTTGATGTCCAATCCTGCAACTGCACAAACACTTGGCATTAATTTAAATGTTTCCATTGCTCCTGAGGTATCTGTGACAAATAAGTGTGAAATTGTCATCTGCTGTCATAAAATTGGGAGTAAAAATAAAGTGATGCAGCATGGAAGTCATGAACCCAAGTTGCCTGACACCTTGATGGAACATCCCTGGGAAGTGTTGAGCCAATCAGCTCATGTGATGTGCTTTATTTTTGAGTCAGAGGTGTAAGATGTCCCTGCATGGCAGCTTCCTGAGAGCTTTGGAATCTGCTGGGAGCATGTTTGGGGTTTTTTTCAGCTTTGTCATCAATTAACAATTAGCAGAGTTTTGTGTGAGGAAGTCCTTATTTGTTCTTTTTGAGCTCCAGTAGCCACTTGTGTCCTAAAACAGCTGAAGGGGTTAAGTTTATAACCTGGGTTTCATCAGAGGTATTTCCTTATTGCTTTTTTTTTCCTCTTGCAACCAAGCAGAAGCAACAAAAATATTTTTGAGAAATAACTCTTATTAAACCTCACTGATAGCTTTGTAGCTCAGGATTTTTTATCACAATTTGGCTTTCAAAAAGGCATGAAGATGGATTGGCAGGAGCATTGGAACTAAACTAAACTGTTGTCAGAGTATAAAGTTGTTACAGTAGTGGTTATCAAGGAAGCAGGAAGACTGAGGAATATTTCACATGTAAACCTAGACGTGGCATCTCTTGATTTGCTGCTGAATGAGGAAAATAGAGCTGGGTGGGAGTGAGTTTATTCTTGCAGTAATAAAACTTGTGGTCTTTAATCAGACCCTTGATCAAAGATGACACCCAGTGGTACAGTGAGGTTCTAATGAGACTGACTCTTGCAAGCTCCCTGGAATATTTAGGGGTGCTTAGCATTGGGCAGTGTTTAGCAGAGGTCTTGTTGTCCTTGTGCTTTAACAATTCCTGTCTTGATTCCAGCTCCAGTCCCAGTACATTCCCCTCAGAGAAGCACCAGGAATCATGCCTTGCTGGAGGCTGCAGGACCAAGCCATGTGGCCATCAATGCCATCTCTGCCAACATGGACTCCTTCTCCAGCAGCCGCACAGCTGCCCTCAAGAAGCAGCCAAGTCACATGGAAGCTGCTCACTTTGGAGACTTAGGTAAGGCTGTAAGAATGCCAGCTTTTATTGTTACTCTGTGTGTTCCTGGTGCACTCACCATCCCTTGGTTTTCAGATAAACACACAGGTAATAACAGTGTGGCTGCTGTTACAGTAGCAGCTGTGTAACCCTGGGAGGGATTTGAAGGGAGCAGACAATTCCTTTACTTGGTCACTGTGCTGGAATTGCCTCTTCACTTTGGTATCCAACCCCCACACGTGTGCTACAATAGGGACTCACTCCCTTTCGTGTTTTCCTTTAGGCAGATCGTGTCTGAACTACCAGGCTCAAGAGACCAAATCAAGCCTTTCCAAGACCCTTGAACAAGTCCTGCAGGACAGTGTAGCCCTCCCTTACTTCATCCAGTTCATGGAGCTGCGCAGGATGGAGCACTTGGTGAAGTTCTGGTTGGAGGCCGAGAGCTTCCACTCCACCACCTGGTCCCGCATCCGCGCGCACAGCCTGAACACGGTGAAGCAGAGCTCCCTGGCAGAGCCAGTGTCCCCCTCCAAACAGCAGGAATTGGCCTCCTCTCCTCCTGCTGCCTGGCTGGAGGAGAGGCTGGAGGGCTCCAGCCCTGACAGAACTGCCAGCAGCCAGAACCACGTGCGGCTGCCAGGGCGGGACAGCCACAGCAGCAGGGCTCTGCCTCGGGGCAAAGCAGAGCCAGGGACTCGCTCTCTTCCAGCTGATCAGCAAGAATCTTCCAAGCTTTCAGTATCAAATAGAAACAGCCCCTCCTCTGCACTAAAGGACTTGTCAGGAAAACTCATGAAAAGTAAGTGCTGTGTGTTCCCTTTGCTTGAAAAGGTGGGAAGTGAAGGTTTTTGTGCAGGGAGCTGCCTCAGTTGTCAGGTTCTTAGCAAGCCTGATGTGATGTTGCAAGGAAGAAAGTTTTATGTACCACTGATGTTAACTGATGCTGGTCAGTTTGAGCCATGTATTGTTTGACCTGATTAAAAATAAAAAAAACTGCTGAAGAGATTTCAAAATCATTGTGTACTCAATGAGCTTAGGTTGCTTCTGATCTTCCATGTGTAGTCATAAGAAATTGAGGGAACATTGCTATGTCCAGTTCTTCCTTCACTTGTCCCATCCCACCTTAAAAGAATTGCAGAAAGTTTGGATGGAGGGGCTGGGAATTGATAATTCACTTGCCATGGAAGGTAAATATACTGTATTACATAAAATGACATAAGTAGTGGTTGCAAGAGACTTGTGGAGATTTATGTGTGGAATGTACTGTTTTTGTTCTTGGATTTATTTGATAGAGTTCCTCCCCTTGTAACTGATTTGTTGTCATTTGGATTCCACCTCTTCAGAGGCTGCTGGAAGTAAGGATGAAATTCAAATATTTCCTTTTGGTAGAGAGCTACATGCACAGTAACATGTTTCTCTACTTTGCATCTACTCAGTCCTCCCTCATTTGTGCAAGTCTGCAGCCAAAAAGGAAACACTTCTTTCTTCACATTGGTTCCTTTTGTTTGCCCAACTGTTTCCTCGTGTTGCATCCCTTTCTCTTGCTGTTTGTCTTTCTCATGTAGTTATTTGTCATGTGCCTCCACAATACATAACTTCAGCCCCAAAGCCACTTAAACAAGGAAAATGATGTTTTAGTCATCAAAGCACCTCTGCTTTCTGATGTCTAAAAGGAATTTGAAAACACAGGGTCCTTACTGAGAAATCTGAAAAGAATTTGAATGTAATTTTTCCTTTCTTCCAGAGCAGAGTCCCAAGTCTCAAAAGATGATGTGTAAAGAACACAACTTGTTTGAGGCATATAATTTTAAGATTTTTTTTTTCCTAGTAATTCCTATATAATGCAAGTGATTTCTCTGTGATGAGAGCTAAAAATTGGGAATTTCACTTGCCTGAAAGCTGTTGCTTCTGGGACTATGGTGTGCAGCTGAGGAAGTGGGTTCTGCCTTGTGTGGAAAATTTGGAGCTGTGTTGTTTTAATCCATTTTAGTCCATGCTGGGTTTGCTGTGACCTGACTGGAGATCACACAGTCCCTGCAGCTGGTCAGGAGCAGAATATGAATATCCTGCAGTGAAAACATCACTGAGAATTAGACAGCTGCTTTTCTGAAGAGCAAACATTTGTTACTCACTCACGCCAAGGAATTCCAAGTTTGATTCTGTGTTTCTTCCCTGCAGGTATAGAACGGGATGCAGTTAGTACTTTTACCAAATATATTTCTCCAGATGCTGCTAAACCAATCCCTATCACAGAAGCAATGAGAAATGACATAGTTGGTAAGAATGAATAATTGCTTCCTCATTTCAGAGCTGCTCTGTCCCCATAAAAATGTCTCTCTAATATGTCACACATTTGCATTTATCTTTATTTTTATCAATTTTAAAGGCAGCCTTAAAAAGATAGGAGATTACAAGTATCAGTGGATCTGACTTTCAGCAGTGCTGTGAATATCCTCACAAAAACTTTCAGAGATTTTGTTTAAATTAGGGAAGGAATTCTTGGTGGTTATGGAGGGGATCCAGATGAGTCTCAATCAAATACTTTAGCCATGTTATTATTATTTGGCCAGCTTTGAAAGCTCTTTGCTCAGTCAGAACCAGCTGATTCTGGTGGATTTGAACTGCAATTTTTCATTAACCAGTCCTTGCTCTTGCCTTTCAGCTCCACCAGCCAAATCTATGTTAAAATTAACCTGGTCTTTCTTTGCAGCAAAGATCTGTGGGGAGGATGGCCAAGTGGATCCCAACTGCTTTGTTACAGCACAGTCCATAGTGTTCAATGCAATGGAACAAGAGTAAGTTGATGCCATGGTTTGGGTTCTTGTGTCTCTTGTCCTAAAGGTTCTGTTAAGAATGTTTATGGAGACATAACCATATCAGCTCTTTTTCTGTGCTGTATTTTATATTTGAAACTGCTCAGATCCCCTCCTCCAAATCCATTCTTGCTGAACTTGGCTGTTCACACTGTTGTGTTCTTTATCTCTTTCTTGTGCCATTTACAAACCTGCCCTGTTTCTTGCTTGTTTGGCTTTTATCCAACAAAAGTATCAGAGTTCTGGGCAAGAGCTGTTGGCTCTGAGGGTGCCCTGGGTGCTGCTGACCGTGGTGACTGATTGTCCCTGTGTCTGTGCAGGCACTTTAGTGAGTTCTTGCGGAGCCACCATTTCTGTAAATACCAGATCGAGGTGCTGACCAGTGGGACTGTGTATCTGGCTGACATTCTGTTCTGTGAGTCAGCCCTGTTCTACTTCTCTGAGGTGAGTGAAAACATTTGGATTTGCTTTTATATCCCTTTCTAGCAGATGAAAATAATCTGTTCGTTCCTTGATGGCTTAGGGTTGGATATTGGGCAGGAATTGTTCCCTGGGAGGGTGGGCAGGCCCTGGCACAGGGTGCCCAGAGCAGCTGTGGCTGCCCCTGGATCCCTGGCAGTGCCCAAGGCCAGGCTGGTTGAGGCTTGGGACAGTGCAATGTGTCCCTGCCCATGGCAGGGAAGTGGAACTGGATCATTTTTAAGGTCCCATTCTGCTCAAACAATTCTGTAATTCTATAATTCTAAATATAATAAAAAATCCAAGGTGTATTTTTTCTAAGAGAAAATGCATTGAACTTTTTCCTGCCCTTATGTAGAAGTAATTCAAGTGTTCAGACCTGTCCATTGTGTTGTGGAATGAGTATTTGTGATTTCCTCTCAGTTAGTGAGTGCTTCTCAGAGTCTCTTTGCTTTGTAGAAGCTTTGATATTATCATCTTGATCTTCACATTGTAGTGGCTGTAAAAACCTGAGTTACAGATAACAAATCATAACCAGTGCTGTGTGGAGAGGGCACCTTTAGTGATGTGATAGGTTAAATAAAAGATTTCCCAGTTTCAGGCTCCTGCACCTTTAAGGAATCAGCTCTTGGCATACTTGTCCTGACAGTCTGACAAGCTGATGTAGTTTGAAACTGCAGCTTGGGAAGCTGAGACAATGTGCTGAGCTCAGTGTAAGCTAAATGTAGCATGACAGTGGTGTTTCCTGTCCTAGGACAAGACAAATAGTTTTTTGGAAACTAAGTGTGAAAATAAGTATAGAAAAGAAATGTCAGAAGTTCTCTCTTTTTTTTTTTTTTCTCTCTCTTTTTTCCTCCAAGCAAGATAAATCTGTCTGAAACAGAAATTCAAAATACTGTGTCCTGGTGACAATTTTGCACCACTACTATATGGCCTATGTTTCTTCTTCTAAATGGAAAGAAGGAAGTTAAAAAAATATTAAAAGTTTCTTGCTAAGACTTCTTTAATCTCCTCTTTTTCTGATTTCCCTTCCAGTACATGGAGAAGGAAGATGCAGTTAATGTATTGCAGTTCTGGTTGGCAGCAGATAACTTCCAGTCTCAGCTTGCTGCCAAAGAAGGCCAGTATGATGGGCAAGAAGCACAGAATGATGCCATGATTTTGTATGACAAGTGAGGGAGTTCAACAATCTTTGTTTCTGTACTTGTGGTTTTGTGTTTGTTGTGCAAAAGGAACTTCTCTGCACTCTTGGGCCGGTCTGCTGAGGTGCATTTTATCAAGGTGGCTTTTGCTGTGTTTGCACACATGAAATGAATTTTTTTTATATACATGAGGAGAAATCCTTACAAGGATTCCATTCTTAAACATAATTCAGGATTTTCAGGACTTGATTGCTTGAGTTTGTTTGGTTGGGAAGTATCAAAGTTGTTGGGTTGTCATTTGAAAATGGAAGGTTTAAGCCTAGTGCAGATACAGCCCTGCAGAAAAACCTTAATGTTCAGATTCTGTTATCCATATAAAGTAGGCTGTAGAAACTCTTCTCACATGTACTAAAACCCAGCTAGTGTTTATTCTTAGTATTGTGAAATATTTCCTTTTTTAAGGAAGCAATCAGATCCTTTTTAATATCAGACTTTCAGGAGAGGAGCTTTCTTCCTGTACTTTGTGCTTCACTTCAGCAATAAGACAGCTGGGAGACAGAGAGCACAAGTGCTTCCAGGAAATGTTTGTTCTTAAGCTTAAGTGTGAGGCTCTACCACAACTTGAGTTATTACCCAAGAAGGAAATCATAATTGGAGAGGAAGCAAATGCTTCACTCGGGTTCATCAATCATTCCCCCATCCTTAAACTCAGTTTGCAAGGATGTGAGCAGTAGAGCCAATGCTGCTTTGGAGTTCTGGGTGTTTCCTGCCCCATTCTTGTTTCCATTCTCTGTTCTTCATCTGTGTTTCAGGGCAGGGCTCTCAGACTGTTTCTGGGAGGGGGTGTCTCACCTGTAGTCAGTGGGGACCAGGTGTGTGCAGAGTCTGGGGTGGGCTCTGAGCACCTGCAGAGCTTTGCAAATCCTGTTTGTGTTGTTTCCTTGCCCTGCCCAGGTACTTCTCCCTGCAGGCCACACACCCCCTGGGCTTTGATGACTCTGTGAGGCTGGAGATTGAGTCCAACATCTGCAGGGAGGGGGGGCCTCTCCCCAACTGCTTCACCACTCCCTTAAGGCAGGCGTGGACAACCATGGAGACGGTGAGATCCTTCTTCAGAGTGGGCTTCACACTTGCTGAGGGTGATGGGGGGTTCCATGGTGTGCCCTGATTTGTCCCATTCTTTACTGATTTCCTGTTTACCTGGGTAATAGAACAGCTTCAGGAAAATCTGCCAGACTCTTCCCCAACCTGATTTGAAGATACCACCCACTGGCTGCTGTTAATGCTCTGTTTGTCTCTGGTGATTATTGCAGTTTAATGGAAGTAACAGAATTTCCTCCCCTGTGAATTGCTGTCAACAGCTTATTTTGTATCTTTAGAAAATTTTCCTTCCTCTTAGTAGGAGTTGTTTGCAAGTCTAATACAAGTGCTGTGGTTAATAATGTAACTCTGGGGTACCCAGATACCAGAAATGAATTATTTGATTCTGGAGCTGCAGAGAATTGTGCACAGTGAAACAGAATAACTGTAAAGCCTGTTGGGCTGTCAAGCTTAAGTTTCTAAAGGGGAAAAAAATCCCCTGAATTTCAGTTCATTACTGGGGGATTTCATTAATAGGCAGTTGGGTTTGTTCATTTTGCAGCAGGATTAAAACTTAAAGCAATGCAGTTGTAAATCCACAACAATTCCATGCATGGATGCATTTACTTGTGTTCCATCTACACAAGGACTGAGATGTTTGTGTGCTCTTCTCTAACTATGCAGACCAGCCTTAATTAAAGAAGACTTTCTCCATCTCTCAGGTTTTCCTACCTGGTTTCTTGTCCAGCAACCTTTACTACAAATACTTGAATGACCTCATCCATTCAGTACGAGGAGATGAATTCCCAGGAGGGAACATTGCACTGAATATTCATGGCCCTGGTAGCTCTCCTGACAGTGATTCCATAGGGAGCACGGATGGCTCTGCCTCCCAGGTACCAGTTTGGGTTTTCTGTGTCAATATCCAAGTTTTTGCCCTGTAAGGAAAGACCATTCCACTTTCATTTAAAACCTGTGTTGTGTTAGGATGTGTTGAATCTTCCTGCAGCTCAGTTCTGTCAGAAGTGTCTCTGCTATTTGTTGTACCCAAAGCCTTGTGCTGCTGTTATTTCTTTACATCAGTGATGTCTTTATTAAGTTGCTACTTTACTGAAGACTTTTTCATGATGCCATAATATCTAAGAATGCCTGTTACTAGAAGTAACATTATTTTGTCAATACCATAGTTACAACTTCAGATGAAAATTGACTCTTGTGAATATGCTATCAAATTTAAATACAAACATGCTAGCTTTGTGTGCTCAGTTCTTTTAAAGTGCCAGATCTTCTGTCCTGAAGAGTAAACTCATTTCCAGGGCTGAAGGCATCAATCTGCTCAAACACAGAGCAGATTCTGGCTAACCTGTAACCAGGACAGCTTGGAAACTGCAAGCCCAGCTGAGAGCAAAGAGCCAAGCAACTGCTGCTTTTATTGAACTCTGCAGGGCTACCCTGAGCTTCAAACCCAGCTCCACACCAATGTTAGTCATGTCCTGCCTTTCCAGCAACTTGGAAGCTCTACCTCCTGCTTGTACTATTTTTAAACCTCCTAATTTGCAAGGAGGGAATATTCCTCCCCTAGCTGTGAAGTGAGGAATAAAATCTGTGTTCTTGAAGCCTCCTGCTGCTTGAACCTCTGAGCAGGAGGAACTGCTGGTAATTGGCTGGGCAATTTAGGAAATGAGGTGCTGCTTTCTGTGGTGTGCATTCCTGCTTGTCTGAATAGGAGAATCTCTGGGTCTCTGCATATTTTTGCATAAAGAGCAGCAGGAAAGGAGCTGCCATTGGTGCTCCTGTTCTGTGCTGAGGCAATAATGGACTGCTGTGTGTGGTGCCCTCCCTGCTGTTGCTCTGGTGTTTCCTTGGCTTTTTATTCATAATCTTGTATAAATACTTCAGGCCAGAAGATAAATAATTTGTTCTCTGTGCATGGGGGAGGCATCTGTGTTTGGGAATTGCTTACCAAGAGCAGGAGAGGGATGTTCCAGACTCACAACAAATGGTTTGTGAGCACACACGGATCTGTTGAGCTGATAATTGAGCAGCATGTGCTGACCTGGGCTTTGTGTCTTTGGCTTTGTCCACAGAATTTTATCATCCTCTGCTAACAACAATGTCCTATGAGTTGGGAATTCAAGGCTGTGTAGACACATTGATTCTTTTATACTCTTGCTTAGACACTTGATGGAGGTTTATCTGTGTTAAAAGCACTAAAATTGCAGTTTTGTTAAGAAGCTGGTAGTTATCTGCATTGGGCACTAATACTTAGAATTTTTATTTGTAGTCCAATGTCAAAAAGGCTAATGTTAAAATCCTGAAAAATTTTGATGAAGCAATAATTGTAGATGCTGCAAGTCTGGATCCAGAGTCTTTGTATCAACGAACATATGCAGGGTAAGGTTCATTTCAGTGTATTGTTTCCTTTCTGGTTACATGTTTCACCTCTGTTTCATTTTTGCTGTGTCCTCCTGCATGGAGAGTAGGCCTAAATGCAAGATCTTGGTCCATGTCTTAATATTTGACAGTAACTTTATTTCAATAGTGTGATTTAACACTCAGTGAATATTTCTTTGGCCAGGAAAATATTTCTAATTGTTTTTCCTCTTCCTCTTCGTTATTGTTCTTCTTTGATTCCAAAATGTAGCCAAGTATATAGCCAAACAGAGCTTTCCATAATGCCAGAGTTCTTTTGATCACCCATGTGGTTCCTCTCTCCTCAGGAAGATGACGTTTGGAAGAGTCAGTGATCTGGGGCAGTTCATCAGAGAATCTGAACCAGAGCCTGATGTCAAAAAATCAAAAGGTTTGCTTTGCTCTTTCTCTCCATTTCTGTAAACGTCTGCAGAGCTGCTCTCTTCCCTGCTGGAGTTAAGATAGGCAAAGTGTTTGACTCTTTCCAGATCTGTTTGAAGCCAAATAGAGGTGCTGTGGGGATTGGCCTGTACTGAGGCAAAACCCATCTCTGGCCCAGTTTCCTACCCAAATTCTGCTTTTCTGGTCCAGCTGGACTCCAGGAAGGATGAGCAGCCTGTGGGAGTTGGAGCTGTCAGTGGAACCTGGCAGGGATGAAAGTGTCAGCAGCTGAGCTGGTGATCAAACCTTCAAAGCTTTGGTCTTGAGATGAAAAAGAACTGCAGCTCTCCACATGCTTCCCACCCAGGCTGGGACCTGCTGCTGGTGCTGCTTTTCAGCTCTGGGAAAGGCTCAGTGTCCAAATGGCTGCAGGCAGTCCCTTGTCTTTGCTGCCACTCCTCCATGTGCTGAATGCCAGCAGAGCAAACCCTTCAGAAGGGGACAGGAATCAGCTTTGTGCCTCACTTTGCTCACATACCTTGCTTGCTGTTTTTATCTCAACCAGGGTCCATGTTTTCACAAGCAATGAAGAAATGGGTTCAAGGAAATACAGATGAGGTGTGTCCCCTTTCATGTTCTTCTTGTGACTTTACACTTCAGAGAAAGAAAGTATTGATGTTCTTAATCCTGGCTGTTATCTCTGAGTATCTTTTTGCTGCACCAAGAACAGGGAGAATGTGTGCTAAATATAATTTGATTGCATGTATGTGTGAAACTAGTTTGCTCTTTGCCAGTGCTTGCTGGTTGAACTAATTAAGTGTGTGCTTGCAGTCAGGGTTTTTCTTATTGTGGTTTTATATATCTATAAGTAGGGGTGGAAGTGCTATTTGATTTTTGGGGTGGAAGTGCTATTTGATTTTTATGGTGGAGTGACCACTGCACATGGATTCCAGGCTGCATTTTTCCCTCTCTGATTGGCTTGGACAAATCCCCAAGAGATAAATCTAAAATCTGCACTAGCTCTCTTGGAAATTGCATCAAGCCTGAAGTACAATAATTGAATTAACACTCTACTTGGACACCAAGTGCATTTCCATTGAGGGGGGATATTTTATACAGGTTATGGAGTTGTGAAGGTTACCCTGACTCCAAGGCTGTGCTGAGACCACTGTGTTTTTCTTTTAAGAACCTGAAGCTATCTGTGTTTTGGGCTGTGTTTTTCAGGCTCAAGAAGAGATGGCTTGGAGGATAGCAAAGATGATTGTCAACGACGTCATGCAGCAGGCGCAGTGTGAGCAGCCTTTGGAGAAGGTCACCAAGGTAGGGGGTGGAAAGGCTGCTGCCTTCATCTGGCTCCAGCCAGGCTGTGGGAGGAGCAGAGCTCTCACTTGCCTTCCTCCTGTGGCTGAAACCCACACTGGAAAATGTTCAAACCAAAGCATGAGAGAAAGAAAGGTTGGAAGTGTTTCGGCCTACGTGTGATGTAGGAATTTCTTTACAGATGCCTGTGCTGGTTCTCTTGTGCAAGTATTAAACTTGTCCTAGTTTGAGTCTACAAACTGCCTAATTAGTTGAAAGGGTGATCTGTGCTGCAGGATGAAGTGTAGTTCCTGACTTGAGTTCACACTTGCTGTGTCCTCTCAGTCAGTAGTGGCATTTCTGCTTGAAGTGTCAGTGAAACTCAGCAGCTGGGAATTTGTCTCATGGGGTGCTCTCATTTGCACAATTCTGTCTCCAGACTTTAAAAAGACACAGTAACCCTGTGCATAGGTTTGTGTATTGTTGCCCAGTGGCTGTGTTGTTGTACAGCCCATGTGCTTTCTGTGTAAAAAACTCCAGCTCTGAGGCAGCAGTTGGATTTTGTGAAATATTGGTGACAGCAGGTTACCAAGTTAATGTCTAGTACTTCTGACTTTCAGGCAGGTGAGTTTGTAAAAATTAACTTGCATTATGTTCAGTTATTGAAAGTAAACATATGCCAAAGCCCAGATTTTGGATCCAAATGGGTGGATCCATAGTTTCACTGTGGGAGTGGTTTCTTTCTAATAGAGCAGTAACATTTAAATGACTTGTATAATGACTTCACTTAATAGCTTGGCTGCAAATGATACAATTCCAGTCTGCCTGGATGAAAAGGTCACTCAGCACAGTATTTAGAAATCTCAAATGACTGCAGATGCTCTGGATTCAGTTAAGCAAATAATCAAAAGGTTGAGTGTGTTTGGATTGGGTTTGGGGCTTTTTGTCCCCCAAACTCAAACAAACCTGGCTTCAACACAAAATGTTTTTAAACACAAAATATCTTTCTATTGAACAGTTACCTTGCATGTTTTAGGGTAAAATGAACTGTTTTTCCCTTTTCCAGCTATGATTTTAGAAACTCCAGGACAGGAAATCTGGTTTTCCACTTTGAGAACGAGTGAACTTTCCCTATTGGTGGATTCTTTAACACAGCCAATAAAAACAAAGCACTGTTACTCCAACCACTGGAATCCCCCTCATTTCCAAGGAAGAATGGAAAAGAAGCAATCCTGGACCTCCACTGTAGAGAGTGAAGAAACACTTCTGCCTGGTGTATGTGGCATTCACAGTAATGATGGTTCTGAGATGAAGGTGCAGTTTACAAATGAGAAACTGTGATTGACTTCACAAATACTTGACCCTGTCTCAAAAAAAAGACTTTCAAGCAAAATATCTGCAATGGGACACAGAGGCCACAACAGAGGGGAAGGTTTTGCTGTAGTTTCTGGTTCTACTGCTTGTAATTTTTAAACACAGAATTGGAAGGGCTGTGGGGCAAATCCATTGGCAGTGAATGACCTGGGAAGTTCAAAGTTTAATTTTCCGTTACTTGAAATAGATGAGTATTCAACTGTAAGATAAATGTATTTTACTTCATAACTGCATTAACTTTGAAGGCAGTGTAAAAGGGTCAGGAACTCCTCCCTGCTGAGCTCCTACACCTGCACACACACACACATCTCCCTGCTTCCACCACGGAGCAGATCCAAGGCTGGTCCTGCAGCCCCTCTGGACCCTGCAGACTGCTCCACTTCCTGTCCTCACCATCCCACGAGCAAGGAAAAAAGGAATTGCTGCCGTTCTCCATCGCTTGTTGTCCTCCACCCAACGTAGGATCTAATTCCAGATGTTTGGTTTACAAAGAAAAACAGTTTTTAAATGACCTTTGGCCTTCTTCCTGACACTGTCAACACTTACCATGTTACACAGCACCTCTTTTTCTTTCCCCAGCAAATCAATTTTGCAGGGTAGCAGAAGTACTCAGTGTCTCACTGTTATGTTACTGCTGCATTTTTAGTATACAACACTTTCATTTTGGGTCTTTTTTTTTTTTTTTAACTCTAATGATTGCTTTTCTCCTCAAACTTGTGCAAAGGAATCACTACGCGAAGAACTCAAATCATTTCCAATGTTCAGAATATCTTGATTGACTAGAGAGTGTTATTCTGTTGCAATATTTGATTGTATAGAGACACACTGTATTGTTATGAAAAAGCAAAAAAGGCTGTGTATAGGTTTTTGGTACTATGTACCACCTCTTATTTCTCTCATACCCAAGCATTCATGTACTTAAAACATACTATATTTAATTGTGTTTTGATTTAAAATATATAAATATTAAAATTTGTGTCGATTTTCTGTTCTCATGGGGTTTGAAGTTACATGGGATGGGTTTTTTAATGTGAGTTTTAGGGGTGATTTTGCCCACGTTTCTTAATGGATTATGTTAATGGCAGTGTGGTGAATAAGATTAATTCTTAAAGTTGTTCAGTCACAGGACGTGGCAGAAGTTGGGCTGTGAAAGGTGTAAAGGGGCAAGGGTTGGTCCTGAAGTATTGAACCACACTAAACTCTTACCTGTTTTAGTGCACCCCTGCCTCAGTTTCCCTCCTGGGTAGGATCCCAACTAATCCTGGGCATGTTCAGGGATTAAAGCTCCCACATTTGGATATGGATATTACTCAGGGCTGCATTTCCTTAAACTAAGGGCCGGATTGAGCGTGAGAGGCTCGGCCCATGTTGGGTCGTTTTAGCATCAACCCCCCCGAAGTTTTGGACCCGCGGGAGTTGTCCCTGCGCGGCCTCGAACCCGCGGCCCCGGGGCGAGCGCGGCTCTCCCCGCCGGCCGCCAGGGGGCAGCAGCGCCGCGCTCGGGCGCTCCCCGCCCGCTTCCGGCCCACGTGGGGCAGGCTCGCACATGGCCGCGGTGAGCGGGACCGGCACCGGGACCGGGGTGGGCAGCGCCTGGAAGCTGCAGGGGTGGGAGTGCTGCGGCGCTGCGGGGTCCCCTCGCCCTCTGCTGGGGTTTCCCCGCGCGGCTCCTGCTCGGAGCGGGGTGTTTCTCCCTCCCACGGGCCCTACGCGGGGTCCCACTGTAGAGGTTCCTTCCCCCCAGGCGGGTGTCGCTGCCCGGTGGGATTCCCGCCGCTGAGCCCGCTGTCCCGCAGAACATGTCGCCGGACGGGGAGGATGTGCAGCGGCTCCTGATCCAGTTCCGCGATGAGGCAGGGGAGTGCCTGGGCTCGCCCTTCGACGTCCCGGTCACCATCACTCCGGACAAGCTGCAGCTCGTCTGCAACGCCCTCCTACAGAAGGTGAGACCCTCCCGAACTCCCCGGCACCCCCAGCCCGACCCGGCGCCGCCCCTCGCTGCCTCACCTGCCCTTCCTCCCGCAGGATGAGCCGCTGCCTCTGGTCTTCTTCATCCACGATGCCGAGATCGTGGCGTCGCTGGAGAAGACCCTGGCAGGGCAGAGCGTGGAGACAGAGAAGGTTCTGGACATCATCTACCAGCCGCAGGCGGTGTTCAGGGTGCGGGCGGTGACACGCTGCACCAGCTCCCTGGAGGGACACACCGAGGCCGTCATCTCCGTGGCTTTCAGCCCCACGGGAAAGTACGAGGGTGTGGCTGCAGGCAGGCGGGGGTCGGGGCAAGGCGGCAGCTGCCGTTGTCCTGTCCTGGGGACACCGTGCTGAGCTGTTCCCCCTCTCCCAGGTACCTGGCGAGTGGCTCTGGAGACACCACTGTCCGCTTCTGGGACCTCAGCACGGAAACACCACAGTTCACAGCCAAAGGTGGGTGCTGGGGAGGGCCAGGGGGGCAGCCTGTGACCCCCTCCCTCACAGAGCCCCTGTCTGCCTGGGGACAAGCAGAGCAGAGCCTGGTGCTGTCTGAGCTGTCCAGGCTGGGATCACAGCCTGGAGAAGGAGTAGCTCTCTTTGGCAAAGTGGAGAAAGAGGGGCTGGCCAGGAGGAACAGAGGGTGGCTTCCTGCTGGGACACCAGGGACAGTCCCAGGTCTCCACTCACACCCACTCTGCTCTCTCTGCCAGGTCACCGGCACTGGGTGCTCAGCATTGCTTGGTCACCTGATGGCAAGAAACTGGCCTCGGGCTGCAAGAACAGCCAGGTACGCGTGGGCTCCCTCAGCACGGGGCTGGGGGGGATTAAGGGTTTTCTTGTTTCTTCAGGGGTGTCAGGGGGCTATCCCGTTGTTTGGAGCAGGATTCCATTCTCCAGAGGAGCTTTGTGTGTGGCTGTGTCACAGTATTGTGAGAAGCCTCTCTGTGCCAGGCAGTGCTCTGGCATTGTCACCTCGGGGAGCTCTTGCTGCTGAATCCCGCTGTGCAGATGCTTTTCCCTCTGTCCAGGAAAGAGTCCAGGCTTTGGATGTGGTTGTTGGCAGGCAGCTCCATCACGAGGGAGGTGTCTGGAGTGAGGATGGGTCAGGGCTGCTCTTAGTGTGATCCAGCCATGCAGCAGCAGCCTGGTCACAGCGTTCCCACACAGACACGGCCAAATTCCCTCTTGCACAAGTGTGAAAGGAATTCGGCCCTCGCTGTGGGACAAAATTGGTGTGCTTGAAGTGCAGAAATGCCTGGGGAAGCAGGAGTGTGTGGTTAAGTAGGAGCTGAGCTCCTGAGGGGCAGTCACTCTCTGACCTTTGAATGGTCTGGAGCAATGACAGCACTCACAGAGCTGCCAAATTGTGATGCCAGTCCCAAGGAAATGTCCTGGGCCAGGGTGGTTCAGCCATGGTTTAGTGCTGGTCTGCCTTTAACTGAACCCAGAGAGCTGCTTGTCCTCTTTTTCCCTATTTCTCCCAGGTTCTTAAGTAGGAGATGACTAATGCCTTGGCTCTCAAGATGAACATTTATGTAGAGAGAGAATCAACAAGAGAAAACCAGCATGTGTCCCACCCACAGCATCCGATAATCAGCAGCGTTAGCTGGGGCTTTCACTGTGCTCTGCAAACACTCCCTGAGTCTCTGGCACAGGGTGGCTTTTTGGGGACCTGTATCCTTTTTGAGTTGAGGCAGATAACTTTGCAGCAGCAGCAGCGTTGTAGGCAGACAGGAGGGCAGTCAGGTCTCATTCTTTTGGGTGTCAGCTGATTGCTGCAGGGATTTGGAAAGGCATCCAGCCCCCTTCCCCTGCTGCTGCCTGCAAGTGCAAACACGATCCCAAGGACACCTCTGCTTTCTAAATGGAGCTCCAACGTCTGTGGGATTCACATGATGTCTGTGGCCTGACGTGACCCTCGTGCTTCCTCTCTTGGACAGATCTTTCTCTGGGACCCAGCCACTGGCAGCCAGATCGGCCGGGTGCTCTCTGGCCACTCCAAATGGATCACATGTCTGTGCTGGGAACCCCTCCACATGTAAGTGAAGGGGCCAGCTCAGCCCTTCCCTTTGCTCCTATGGAAAAGGGCAGCCTGACCTGAAGGGCATTGCTCCTGTTTGCCTTTGTCCTGTTACGGGAAAAGGCCCATGTAGAACGGCTCTCGAGGTGAGCTGGGAAAAATGTGTGCAGCTGGGAGCCAGGAGTCCCAGCTGCTGCTCACAGTCCCTGTGACTTGCTGGGGAATCACTGCCAGGCTGCATCTCTTTTCCCCTGGGAAAAAGATACACCTGCCTGTGGAAAACACTGCTTTTGTGGTGCTGGACAAACACTGATGGGCTCCAGCAATGCTGAGGTGGAAGCAGGGAAGCCTGGTGGTGTCCGAGGGCAGAGCACTCCTTTCTGCTCTCCTGATCCTGCTGGCCTCTGTCATCCTGTTTATCAGGGATGATTAACTGTACAATCCCCTTATCCCTTCGATCAGCTAAAGCTCCCTCTGGGAAAGGTGGGTGGAAGGGGACAGTTGTAGCCATTAATCCAAGATTGTTACAGAAATAAAAAAAGAAAGAAAAAGGGCCCCTTCAGAGCAGAGCCCTGCAAATTGAATTTGCCAGTAGGAAGCTCCAGCTATTTGCAGACAATTAACTGGATTAGCAAAAAAAAAAAGATTGTAAGGAAGATGAGGAAATGGGGAGGAGAGACATGACCCTGCCAGGGCTGCAGTTCTCTTTTTTCAGCCAGTTCCAGTGCAATGGGAGGGGCTGTGCTCTTCTCCACTGCTGGTGCCACCATGCAGAGTGATAAAGATGTGCAGAGGACAGAGGGTTGTGGCAGCTCTGTCCCAGCTGCTTCCAGATGTGTTCAATTTGCCCTCTAAGCCACAATGGATGTGGAGGGACAGTGTTCCTTTCAGCCCTGTCAGCACAACAGCACTCTGTCCACAGGCTGGAGATGAAGCATGGCAGAGGCAGGGGAACATCCAACACATTCCCAGTGCCATGGATCTGTGCTCCCTGTGTGAGGCTTATCCCCTGCCCATGGCTCTCTCCAGCCTGTGCCCAGGGAAGGTGCCAGTTTGTGGTGACCTTGTTAGCCAGTGGGTTAAAGCTGTGCAAGCAAGGTCATTGCCAAGGCCTCAGCTTCCAGGTTTATCCTGGATTGATTTCTCCAATGTGCAGCCCAGGAGTTGGTTTGGAGGAGGCATTTGTCTGCCTCTCCCCTGCCTTGTGAGACCTTGTTCTCTGTAGGAGCCCAGGAGTTGGTTTGGAGGAGGCATTTGTCTGCCTCTCCCCTTGTGAGACCTTGTTCTCTGTAGATCAGTGCTCTGCCCCTGTCTGGCCTCTCTCTGATCTTAAGGCAGAAGAAAGTTGCATTTTATTGCCTGCTGGACCCTTGAATCCTTTGGGGCTGGTGGGGAAGGAGCTCAGGGGACCTGCACAAATGGATTTGATCTCTTTGCCCAGAAACCCAGAGTGCCGTTACCTGGCCAGTGCCTCCAAGGACTGCAGCATCCGCATCTGGGACACTCTGATGGGCAGGTGTGACAAAATCCTCACAAGCCACACGCAGTCGGTGACCTGTGTGAAGTGGGGGGGCGATGGCTTGCTCTACTCCTCCTCCCAGGACAGGACCATCAAAGTCTGGAGGAGCCAGGATGTAAGTGGGAGACTGCCCTTGGGCTGCTGCAAAGGGGGCTGGGCACACCGTGGGGTAGCTTTGCTCTTCCTGGCACAGCTTGTGCCCTGGAAAACAGAGCTGCTGTATCCTCCTGACCTGTCAGACCTGTTGCTTGGCACCATTTGCAAAGGGTATCTGTTGTGTGATGTTTTCATCCTTAAGAGCATTAAATGGGGCTAAAAGCTGAAACATCCCTGCAGCAACCTGAGCTGATGGGTGTTGTGCAAGGGAAGCTGATTCCCTGAAGCTCAACAGCGTTGTGTCTTCCCTGCTTACTTAGCCTGCCTGCAGCTGGGGCAAGCAGGTTTGGAAAGTTTGGGGTGTATCCCTGCAGCCCGCTGGGTGCTGTGCAGCCTGGCTGTGTCCTGTCCCTGTCTGAGGGTGGCTTTGTCCCCAGGGTGTCCTGTGCCGCACGCTGCAGGGCCACGCTCACTGGGTGAACACCATGGCCCTGAGCACCGACTACGTTCTGCGCACCGGCGCCTTCGAGCCAGCCGAGGCCACCATCAACCCCCAGGATGTCAGAGGCTCCTGTGAGTGCAGCACCGCCCTTGGAGGCTGGGGGAGGACTGAGCATGCTGGAAGTCAAGATTTTTCATGCCCATGCCAGGGTGGAGCAGTCTGGGGGATGGGGAGGTCACTCTGTTTTCCTTCCAGGGCTTTTGTTCCCAAGTTGTCTTTGGTAAATTGAGCGGTCACAAATGCTCCTGCTAAATCTGCAGAGCCGAGGTTGGAATTGGCATGACAAGGTTATAAAATTTCTTTTAATCTAAGGATTGCCAATCTCTCTTTCACCCTCCTTTTCCCTTTTTCAGTGTCAGAACTGAAAGACAGGGCACTGCAGAGGTACAACCAAGTCCGGGTAAGTCCCTTTGGTCCCTGCTGTCACTTCTAACACTGTCACTGGTGAAAGCAGTGGACACCCCAACACTGGCGTGCTTCCAAGCTCTCCACACCTGGCTTGTACAAAACTTGGGCTCTTTCATCCCTTTTTCAGGGCCCAGAACCAGAAAGGCTTGTCTCAGGGTCAGATGATTTCACCCTGTTTCTTTGGAGACCAGCAGAAGACAAGAAGCCACTCGAGAGAATGACAGGCCACCAGGCATTGATTAACCAAGTCGTGTTCTCACCAGACACCCGGATAATCGCTAGTGCTTCCTTTGACAAGTCCATAAAGCTCTGGGATGGTAGGACAGGAAAGTGAGTTGGTTTGTTCTGTTAGAGGTGGTGCTGGTTTGGAGTCTGTGTGTAATGCTCAGGGCACACAGGGCTGGGCCCCAGTTCATTGCCAGCAGCTTCCTGGCATGTTCAGCATCTCTGTAGCTTCAGCTCATGCAAAGTCACTCTGCTGCCTCTGCGATTTTCTGCCCTTGGGAAGGCTCTTGTCTGGCTTTTCGTGTGTCAGGGTGTCTGTGCTTGGCTCTGTGTGTGCAGCCCCACTGTGACTCAGCCCCAGCACTGCCTGGCACCTGTTTGCACACCCTGTTGCTGCAGAGTCGGTTCTCCGGGGCAGGCACAGCTGTGGTGGAAGGGGATGTTCCACTCCAGTGATCTCCTGAAGATGTGTGTGTTGGGAACTGGAGACTGACCCAGTTTAAACAGTTCTTGTGCCAGAGAACAGCTTGTTCTGGATGATGCAAATTCTTGTAGTTAGAAGTAGTGCTGTTGGTATTTGGATGCTCCTGTAATCCAGCTTTTAACTTTCAGCTCCAGTAGTGGTGAGCTCTTGGAGGCAGCACTCCTCCCCTGCAAACCAACTTTAACACTCATGAGCTTGGCTTTCATGTCAGCAATTTCAAAGGTCCTTCTAAATCTGAGGTGCTCAGACAGAGAGGGAAGGGCACACCTGTGCAGTGAGGCTGAACTGTTGCCTGCTGGATAAGGGTCTCTTTTCTGAGGGGGGTGAGATGAGGAGGCATCCTCTAGAAGGTTCTGAGCCCACTTGGGAGAGTTTTTGGATGGACTCTGTCTAGCAGTTGTCTGCCTGGAGCATGCTGGGCATCCTGTGACTGTGCTGGTGGGGAAGAAACATGAAGACAAGGGCAAGTTTGGAACAAAGCCTGCTGCTCTGACAGCCTGTCCTTGTCCCCAGGTACCTGACGTCGCTGAGGGGCCACGTCTCAGCCGTGTACCAGATCGCCTGGTCAGCCGACAGCCGCTTGCTGGTGAGCGGCAGCAGCGACAGCACCCTCAAGGTCTGGGATGCCAAGACAAAGAAACTGGCCATCGATCTGCCTGGCCACGCCGATGAGGTGAGCTGCCTGCGGGAGCTGAGGTGTTTGGGAGGCAGGAGTGACCCCTCCTCCCAGCACAGGTGACTGATTTCCATCCCACCAGGTGTATGCGGTGGATTGGAGCCCGGACGGACAGAGGGTGGCGAGCGGAGGGAAGGACAAGTGTTTGCGGATGTGAGTAACCTGTTTGTCCACGAGGGATGCAGCTGCTCCGTGTGTCCCTCAGAGCCACGGTGCCCTTGCAGAGACCTGTGTGGTCTCTTGCAGAGAGCACTGTGTCAGATCCCAGCTTGGAGACCTGACCTCTCTCAGGGCAGGAACTGTAGCTGGGAGATAACTAGAAAGCAGAGCCTCTCCAGCTGAGCAGTCAGGATGAAATTTGACTCAGATATTTTGACTCCTGGAGAGGGAAAGGAACAGTTGCACCAGCTGGTCAGGTCTTCATTTCTGACCTTCTTCCCTCTCCCAGTAATGCAGACAGATTCCTGGGAGCTGGTTGCCATTTGACTGTGGCTGGTGACCCCAGGTCCCTGCAGCGCTGCTGTTGCCTGCTGGGCCCTGTGGCAGAGCTGTGCCCCTCCACAGGGACACAGCAGCTCTTTCCCTTTCCAGATGGCGTCGATAGGAACAGTGACATGGAGCTGCTGGTCCTGCCCTCAGCACAGTCCTGGGAGATCTCCAAGGTGATGGACGAAGAGATTGACCCAAACACGGCTCCGTGTTCCCGTTGGCAACTCTCCCTCATGGACTCTTTCCTTATATTTATTTAAGGAAATTTTAATTTTAGTTCTTAATAAGAGCTGTGCTTTGCAGGATGATTTCCTCTGAACATCACAGGAGGGATATCTCATCTGCCTCCATCTCAACTGGCTTTTTATTGGAATTTCAGCCTCGCAGTAGCCATTGTCCTGAAAGGGGCAAGCAAAGGGCGGAGACTGCTCGTGCCCTTTCTTGCTCTGTGGAGAATCCTGTGGAGAAGAGGGTTTTAGTGGGAACAGAGAGGGTTGTCCTTTCATGGCCTTCAGAGAGAGAGAAAAATGGGAAAATTCAGCACATTATTCCATTGCAGAATTGTGCCTGGCTGCATGTCTGGGACAAAGATCTGCTGAGAATGAGGACTTGGGGCTTCTCAATATTCCAGTAAGGTTTTGCCTTTCCACACAGCCCCATTTCCTTGTGGGCTGTGCTGAGCATTATCTGCCAGTGATCCCCTGCATCCACAGCAGAGAACTCCTTGGCTAATCTGTTCAGGGTGCAACAGGCCTGGACTTCAAGCGACTGCTGGAGCTGTGCTGAGTTTTCAGGTTTCAGCAGCTCTTGGGAATGGGAAAATGAGACTCTGAACAGGAGAGAGAGTGTCCATTTCCCATCCACCACTGGCTTGGGGGAAGGAAGGATAGGGTGGGGAAGAATGGCGCAGGAATTCTGTGTGGCACTTGTCCCTTGCCCTGGATACGTGCTGACACCAGGGCTGGGACCCACAGAGAAAATAGCAATACTTCCATTGCACAGGGCTGGCTCCTTCTGGAATTTCTCAAGTGCATTTACTTGCCCAGTGGGTGAGAGGGATTCACACTGTCAGCTGGGTATTTGTAAGTTTGCTTATGAGCCTTTTTATCAGTCAGTTCAGGCTTCCAGCCATCATGAGGTGAATAGACCTGGACTAAGTGTTTATTTCCAGGATGCTTATGAAACAGAGAAAATCAAGATGTGATTAATAAGAAGCAGAAATTACACTGTCAGATTTAGTTGCAGTAGCATGAAGGTCAAAACATTTTCCATAGCCCTGATATGCAGTGATTACTACAACTCAGAACAGGAGTTTGGATCTCAGATGCTTCCCAGCTGCAGAAGATGCATTTTAGGACTTTATTCCTTCTGGCAGGATTGCTTTGGAGAATTAAGATTGTGCAGTAATGGCCTTTTGCTTGTCTGCAAGTGTTCAGGTGAGCCAAAGGCTGGAACAAAGGGTTAAATTTTTAATATGACTGAGAAAACAATTTGTAGTTTCTGTGAGTATCTCCTTCTGCCAGCCAAGTCAGCAGGGATCTATCTCTGGGATCTTTTGGGAAGAGCTCAGTATCCCATACCTGTTCTTTCATTAGGGTGCTTCCTCCAGCTGGTTCCTGCTGACAGCATAGGCCAGGTTGCATCCATCTGCATAAAGAAAATATTTTGTAATTCACTGAGGTAAATGTGGGACAGGGTGGTTTAAAACCAGCTGGTAAGTCTGCCCTTGGGGAGAAGAGGAGCAGGTCACTGGTAACAGCCAAGAAGCCTGCTTGGTTTCCAAGCTTTTGGGGTGCTTGTGCTGAAGGGAATGACCCACCCTCGGGAGTTCAGCTCTGTCCCCAAGTCTGACTTGCTACAAGCAGCAGCTCCTGGTTGCAAGTGGCTCTTCCTGAGTGAGGAATCATTCTCTGCTTCCTCCTCTGGAGTGCTGCTCAGGGTCACTGTTCCCTGTCAATCCATGGTGTGTTTTGTGTTGGAGGCAGGGATGTATCAGAGCTCAGAGACATGATCCTGCCTGTGGGAACTGGGCTTGGCTGTGCATGTGTGTAGGTGTACCTAAAATATCAGTGTACCTTGCCCACTGATTTCCAAACCAAAGCAATCACTGTGCACTTTAACCATGCTCTTGCCATCCCTTCAGACTCTGCTTCTGTGACATAAAGCCTGATTAAAACTCACCTTTCTAATGCTGGAGCAGAAAGGTTTTCCAAGACCTCTTGAAGAAAGAAAGGGCCTTGCAACTAAGTTTAAAGCTCTCGGCCGTAATCTTCCTGTGATCTGGTAGCAGGTAGATTTTTGAACCATGCTCTGTGATAGCTTTGCATGTAAACCAAATTGTATTTTCTTATCTAAGCATCTGCTGCTATTTTTACCATTCATACAGCACCAGCCTCCATGCATACTAAGAGCTGGCCCAGCTCCAGCTGTATTCCCAAGCAATTCCCTGACACTCCTCCCTCCCAGTTTCATTTGAATGCGGCATTTCCCGGGCCTGGCTGCAGTCAGTGCCTGCTCAGGCACTAGGAAGGAAGGAAGGAAGGAAGGGCTGCTGCCCTTCCCTCCAGAGCTGGCTCCTGCTTGGCAGGAGCCGCAGCGAGCGCGTGACCTCCCTCGCTCCGCCACGCTGGGGACGGGAGCTTTAATTAGCTCATTTGGGCAATTGCAGATGCAAATTGGGGTTGATGGCGTTATTAATGGGGGAGATGTTACTTTGTGTTAAAGGACAAATCTAGGAGGTGGGCTGGAGCTTTGTGATTGGTTTTTCTGGAAAACCTGCTGAAATGCCTGAGCTTTTCCAGTGCTGTTTGATAGGAATCCTGGGATCTGCTTCCATGTTTCAGTCCAGTTCCTCCTGAGTTACTCATTAAGCATCCCACACAGGTTTTCTTACCACAAGGGCGTTATTTTTTACTGGTAATACAAGAATAATTTTAAGCATAGCCAGAAACTGTCCTGCAGAGCCTTCTGACACTTTCTCCTTTAAAAGCTCAGCTGGTGCCACCATCAATTTTGTTACAAATCCCAATGGGAAGACAGTAGTGATAAGGACTGGGAAGCGTGCCAGTCCTCTGAGGAAGGTTTACCTGTCTAGTGAAATCCTGAGTGTGATGGAGGGAGGGAAGGAAGGATATGGAAGGATATTAGAACACCTGGAGCGAAGCTGATAGCTCTGAGGTGAGCAGGATGCTGTCAGACTCCTACCTTTGGGAACTGATTTAGATAAATGAGGCCTTAAAATCCATGTGAAAACTCTTACTTGGGGCTGTGTCCTGCTTATCCATGCAAGTGGAGTGTGTGTTGTGTTCCTTGGGTCCTTGGAGCCACATGTTCCTGTCCTGTTCAACTCAGATGATCTCTTGAATATTTTCCCAGATCTGTAATTTAATTTCCATGTGCAAGTTTATAGCCTGGGGAGAGACAGAGACAAGAAAAATTTTTCAATGAATAGGAAGAAAATGAACTTCATTCATTGTTCTGCATGAAAAGTAGGAAAAGCGGCCTTGTTCTGTTTTTTTTTTGGATCAGCCCTGCCGTTATTCAGGTGATGGTTCCTGTCCTGTTCAACTCAGATGATCTCTTGAATATTTTCCCAGATCTGTAATTTAATTTCCATGTGCAAGTTTATAGCCTGGGGAGAGACAGAGACAAGAAAAATTTTTCAATGAATAGGAAGAAAATGAACTTCATTCATTGTTCTGCATGAAAAGTAGGAAAAGCGGCCTTGTTCTGCTTTTTTTTTTGGGTCAGCCCTGCCATTATTCAGGTGATATTTCTACCTCAGGGCTGCATTTTGGTGGCGTGAAACGGCAGAGAAGGGCTTGCTGTAAGTCCATTAGTGCTTTTGAGGATGAAAGGTGTTAAAAAAACCCAAGGCAGTGATGTCTGTGTTCTGTGGAGCTGCTGCCAGATGAAAGCATCCTTCTCTGCGCTCAGACAAGCAACCTGGAATTTGCTAATTCCTTCCTAGATGTGTTGCTCTTGTGATCAGAAGTCCTGGCTCACAACTGAGGGACTAATTTGAAGCAAGGTAGTGCAGCTGGGAAAGAGCCCCAGAGCCATCTCCAGTACTGCTGTTCTGTTTTCTTCCCTCTGTGAATGGTGGGTGCAGAACTGTGGGTTGCTGGTGGTCTCTCCTGCAGAGCGTGATGTTAAAAACGAACCAACTCAGGACACAGTGCTCCGTGTTTTTGGAGGACCACTGGGCTGGCTCAGGCAGCTGCACTGGGTGTTTTAGTGTCCTGCATGGTTAGAGCAGAGCAGAGCACGCCCTGGGTAGTGCAGGCTAAATGCTGGATATCCGTGTGTGGGAGCAACACGAGCCCCATGGGGTTATCCTGCATCCTCTCCCAACATCTCCGGCAGCGAGGCTCCCTTTGGGAAAGGTGAATCCAGTCCGTTCTGCCTCAGGACTCTTCCAGCAGCCCAAGCAAGTGACGGTGCTGTTTGCAGGCTCTTGGTGTAGTGCGGATGCTGGAGTTACCGACGCCCAGAAGCTCCCGCAGCAGCCCGACAAGGACCCAGCTGGGAGGAGTGACCCGCATGCAAATCCCGCAGCCTCCAGCGATCCCGCTCGGATCCCGCAGGGTGTTTAGTTATTCCGGTCAAAGCTCGCTGCCGCTCCTGCCCGTTTGTCCTTGCTGTGCTGAACAAACCTGCTCCAGGGCTCCAGCCCCATTAGGAGGACAAAAGGACGTGAGGCAGTGTCGGGAAATGTGTCTCGGTTCGCAAGTGTGATGCAGAACGGGTGGCTTGGTAATAATGGCCGTTGTGACTTTTATCTGCTCAAAAGGCGTCTTGCGAATGAATTTGTTTTTTCAGCTTCCCTAAAATGTAGCTTGTGACATTGATTTTGGGGTGAGGATACACGCTGATGCTGGGAGGTTTAATACTGAAGTGAGAATTGGTGGATGGCAATAAACAACCAGTTCTGAGGGAAATTATTTTTATGAATCAGAATATTTAACACATGGAGGCTTGTGGGCTTTTTCCTGGTTTAAAGGGACACTGTGAAGCATATCACAAAGTCTGTTACTACCAACATTTTAATTTATGATTAACTTGGAATATTTTTACATCTCATTTATTCTTTCCACAGGGGTGTTCTGGGCTGTTGAAATTATTGGCCAACTCCACTTTCTTGGTGTTGTTTGTTAGGGGAGTGCCATGGGAGGATTTTGGGTGGGGACTCAAAACTTGAAATAAAGGGGGGATTCAGTTTTGAGGGGTTTCAAAGCCCTTTGGTTCTCTTTGGCACAAATGAGATTTCTCAGGATTCCTCTGATAGCTTAAAATGTCCTTCATAAAGCTGTCAATCTTTCCTTAAGACTCTTGCTGGATATTTTTTACATCTAATTTCATTGTCTGTGGAGAAGCCTTTAGCTGAGGAGGTCCTGACATGGCACACTGCTCCTGGTTTGGAGTGTTGGAAAGCCAAGGGAGATAAGTGAGGAATGGGGAGAGGCCCAACTGCAGAACTCTTTGCTCAGTCTCTATTTTGATCTGGTGACACTGAAAGCAGAGCCTGGGTCACGTCAGGGAAGGCTGTGTGGGGTCAGAGGGGTCACACCCTGCATCCACTGGGGCCCGTGGGGATACTGGGGAAGCCTGAAGGGATCTGGAACTGGGATGTGGAGGTGGTGTGTGTGATGGAGAACATGGGAAGAGAGCAGTGAGGAATGGAACAGAGGAAAGGAGCATAATTATGTGTACGTGGAGGTGAAGGTCAAAGGCTCCATGTGACTGTTGTTCCGTGGCTGGTTGGGTTTTTTTTCATGTTTGTACATGCTGTAAACAGCCCCAGGCTGATGTAAAAGTGCTGGGAGGCAGGGGCTGTAAATTACAGGCGTTGTTCCCCTTATAAAGGGAGCAAACAACTCGAAGTGTCTTTGGCTCACAGCACTTTGTATGCCTGTTCCTCCATTGCCTCTCCATTCATTGAAATTCCTTGTTTCAGGTTTGAGGGAGAGTCTTGCTCACTACTGGAGCAGGGACAGGGCTGAGAGTGTGTGACCTGGAGCAGGGACAGGGCTGAGAGTGTGTGACCTGGAGCAGGGACAGGGCTGAGAGTGTGTGACCTGGAGCAGGGACAGGGCTGAGTGTGTGTGACCTGGAGCAGGGACAGGGCTGAGAGTGTGTGACCTGGAGGTGCTATGTAATCAGTGCCACTGCCTTAGAAACCTGGGATGATCCAATACCTGACTGTCCCAGCTCTTATCCTGTGCAGCTCCAGTCCTCTCTCTTCCCCTGGTGGCCCCTCAGCGTTGTCCTCACTGGCGGGCGCGCCTGAGGCGGCCGAGGAAAGGGCTGAGGTTGGCCTCTCTGCCCGGGCGTGAGGGCAAAGGTGGGCCCAGGGGCCTGGGTCACCGTCCTCACTGAGAGGACGACCAGACCGGCCCCCGGAGCCCTGACGGGAGGGGTGCGGGGCCGGCGAGGGCTCGGCGCGGTCCCCGCAGGGCTCGGGGCAATGGCCCCGCTCCGGTCCCGCTCTGAGGCGCTGGCGGCGGAGGGACCGCCAGGTTACTCGGGGTGAGGCACTCTTTGGCCGCCGGCGGAAGCACCCGAGCACCCGGGCCTGCGCACTGCGGCTTATAAGAGCCGCGGGGCGGTGCTGAGGGCTGGGCACTTGCAGCCGGGGCTGGCTGAGTGCGGATCTCTGTGGAGGAAGTGGTGGAGCAGCAGGAGCCCCGGGAGGCGCTGGCGGCCTGAAAGACCCCCGTCCGCACCCTCACTGCTTCTTCCCCTCTCGCGAGGGCTGCGGCGGCGACAGCGACAGCCATCCCCGGAGCCGTGGGCCGCGCCGCCCCCCGCTTCGCTGGATGCTCTGGGGTTCGGTCCCTGAGCGGGGCCGCGGCGCTGGCAGCGCCCGCTGTGGCGGGGCCATGGGGCCGGGCAGCGGCAGGGCACGGAGCCCCCTTCCCCGCTGAGAAGGCCCCTCGTCCCGGCGCCGATGCCGCGCTGTCCCCTCACACCCGACCCCTGAGATTCCCTTCTTTCCCCTCCCCATGCCCGACGGAGCCCCTCGCCTCGGTGACGCCCTGCAGCAGCCCCGCCGGCCCGGGGGTCTGCGGCGCTATGAGAGGAGCTGCCCCCGCCGCCGGGGGCAGCCAGGACCGGGGCAGGCTCCCACCCCGCCGCCGGCTGCCGTGAGGCGGCTGTAGCTGGAGGAAGAGCCCCTTTGTTTTCCCTCCGTCCTTCCCGGGGGCTTCATGCCCCGCTGAGGGATGATGGAGGTGGTGGGGGACTTTGAGTACAGCAAGAAGGACCTGATAGGACACGGAGCCTTTGCTGTGGTCTTCAAAGGTCGCCACCGCAAGGTAAACAGCGACGGAGCGGGGCTGGTTACACAACCCGGGGCCGACAGGAGCCCCTCGGGTGGGTGACAGCTGCGGTGGTGGCGGGGGGGTTGTGTCCTCTGCGGAGTTTTGACGTGGTTTGGGTGTTCGGGGAGAAAAAAAGAGCCGAAGGGAGGTGCTGGCTGGGCTGAGGCCCGCGGCTGCCCCGCGGCCCTGAGCCGGGATCCGGCCCCGGCGTCTATAAAACCTTCATTTTTCCCCTTCCCTCAGCCCCACCGGCCTGTCCGCGGTCCCACCGCTCCTCCTCTCTCCCTGCCATAGCGGTGAGGGGAGAGTTGCAGCTGTAGGGGAGGCTGAGCCCTTTGTTTGTCGGGAGGGTCATGTTTATCTCGCTGGATAACGAGGGCTCTAATGGAAAATTGTCTCCTTTGGGATTGGCTGAATATTTCTTAAATTCAGAGGTGTCTGGTTTCCTGGCGTGACTTGCTCATCGCCCCGGATATTCATAGTTACGTTATGGTTTCTTGATGCTGTGAGTTTATTCTGGTGCCTAAAGAGATTTGCTTTCCAGAAAACAGCCCTTGAGATTTAGCATTTTGGAGGATTAAGGCAGTGCTCACGGCTTGGAGAGGCACGGTGCAGTGATTTTGGGGTTAAAAAAAAAAAAAGGAGAAAGAGAAACGGAAACTTTAAAGGCCAATGGAGGTGCTCCCACCTCAGAAATAGTTTATTTTTGGATAATATATAAATAGACAGTATATAAGCTTGTTTCAAACAGAGGGGGATCTGTGCAGTTTTCATCTGCAGAGTGTAGAAAAGCTGAAAATGAGAAGTCCTTAAAGGACAGTAAAAGCAACTTCATCATTGTGAGAAGTCTAAAAGAGCAGATACATAGCGCTGCTACCAAAAAAAAAAAAAGGATATAATTACTTAGGTTTTGGGGTTTTTTTGTTTGTTTTTTTTTTTTTTTTTAATGCTTTGGAGTCCATTAAAATGCAGTGTAGCCAAAGCTGGATTTTAATAGCTGTCTAAGCTATTGTGGAATGAAACAGTTCTTGATGGTGTCACGTGAGGTAGCAATAACTGGTGGGTAGGAGAGGGGTGATCTTGCAACTTTTTCTCTGTGTTTTCCTAGATAGTTGTTAGAGGATAAAGTTTTTTTAAAAAAGTAAACTAACAGTACTTTTTTTGTTCACTTCCAGAAAACTGATTGGGAAGTAGCCATAAAGAGTATTAACAAAAAGAACTTGTCGAAGTCACAAATCCTGCTTGGAAAAGAAATAAAAATCTTAAAGGTATGTTAATTTGCAGTGATTTTTAAAGCTGCTTGGCTTGAAAAAGGAAAGAGACTTCTGACCTAGTTCATTCCAGGTCATGGGTGGTGTCACAGTAGCTGCTGTTGTGATGTTTCTTTGTTAGGGATCCAGAAATAGAAATTCTAAGAAAAACGGAAAAAAAATTTAAATCTTTAGTTCTGGAAATGTCTCAGAACAGGTCGTGAGCATGCTTTTGTAGTTAAAAGTAGCAATTGTTGTGGGAGCAGTCTCTGTGCTTTGCTTATTGCACGTGTGGAAGAGTTTGTCCTTCAGGATGGCCAGTGTGGCACCTTTTCCCAGCAGATCATAGCTGAGGGTGAAGCGTCAGTCTTTGATCTTTCTTCATCTTTTTTGCTCAAAGGTGCCTTGAAAGCTGAAACCAGTGAGCTGACTTTAATTCCCGAAGCAGCTGCCCACTTCTGACTTGTGATAATTGCCTTAAAATGTGGAGTGTGGCTCTAGCAGAGGAAATGTAATGGAGCATCTTTCAGTTTTTCAGTCTTATTTTATGGAAACCTCTCCTTGGGTGGTCATTTAGCATTCCCTGCTCTTTGAATTTCACATCTCATTTCACACAGCTTTGCAGTAATACTGAGTGCTGCTTTCTTCCCATGTTTCTGAGCTGCTTGAGATACATCACTACTTTATATGCTATTATGTACATATTATATTCTCATTTATCTATTATATACCAGAATTAGTGTTGGGTGTATTAGTGTACTGCAAGTACTTAACAAACAGAAGTTTTTTGAGCAGCTACAAATAATCCATGGTCTGTCCCATGAGTTTTATTTAATGTTATTTGGTTTGATTTTCTTTGTATTAGAAAAGTAAGGCTGATTTGAGCATGGTCAGGTTGGTTACTTCACTAAGCAAGAAATTGTGTAAGAGTAGGAAATTAAATCTTTTCAATTTTCAGTTCTCATTAGAGGATCTTGTGCTCTGGTACTTTCTGTAACAAGTCATTGACATAAAGTTCTGGAACCAAATGTTTTTATGACCTCTCAAGATATTGCCTAACTTCCTTATCCTTTAAATATTATCTAAACAGCTGGGATTTTCTCTAAATTCTATCTGATCATCTTAAAAAGATTCTCGTTGATTATCACCAAATCAGCATTATCAGCAAATTCAATTAATAATAGTAGTAATACTAATAACCTTTTTCCATAATACAAATTTTTTTGTTTTACAGGAACTTCAGCACGAGAACATTGTAGCTCTTTATGATGTCCAGGTAAAATATATTTTGATCCCTTTTTTTTTCCCCCCTCATTAAAATTAATTTATGAAGATATAGTGAGTATATATAATGTATGTCAGGTAGAAGATTTTGAATAGATTTATTTTGAATGGGTCTGTTTTGTTGCTGTCATCAGTTTGGAATTCAGCAAAAACAAATTGCAGCAAGAGCAGCATCTTGGGGATCTGTGTGACAAAGAAATGTGGTGTTCAGCCCTGTGGCACAGTGAGGAGGAACTGAAGGAAGCAGAAAACCACAGTCACATGTATCTGTTGCCTCTGTGTCCAGAACAGGATACAGTGAGAAAAGCCAAGCAGACACTTAGATCTTTTCAATTAAATTCCTTCAGATTGTCCTCCTCTCTTTATTGCCAGGGTCCTGCCTGATGAGGTGGAGGAGTTGCTCTGCAGCCTGTCTAGGGGAGTGTGTTCTGCTCAGGAAGTACATTTTTGTATCCTGAGGCCTGCCAGTGTAGAGCAAAGCTAAATAAGACACGAGGCAGCTCATGCAGCCATTTGTTCTGCTGGAATAAGAACTATACATTTGTCTCCTGGGCTCAGTCCTGATTTTAAATACAGAGTTACACTGTTAAAAAAAATAAATTGCTGATCAGCCCCTTTGGGGCATTGCATAGTCAAAGCAACACAAAATAGAAATTGTGACATTCAGTCTTTCCTGTCTTTACACATTCACATGCTAAAAGCTTTTAGCTTGTGTGGATGTGTATCTTTTCCTATAGAAGTTTGTGTTCATGTGACATAAATTAGGTGGGCTCAGGATTTCTAGAGCTGTAGGACTCAAGTGACTTTTGGTACAAAGCTGAGATGTTCATGTAGCAGCTGACTGTGCATCAAAACTTCTAGGTTCAGTCTAGAGACTGTTTTTCCTGAATCTTGACTTCACCATTCTTCATTTTGAGTAATGTTATCTGCTCTGAGAGGGAAAGTATTGTCTGTTGTGCTTCTTGAGGAGACCAGGTTTTCCTGAGCATTGCTAAGTGGAAATAATCTCTCAGCATCCTAAATTTAGTATGTCCAGACATCTCAAAAGCAACTGGAATTGTTGACTGAGGGTGTTGGTGTGTGAGTAAGCAGCTGAATTTGAGATTTATCATTTACAGTTGTTTATACATGAAGGTTCCTTAGTCAGCTCTGCAGCTCAACGTGGGGGTAGTGGACTAGTTAGGTATTTTGATGATTTAACATCTGAGCTTTGGAAAAACTCTTGTTATTTTGATTTGTGCACAAGGAAAGAGACTACAGAGTCCTACAGTTGTCTATGGTTTCTTTACCTAAAGGGTTTTTATAAACATAACTTTTAGGCTTTTCTGTCCTGCCCCAGGAAAGGGTGACAGGACTTCTTGAATGATCAGTGCTGCTGCATTTGAGAAGGGGATGTTGCTGTTTGTCACCAGCTTTTGTGTTTAATTAAAATGAGCAGTTAAAGCAAAGAGAAGGGCAAACCTGCATCCTGTACCTTGATATATTTCAAATACATTCATAGCAAACACAAAGCTTGGCAGCAGGATGCTGCTTCTACAGAAGGAATTGCTTTGCAATATATGGTATAAAGAGTGTGCCACTTGCACAAATAAGCTTTTCCCTTTCTGCTGTGTTTGTGAAGTGGCAGACATCATTAACTTCTGTGATTACATTTAATTTATAACCCAGCAAGAATGAACACTATGCAAGGCATTCACATGTCAGTAGGCTGTTACACCTACTAATTTTCTGTAGCATTTCATGTTCTAGCATGTGCTGCCCTTTTTGTTTGCCAGGGTATTGTGAGCATGGTGATACAGTCCAGCAGATAAGACTTCAGGATTTCAAGCTATTTCTAAGTTTACAGAAGCTATTTTTTTTCCTCAGTGCTGGAGCCAGTGGAGTCTGTGTCACAGTAGGAAGTTCTCAGTGTGAATGGGAGTCTGTTTTATTTTTGTAGTTCTGTTGGGCTGGAGCTTTTCTTAACCTTAGACAGTTTGAAATAAGAAAATGCTCCTGTTTCAGATGCAGTTTGACAGATCACGTAGCTGAATAAGCCAAGAGCTGATTGTTGCTCTGAGTTTTCAGATGGAAAAAGATGGTGTGCAATGAAAGTGGCAAAACTAAGTGAAAAAAGTGTAAATTGATTGTGATCAAGGATAAATACTTCCACATCTCATAATATTAAATCAATGGCAGTACTTTGAGATTAAAGCTGTATCCCTGCATAGCAATTTGGAGTGTATCTTTTGAGAATGAATGTACAGTTATTACTTTATGTATTGCAAAAAGCTTCATTTGGATTGATTCTCAGGAAGTAGTTAGATTCCTTCTCCTTCATGTCTCTTCATTTATGTTCCTGTTGCATGACCACTCACACAAGTCAGCATAATAAAGACAGATACACCATGGAGGTTTTAATTAAATCCAGGAAGAATTTGTGGGCCATTCTGCTGATTGTGCATGAACATTTTCAGACCTTCTACACTGCTCATCCTTCATCTCCTGGGAATACCATTTGATATGTTATTAGTGTGTCTGGAGTTCAATTACTAGAAGTGCCCATTCGTCTGGAGCCACACCCCAGTGAACTGCTGTGTGTTAATGGTGGCATGAAAATGTTTTGTTCTGCAGCCAGCAGGATAATTGCCCTTGATTTCCGTGAGGTGGACGTGCAGCTCTGGCAGGTTTGAGCTGCAGATAAGCATTTTATGTAAGCAGGGCACTCCACTGCTGTTGGTGCCACCTCACAGGGCTGGGGAGCTGCACACACCAGGGTGTGGAGGCCATGGTGCTAAGGCTGAGGGAACTTGTAGGGATATTTAAATAAAACCCCTCCATCTGTGAGAGACTAGTGTTTCTCAGCAGTAGGGCTCTGGAAAATAGCTCACCTCTGCAAGTGAAATGAATTTTTTTTTTTTGTGAAATGCTTAAAAAAACCCTCAGATATGATAGATGGATAGCAAAAGAGACACTTTTCATTTATCTTCTTGGGCAAGTGTTTGATTGTCTGTCATTCAAGAATAAAAAACTCCCAAATCTCTAAAATGGTTTAAGGATGCAACTCTTTTCCCATGGTGGTGCTGTGGGATGTCATTCATCCTGCAAAAGAAAATCAGTCTTGGATCCTGTTAATTGGAGAAGTGGAGCCACTGTTTCTCAAAAGCAAAAGGAGTCTAAAATAGCCTCTAATTTACCAGAGTAAAATACACTGAGATCCTTGGATAAAGTATTCCACTGAAGTGGAATGAAGGTATCAGTAAGTTATTTGGAATGTTCTATATTTAGGACATGAGTTTACAGTTTTGTGCAGTTCATGATCCCAAGTGTGTGCTGAGTAGAACTAATCTCTTCCACAGTGGCAGACAGTGCCTGTTTTAGCAAATAATTTAATTCAAAACCTCTCTAGAATGTCAGCTCTCAGAATGAAAGCCTGTAATGTATCTTGGAGATAGCATTTTAGGAGAGTGAATTAATGTCCTCACTGTATGGAGTCTGAAGTTTGCTATTTGAACAGTAGTTTAGGGAGAACTAATTTCTAGAGTGTTATTGGAGAAACAGTATCTGGATAAAAATTGTTTCTTGTCTTAGCTTGTTGGTACAGAGCAGACAAAAAACCTGCAGCTGCTTCTGCTGTCCTTGGAAGCAGAGAAAGCCATTGGGAATGGAGCCAGAAATCCTTCTGGGACCTACAGCTCAGCTTTGTTGTACACAGAGAGCCCAGGAGTTCTTCCTAGGGGTGCTGAGGGGAGGAACTGTTGTTTTAGCAGCAGGAATTAGAAACCTTGGTTTACCCAAGGACTCCACTTGGTCTGGTACTATTGCATGTGTTTCTTGAGATATTTGCTCCAGGCATCCTGTGTGTGCTCCTGATCTCAGTGTCTCAGCTTTCATTGCCCCCACACTCCCAGCAGAACAGGGGGTGTCTCAATATCTTTATTTTGGTCCCCTCAGCTCCTTGCTCAAGTCCTTTGTGTTTGTCAATATCCATCCCCTGTGTCTGTGTGGAAATAATCATATGAGAACATGCTGTTCAGATAACAGAAAAATCCTGCCCTGTAGCAGCTGTAAAGGTTTTGAAACACTACCTGGCAGCTGATGCCAGCTGCAAGGTTGGTTATGACAGTGCAGGAATGATGCCAGTGTAAATGCTGGAGACAACCAGGATTAGAATTTGTTGTGGCCCACAGAACCAAAGAGTTGGAGTTACCACGCAGGCCTTAGCTTACCTGCTGTGCCTGGATCCTGCAATTTGAATTTCAGATCTGTTTCAGAAGAGTTACTGCATAGTCTTGTGCTTACCTGCTGGGCCTGGATGCTGTAATTTGAATTTCAGAACTGTTTCACATGACTTTTTAGTAGAAAAGTGTGCTGAACCTTTGTGCTGAGAGCAGCTATGCCTTTCCTTGGTGCTGGGCAGCAGAGCAGCCTCTTTCCTCACCACCCATATATTGGTTAAATACAGCATTTCACTGACAGCAAATGGATGATCCAGTTCTTGTGGTGCATTTCTCCGTGGCTGATTGCTCTTTTATGTGAATAATTGGCAGCATGCACCCTGTTTGAATCCTACAGGCACATGTCAAGTGACATTTAGTCTGAGATTTAATATTTTGTCAAAATTAACAAAATGCTCAGTCCTTGGGGTGATAGGAGCTGAACACAGAAGTTGCTGCTGTGTTTCACTCACAAAATAAACCAAGAATATCTGTAATACAGAGAGAAACAGCCTTTAAAAGATCTGGACCTGTCCTTTTTTACTATATCATTAGAGTTTTTGCCAAATGTATTTAAAGCCAAAAAAAAAAAAAAAGGCATCTTTCTGGCCAAAAAATTATATCCAATATAGCACAAATGAACATAGCAGAAAATTAATCAGATAACAGCAGTGCACAAGCTGTCAGGTTAACTCCCCTGCTTTGGGGACTCCCATCATAAACTGCAATTAAATAAAATCTACAGACTTGAAGTGAAAAGAGAGTAACTATTTGCTACAGTTTCTGCTTTGGGAGCTCACTGGGCTCCTTGCAGACCTTCAGCTTGTTCTAAAGGAGGACTTGTGAACCAAAATGACATCTAGGGAATGTTTCTGCCAGTACTCCAGAGATCTAGCAACAGCTCTTGGAAGTAGCCATGGATGTTTTGACTTCTTTTTCAATTAATGTTTTTTAAATGGAACTACTGTGCTGAGACTGATTCAAGTTGGAACTTAGCATCCCCCAAGACAACTGGTGGAAGCCTTGGATTAAAACATAGCAAGTTTTGGCAAATATGTTGCCTCTTAGCTTCTTTCTCTTAGGTTTATCTGTTTACATTTCAGAATTGTAAGTTGGTTTCCAATTAGCCTTTGCTTGCAAGTAAAACTTAGATTCAGAGTAAAAAGAAACAAAAGTAGGTTTTTATCAAGAAAACTTTCAGCAGCAAAACAAGTGTTGCTGGGCAGAACTGGCAATTGTTGCAACACAGCAGATATTTGTTTTACTTATTTATCTAGGTAGAAGTGTAGGTCAGAACAACTCCAGCTGCACTAATTTTGTGATCTGTACATCAATACAAATTGCTGAAAGCTTTGTTATCTGTTTCAAGAGACAGTTCAAAATAACTTGCTAGATCAGCTTTATTCCTGAATGTTAGATCTGAAAAATGCTGGTTTTCTAATCTTTCCTTTTTGAGCACTTTGCTCTGCTTAGCCAGTCAACAGAAATCACAAGTCTGGGGAATGTTGATAGGGAGAGCTTTATTGTTCAGCAAAATAATTTAGAAGGGCAAAATATGTCTCCAGAACTGTCTTGTCTGTTCTGAATGTATTCCCAAAATGGAGATCACCTTCCCAGTCAGGCTGGCCAAGAGCTGTAAGGCAAAATTTGAGCAGCCCTGAAGGGTTGAACAAGTTCAGCTGTTTTGAGCTAAAGCTTATGTTGGTGGGATATTGAAAAGTGTTTGGTTATGAGTTCAACTTGGGACAAGTTGTGGTTGGGGAGGTTGGTATCAGTTCTGTGCAAATTATTACTTCTTCACTGTGAATTGGAGAGGACATTTGAGTCTGGGAAAATGTCTTTGTGGGATCTCTAATCTGCTCTGCTGATTTATTAAAAAAGGATTTTCTGAGCTACATTAAGGAAACATGCTCTGCTTTTTAGTGTGACTTTACTTGGTGACTTGATTTGTTATTTTTCATCAAGAATATAAATTTTAAAAAATATATAAATCCATTTGAGGGCAATGCAGTATGAGATTTTTCATCAAGAATATAAATTTTAAAAAATATATAAATAATTCCATTTGAGGGCAATGCAGTATGACTTTCTAAACAGGTGAGGACTGGTACAACAGGGCAAATCATCAGCTTTATGTTTCTGAAGAGAGCAGTTCATTTGAGAGGACTTTGTTTCCAAGGGAATCCAGCAAACACATCCTCTTAGTTCTGTGATGAATAGATTTCTGTCATGAGCTGAGCATTACATGCTGCCATAAGCTGCTGGTTTTGTGCACTGGAGGCTCTGACACCGTGGAACATCTTTGTGATTCATGGGATTGCAAAGCTGGGGTGGAAATCCAGGAGCTGAGCTGCTTTCTTGCACTGGAGGATGGGCTTCTCCTGCTGCTTAGCTGGGTTCTTCTGCTCCACATCACAGCTGTCCTTTAAGAGAAGTGATCCTCAGTTGGCAGAATTTTCAATTTGATAAATTGGGATCTCAGAGTTGCTCTTTGGCATCTTTGGGATTCCTAAAAGACAGCCTCTGTCTTGGCAGGTGTTGTTGCAAAGGAACAATGCAGAAAGGAACAATTATATATTGTCAGTAATTTGCAAAGCAAGTAATTACTAATGGGCTTTTTGCTTTGCTGTATGCACTGAGGTTTTGAGGCATTTATAGGAATGTAAATGATGGTTCATGTTGGCCACAGCTATTGCAGAAACATTGAACAATTGAGACTTCCTGAAATGTGATCTGCTGCTGCTTTAATATTCTATGTTGGTTGGAGTTTGCCTGCCATTCCCAACAGATTTGACTCATGCTCCTAGAAACTTGCTTTCTTCGAAGCTAATTTCCAAATGTAAACAAATCTGCAAAATGTGCTTGATGTTTTGGGCTGGAAACACCCTCAAATGCATTTCTGTAACACAGACATGAGTGACTAAATGCTTCCCAAAAGTGAAGCAGGCTAATACAGCCTTAAATTAACCTTAAACCAGCCAGTTCATCTTTTACTGTAATTATTTCCATTATTTGGAGTTGTCTGGATGTCAGTGTGATGGGCTGTGCCATCCCTGAGCTCTGTGCTGTGTGTGGTGTTTAGGGTCATTGCTTTCTCTAGCCTGGGCTCATTTTTGCTTTTATTTCTCTTTTCCAAGCTTTCTAACAGAAGCTGTTAGTGAGCCTTTGACAATGGCACCCTGGTGGTGATTCTTGCCAGAGTGGTCAAATTGAGCATCTGCTGAAGTGTCATTGCAAGCACACAGAAAGGTGCCTGAGTTCACAGCATTTATTTTGCTGTGCAGTGTCCCTTTTGACTTCCTTGTGACACTTTAGCAGAATTCAGTCAGACTGTCTGCAGTCCCACTTCCCACTGGGGTATGTGCCTGGCCTTGTCTGGTGCCATCTCACCTTTTTTCCTTCAACTGCCTTAAAAAAACCCTATTTTCCCTCAATCTGTCAGCCCTTGTTTAAGTTTATTTTTAAAGGGAAAGGGAGGTAACACACTGTGTAACTAAAAGCATCATCCTGTTTACTGTACACTTCCTTTAGTTTCCTTCCAGTTCTCTTTGTGTTCTTTCCTTTCAATCTTAATAAGCTCAGAGGGAGAAAAAAATACCTTTGCTTTATAAAAAGTCTCAGAATCTTCAACTTTGTTGGCCCAACAGAACTGTCTTTTGCAGGAGACTATGGAAAACAATGTTGATTATTAGCACAGACAGGTCAGGCCTTTCTTCCCTCACACAAAGTAAATATTTGGAAACAGGATGAATGTTTTTGTTACAGTCGGGTTTAAGCACGGATTTATTTTTGTAACTGGATTTGTGAAGTGTGTAGGTAATTTACAGTAGAAGTTAGGCAATCTGTCTTTCAGGAACTTTTCCCCAATTACAAGAGAGGGAATTCAGGTTGCAGGGAGGTCATGGGAGGTCAGTGCTTTGGAAAATCTGAGGAGGATGGACACAGCTCCCAGCTCTGCCATGAGGAGCATGGCAGGGATGTGCTTCTGCCAAGGGCTCACTCAGGGAGACACTTCATGCAAGTATTTCCTGGTGGTTTTATGGTTTTGCATATGAAAATATTTTTGGGAATGTAAAATATTTCATAGTGGAGAATCTACACTTTTTCTGTGCTCTTAAACAGTGACTTACATTAAGGTGTCTCAGTGATGGGAAAATCCCATGTTACACTTGGTTAAGGCAGGTACAGACTTTGTATTCTCACATTCTTAAATCACTTTTCTTCTCCTCTTTTAGGAAATGCCCAATTCTGTCTTTTTGGTCATGGAGGTATGTGTTAACATGTATGTTGCTGGTTGATTTTAAAGACTTTTAGACAAAACTATTCCTTTGCTCAGCTGCAAACTAACCGTGGCTTGCTAACACAAACTATTTTGAAAAGTGAATTATGAATTTCCTATGTCCCATTAAATTTATCAGCACTGTTTGTTCCATAAATTATTCAGTTTCATGTTATGAAACTGTAAGTATTGATGAAGTGTGACACCTCGAATTATTAATTACAAATAATTGACAAAACGATTTTAAGGCAAACATCTGGAAGGGATCTAATTTTCATTAAAAGATTACAAAGTAGAAATGATGTAGCAGGTGTTTCAGTGCTTGTATTTTAAATAAAACCTTTTGTTTTTAACAGTACTGCAATGGTGGGGACTTGGCAGATTACTTACAAGGTAATTGATTATTGTATTTCCCTATTATTGTGCTTTATGTGTTTATATTCTGTATTCCTCACATCCATTGGTGTTTCTGTGGGATTTTTTGGCTTGTGCTTTAAATATGGGTAAATGAATGTGATAATACACAGACAGAAAATGCTTTTTTATTTTTTGCCACAGCTGAATGTAACATTCCCTTATTTGTCAATGAGGGAGAAGCTGTAGTTAACCATCAGCAGCATGCTGAAAAGATGTGTGGGTTTCTATTTCTAAAACTACATTTTGAGGGCTCTTCCCAGTGTTTTGATTCCACCTGTTTTTCTTTTCTGAGATGTGAACTTAAAAACACTGATTTACTTATATAATAATGCTCTGAAAAAGAGGAAAAGAGGCAGTGCTGGCTTGGGAGTGATTTTCCATGGCTCTGCCCAAAGTGAGGACAGAATTTCTAAATCATGACAAATGGATTCTTATTCCAACCAAAATTTTGAGCAGAGATGTTAATCTTCACATTTTTCATGATGAAAATATTCTACTTAACCTTGTATCTCAGCCTGTTGAAGGAATCTTTTTTATGCACAGCTATTGTTATGGTAACTGTGTGTATTAAAAGCCTAATTCACTTGCCATTAAAACCTTTGGAAAGACTCAGACAGTGAAATCCAGCTCCTGTGTGCAGTGCTTTTTTAGGCTGCAGAATGAGGTAATACCTTCAGAAGAGACTTTCAAAAGTACATCTCATTTTTTTACTTTCAAAATAAGTTTTATCATGGATGAAATTTCTGAGCAGAGTGGTTCTCAGCATCCCCATAAAGAACAAATTTTATGGCTTCAGGTTTTAACGTGATTTTTTGATGTACTTCATGTGAAATTCTTCTATTTTCTTGCTTCCTTTGCCTTTTTGGCCAGTTTAGGATTTCACAGAATCACTGGGTTGGAATTGATGTTAAAGATCCTCGAGTCCACCCCAGCCCAAACACCTCAACTAAACTCTGGCACCCAGAGCCACATCCAGGCTCTGTTAAACACACCCAGAGATGGTGACTCCACCACCTCCTTGGGAAGAACATTTCCAGTACTTTTACTTTCTGTAAAAACTTTTTCCCAATATCCAACCTAAATTTCCCTTGACGCAGCTTGAGACTTAATGAGATTTAATTTGAGATTTAATGGCACTTGAGAAGTTTTATAATTACGATGCTACCAAGTTGAATAAACTACTGGAAAAACTGATGATTCAGAGTTGTGTAGCTGCTCTAAAACCATGGTGATGTCTATATTGTTGAAAATATTTACATTTGTAGAAAAACACTGAAGACTGGATTGTAATTCACGATGATTAGATTATAACTCACTACGTTTTCAGCTGATCACCGTGAAGTTGATTGCTTTTACCTAAATATACTGATATTTATTCTCCCCCCTGCTCCTGTGTGTGTCACTGCCAGCTAAGGGGACTCTGAGTGAGGACACCATCCGAGTGTTCCTGCAGCAGATTGCAGCAGCCATGAGGATCCTGCACAGCAAAGGCATCATCCACAGGGACCTCAAACCCCAGAACATCCTGCTGTCCTACGCCAGCCGCCGGAAATCCAGCGTCAGCGGCATACGCATCAAAATAGGTACATCCTCCCTCACTGCAAGGGAAAGTCAGCACTGTTGGCTTGTTTTCCCCCCTCAGAAATGTCTCTCCAGTTCAAGTCTTGGATGTGGAGTGTATTCAGTTGATGCAAATCAGACAGCAAGTCAAGAATGATGAGCTTCGTGCTGTGCTGTATTCTCAGGATAAAAAAAAGATTGAATCATAAAGACCTGTTTGATTAAATCTGCAGGACAGATCTATTTAGCTGATGTTTCTAGTACTAAACTATTTTAATTAGGTATAAATCTAACTTTTGAAACTTGGAGTGGCCTTTAACCCATTTCAAAACTCTGTGTATGCAAGACTCCAATTGCATTTCCAGCTGTTTTCTTTTTCAGTGGTAGATCCTCCTGAGGGTTATTTGAGAGGTTTAGAAATGAAAGTTATGACCTGTTTTTGGCATGGCAGAAAGGAGGTTTGGCCTTGTAACAGGGGAGAGATGTCAAATATTCATGATACTACCAAACTCCTCTGCAGAGGCCACTTCAGGAGTTTTAATCACTCCTTGTTGTCTGTTAAGTGTCTGTTTAAAGCTACCTGGTTTTAAACAAGTTCATTCCTGTGCTTTTGCTCAAAAACTGCACAGGGAAGACAAAACTTCTTCCCTTGCTGTCCTTACTTGATAGCTTCAGATGCCTTTGCCTGCATGGAAAATTCAGGCACCTGAAACTTGACTTCTTCAGCTTGTACCTGATGTGATTTCACTGCAGGCAGATTGTATATTCATCATTCTTAATGAGCCATTTATATTTAGCCAGTGACTTTAATCCTTTCCTGCTGATGCCAGACAGGCTGTTCTGCAGCTGGGGAGGTGCCTGAGCAGCAGTTTGTGCAAATGATGTCACTGCTGCTTCTTGGCTTGCTCATTTGAAAGATAATACATTATTCTTTCAGCATGACAAAGATTCTACTATTCCATGCAGCTTGCTAGATATTAAACCTGTCTTTTTTTCAATCCCACCGTTAATTGTAGCAGATTTCAGTCAGAGGCAGGTGATTTCTAGACTGTAAAAAACTGAAAATTATCTTTCTCTTCATTGACCAAGGTCGTTTTTTACACAGCTGACTTTGGGTTTGCTCGTTATCTGCACAGCAACATGATGGCTGCAACTCTGTGTGGTTCCCCTATGTACATGGTAAGGGATATTTCACATTATCTTGCTTGTCTCAAACATTCTCCTGCCAAAACAAAATAATTGGCTGCTTGCAGATTGGCAAATGCCTCATGTTTCTTTACAAGGATGAGGGACAGAGTGCAGTTCCCCTTTCCATAGTTTTACTATCTTTTTTTTTAATTTCCTTGGGATTTGGAGACTATGATTTTTATAATCAGAGGACATCAATCATTTCTTAGTGGTTCTTTGTCCAGAAGAAGAACTGCAGAAGCCAAGTAAATAACACATCCCTCTTCTTCCCAAACATGCCAAATGCTGGATGCTTTCTTCAGAACATCAGCATTTCTAGTTTCTTTGTGGTTTTGAAACTTTCATTTTAGATGGAGCTGGTAGCTCTCAAGCCATGTAATGCACATGAAAATGTTAATTTTCTCTTACAATGAAGTGGTCTCTGTTAATACTGCTCTGACAGTAGATTCATATTGCTGTGGCTTTCCTTTTTTTGTTTTCCCTTCTGAGAATTTGCTGTTCTTTCCAGGCCCCTGAAGTGATTATGTCTCAGCACTATGATGCTAAAGCAGATCTGTGGAGCATAGGAACTGTGATTTATCAGTGTCTTGTTGGAAAACCACCTTTTCAGGTAGCACTTTGTTTCCTTTTCCCTCAGTCTGAAGGACATTCCTGGGGTTCTTGCTTCTAGTCAGGAAAGCAGAATAAAGTGATGTCTGAGTGTTGGTGCTGCAAAGGCTTGAGAATACCAAGGGAGAAGTTGTTTATGCTCAGTCTGCATGATAAGTGTGTTCAATCCAGAGGAAATACATAAATAAGGAGCCTCAGTGCTGAAGGCACTGCTCTGCTTGGTGTTTTCTCCTTTAATGCCCATATGCAAAGTCTCCTTTTTGTGTATGTGTGCTTAGGAACAAAAGCTATTTCCTCCATGAAACTGAGCTTTAATTAATGTACATTTTTATTTGACAGGCCAATAGTCCTCAAGATTTGAGAATGTTTTATGAAAAGAACAGGAATTTGATTCCTAGGTATGTCACCATGGCCTTTCCTGTCACTTGCACTTGTTGATTGAACACTTTTTCATCTTGGGGAATGCCTGGGATTCATAAAAATATTTGCTGTTGCTGTCTTTGCAAGGATGTAGTGTGATACCTGTGAATCATGTTGCACTTTGCTTTGTACCTAGCTGAAACTAAATGGACTAAGGCTGTAAAGCACAGGTAGTGATGACTTAGGGACGTGGCAGAATGCTGATTTCCTGCAATTCAATGTGCTATGCATTATTCAATGCATGCATTACATTTAATGCATGTTTTACTTCCTCTTGTGTGCAGCATTCCTAGGGAAACATCAGCTTACCTGGCTGACCTGCTGTTGGGTTTGCTACAGAGAAACCAAAAGGATAGAATGGACTTTGGTATGTATTTCTTTTTTCCTCTTACTCTTCTGACTTTCCTTGTTAGTTGTATTCATGTGACCAGAATAATTATCTTGACCTTTTGTCCACAGCCAATTACATGAGAAGTGAAGTGGTTTTTTCTTCTCTGTTTTCATAAAGAAGGCAGAGTAGCTAAAACAAATCACTGGATAACTACTGTCAGTATTAAGTGATGCACATAAATCATGACTTTGTTTTTGAGTAGTGAAATATAAATCAGTTTAATTATTTCAGTTGTGCCCCTTCCTTCAAGGATTTACTGCTATGCCTTAAATTTCATGTTGAAGTCTTATTAACTGGTGTTTTAGCATCAGACTGGGAGCAAACATTTCTGATTTCCATGTACTGGAAGAACCCACTTTGGAAACACACTATTGAACAGTTACATCTTGGTTAATTCTTCTTAGCTGCATCTTGCATGTCATGATATTCATGCTGCTTATTTAAATTTTATAGCACTACTTGTTAATGCAGTTTTTTCATAGCTGCCAGGAAATATTAATCTTAAAATTTTAGTTCAGATCCAGAAAAAGCTCATGATAATTGGGTAGAATGTCACAGATTATTTTGATCAGTATATAAATCTCTACACGTAGGAGAAATAATACCTCTCAAACATGGACTGTGAGTAATTGATTCCACTGTGCACTCTGGGTGTGCTGATCCCTACAGTTTCTTCAAACATGGGAAATTGACTGTATCACTTGTGGTGGTGGGAGAAAGCGTTTGTGCTTCGAAAGAAAAATAGAAAGCAGAGTGGCAGTGCTGAAAGTCATGTTTTCCTTGGCTGAGCCACTTAAAGGGCCTCAAAGGGGCTGCTCTGGAATGTGCTTAGCAAAGGGAGTGAAAGGGAGAGTTTATAGCAGAGCCCAGTCGCCTGTTGTTAGAGTAAAAATAGCACTGGAAATGTTGTTGATCTTCCAGTAATATGAAGTAGAACAGCAGGTGTTGTACCAAAGCTGGAGAGCACCTGATCCCTGTGTTCAAGTGAATAATTACATTGTTCAGGCATTACAGCTGGATTCCTTCCCTTATCAGGTCATGGGGAAAAGTGTTGCTGAAGGAAGGGACATACTCCAGGCCTCAGATTCTTTCTCTTTTTTTTTTTTCCTCCTTGTTATTTGCTTATGTCTGAGGCACAGCATTGTTTTTCCTCCAGTGTTAGGACATTAAAGTTCACCCAGCTCAGCAGCTGGCTCCCACCAACCCTCAAATTCCCTGAACCAGCTGAACACTGCTCCTTGCAGAACAAAACTTTTCCATGTAACCTGGTGGCCAACTGGTTATGCTCAATTAAAAGTGCCTCAGCATATCCATTTACAACAAAAGCAAAGTATTTCTAATGTAACAACAGCGAGTTCACTGAGGAAATTGTTAAAGAAGTGGTGTCTAATTCTGGTTTTTGCCATGAACTGGCTGCACAGGTCATGTTCTGCTGTTGGGAAGTGGAAAGGAGAATGGCTCTGCTGTGATGATCTTTTTTGTCACCTAAGGTGTAGCATTAATAGCTTCAAAATAAATGTCAATCCTTGGGAAAGGCAGAACTGAAAACACTTTCAGTGTCTGATGTGAAAAATGCTCACTGTATTGAAGAGCAGACTAAAACTGAATTACTACCACAGAGAACATAATTCCCTCAGCAGTATAGGGAGGTTTCTTGTGCTTTAAGTGCAGTCACAAGATTTCTTCTAGTGATTCAGTCTGATTTGCCTTGCTGACTGATGTTTGAAGTTATTAAATTGATTCTTGTTTCCTTTCCAAACTCTATAGCAGCACATACCATAGAAAGCTTTAATCTTTTATAAGCTCTTCACCCTCTGGCTCTGCAGTGTTGATTCTGGGAAGGCAACCATTTATCACCATCTGCAATACAGTCTGTAAATTCTGTCATTTGTACATCTACTCACAATGGTGCTTGTTTCTTGTTCTACAGAAGCATTTTTCAACCACCCTTTCCTGGATCACATTTCAACAGTGAAAAAATGTAAGTAGTTAGGATTTTTTTTTTTTTCACTTATTTGTGTGAATGATGAATGTTACAGGCTGGGAGGGAGAAAGATCTGCCAAATATCACACTAAGTGTTTATGGGACATTTTCCTCAGCCTGCCTGTTGTTGTGCTCTATTATGAGCCTGAGTGTTGAATCCTTTCTTGTATTATGCCAGACTGAAATGTGATACTTATTTACTTGTTCTTTTGACGTTTGCACTGAACTTAAATACCCTCGTGTGACTGAGGATGTGCTGTTCTTAAAAGCTGTGTAAGGGCTTATGAATGAGAAGCAGTGAGGAAATTTGTTTGAAATTCAGCCTTTTGAAGTCTTAGTCCCTTTTTTTTTTTTTCCCCCAACCTCTGGATTTTTCTCTTCTAGCTTGTCCTGTACCAGTGCCCACATACCCAGGCTCAGTCTCTGGCAGTTCCTGTGGTAGCTCTCCTTGTCGCTTTGCTTCTCCTCCAGTAAGTTCTGTGTTACACAACAATCTCCAGAAAATGTTTTCTGTAATGTTTAGCCAAGAATTCATGAATTTTTAAAATCTTTTAATACTTGAACACTGTAAACTGTCATGTTTAGGTGCAAAGAGCAAGGAACACCCCTGTCTTTTCCTTAAATACCATTGACACTTTGGTGCTCTCTTGTTCCTTGTGTTGTATCTTGTGGGGGTTTTGTTGTTCTTTTTGGTTAAGGTAAAGAAAAAAACCCATACAAATATCATGAGATATGATGATATCAAATGCTAGAGCAGCAAATTTTTAGGTATTCTGCTAATGTAATGAGTGTTACAGATAAATTTTGAATTGGCCCTTTTGGCTAAGGCCCCTTATTACAAGCCAGTGACTTCAATTTTGTGTGACATTTGGAACAGGTACATCTTTATCACCAGGAATGATTGGATAAATCCCAGTTGTTTAAACTCACAGCCTGATCAGTATAGAACTGTCTAAACTGACACTCCAGGGTTATCCAGTATTTGAAATGTCAGAGTTCAAAAGCATTTCTACTTTGTGAATCACTGGATTTACAGTGGGTTTTTGTAACTTTGTTTTTCCCACCACTCCCCCTCCAGTCTCTGCCAGACATGCAGCACATTCAAGAAGAAAATTTGTCTTCCCCTCCACTGGGTCCTCCTAACTATCTTCAAGTCTCTAAAGACTCTGCCAGTACCAGTAGCAAGAACTCCTCTTGTGACACAGATGACTTTGTTCTTGTCCCACACAATATCTCTTCAGACCATTCATGTAAGAACCTTTCTTATTTTTACATCTCGATCCAATTTTCATTCATAACACACTTCTACCTCCTGTTGTTCTTTGGCTCTCTTTGCTCTAAATGTGTCAGAATTCAATTTGAAATTAATTGATGTAGTTTGATTCCTCTTTGGAAGGAAACTCTTTAATACTGCACGTCCATCTGGGACATTTTTATCTTCAATTGAGCAGCCAAATATGCAAGAGGGGTGGTTTCAAGTCATGGAAAATAGTGGGGCTTGGCAGTAGAAGAAGAGATTCAGTTGTAAACAACTGCTGATAAAAGACCCAAGGATTCTCTTGGAGTTCTTTGTGGAAGCAGGCACTTTGTTTCCTCCAGACTCACTGAACATTTGGAGCTCATGCTCTAGAGCTTTAAATAACAGGTGTAGGTAAAAACATGAAACACTTCTAACATGAAAGGTAAAACATCAGCCTGGGCTTACAGAAAGGAAAAACTTGGATGTAGCACATTTATGACTTGGTCCCAACCTGAATTGCACAAGGTCAGCTGATTTCTGGATGATGCCACCAGTTGTGGTAAATATTTGACTAAATGGCTGCCTGAAGGATTTCTGCCATCCATTGTTGTAAACATCCCAGTGCTGATACCTTGTACTCCTACACAATGGAGTTTATTTCAAAATTCTTATTAATATGGCAACAACCCACAAACAAACAGCAAAATAACTTGGTGAAGAACTCCCTTCCCCATTTCTATTTTTGTTGGGAGGGTGGTCACATGAGATTTTCCTACACAAAACCTTTAGTGGAAAACCTCCATACATTCACAGAAATGTTTTTCTCTACAACAGCAATATGGAAGATGTATTTTTTTTTCTGATTCTGCTTGCTGACATGGGTTTTCCATGTGTTCCCTCCTGCAGATGATATGCCTTTGGGAGCAGCTGGCAGGCGGGCTTCCAGTGAGTTCTTGATGTGTGGAGGGTAGGTGTGCTGAGCTTCTTCCAAAAGAAACCTCCTCTTCTAAAATTGATTCTGCAGCTGCAGAAGGGGGTTCTGGGCTTTTGGGTTGTCATAGCTCTGTGGACTTTCTCAAAGACAAACAAGAATTGAATTTGAGTATCTAAACAGTTTGAATTCAGGAAGTTTTGCTGCCAAGTAGAGTTTCTCTGGTGTGAGGACCTGTCTTTTGACAGTGGTTTTTGTTTCCACAGGCAGTCACCATTAACTATTTCTGGAAGCTCAGGAACTGTACAGAAACCATCCACAGCCTCTTCTCGAAGTGCTGCCTCTGGTACAGCTAACAGGTGTGTGATGTGGCCTTAAATTCTCTGCTATTTTATGGGTTTGGCTTTATTTCTTTCTTTTTTTAATTGTGAAACTGGACTAAAATAGAAGCCAGACCTCTTTTCTCCAGGCTCTCTACCCTTCATGCCTTCTCTGGTGCATCCCCAAAAGATTTCCTTTAGAGCATTCTCTGTCTAAATTTTGAGCTGTTTAAAAGCAGAACTTTAGGGACATAACTGACTTGTCTTTTTTGGTGTTGGGAAGCACACCACAGCCTTCATGTAGTAAGTCAAGATGTTGAATGCAGATACATTTTGCAAAGTGGTTGTGAGAGAAGAGGAACTTTGCAAACCCAGATTGCAGTGAATTTGTGTCTCGTGGCTGGCTTGGTTTGTCTGGTCACTGGGTGTGGCTTTTGTGCAAGTGATTAGTGTGAATTTCATGGCTGTGTCTCACAACATGCCAAAGTCACATGAAGGAGCTAAACATGTATTGCAGGTTTTCCATCAGCAGGACTGGTAATTAGTCCCCTTTCTTCCTCATGGCTGTAGGCTTCAGTTTCTGCTGGTTTAAAATGGAACTGATTTTTATCAGAGGGGCCTGAAATCTTTCCTGTTACTTTGGAAAATGTCAAGCTTAATTATGGTGTTTAACTACTCATGGAATATCTAAGCAGAATTTGTTCAAGTGATGAATTTCGTGATGTTTTCAGTACAACAGAAAGAGGATGAGTGGCTAACTGGGGAATACAGCTATTCTGTTGGGTGCATTTTTGGCTTGTGCCAGTGCTAGAGGGCTGCAAGTCAGCATTATTTTTTAGAAATGCTTGTCACAAGAAAAGTTTGTTACTTTGTGCTGATCTTTGTGCAGTTGGGGAAATGTGCTGACAGGCCCTGTCAATACAGCTTTTAGCCTCATGTTTTATGTTTAAGGGCAGATAATGGGGATGGTTTGCCTGTAGAGACCCATTTGCTCTGAACTGGCCATCTGCAATGTATAAATACACTGTTCTTTCCTTTTTTAAGTTGGGTCAGGCAGGGTTTTTAGAGTTAAAAATGTTATGAAAATCTGCCAGTTGTGTTATCTGTACATTACTGAGAGCTAAATGGTCATGTGATTAGAAACAGGTGCCTACTGTTCACACTCTGTACTGTAATAGTTTGATTTAATTACTGGCTGAGTTAATTCAGTAACTGCATTTGGGGCTGCATGGGGCATGGTCTGAAGAAAGCAGAGTGTGTTTCTGATTGATATTCTACAAGATGCTGGTTTTGGGATTTGTTTTTTTATTTCCTGAAAAATGTTCTTTCATTGTTTGTAGGCTGTTTCTCTTAATTTTTTGGTGTTTTACAAAAGGTTATGCCCTGTGAAACAGTGAATCTTTCTGATTAACTGATGAAACTGAATTAATTGTGCCCATAGTTATGCTGCTTTATGCTGTGTGTCTTGACAGAGTCTCCAGCCAGAATGGGCAGATTAGGTCGAGGTGGTTCACTCTCCTGTGGTTTATTATCAGTTTTAATCTCTGTATCTTAGAGAAACAAGATTTGCATGCAGCTCTGCACACATCTGTATTGCATTTTCTCTAGCTGGTAACAACCCACATCAGACTGGAGGATGCCTGGTCAGAGCTCAGCTCTGAGCCTGAGCTGGGGAGCCCAGCACTGTGCCCCTGCCCCCCTCTCACACAGCACTGCTGCCTCCTGTCAGCTCACAGCTCAAGAGCTTGCCTGGACCTACCTGCAGAGCTGTGTGAGAGCAGGAAAAGGCATTTTCTGTGCTGAGTTCTTTAAAAGTTGAAGTGCCTTCATGGTCTCCTGAGTGTCACTGCCACAGTTTCAATAACATCTGCTTCCCTCTCCTGGGGAGAGGCTCCCTGTGCTCCCTGAGTGTGCTCAGCCATGGCAGGCTGCCCACAGCCTTCCTGTGGTTTCCACTTGGGACTTCTTCTCCCTGCCTGGAAGTTTGCAGGCTTTCTGCTGACTGTGTGTCCACAGCCAGCTTCCAAATTACTCTGTGGGATCCAGAAACTGGGTGGCAACAGCAGGACCAACTTACTTTCTTTTGCTGAGGAAGTTCTGTGCCTGTTAGTAAGTAATATTTCATTCTAAGTGGTAGCAAAGAGAATAGGACAATTACAGTAAAAAATCCCAGATTTCAGTTCAGCTGGAGCCAGGCAGTGAATCTTGTCTTCTAGAGAATTTTTTTCACATTTCTTCTAAGAATTTGTAATCTTTCTTTAAATACATGGTCAATAAAAGACCAGATAGTAAAATTATTATCTTCCACAGAGTCCATTTGTTTGAAATTCTTTCAGTTGAATTCTGTTTTCCTTTAAAAGTGTTGGTTACTGATTACATGCAGTGGTTTGAGTCCCTTGTCAGGAGCCACCCTGAGGCAGGTCACTGGCACTCCAGCTGAACTTGGGCAATCTGCAGTTGGAATCTGTGGATTAATGTTCAGGTGTGTGGTTTGGCTCCCCCTGCCAGGGGTTGGTTCTTACATTACATAACATGTTTTCCTCCTGCAAGTTCATGATGTCTCTGGGGATATCTCTGCCTGTGCTTCGGTGGCTTTTGTCCACATTCCAGCCCTGCTCTGAACTTCCTGTCCCTGGGTTTTCCTAGAACACTATTTTCAAGTGTGGTAAACACAGCGGGCGGCTTGGCAGGGAGTCAAAGGGATCTGGAGATCTCAGTGATGTGTGACCAAGGGCTGACTCCCAGCTCTGTGTGATCCCAGCCAGTGCAGGGAAGGCAGGGAGTCCTGAACAGTTCCTGATCCTCCTCTGTGCAGCGTTGGAGCCGGGTTAGGACAAGCCGAGATCGCAGCGCGCCCAGGGAGCACGGAAGAAGTTCATTTGCCTGTTTCCTAGATTTTCTCCAAATTCCTACAGTGCAATTCTGACAGAGTGAGACTTACCTACCTGTATTCATCTCCTGTTTCCATCTCCTATCTCCACACCTCCCAACTTCAGGCACTGTCAGCCTTCCGTGTCCCCCCGCAGCGAGACGGCGCCGATCCCGGTTCCCACCCAGCTGCGGAACTACCAGCGCATCGAACAGAACCTCTCCTCCACTGCCAGCCCCGTGTCAAACCCCCACGGATCACCCAGGTGAGCTGAGCCTAGGCTTTTTAACTCCTTTCTCTTGGTTCTGCTTGGTGTTTGTACCCTGGCAGATGTCCCCGCTTTCTTGCTAATGTCATTTTTCTTCCACGCTAAAGAGACGTTTCAATGATAACAAATAAAAGCCCTTCACAATCTCAAGATTGTTGGATGGGCACTTGAAATATTTCATGAAAACAAATTGAGCTTGTTCTTTCACTCAAAATGCAACCCAAGAAGGTAAAAAGATGAAGTCTTGCTTTTTTGCTGCTCTTTGTGTATTGCATGGCATTACATCATGAACTGAAATGTCAGTAATAAGTTCTGTTTTGTTTTCACACATGTAGTGATGAGATGAATGCTTTGTTCTGTAGAATATCAAAGAAACAATTTTTGGCATGCCAGTTAACCAGCTTGTCTCATTACAAGGCTCTAGTGAGCCAGGCTTATTCTCTGCCTTGTGGTCTACAGGATCAGGCTGGTGAAGGTCAAAGACTCATAAATAGACTACTCAGAACTCTGGAGATCTTTACAAAAACAAAACCCAGGGTTTCTTGCACATTTTTTCCAGGATCCCTGATTTGATTATAGTTGCTGCATTCAGGGAAATTACTCCCTTAAATAGTCTGTTTTCAGTTATCTGATCTGTATTCCAGACAAAATATGAAAATTTTGTCAGAATCTTTGCTGTTTAAAAAATGGGCATTTACAGCAATACTTGGTTGTGAAATAAAATAAAAAATTGTGATCAAGTTTTTTGAAGATTAGAGTGTACTAAGGGAAGTCTGTTTTAATGCTCTCCAGTTAACAGACTGTTATGGCATTATCTTGTATTTGTGGGGTTCCCAGATGAAGACAGGAATGATGAACCTGACTTCATATTCTTAGAAGGCTAATTTATTATTTTATGATACTATATTATATTAAAGAATACTAAAGAATACAGAAGGGATACTTACAGAAGGCTAAAAGATAATAAAACTCGTGACTCTTTCCAGAGCCCCAACACAGCTTGACCATAACTGGCCAATGAGTCAAAACAATTCACATGAAACCAATGAAACAATCTCCAACCACATTCCAAAGCAGCAAAACAAAGGAGAAGCAAATGAGATAATACTGTTTTCCTTTTTTCTCTGAGGCTTCTCAGCTTCCCAGGAGAAGAATCCTGGGCAAAGGGATTTTTCCAGAAAATATGACTGCCACAGCATTCAACATTTAAAAGCCTGTGATAACAAAAGGAATTAAATCTTGATTACTGTCAGTATGGAAATCTTAAGTTCTTAGCTTTCTCTTGAAACAGCAGTATTTCCTTTAACTGATCAGACTCCTCAGGGGGGATTCTGAAGCTTATCTCAAGGAGCCAGTGAGCACAGTGTGAGTGTGACCATCCCTTTCCCTTGCAGAGCTGGGGTTGTGAGGCGCTCCAACACCAGCCCCATGGGGTTCATGAAGATGGGCTCGTGCTCTCCAGTGCCAGCTGACCCTGCCCAGGGCGTGGGGCGCAGGCTGTCCACAGGATCTTCCAGACCATACTCTCCTTCACCACTAGGTAAGCACAGAAATGCTCAGCAATTAGTCAAGCTTTATCTGGAGCAGTCGTTCAGAAATCTGATTCTTGCTTGAAATTAACCTTAAACCGCAACCTGCCCAGCCAGCTCACGTGTGCAGAAATAATTTCTGCTAAATGGCTCACAGAAGTAAACTAACTAGGTTTTCACTTGTTTTCTCTTTGTAAGTGAAGTAGGAAGTGTAAATCCATGTTTTGGTTTTGTTTGCATAGTTGGAACCATACCTGAGCAGCTTGGGCACTGTTGTTGTGGACAGCTCCAAGGACATGAATCAAGGAGTAGAAACTTCTCAGGTGAGTGACTTTGGACAGTGCAATCAGCATTATTTTGATAGAGCTTCTAGAGCATTTTGTGAAGGGGTAGGAGAGCCAACACACATTAGAATGGGTTAATAGGAGACATTGAGTTTTTGTAGAAACAGCCCATTTGTGGCCTGGGTGACACCTTTGCCCATAACTAATTCCCTACACGGTAAGACAGCAACTGAAATTTCTTGTTCTCAAGATGGAACAACAACTCTGATGAAGCCTGTCTTTAACCAGGGCTGGTTTATAATGAATGGTAGTAACATGCTTCTGAGAATCTGGTTTTGATAGACCAGCTCTGTCATGCCAGTTCTCAGAAAAGGGAGGCAGAGCTGCCAGTGCACAGCGTGCAACACATTTTCGTCATTCCCTTGGGAGATCAGCTGGGATCTGATGTTCCTGTTGCTAAGCAGTCAGCAAGCTTTGCAAGTCATAAATCATTATGGCATGCCAGCAGGGGAAAAAAAAAAAAGAGGAAGAAGTAGGACTTGGAGATGTTCTGAGACTGTTAAAGATGGAATTGCACTGTAATGCCAGAAGGATTGGGTATAAGAATATGCAATTCAGCAACAACATCTTCTGCTCTGTGCACATTTTGGGTGCATTTTCTTCTCTGGCTAAAATACTAGTTATGCTTTTTATTTTGACTTTTTATGGTGTGATATTGAAACTGCATTGTGAGTTTTTCTCCTATTTAAACACTTGTCCAAAACCATCTGGGCATGGCAGAGCCTTCACTTCTTGGAGTAGCCAGGTCTGGGAATGGTTCCATCCATATGAAATAAGTTCTATGATGTGTTTCAAAAATTGCCTTGGTAATTGCTATGCCAGTGGCTGGCTCAACAAAAGGAATGAGTGAATCCTTAGATATGAAATGGTCTCTTAAAAAGTGAACAGGGGTGTGTGTGAAGAGAATACAAAGAACTGTGTTTGCTTTTCTTGTTGCAACTTTACTTTGGATAGAGTTTTGTCAGGCTGTTGGTTTAGTGCCTTTTGCCAGTATCAAACTAACTTGTTACACACCACAGCACTGTTTTTGTGGCTGGCAGGGGTTTTAATGTTTCATTTCTTCATATGTTTTCTGCATTCTTTTCCTCCTTAGTTTCACTTCTTAATTGGAAATGACTGCAGTGGTATTTCTGTTTGTACAATACCACAAATTGTAGCAAGTCTGTTTCTCAGCATTTCAGTGGGTATGGGAAGCAGTTTTTTGCTTTGGGTGAGGTGAGGTCATCTGAACTGAGATTTTTCTAAGGACCTAAGATGTCTTTCGTAATGTAGCTTCTGAACTAATTGAGCTGTTCTTGCTGCCAGTGGCAGCAGAGGACACACTTTTAATTCAGAAGCCTTCCCTGGGGTGGCAACAACACTGGAACAGTAACCAGTGGGATTTCAGGCTGATTCTAAAACAACAGGTGAAGACTTCCCAGTGCTGTGAGACAAGCAGAGGGATTTCAGGCAAGCAAATTTTTGGTCAGAAAATTAATGAGAAATAGACTTGATCCCTCTGCTAGAGCTGCAGGCAGACAGACTGTTCTGAAACATACTGCCTAATGGAGTGGAATGAAATCAAGGTGAAGTAGCTCATATTCAAAATTCAGCTAGCAAAAACATGGGCTCAAGAAGGCTGAAAGATGTGTTGTAACAGCTGGGCACTTTGCTGAGCATGCTGCAAGAAGTTTGGGGTGGTTTTTTTCAGCAGACATTCATGAAATGAAGCCTCTCTCAGAAGATTCTCATGGCCAGCTTTTAAAAACCTTCTCTAGTTGTATGGTTCACAAATTCCCTCTTTTTTTTTTTTTTTTTTTTTTTTTTTCTTAAAACATGAGTGAGACTCACTTCAGTGTCAGTTCTTGGAGGTTACAGGCAGGCATTTCCTCTGGGAAGCTGTGGCCATAATGCTGAAGTCTGATGTACTGTTTGTAACTTTGCACAGTTCCTTATCATGAGACATAAAAACATACACCAGGAACAGAACATTTCATCAAATTTCAGACCTAATTTTGAAAGAGAAGGGTCATCTTTAAGTAGGTGAAGTATTTATAAGAGTTATTTCCCCAAAGTTCTCTGTTTAAATGATAACTTAGAGCTCTCCCATTTGCTTTAGGAGAAGCTGCACTCATACCTAAGTGTGGACTTCCTCTGTCAGCTTTTGAAAAAAGATTCATTCTGACAGACTAAAAAGTAAACAACTGCTCAAAGTCATGTCCCCAAAGTGTTCCATCTGAATAATTTGGTTCTTTTTAGTTCCTAGTTTTCTTGCAGGAACATGAGCTGCCTTTGTCTGTAAATGAAGCCATTACACACAGAACAAGTAATTAACATGCAATGTCCTCTTGTTTGCAAGAAGATCATTCCAGGTCTTGAGAACCTCTATTCATCTTGGGATTTCAGTGCTGGTTGTGCCATTCCTGCTGAATCCAACCATTTTATTTGTCCTGGTGGAGGTTGCCAGCTGTACTGCAGCTGCCAGGACAGCTGTCAGCCTGAAATGGTGCCTGTTTGGCAGCTTGGAGCTCTTATCAGTGTGGTGTAGCAATAATTCAAATAATCCATGGGTTAAATCCATGGATTCTCCTTGCTGTCTAGTAAGCTAATGATCAAACACATCTCAATATTTGCAGTTTAATGTTGTTCTCTGGAGTTTTGGGCTTTATCAATGTATTTTGCAAGCACTGCAAGTAGAATTTTACCTTATTTGTCATTTCCACAGGTTCTCCTATACCACCATCTCAGTCCCCACAGTCACTTCTGATGGGAGCGAGGTTGCAGAGTGCTCCTACTCTCACAGATATCTACCAAAACAAGCAGAAGCTCAGAAAGCAGCATTCAGACCCAGTTTGCCCATCCTATGCTGGGTATGGATACAGTCATTCTCCACAGCCAAGCAGGCCAGGAAGCCTGGGAACATCCCCTACCAAGCACATGGGATCCTCTCCCAGGAGCTCAGACTGGCTCTTCAAAACCCCTCTGCCAACAATCATCGGCTCTCCCACTAAGGTTTGTTAAATTTGCAATTCTCAGTAACACAGTGCCTGAAACCAAGAATATTTTGGGGTTCTAACATTTTTGTTGTTGATTTTTTTTTTGTTGTTCTTAAAGGCAACAGCTCCTTTCAAAATACCTAAAACTCAAGCATCCTCCAACTTGCTGGCCCTGGCAAATCGCCAGGGCTTGGCTGAAACGCCGCTGCAGCCTAAAGATATCACTGACCCAAGGGACTTCACACACTTCCACTCCAGCCAGGCAGCTGACAAACAGGCAGGAGAGCACAGCAAAACCACCTTTGGCAGGTAGGCACTGCCAGGAACAGAACATTTCATCAAACTTCAGGCCTAATTTTGAAAGAGGAAGGGGCATCTTTGAGTAGGTGAGGTGTTTATAGGAGATATTTCCCCAAAGCTCTCTGTTTAAGTGATAACTTGGAGCTCTCCCATTTGCTTTAGGAGAAACTTTGCATCCCTGGGGGAGGCAGCTGGGCAGCAGAACTGCACACAGCAACTCTCAGAGGGTGAAAAAGCTGTGAGGGGATGCTGAGGTTTGGTGTGTGCAACAGAAACATTTTGTACTGGCTATAAATATAGCAGGGACTTCCTGGAGCACTTTGTGTTGCTGTCTAGTTCCCTTTTGTTTTCATTAACTGAATCTGGAATTTCATTGCCTCTGTAGAGCCTGTGGAGTTTTTGCTTGAAAATCTCTATGACAAAATTTGCAACATAAATTTTTCAAGAGAAAAATGTTTCTTTATTTTTATGTTTTGCTCTGTTTTAAAAGATCCGTGATAACAAGCAAGATGTCAATACTTTTTTCTATTTTTGTTGAAAAATTCTCTGTAGTAAATACCAAGAATCTTAGTTATCCTTAGCTGCAAATTGGATGATATCCCTGAATAACCTTTTTTTTTGGAAAATTCTTGTGTTTTCCTGTCCAGGTCTGTTAGTACTGGGAAGCTGTCAGACCAACAGGTAAAGACCACCCTTGGGGGCCAGTTGTACCAAGGCAGTACAGACAGTCTCAACACAGAGAGGCCAATGGATACAGGTGAGGATCAGAGTGATACATCCAAGCTGTTTCCCTGTGCCTGGGTTTTTATGGAATGCCAGCTGGATCACAGTTTTGCTTCCAACTTGGAGAACTGGTTCTGACAATTTTTAGCCTCAGCACAGAAGGCTTTTTTAATGTTTAAGGGGATCTGTTCCATTTCTTTAGCATAGCTTTAAAAATAACTGAGACAGGAAAATGCTTATTTCTGTGCTAAACACAGAAATATCTTGACTGCCTGTGCTTACTGGAGGGGTTTGGGATTTTCTGGTTTGGTTTTATTTTTAATTTAGCATTTGTGGCTTTTCATTTTCCACCTTGATTTTATATGAAAGCCAATCTATGTAACTCTGGTTAACTCTGGGTGTTTGGTTGGTTTGTTTTTTTTCTCCTCCTCCCTGAGCTTGTCCCTTGCCATCAGAAATTCTCCCTTCTGAGCAGTTGGAAGGAGTTCTGCAGACAGGGCTGGTCTTTAGCCTCCAGACCTGTCACAATCTGCCTTTAGAATTTTTCTGCTGTATCTTTTGCTGCAAAACTGACATCTTCAGGCTCTCAGGGAGTCTCTGATGCTCTTTTCTGGGTGAGAGTAGAACACTGAGATATTGAAAATAAAAATATACATTAAGCTGCACCTTGACTGCTTGTGTCTCACCAAGACTGTCCACTCAGCTTCTTTTATTTCCTGTGAGAACTTCTAACTAGTCCAGGGCTTGGATTTTACATCAAAGCACATTGTGTTGCAGTGCTCCAATTTGCTGCATATAATTACTTCTTGGTGTGATTATATGGAATAAGGACTAACCTGCTGAAATGTTCTCTCAGCTCCAGCAGGAGCCTATGGAATTGCAATGGCAACTCCATCCATGGCAAGTGGGGCAAGTTCTCGGGCTGTCATGTTCACTGTGGGGTCCCCTCCAAGCAGTGCCACCCCTCCCACCTGCACCCACATGGTCCTCAGAACCAGAACCACCTCAGGTAAGAATTTCCTGGCAGTTGTGTGGACATTTCTCAAAGGCTGCACTTGGGCTTGTCCACTTCTTGGGCCTGATTGCTGCCTTGCACAGGGCCTGCAGTGAAAGTGTAGAGAAAGTAGAGCTAAATATCAGATGGTTTCTGCCTTTTCCCCCCATAAAGAGGGTTAGAGGCACAGATTTACAATCCAGCAGTGAGTAACTCCTGTGTACACAGCTTTACTCCCTCACTTCTGACTTCTCCTTTCCACCTTTGCCATAGAGATCACACAGAGTGTGATCTCTATGGCAAAGGTGGAGAGGAGAAGTCAGAATTCTGATTTTTGCCTGCTGCCATGCATTGTCCCAGAAACAGCACACCAGGGCTGGGAGCTGCCTGCAGTTTGGCAAGAGTCAGCTGTGCTGCCAAATATCAAAGACCCCAAGGTTAAGGGCTTCAGATGGGCAGTGTGAATCACAGCACAAGCTGCAGTCCTTGTCAGCCATGAATCCCAGAACTCTTAGGAATTGTCACTGTTGTTACAGTTCATCCTCTGCACTCCCTGCAGAGCCCCACAAGGAGCAGTGGGAGAGCCTGCCATGGGCTCTCTGTGCTGGCTCCTTGTGTGTCACTTGCTGTCACCCACAGCCCCAGTGCTGAATCAGACTGTGTGTTATTTGTCTTGTAGTGGGATCAAACAGCTCTGGAGGGTCTCTGTGCTCCACCAGTGGCCGTGTTTATATGGGCTCTCCTCCTGGTATTTACATGGGCTCCTCTCCTCCGGGGGCCGAGGCGGCTCCGAGCCTCAAGTACATCCCTTATGGCACTTCCCCTCCCAGCCTAGAGGGCTTTATCACTTTTGAAGCTCCTGAATTGCCTGAGGAAACTTTAATGGAGGTATGAAAACAATAATTTCGTGTTTTCTAATGTGTGATGGTGCTGGTACAGATGTGGTAAATGTAGGATTGCTCTGTGTGCTTTGTAGTTTCCTCTATGCTGTCTCACTTGTTGTTTTTTTGTTTAGGATCTTGAATATATTGCTGTATCAGTAGTTGCCAGGTTCTCTTTGATAGTTCTTGCTGGCATTTCATATGTTTGAATAGGTAACCAGAGGAACATGACTGCTTTTGCCCACCAGAGCCTCCCAGAGAGGCCTCTTCATGCCAGTGGATGTGGGTGCTGACAGTAACAAAGCCCCTCTGGGCATTTCATTGCTCCTCACAGTCAGGGAATGACGTCCAATCCTACTTGTGGGAAGACTGTCCTATATTTTTTTAAGATGTGTGGGGGAGTGACACTTTAAAAACACAAATTGGGGTGGTCTTTCACCAGAATGCTATTCTTGGAGTGTACATTTGTCAAGACAGATGCTGTTCTGGTTTCTCATTCACATCTTGCTGGAAGGTATTTGGGTCCCTATTGAATATCTCTTATAGCATGAATGCTTACCAGTACACTGTATTCTTCCCACAGGAAGAATAGAATTTTAAATGTATTTAGACCCTGTATTATTAATGAAAATATTATAAACATTGCTAAGATATGTTTGATTAGTTTTGAAGGCTTCTTTTGGAGGAGAAACTCTGCATGTGTACTGTGTGTTTTACTGACAGAGCAGCGCTGAGTTGTTCACTCCAATTGAAGATTTTAGTCTGAAGTGTAAACGTTGGTAACAGCCACCTTTTAACACAATTTAATTCCAGAACCAAGTGTAAATTAGAGTGAGGAAGATCAGTTCTTTTGTAGGTATTAAGTCTATTACATAATAAAAGCCAAATGTTCTTCCTGGCTCCTCACACAAGTGCCAAGCATACTTTTGTGTTGCTGATAATAAAATAAGCAATTTGTCCCACTTGTGATTTTTAGTTCCTCAGGTTTCAACACAGAACTCCATGTACCAATTCCTTTGGCTTTGTTGAAAGACTCTTAAGTATAAGCTACAATATCTTGAATTCATTAACAAAGAAGGGAACAAGTTCAGATCTGTGAGGGCCCATTTGGTTCTGTCATTCCTAATGCTGCCTCTACCACAATGTGATTCCTGCACAGAACTGACATAGCAAGAAATCTTTAAGTGATTAACAAGAGTTTTAAATGTGGCTGATGGCTTAGAGTGCTTAAATTGCTGTCATCTTTCCCTCTGACAGAGAGAGCACACAGACACTCTGCGTCACCTAAACATGATGCTGACATTCACAGAGTGTGTTCTGGATCTGACAGCAGTGAGGGGAGGAAACCCAGACCTGTGCACTTCTGCTGTGTCACTGTACCAGATCCAGGAGAGCATCGTTGTGGATCAGATCAGCCAGCTCAGCAAAGAGTGGGGGTGAGTATGCAGTCAGAGAGAGAATTAGTCAAGATCCAATGCATCAAAATGTATTGAAACTCAGCCCTTTTTGCTGGGAGTCATTCTTTTCCTGTAGAGAATCTTTATAGGAATTATTTTTTAACAACTGAAGACAGATCAGAAAGAGCAAAGACAAAAGATTTTTTTTTTTTCCTGGCCTGCCACTTTTCTGAGGAAAGTGTTGAGTTCAGGCTTGAGGTGCAGCAGTGCATTTCTGAGCATGGAAATTTGTGAACCAGCTCCTGGCAGACCTGAGCCCTCATCCCTTCCTGTTGACTGAAGCCCTGAGGTGGAGGTTGGAAGGGGAGAAGTGTCCAAATTTGGTTTCACTGGAAAAAACAGTCAATCAGCCCTAGTATAAAATCAAAAGCAAGGAGAAATATGAGAAGTTTGAAGTGGTGGGAAAGGGCAGTTCTACTTCCTGCCTTCTTCCTGAAGTAATAAAAACCCAACAGAAAACCCTTGTAAAGTGTTTGCTTTTCACAACTGAGAATTGCAGGGGGATAGGAAATGAAAAGTACACCCTGTCACTTGTGGTGAGACACTGACCTCGGGTAGAGTCCCCACAAATAAGTGCTCCTTTTTCAAATGTCTGCATTTAAAGCAGTTTGTCTTTGCTGCTGCAGCTCCTAAATGAGCAGATGTCCCCTCACCCCATGACAGAATGTTTGTGAAGGGAAGGGAGGGGAGGGGTGGAGCTGCATTTTAAACATCTGTCTTCCTTTTCTGCTGTTGCTGGGTCCTGTGGGCTGTTGTGATTAAAAAGTGATGTCTGCCCCGACTTGAATTTGTTCAAAAAAGGTATTTTGATGCATAAATTACTTTTTTTTCCCCTCTTCTCCCTAGACAAGTGGAGCAGCTGGTGTTGTATATGAAAGCTGCCCAGTTACTGGCATCTTCTCTGCATCTTGCCAAAGCACAGGTCAAATCTGGCAAACTGAACCCATCCACTGCTGTTAAGCAAGGTAGATGCAACATCATCTAATTTGCTTTGCTTGTGAATTTTCTTTGCTGATACATCACTCAGAAAGCTGAGGTTGCAACCTTTGTTTTGTTTTTCTTCTCTGCAGGAGAACTGTAGATATGTACAATTGCACAACTCTCATAGTAAACAGCCAGAAACAGTTGGGAAATGGGTATTCATTAACTTGAAATGGAAATTATTTGATAGATACTCAAGTCATAGAAGTAGTGGAGTAAATAAACATTAAAACTACAAGTTCAAACAAGTTTACTTTGCAAAGCTGAACTTAGGCTGAGTTATTTGGGTTTTGTTGGGGTTTTTTAAAAATGTTTTCTTACCTTTCTCCCAGTTGTGAAAAGCCTCAATGAGAGATACAAATTCTGTATTGGAATGTGCAAAAAACTGACAGAAAAGTTGAATCGTTTCTTTTCGGACAAGCAAAGGTTCATTGATGAAATCAACAGTGTCACTGCAGAGAAACTCATCTACAACTGTGCTGTGGAAATGGTGAGTCCCTCCTCTTCCCTGAACTGGAGGAGTTGCTGCCTTCTCTCACAGATCTCTTCTACATAACCAGAAAATAGAATTGATATTTTCAGTCACCACAAAGGAAAGTTAACTGTTTTAGTGATGAGAGGGGATTCTTGTGTCACACAAAAGATTCTGGATGAGATGGAAGGTTAACTGTTTTAGTGATGAGAGGGGATTCTTGTGTCACACAAAAGATTCTGGATGAGATGGAAGGTTAACTGTTTTAGTGATGAGAGGGGATTCTTGTGTCACACAAAAGATTCTGGATGAGATGGAAGGTTAACTGTTTTAGTGAAGAGAGGGAATTCTTGTGTCACACAAAAGATTCTGGCAAATGTTGTGCTTAACCCTGATAATGGTGGTGTTGTGCACAATTAATTTGTTTCTTTACAAGATAATGCAGGTGTAAGAATGTGCATATTTATTCATATAAAAAATGCTTTTATAGATTTTTTTAATGCAGAATATTCTCATAGTACAGGTGCTCTGTCCTCTCAGAATCACAGAATGATTTAGAAGAGACCTTAAAGATCGTCTAGTTCCACCTTCATTTTGTTGTCTTAGTTACAACAACAAATCAGCTAAATAAAAGCTGAAAAAGACTTTCATAATGACACTTTTAGGTGATTATGAAATTTTGCTACTTGCCTAATGGAGTTTCTGAACCTGACTGATTGCAGGTGCAGTCAGCAGCTCTGGATGAGATGTTCCAGCAAACTGAAGATATCACATATCGATACCACAAGGCAGCCCTGCTGCTGGAGGGACTGACTAAAATACTGCAAGACCCTGCAGATATAGAAAATGTACACAAGTGTAAGTTCAGCTGAATAATGAAAATTACATGGGATTAATTCATTGTAAAATCAATCTGGTCATCATCTGTCCTGTGCCTCTCTCTGCAGATAAATCCAGCATCGAGCGAAGGCTTTCTGCACTCTGCTACAGCACAGTGGCTGTGTATGAGCAGTAGGAATATCCTGAGGACCAGATGGTGTGAACATAAGGGACCACATCAGTGATACTGCACTTTTTTCACTACAGCTTCATTGTTGTCCTTGTTCTGCCCCATGTGGAAGATGATTCTTACATTTCTGTGGTGACTACCAAAGAAACAGCAGCATATTCAAAGAGGAGAAATTCCAAAAGTACACTTGCCTTACCAATACAGCAGCTCCTTTTCCTTCCTAGCAACAGAATTTAAAAGAATCTCTCTTCACATTTCAAACTGATCCCCGTGTGTGTGCTTTGAACTCGAATGATCAGGGTTTGTTGTTTTTCCCTCGTGAGGTTTTTAGAGAGCGGATCCTTCTGCATCAGGTACAAAAAAGACATTTCCCTCAGAAGATTCCCTCAAGAGTTTTTAAGCTGTTCAGTAAAATGTGGCTGAGTGAATTTGGGAAACCCTAACCATGTGCAAGTGCTGCTTGAAGCTTTTTGGGGCTCAGCTGCCTTGTCTGGAGCTCACCTGTTGTACACATGGCTCAGGTTGTCATACGAAGGGATGGCAAACACGCTCTGACCCCAGGGGAGAAATGGGGATGGAAGAAATTCTCTCCATCTGTGCAAAATCCCCAGGGGGTTTTCAGCTGATGTGGATACTATTTGATGATCTTCTTCCAAAATATTTTGTTTTGCACTAATTTACTAAAGCAACTGTATATTCATTTTTGAAGAACTATATTAAAAAAAATCTAGATAAAGAAGGCACAATGGACTTGGCTGAATTCCATTTCAGTGTACATAAAATTCTTTTCAGAATTTCAAATGTAGCTTCTAGAAGACTTTCAAACAAACTGTGTAAAAACTTGTATTCATGTGAACCTTTCCATTTTATACCTATTTGTCTAATACTTGAGTAACTACTGCTCTGGACTTTCTCAGTAATAGCAATGTTGAGTTGCTGGTTGTTTGCTTTTTCTATAGATTTGGTTGCATCTTTTGTTGTGCATGCAATATGTGCATTAATGCCTGCAGTCTTTAGGGGTGTAATGACAGTTCTCTGTAGTTTGTTTCTTGGGCAGTATTACAATAAATACTGTAAACTGAAAGGTTCTGCAAGGAACCATGCAAAAAAAAAATTAAAAAAAAAAAACAAACCAGAAAATAATGTTGTGGTTTGAGATGCTGATAAAATGATGTAGAATCTCTACATATAGAGTGTGTGAAAAATCAGGATTATTTTGTGTGCATTTTGGGGGAGAGGTGGGAAGCTTCATTTAGCCTTATAGGCATTGTCATTTCAAGCATCCCATGAGATCATCAGGACAGCAATTTGCAAAGTATTTGGGCAGATCAGCTTCTCTGGAAATGGTTCCTATACTTTGTTTTTGGGACTTTTTTGTTACTCAACTGCTTGAATACTTGAATAAACCATTCTCCAGGACAAAATCATTTTAATCCTCTTAAACACAGTGGTCTGAACTATTTGACAAAGTTGTACAGGGCTTACACATCAAAATATTGTTTCAGTGTTGGGATAACCACGTGTTTCCTTTACTTTGACAGAGTAATGTACTTTTTACCTTATTTATCTGTATGAAATTCCAACAGTTAATTTGAAAGTGTTTGTTTATATAATGTTTGTATTTTTAGGTCTTTAATACGGTGTTTCTACCTCTCCTTTGTAATTGCATGCATTATTCTTGGAACTAGGTAATAACTCACTGAACTGTTGCGTAATAGCCTTTTTATTATGGCCTGTATAAATGTATATTAAGGTAAAAATAAATACTGACACTAGAAGTGTTTCTATGGTACAACTGAGTTGCTGTGTCTCTGTGATCAGAGGTGTTAAATTTAGGAAAAATTCTCTTATTTGCCTGGGTAAAGAAGTTGCTGAATGTTCCCCTCAGCAGGGCAGGATGGGGCAGCATCCTTGAGTTCATGATCTCTGGATAGCTCTGGAACAAAGTGTCCCTGAGTTTGTTTTTCCCTGGCTTTAGCAAGACAATTTACCCTGCTTCTTTTTTTTTTTTTCCCCATTTTTTTTTAAACTTGGATTGGAAGACAAAAATGCTAAGTAGGATCCTGGGTAACAGCTGTATGATCTTTCAACAAGGTGCTTGTTTGTTGCCTCTAGCAAAGGGGAGCTGTTGGGGCTGCCAGAACAGCATATACAGAGCTAATTGACAAAAGCTGGCAGGAAGTTACAATTTCTATCCAAAAAATGGGCTTTGTTCACCTCACAGCCTGTACCCTCTGCCCAGCTGAGATATGCTGTGGTAGCTGCTGTGTGGATATTGTATTTTTGAGTTATACTATCAGATTTTCCCCAATTTATTATTAAAAACCCCTCCACTTGTGAGTGGCACATAAAGAGGATGAGGAAGGAGTGAGCTGGGAATGCTAATGATGTCTGAGCCCGAATCTAGGAACAAAGCAGCAGCTTTAATGCACAAGTCTAGGAGATAGGCTGCTTTTCTCAGGAACTCACTGGGTTTTGTTGGTTTTCTTTCTTCCCTTTCAGGATTCAAGCTCATTCTCCTTCCCCTCTTGCCAGCAAGGCTACAGCTGCACAAACAGGAGGAGAAGAAAAGGGCTATTCTTGCTGGCTGTTTTCAGGAGGAGGAGACCAATGTTCATGGCCTGTCTTTCTGCATAAACTCATTCCCCAAAGATCCTGAAGCTGTCCTCTGTCTTTGGCTCTCCGTGCTGAACAGCAGGTGCTTGTTTTTATAAATACTTCTTTTTCTCCAGCCTTTGAAAGACAGAACTTGAGAGATTTGCTGAACTTTTCTAGCTCAGCTCTCCTGCATCTCCTTGAGTGTTCTGCACTTGCTCCACTCTGTCCATTTTACAAAATGTCAGCTGAGGAATCTACAACACTTTTTGATTCTGACATTTGCTGCTTTTCATAAGCAAGAAGTTGAACTCTCAACCCTTCCTCTGACACAGAGGAGGAAATTCTGTTAATTTAACTTGCAACTAAGGTGCTACAAATTATTCCAAGGAGCATTTTGAGGAGGGAGCTGTTCCTGGGACTGCCTGTGTTTTGCATAGTTCTTGATGTTATCTTGTACAGCTACATCCAGTTATTATCACATCATCTCAGGGTTCAGAGGCAATAACTTGTGATTCACCCATGTCCCAATAACCAAAAAGGGAAAGTTGTTTTTCATCTGAAGCAGGGAAAGCTGGATCCTGCTGCTTCCAAAGCTTGTTGAGGCTTTGCAATTCAGATAAGCTGGCTTGTGACCTCACTTGTGACCCACCTCCTTTTTGATTCCTGCTTCTTCTCCTATTTTGGGGGGCTTTTTAATTTAAATTTTGATCCTTTGACTTTTTTTGCCTTCTCTGAGCTCTGCTTGCCACTATCTTTTTTCACAGTCCAGGATGCCTTTTAAGTCTTTAAGCAGATCTCTTTTCATCCTGAACTTCCCCATCTGACCTGAGCCATGGTCCTGGCTGTGGCTTTTCCCAGAGTGCCCCCACAGCTCCTCCTTTTTGCAGAGGAGTGGAGTCCATCAGGGTAACCCCTCTCCTGAGGTCTCCAAGTCAGCTGGAGCCCAGCTGAAGGAAGCCTTGGCACTGCTCCTTGGGACAAACACCTTTTCAATAGGCTTTTGTGCACGGCAGGCTCCCCCCTCCTCGCTGCCTGAAAGCCAGCCGAGTGCCAGTGGGGCTGCTGAGTCTTGTTGCAGTCCTTGTGCCAATCATTCCCATTGTTTCTTTGTGTCCCTTTCACATTTTCCATGGCCTGAACTCTTGTCCACAATGCAGCCCACAGACCAGGGCTGTGTGTGACACAGTATCTCCTTCTTGGGAATGTGAGATCAGCCCCAGCTTTCAAAACAAGTGATGCCATAAATGAACTGAGCTGCATTGATTCCTGTAGGTTCCTCAAAATCCTCTCCCTGTTGTTCATCTTCTTTTATGGTCAAGTGCTGTTTGGGTTTGGGATCTGGCTGGGTTATGTGACTTCCAGAAAACGCTTGGGATTTGAGACTAGGCAGACATTTAATCAGAGACTGAAGATTGTGGCTGAAAACTTGAAGTTCTGTGAGTGTGGTGTGTCAGCTAAAAGGACATTTATTGATCAGCTGCATTATTTGGTGGACTCTTGAAACCAAATACTGCACAGTTTATCTTCCAAACCAAAGTCCTCCTTCCCAAGGCTCTGCTGGGTGCTTTTGGAAGCACAAAGGGCTGCTCCCCAGGGCAGGGCAGCCGGTCTGATTGCTGTTAATTGATTCCAAGAGGGGAGTGAGGGCTATAAGGAGTGAGGGTAGGGGGGAATCTTGAGCTCAGCTTCTCAATAAAACACCTTTTGCTGCTGTAACTACAGATTAGAGCCCCCCCAGCACTGCTCACCTCCCAGTTCCTCTGGAGTTCCATTGCTTTCCCATAAATAGCTCCCTTTATTGTTTCTTAGTGATTGAATTAAAATAGAAAACACTGCCAGCTCCCAGGTGTGGGGAGCACGGGGTATTCCTCTGTCTCACTCGAGATCCCACACTTCCCTGAAATCCTCGTGTCTCACCCAGCTGAGACTCTGCAACGCTAAAAAAAAGCCCTCAGCTTTGTTCCCTGTCCCCAGCTGGCCAAAAGATGTCCCTGACAAGGACCAAGAGGGACTCTCTCCCAGGATGTGAGAAGGTTTATCCCCACTCACCGCTGGGATCACTGGGAGCTGGGATATTTGTTCCCAGTGCGTGCTGCCAAGTACAAGCAGCACTGTTGTGACATGAAAACCCTCTGGGCTGATGGGTGAGAATTTTACAAGCTCTGGAGAATCCATCCACCTCCCTGCTGGTGCTGGGAGGGTGCAGCCTGGGTGTGTGCAGTGCAGCACCATTTCCACAGGCACAATGTAATGCTGCATGCTGACAGCTCAGGCTTTTCCTCTGATTGCAGCACCGTTAATCCTTATCCAAATTCCCTTGGGCCTGCACAGAGCTGCATCCTGCCTGCAAGGATGCTGACAGGATAACGGGGAGCATTTCCATCAGGCAACGGTCCTGTGAGGAACATTCCTGCTTCTACCCATGTTTATTTCAATGCAAACCCAGCTTTTCTCGCACCACGTGGAAGGGCCCTGTCAAGCCCAGCCTGTTTTTCCTTCTCATGTTGCCTCCTGCACACAAGTTTTAGCAGTTGCTCATGTCATTCTTCTCCACAGCGGGGTGTTTACTGCCAAAATTTGTGCTACAGCTTGTGAAATGTTCCTGCTGAGCCACAGCCCAGGACGTGTTAGTGAAGCCAAGTGACCACAGAAGCCAAGCTTGGTGTTGGGGGCAGTCGTGGTTCTGCACAATCTGAGGCCAAAAGGCACTCCCAGCTTCGGAGGGCCGTGTTGATGTGGGAAAATGGGATTAAACTCTGCAGGAAAAGGTGCCAGCCCTGTGTGCCAAGGAGGTGCAGCATGCATGGCTTCAGTGGGGTACAGCTGCAGCCGAGGAGCTTTAGCACTGAAGGCTCTGGGTAAATCGTGTCACACGAGAGGCAGCGTGTAACAACCTGCACACAATTTTTAAATAACCACCGTGCTTTTCCCAGAACGAGTTGTGGCAGGTCTATTTTTAACCGGAATGTGCCCAACCTTGCCCGAGCTCCTTTCTCCGCGTTTTTTTCTGGCTCGCTTCCCACGCCACGACTGCATCAAGGTTAACTGGACCGTCCTGCCGGGCTCCTCCTGCCTCCCCCAAAGGAGCACCAGCCCGGTTCTGCTCGCCCTCCGTGGCAGGGCAGGGCAGGGCCACCCTCGGGCGCCGCTGCCCCGCTCTTTCCCCGCTCCCTGCCCCGATAAGGCTCCGCAGGGACTCTGCCCTCCGCCCCCAGAGCAGCCGCACGCCCCGGCAGCATTTCACAACCGGCCCGGCAGCGCCAGACCCGCTGCCACCCGCGGAGCCCACGGAGCACGGCAGGAGCATCCCCGAGCGCGGGCCAAGGTAGGGCGGTACGGCGGGGACACGTCCTTCACCCCGCCCTGCTTCTTCCTCCTCCTCCTCCTCTCTCCCACCAGGACCACCGGGCAAGGGAGGGGGAGCGGCTGCCCCGCGGCCTCGCCCGTTCCGCTTCCGTCATGTGAGCGGAAAGAGGAAGCGGCTGCGGCGGCGGCGACCCCGGTGGGCGGCGGGGCCGCGGGGGCGGAGGGTCCTGCCCGGGGCGGAGGGCACCGGCCGGGGGGAGAACCGGCGGCTCGCAGCCTCCGTGCCGCAGCCGCCGCCACGGTTGTCACTGCCTCACGCTCGGGGGTCCCCGCGGTTCCCCGGGGGATAGAGGGGGGTCCCCATCCCGCCGGGTTCTCGCCGGGTGTCGCTCGGTACCGCGGCGCGCTCCGCCCCGCCGGGAGCAGCCCCCGCTTCCTCGGTGGCATCCCCACGCTGCCACCAACGCCCTGCGCTGCTTCTCAAACTTTTCTAACTCGGGAGTTACGTAAGGCTTCAGGGAGATGCGGCGGAATTAGGGACGAGCGGCGGAGGGCTCGCTGCCTGGCGATGGGGCGGGGGGAGCGGCGGGAGGGCGCCCGGTGCTTGTGGGGACAAGCCGGGCTGTGCGGGCCGGGCAGGGCCCTGTGGTGAGCTGGGGGTGGCCGGTGTCTCCTCAGTGCTGAGCAGCCATGGAGAAGATGCAGCAGATCGTGGGGCGGGCCAGGGCCGCCTTCAGGTCGGGCCGGAGCCGCCCGCTGGAGTTCAGGATCCAGCAGCTGAAGGCCCTGGAGAGGATGGTGCAGGAGAAGGAGAAGGAGATCCTGGCAGCCCTCAAGGCCGATCTGAACAAGGTCTGGGTCGGGGAGTTTCTCTCATCAGCTGTGCAGGGACAGTGGTTGGCCCTGAAGGGAAAGTGGGAAGGGCAGGGGCTGCCTTTGCTGTGCTAAATGACTTTTGCCCTTGTTCCCCTTGGCCTTGTCCCAGTGTGGCCTGCAAAGTTCTGCTGCCACCATTTCAGAGAAGGAGTTAGTCTAAGGCAGAACTGCAAAGGCAGTCAGGTTTTGGGTTCTGCCTCACACACCCAGACTAGCCATCTTTGGCCAGGGATCCTGACAGACACCTTGAAGCAGTAGGGCTGTGATGGTGGCTGTGGGAGGTGGGTGCCTTTTCCATCCCTTCCCCAAACTCCCTGTTGTTTCAGTGTGGGCACAACGCCTACAGCCATGAAATCCTGGGCGTGCTGAGTGAGCTGGCCCTCACCATGGAGAAGCTGCCATCCTGGGCAGCCCCTCAGCCCGTGAAGAAGAACCTGCTGACCATGAGGGATGAGGCCTACATCGGCTACGAGCCCCTGGGGGTGGTGCTGATCATCGGGGCCTGGAACTACCCCTTTGTGCTGGTGATGCAGCCCCTGATCGGGGCCATCGCAGCAGGTGGGGACCCTGCAGGGCCTTGGTGGGGTGGTGGCTGGGCGTGGGGAGGGGATTGATGGCTCAGTGTCCGTGCTGTGTGTGGCCTGCAGGTACTGGAAGGGCAGAAGATCGCTTATGGGGGAGAGACTGATGAGGCCTCCTGCTTCATAGGTGCTCCAGGCAGCTGCTGTGGAGGGGAGGTGGTGGTGGGTGCTTTGTGGGGTCTGTTTGTCTGTGCCTCACTTGGGCTATGTTGAACAGCCCAAGGTGCTGTGCTGGGCCAGGTCTGTGTCCTGCTCATGCTGTTCTCCCATTTGCCTCAGCACCAACCATCCTCACGGATGTTTCCCCGGAGTCCAAGGTGATGGAGGAGGAAATCTTTGGACCAGTGCTGCCCATTGTGACTGTGAAGAGCGTGGAGGAAGCCATTGAGTTCATCAACCTTCGGGAGAAGCCTCTTGCTCTGTATGTCTTCTCCAACAACAAGCAGGTGGGTCTGGGCTGTGCCAGAGCAGCTGAACGTTGTTGAAATGTAGCTCCCTTCCCTTTGTATGCTTAGTTACGTGGTCTGGTCTCTTCTTTGAGCCTTTTTAATATTTTGGTTTTTTTTTTGGTTTTTTTAGTTAATCAAGAGAGTCATCTCAGAAACCTCCAGTGGTGGTGTGACTGGAAATGATGTCATTATGCATTTCTTCCTGTCAACTTTGCCTTTTGGTGGTGTTGGTAAGTTACTGGAGCTCCTTAAGAGTTGGGGCTTAATACACAGTGTACCTCAGAGAACAACTCATGGTTTGTGTCTGGGTATCCCTGTGCCTCCTACAGCTCAAGAGTCTCTGTGCAGCAGATTTGATAATAATTGTAATTTCTGTGAGTGCAATAGGACAGGAGCCAGGAGGGAAAAACCTTTGGGTGTATTTTTGGAAAAACTGAAGCATTTAGTGCAGCCTGCTGGGAAAGGTGCATTAAAACCATTAGCTGCAATCAGAGTGGCTGGTGTAAATGAGGTGAGGAAGAAGAGGGTTGGCGTACAGATGGACACCTTAGAGACTGAGAAGTGCTGCAGGGGAAGGCTCAGTTGTCCTCAGGAGGGCAGAGTTTAGGCTGGCTGAGCCTGAGGAGTGAGCTGCCTGGCTGTGTCCCTCAGGCCACAGCGGGATGGGCGCCTACCACGGCAAGCACAGCTTCGAGACCTTCTCCCACCGCCGCGCCTGCCTGATCAAGGACCTCAAGATGGAGAGCACCAACAAAATGCGGTACCCACCTGGCAGCCAGAAGAAGGTGGACTGGGCCAAGTTCTTCCTCCTGAAGCGGTTTAACAAGGCCCGAATTGGGCTCTTTGTCCTGGCCCTGCTGGGGGTTGTGGCAGCGGTGATGATTAAGGTGAGTTTTGGGTCTTTGCTGTCTATGGCAGTGCATGTGCAATTTACTTGACCTGTTCTTTGCAACTGCAGCCCTTTTATAAAGCCTGGCCTCTTTTTCTGTCTTGAGGTTTATAATATCTGTCCCACCTTAAATTCTTACCTTCTCACTCTTGCAAGCCGTCTGTAGAATAGGAATATCCCCGGAGAGATCTGCAGGCTGCTGTACTCCTTGTTGCTCTTCCCTGGTAGGTGACACCCGTGGGATGCTCCCTCCAGAGGCAGAGGTTGGTAGTTTTGGACTGGTTAGGCGTGGTTTCCATCCCACGGCTTCCTTCAGCAGCGTTTGAGCTGCCTCACAGCCCAGAGAGCTGCGGTCTGTGCCGTGGCACCCTGGGGAGGGAAGCTGTGTCCCAAAGCGGGAGTCTGTGACAAACTTTTATTCCTCCTTGCCCATTGCAGCCCCTGTCTGACCTCAGCTCAATTATTCCCATTTCCTCCCTTGTTTCCAGCGGGGTAGTGCGGAAGGGTGGGATGTCCTCTCCTCTCTGCAGGAGACAGAGGCTTGCAGGAGGCTCAGGATGCCTCCTGAGGTGGAGGAGCAAGATCTGAATCTCTTAAGTGTGATCACTGCTGGTTGTCCATGTCTGACAAACCAGACACTGCATGTGCCTTCACTGACTGCTCCGTGGGCTTTACTGAGCTTAAGGGAGCAGCTCCTGAGGGCACAGGAGGAGGCAGGGTGGATCAGGACTCTGCCCTTCAGTCTGTGTAGTTGCTGCTGCAAGGAGACACTCAGGAGCCCAACATCCATGGGGAAATAACCTGCTCACATAACCCAGGAGGAGATGTAAGAGCCAAGAACTGGCTCAGGCCTCGAGGCAGCAGCCAGGGAGGCAGGCCCAGTGTAGGGCAATGAGGGGGGAAACTCACGGCGTCTTGAAATCATTTGGGTTTCTCAGAGCCACCAGTCTGTGCTGAAGAGAAAAGCCCTCTTGGTTGTGCTGGCTGTGCAGAGGCTGGGCTGGCCCAGTGGGTGGTAAGGAGGAGCAGGTTTCAGAGCACTGCTGTGGCTGTCAAAGTGAGGTAGGAGCCTTTTTCTTCTCCTGTGTGTAGACCTAGTTTGAGATTGGGAAAAGCTTTATAGATGAGTGAATGTGGGGCTGAGCCAGAGCACGATGTTTTCCCTGGCATCTGAGATAACCAGTGCATGCTGAGGGGCAGGAGAGCTGCACGTTGGGGAACCCCCTGCCTGAAGGGGCTTTGCTTCAGGCTGTTCTAGAAGGGGAATTGGTTTTGTCTCAGCAGATCCTTCACAGGACGTTGGTGTTGTGTTTTGCTTTCACAGGTGATTAACTGATGAAGAGAGGAGAAGGCACCATGTGCACATCATACTCTGGGTGCTGGCTTTGTGTCTGTTTCCTTAAGCTGGGAAGTCATTCTTTTCTTTTGTTCTGGGTGATTTCAGTGAGCTGTCGAGCACACAGAGTAGCCTTAGAGAGGCACTAACCACGAGAAGGCTCAGATTCCTGTTTACTTAAAAGCCATGCTGGAACAAAGGGACCAGTGGGGACAAGCTCTCCGAAGGAGGACTGCAGAGCAAGGAGTTCCAGTCCCTACCTCCACCCTGTGCCATGCAGAGCTTCCAGGGACACACAGTGTCCTGCACCAAACCACTCACCTTCCTTCACTGACCAACAGGAGCTGAAGTTTCAGCAATCCTTGGGTTGACAGTGTTTTCCCTGCAGTTTTGGGGATGTTCTGAACACACAACCTCTTGGTGACAAGCCTGAGACAGGCTGTGCTGCCCGATGCATTTGGCCAAGAGTGGTGGCTGTGAACAAACCCAGTGAGGTTCCCCTTGCTATTTAATTGAGGTGAAACATTCTCACATCTCTGCAATCCAGAATCATCCCCAGCTGGTCAGGGGCTGCTTGCTGGGTTCTGTGTTTCATCATGTGCCTTTAACAGTTATTTAGCAGTTAGAAAATTCCAAAGGTGATGCCTGTGCTGCCTGTATTTTGCTGATGAGTATCTCATGTTGGAGCAAAAGAACTTCCAGGCCTGTTCAGAGAAGTAGAAATTACAAATACCTTGTGGATTAGCCCAGTCCCACACAGCCACTTGCTTTTTCCCTGTGGGATGGGAAAGAGAATTGGAAGAAAGTGAGAAAACTTGTTTGCTGAGATAAAAATAGTTTAATAGGTGAAGTGAAAACTGGGCTTGCAGGCAGATCAAAGCAAATTAAGGAATTTGTTCATTAATTCCCCTCATCAGGCAGGTGTTCAGCCATCCCCAGAAGAGCAGGGCGTCATCACACCTGGTGGTGACTTGGGAAGACAAACACCAGAACTCCCAATGTCACAAACCCAAAACAACACCACCGTTCTATGAAGAAACTTAACACGAAAATTAACTTAATCCCAGCCAAAGCCAGTACAAAGCTGTTACTGTCAGGTTCCTCCAAGAGAAAACAATTACTGGAAGGTGTGTGTGCTCCTTCGTGTTTGAGCTTCTCAGAATTCTGTAATCTTGCACTGGGGGATTATGTGGGGCTTGTTCTAGCTTGGGGGAAGGATGCTGAAGGAATTGAAGGTGAAAGAGCCTTAGAACTATTAATGTTAAAGCGAACTGAAAAATTATTACTAAATGCAATTAATAGAGAGTAGAAAATTATATTTACTGTGCAATAAGTGGGATTTCTTCATGTCTGGTGAAAATCCATGTGCTAAGCCTTTTTGATGATACACTTTGCAAGCCACTAAATAAACACTGAGAATTTAAATAATAAACCGAGTGTGGTAAGTCCTTGCAGTCTCCTGAGGAATCCTGCTCTGCTGGTCCCGGCTCTGGCCATGGCTTGGCTGAATGGCACACAGGTGTTGTGAGGTGTCCCTGGCACCCTGGCAAGGATCCCCCAGAGCTCTGTTGGGCACTGAAAACACTCCTGGAGCCAGGCAGGGAGTGAGGTGAGCCAGCAGAGGAGCTGGCCTGTTTCCCCCTCTCAAATCCATGCTGGATTTCCTGCCACCTGCCTGCTTGGGGTCTTTTAGATCCCGAGCCTGAGCGTTGCATCCCGACAGCAGCTGTGGCACGTGGGCCAGCGTGGGCAAAGCCACGTGGTCTCTGCCATCCCACGCCAGGGCTGAGTCACTGCCCTGGCTGGGAGCAGCCACCCAGGGCACCACAGCCCAGGATGGGGTGCCCTGGGTGCCAGCAGTTGGGTAAAGGGCATCTCATACCCAGCAAGAGCCTTGGGCCAGGGCCAGCTCTCCCGTGGGAGGAGATCACCCCTGGCCATGGCAGGGGAAGGGCTTGTGCCTGCTTGCACTCCCCACAGGAGGCTGGTGGAGAGAGAAGCTTCTCTGAAGGTAACTTGCTTTTTTCCTTCGTTTTTTAATGAGTCACTTGCTTTCTCAGGCTGTGTCACGCAGCTGTGGCAGTGGGTTGGGAAGGGCAGGATTTAATCGTCGTAAGGGGATCTCGGTGTCTTGGTTGGTTGGGCAGGGAAGCACGACCAGATCTCTGGTCCTGACTAAAGAGTGAAATGCTGCTCCTGGGAAGCAGGGTGAAATATCTGCAGTGTTTTGTTGTGTTTCTGTGAAGATACGTGAGGGTGAGGGTTATGGGTGCAGGCAGGATCCGGGCACACAGCTCTGTTCCCAGCTGACTGCCCACCCAGGCCACGGTCATCTCTGTGTTTTGGCTCCTTGGGAACACCCCTGTGAGCAGAGGGTGGAGTGGCTGGTGGGTTTGAGTCTTGGAGAAAGCACCCTCAGAAGAGGATCAATCAGCAAACCCCAGATTGCTCTGAGAGGTGCCCTGTGCCGGTGGAACAGGGCTGGGGTGCTGTGAGCCCTCAGCACTCCGCTTGAGAGTGGGAGCTCCTCACAAGAAGGACAACATCCCCCAGCCACGCTCGGGGTGGGACACTCATGGAGGTGTTCCCAGGGCTCAGCACCCCTCCATGGCCCTGTGGTGAGCTGGGGGTGGCCGGTGTCTCCTCAGTGCTGAGCAGCCATGGAGAAGATGCAGCAGATCGTGGGGCGGGCCAGGGCCGCCTTCAGGTCGGGCCGGAGCCGCCCGCTGGAGTTCAGGATCCAGCAGCTGAAGGCCCTGGAGAGGATGGTGCAGGAGAAGGAGAAGGAGATCATGGCAGCCCTCAAGGCCGATCTGAACAAGGTCTGTGTTGTCAGGGGGTCCCTCCCCTTTGCTGTGCAGGACAGTGGGTAACCCTGAGCAAAGCAGGAAGGCCAAGGGCTGCCTCTGCAGTGACAAATGGTTTTTGTCGTGTCCCCCACCGTGGAATTGCATGACTCTGACTCCCCAGGGTGCCATGGTGGCTGTGGGAGGTGGGTGCCTTTTCCATCCCTTCCCCAAACTCCACGTTGTTACAGAGTGGGCCCAACGCCTACACCCAAGAGATCCTGGGAGTGCAGAGTGAGCTGGCCCTCACCATGGAGAAGCTGCCATCCTGGGCAGCCCCTCATCGTGTCAAAAAGGACCTGCTGACCCTGAGGGACGAGGCCTACATCGGCTACGAGCCCCTGGGCGTGGTGCTGGTCATCGGGGCCTGGAACTACCCCTTTGTGCTGGTGATGCAGCCCCTGATCGGGGCCATCGCAGCAGGTGGGGACCCTGCAGGGCCTTGGTGGGGTGGTGGCTGGGCGTGGGGTGGGGATTGAGGGCTCAGTGTCTGTGCTGTGTGTGGTCTGCAGGCAACGCCGTGGTGGTGAAGCCGTCGGAGGTGAGCGAGAACACGGCTCGGCTGGTGGCTGAGCTCCTCCCACAGTACCTGGACAAGGTGAGTGTGGCCCCAGTTTGGTCCCCTCATTCGTCTGTGTTACAGTGATGAGCTGGGTTGTGGTGACCCTCACACTCCTTCCCTGCAGGATCTGTATGCTGTGGTCACTGGAGGAGTTCCTGAGACAACCGAGCTGCTGACCCAGAGATTTGATCACATCCTCTACACTGGCAACACTGCAGTGGGCAAAATTGTGATGGCAGCAGCTGCCAAGCACCTGACCCCTGTCACCCTGGAGCTGGGGGGGAAGAGCCCCTGCTACATCGACAAGGACTGTGACCTGGCTGTCGCCTGCAGGTCAGGTTCTTGCACCCTTGATGGGGCCTCAGCAGCAGGGCAGGGGGACATCTCTGGGCCAGCATTCCCAGCTCAGGTGCTGGCAGCTGGGCTGAGGGGTGGGGAAGGGACTGACCATGGAGTAAGCATGTCCCTTTCTCCTTGTCACAGGCGGATAACGTGGGGCAAGTACATGAACTGTGGGCAAACCTGCATCGCCCCAGACTACATCCTGTGTGACCCATCCATCCAGAGCAAGGTGGTGGAGAACATCAAGGCGACTCTGAAGGTGAGGGGGGAGTCCCTCGTGCTGTGGAGATTGTCCCAGCTGTGATTTCCTGGAGCTGTGGTTGTTGGAAGATGTGCTGAGCACTTTTGTTTCTGCTGTTCCCTTTGTCAGGAATTCTATGGGGAGGACGTGAAGTCATCTCCAGACTATGAAAGGATCATCAACCAGCGTCACTTCAAGAGGATCCTGGGCTTACTGGAAGGGCAGAAGATCGCTTATGGGGGAGAGACTGATGAGGCCTCCTGCTTCATAGGTGCTCCAGGCAGCTGCTGTGGAGGGGAGGTGGTGGTGGGTGCTTTGTGGGGTCTGTTTGTCTGTGCCTCACTTGGGCTATGTTGAACAGCCCAAGGTGCTGTGCTGGGCCAGGTCTGTGTCCTGCTCATGCTGTTCTCCCATTTGCCTCAGCACCAACCATCCTCACGGATGTTTCCCCGGAGTCCAAGGTGATGGAGGAGGAAATCTTTGGACCAGTGCTGCCCATTGTGACTGTCAAGAGCGTGGAGGAAGCCATTGAGTTCATCAACCTTCGGGAGAAGCCTCTTGCTCTGTATGTCTTCTCTAACAACAAGCAGGTGGGTCTGGGCTGTGCTCCCTCCTGGAAGTGTCTCTGCACAGCTGGATCCTGACCATGGCTGATCCCAGACACAGCGTTTTGCAGGGTCTGTGGCAGTTCCTTTTCCATGTAAATTGCAGTGTTTGGGGGTCATGAGAGTCCCCAGAGCTGCTGGAAGCTCCCAGTCTCCTGCTGGAGGGCTCTAGGTTTGTACATCTCCCCCACACAGGTGGCTGCTGCTTCCTGCCCTGTCTCCTGCCCCCGTTTCCTGGCTCTGTTGTGCCAGCTCAGGAATTCAGGTCAGGGCTTTGCCCTGCAACAACAGCCCCAGGCATTTTGGGTGGGAGGGCTGAGGAGCACCTTGGCCTGAAGCCTTTTCATTTCGTGGCTGTTCCAACTGGGCAGATCCTATGCTTAAGTGGTGTAAACTGGCCTCTCTCATGGAACAAGGCACAGCCTGTGCCCCCCACAAAGGGGGATGGAAGCATCACCTTGAACCCTCCCTGCTGTGGTACATGGTGCTGTGCCTCCTCCTGATTTGTCTGTGCCATTGTGTGTAGCTGATCAGACGGGTGATAGCAGAGACCTCCAGCGGTGGCATGACAGCCAACGATGTCATCATGCACTCCGTGCTCCCCGAGCTGCCCTTCGGCGGTGTGGGTGAGTCCCTGCTCCAGCCCACACACCTGCATTCGATCAGCAGCAGCCTCTGACCCCACCCAGGAGCTGTCTGCCCGTTTGGCAATTCCACCTGCATTTCCCGTTAGTGTAATTTTCTGGGGTGGGTGGGTTGCTTTGTAAAAAGGCTCATTGGTGTTTTGGTTGTTAGGCCCCTCAGTGAGAGAGGAAAACCCCCAGGCTCACACAAGTGAGCTCTGGTTCTCCTGTGCTGGGCTGTGGGATGAATTTGTTCCTGTTGAGATTCCACAGCTGCTGTCAGGCTCCTGTGGTAGTGATCACCTGGCTGTGGGCACAGGGCTGAAGTCTTGGGTGTTGCTAAGTGTCCTCCTCGTGTCCCACTCCTTGAAATCATAAGCTCAGCTCCTCCTGTCCCCAAACCCTGTGAAAATTCTGTGGGAAAAGCAAGGCTGGCCCTGGGAGGAGATAACTGGGGTCATTAACTTATTAAGGGTGGGTTCACACAAGCACCTGAAGGCAGGTCCTGGCTGATTTCTGCAAAGTTAACAAAGCTGCTCTTTGCTCCTCTGCCCTGAGGAGGAGCATGACCAAGCTTTCCCTGTGTCCTGGGGGCTGCCAAACTGAGTGTGAGGGACGCAGGTGTCCCTGTGCCTGGTGTGAGCTGCCTGGCTGTGTCCCTCAGGCCACAGCGGGATGGGCGCCTACCACGGCAGGCACAGCTTCGAGACCTTCTCCCACCACCGTGCCTGCCTGATCAAGGACCTGAGGTGGGACGTTGTGAACAAGCTGAGGTACCCACCTGGCAGTGTGGAGACGATGCATTTGGCCAAGATTTTCCTGCTGAAGCAGTGTTACAGGAGCAGAGTGGGACAATTCATCTCGGCCCTGCTGGCGGCTGTGAAAGCCGTGGTGGCAAAGGTGAGTTTGGGGCTCTGCTGTCCCTGTGGGTGTGTGTGCTCCCAGCTCTGTCCCCTGAGCTCCTCCTAGCCCTTCATCACCCCGTTCCTCTGAGCTCTGCTCCCTCCCTGGAGGACTCATCCCTGTTTCTGTGCCTTTCCAGGTGTTGTGCCCCCACTGAGAGGGGTGATGGGCAGCCAGCCCTTGGACCCGCTGCTCCCTCCCTACAGTCCTACTGCTGAACTTTTCCTTGCTGCAATTTCATTTCTTCCAAGGTAGCCAATACACTGAAGAGGTAGAAGATAAAAAAAATGCACCCAAAACAGAGACACCCCAAGTTAAAGGCTCCAGCTCCTGCTGAAACAGGAATCTATCCAGACCTAGTCAGTGGATCATGCCTGAGCAGTGAGTGGCAGAGGGAAGGAAACAGCATCCACCCTGCTTTGTAAACAGTAGCTCCTCTAAAAACTCCTGGGAACGTGGGAGTGTTTGTCACAAGGGTATCTAAACAAAGCCAGTCGTTACTGAGCCTGTTATCTCTGTAACACCTCACCTGATCCCCAGAGGAAGCTGCTCATCACAGCGATAAGCCTGGGAAATGAGGGTCTCGCTGCAGGGGACAGTCCGGGCTGGTTGTCCCCCGAGCAGAGGAAAGGAGCCTCGAAGAACCTGCAGCATCTCAAGGGCCTCATGACTGAACGGGTGATGCTCCTTGCAGGGAAACCACCTTTAGCCATCCAAGGTGTGGCAAAATCCACCTGAGCTGTGGCCATGCTGTCCCAAGGACTTGAGAAGTGCCAGGGACTGTTGTGCTGCTGTATTTGGGGCTACTGGGGCAAAGAGAGGGGCATTGCTGCAACTGGAGTCCCAGGTCTCGGGCACCCTTGGCCAGAGTGGCAGAGCAGCCACAGCCACCTCCTCTGTAACTGAATTTTAGGGGTTTGTTAATTTATTGATAGTCTTTTACCTCCAAACCTGTAACTGAGAGCTGCCCTTGACCCTTGCTGAATAAAGCCTTTATTCTACTGCAAAGGCCACCTGGGGCAGGGTAAGACCCATGTGTGGATGTTCCCTGTTCTGTCCCCAGCCCTGCCCTCAGCCTGCACCCCAAGGAGCCAGTCCCACTCCAGCTGGATTTATTCTTTATTGGCATTTGTCACGGAGCAGCAGGGGGAGCTGGGCTGAGCTCAGCTCCAGTGGGTGGTGACAGCGTGGGCTGGGGGGGCCCCCCACACGCTCAGCACGTGTCAAGCAGCTCAGAGCAGCATTTTGGGTGCCAGAGCAGCCTCGGGGCCCTTTCCCAACCTTCCAAACTCTGCACAAACGCTGCTGAGCACTGACAGAGGCCCTTCGGCTCCTGCGGGACAGGCGTGCGCTCGCTCTGCTCACTGGCTTGTCCATGCTTGGTACGCCTGTCCCTCAGGAAAGGCTTTCACCCCAAAAACAAGTCCCCAAAGTCCTCGGTGCGAGTCAGTCCGTGCTGGTGAGCAGCTTCACGGTGATGCCGAGGGCCAGCGCGGCCACGGCCGCGGCCACGGCCAGCCCGCGCCGCAAGATCAGCTGCTTGGTGACCACGGGGGTGGCAGGAGCAGGGGTGGCCTCCCGCAGCTCCAGCTGGTACCTGGGTCCCTCTGTCCTGGTGATGCCCGTGAGCACAACATCGCTCTGCGCTTCTAATCCCGCTGCAAGGAGAACGGGGCTTCAGGGGTTTGCGGGGCACCGAGGGCTTTCTGAGGGTTTTGTCACAGGGCTGAAGGCACCTTAGGAGCGGTGGAGATCTCAGCCAGGTCCTGCCCCCAGAGGTGGGACCCGGTGAGGACTGCCCACAGGATGTCCCTCTGTCACCCTCCTGAGCCCACGCTTGTAATTACTGCTCTCCCAGCAGCTGAGGGTGTCACCAGCATGGCATTTCCCCATTTTGTGGGCTCGTTCCTGAACCCTTTGGGACCCTTCCTGCACCAAACCCTCTCGTGCCGTACCGACAGAGCCCAGCACCGCCCTGGCAGGGAGGTAAGTGTGGGGCGGCGGGGCTGGTCCCACATCCAGATCCTTGCAGGAGCCTTCGGGGCCCAGGCTCGGCAGCTCCTGTGGGGTCACTCCCGCGCGGCGCTGAGCCTGGCGAGGGAATGTGCCGGGTTTAGTTGGGAATTCCCACCTGGCAAAGCTGTGCTGCCTCTCTTGGGGCCTCCCTGGAGCTGCCGAGGCACAAGGTGATGCTCAGGGCTGAGGTAGCCCGGGTCACCCCATCTGCTCTGAGCTTTGTGTCCCCAACCAGGTGCAGGGAGAAACCTTGAGGCCACCGAGTGCTTGTGCAGGGGAAGCTGAGTATCAGGGATGTCATGGCAGCGCTGGGTTTTGCTCTGGAGCACTGGACATGAGATTGAGCCTGTCTCATCCCAGCAGGGCACTGAGGCCCTCCCCAGAGCAGGGATGTGCTGTCAGTGCCTGGATTACCTCCTTGGCTGCCTTCTCCCAGTCCACACGGGAGATGTAGGTCAGGAAGCAGGTGCAGAGGATGAAGACGCAGACGAGCATCGCGATCCACAGGCCTGCAGAGGGCACACAGCGTCAGCCAGAGCCAACCCAGCATCCCAGGACAGCCGGTCCAGAAAGGGAATGTCACCCAGGTCAGTGGGGAGCACAGAGTGCTCATGGGTGCTTTCTTTGTGGTTACTTTTTCCCAGTAAAAGCTCCCAGAAGCTGCAGGAGCCATCCCAGTCCACCCCAGTGAGTGCAGGCAGGTCAGCAGAGGGACAGAGCCAGGCACAGGGGTTGTGGTGAGCCCCCAGTGGAGCTGCAGCTGCCCATGGGGGGTTTGGGGGTGCAGTGCCCAGGGGTCAGTACCCATGACGCCAATCTTGACCACGAAGAGCAGCACAGCTGCCAGGGGCATGCCCACACCATAGTAAGTCACGGCGTTCATGATGGCACCGAATTTCTGCTTCCCAATGCCTCTGAGCAGCCCACTGCAGGCACCCTGCCAGGAGAGGGAGAGGGGCTGGGGCAGGGAGCATCACCTTGGCCCAGTTCAGGAGCTGACCCAGCTCCCTGCCTCTGCCCATTATTTCTGTGTCCCTGCCCAGTCCTATGGGTCACCATCCTTTTATGCGCTCGATGTTTTCTAAGGGATGGTCCCAGGAGGTCTGCAGGGTCCTGGTGTGGGCACTGGTGCTCAGCTGCAGCCTGAGAGATCCTCAACTGCCTGATCCATGACACTGCTGCTGAGCACCCCGTGGAAAATAGCAGCATTCCCTGGGACTTACAGTCATGGCTTCAAACAAGTGGAAGACAACGTAGATAGGCATGACCCATGCCACCAAGTCAACGATTTCCCTGGGGATGGAGGAAAGCCAAGGATCATTTTTGGGAACTGACCTCCACTCACCGAGGCCAGGAGGTGGGGACACTCACTTGTCCGTGGTGAAGATGTATCCCAGCACGTTCCTTGTGGCAGCTAAAACGGACACCACGATTACAGAGGACACTCCTGAAAAGAGAGCACAGAGCTGAGCCCAGCCTGGCCGGAGAGCAGGGGGAAAAGAGGCAGGCAGAGGACTGCAAACACTCCTTGCTGCATGGGAAGGAGGCCAGGAAGAGGCTTTCCAGGCTGCTGTGGACTGACCTGTGCAGATCAGGCTGGTGTAGGAGGATCTCTTGGCCACCTCGACGTTGCCGGCGCCCAGCGCGTTGCCCACCTGCACACTGGCAGCTGTGCCCAGCCCCAGGGGGATCTGCAAGCACAGGGCTCACGTGTGTCTGACAATGGGGCTGTCACAGTGACAGGGGGATACCCACCCAGCAGAGAGCAGGATGGAGTTCAGGATTTGATTTAAAGCATCTCCGTAAGGAGGGATAGGCAGGAGCAGGGAGAGATTAGAGTGAAGAGGGGAAGGTGAGGGTTTTCTGGAGCAGATTTTGGCTGTGTGCCTGTCTCAGGACAGCCCCACGGAGCCCTGGTGTGCAGTGATAACCCAGCCCTTACCATGAAAGCCACAACAGACACCTCATAGATGATGGACTGGACGGAGAGCTCGACAACGCTCAGCAGCCCTGTGGGACAGGAGAGGTCAGTGCTGGCTGTGGGTGCTGCTCTGGGTCAGGCCTGGCCGTGTCCTGGCAGCTCCCCTCTCCACTGACCTATCAAGAAGCTCCCAATCTCGTAGGTCCACCACTCGATGCACATCATGAGCATGCTGGGGATGGCCAGGGAGGTGAAGCTGTCCCACTCCAGCAGGCACTCGCTGGACCAGCCTGGTGAGAGGAAGAACAACACCTGATGGATGATCAGACTGGCCAAGTGCTACACCCTGCACAGCACCCGGGGCAGCTGGAGGGGCCTGTCCTCAGAGCCAGCACTCCACAGGATCTCCAGCAGCTCAGTGTCCACCTACAACCTCTGTGCTGCTGCCCCATGGGCCACAGAGCAGCACAATCCTCAGCCTTCCCTCCTGGAGCTGGGTCCAAGGACAACCTCCTGCTTATGTCTGTGCTCATCCGGCTTTGGGGCTGAATCTTCCAAAGCCTCAGCAGAAAGTTTCATTTCTGCAGAATTAATGTTTAGTGCTGATCACACAGCTCTGCCAGTGCTGGTGCGTGACGAGTGCCACTGAAGCAGCACTGTGGTACCCGGGGCACCGCGGGCTGGGGTTAATATTTCACCATCAGGATGAGCAGAATTCCTCTACTATCAAGAACACCTGATAGAAGTTTTATGGACACTTCTGGGTCAAGCAGGAAGCAGAGGGAGCAGGGGAGATGCCCTTACCTCCCCAGGTGTTCACGTGCAGCTTCCTGCATATGATGTACAGGAACAAGAAGATGGTTTGTGAGTACTGAGCGATGGTGTTGGCCCAGGCAGAGCCCCTGCAGAGGAAGTGAGAAAGTTCATTGGCATCCCGCTTGTGCCTCCCTCAGGGTGGAAAAAAGACAACCTGCTGTCCCCCTGGGAGCTCAGTGTTCCCTGGCCATTGCCAGGTGCCCTGTTCTGCTCTCCAGGGGACAGAGATGCCACTCACGTGACGCCCAGGTGGAACACGAAGAGGAGGATGTAGTTTGCAGCCGCGTTGGTGACATTGCCGATGACCCCACTCAGCACCAAGGGCCACATGATCATCTGCAAAGAGGAGGAGATGGGAGGGTCTTCCCAAAGGTTTTGGGAGGGAGGTGTGAAGGTGCCCCCAGCCCCATTCTCAGTGCCTTTCCCAGAAAAAAAACCAAAATTTCAGTGATGTCGCCTGCTTGGAAAATGAGTGTGAGAGAGGTAAATCCCTGATGTGGGGAAGTGTGAAGGGAGGTGGATGGATACAACTGGCTGTGGAATGGGGCGATCTACAGGGTCAGAGCCATTTTGGGACACTTGGGCTCCTTGTCACTGGGAACAGTGAGCATGGAAACCCTGGATGCACTGTGGAAGGGAGCCCTGAGCCAGGGTGGGTGTGAGGACTTCGGGACCCACCTGGTTCTGCAGGTATCTTGTCTCCAGGTTATACAAAAAAACCGCCTGCAAAGGAAATTTTGGATGAGATGAGCCAGTGCTGAGCTGTAGGATGGGGACAGCCTGTCCCACGTGCAGGTGGCACCCAGGGTGCCCACGGGCACTCACCGGGAGGGCAGGGAGAAAAGCATCCACGTAGCGCTGGGTCAGCCTGGGGGCACAGAGAGGGGGTCAGGGGGGGACATGGCCATGGCCACCCTCCTCTCAGCCCCTCCACCCTGGGGAGGGATGAGGGGGCCACCCAACCTGGAGACATCGGGGTCCTGATGCATGAGCAGCATCAGCGGCTCGACGTTGATGAGGATGGCGCAGCAAGGGAAGCAGCAGAGGAGGATGATGATGGTGGCACGCTGCAGGATCACCCCCACGCGCAGCAGGTTCTTGCTGCCATAGGTCTGCAGGGTGACAGGGCAGCGGTGAAATCAGCTGGTGCTGGGGGGAAAGGGACCCTGGAGAGCATGGAGCAGCCCTGACCACTCTGAACCCTTCCTGGGAGGGATTTGGAGCACGGATCTCCTCGTTATGGATTGTTACCTGGGGAGAAGCTTCCCCAGCTCGCAGGAGCAGCCAGGGCTCCCTGTGGTGCCTGGGTATCATCAGCTGATACTGGAAACCCCCCGTGTCCCCAGGACAAGCCAGCATGTCCTACCCACCTGTGATATCAAGGTGTCACACGCTGAAGTCAAACCGTAACCTACAGAGATGGCGGTGACATTTATAACCTGGGAGTTAAAAAAGCAAGGAGTGAAGGTGAGCATTTAAGACATTCAGGTAGGGAGAGGGGCTGAAAGGAAAAGTGGGAGTGTGAAACCTCCTCTGTCCTTTTCCCCTGCCATATCTCATCCCCGTGTCAGCAGGGAGGGAGCTGGTGCCCGGCCCCGGGAATGCTTACAGCGATGGCCAGCGTGACAGAGGCCAGCTCAACCCTGCCCAGGTGGCCACAGAATATGGAGCTGACGAGGTGGATCAGGAAGATCAGCAGCTGGATCAGGATCTAAGCAGGTAGGAGAGCTGAAGGTTAGGGATGGAGGTGAGCGGGGTGGTCGTGCCGGGGGCAGTCTCTTACCAGCGGCCCCGCCAGCACCAGCAGCTGCCTCACGTCCTCCCAAAAGTTCTCCGGAATCCAGCGGCGTTTCTTCTGGCAGCTCTCGGCTGTGAGGTTACCCTGGCCATTCTCCTCGGGGAAGCTCTCCGGCTTCATGCTGCCCTGCCGGGGGAGTGCAGCGAGCCCCTTCCTCCGCGCTCTGTTAAACCCATCGGGGGCGAGCAATGTGTAACCACGGCGGGCTGAACTTCAGCCGGGGCCGGCGGGGCTGCCCGCGGCTGGGCTGCCCGGGGGAAGCGTGGGCACCGGGTCAGGGCAGGGCACGGAGCCCAGCGGGGTCCTGGCAGCGCTCAGGAGCCCGGACACACCGTGCCCAGCGCTGGCTGCCTGTCCTGAGCCAGGTTTGGGGCTGAACCATCCTAAAATCCACCCTGTGAGCCTTCCTACCTCTGCTGGAGGCTGCTGCTGCTCTCTCAGCGGCGGTGGAGGGCTGTGGGGTGTGCGGCTGTGCTGAGCTGCTGCCGGCAGTGGCGGGGCTGTGTCTCACCCACTCCCATCACAGCGGCCGGGACAAGCCGGCCCCTTGGCTCCTGCTGTCCTGGCACAGCCCCGCCGTGTCGGGTTTCACTGGCAGCGCTCCCCCAGGCCGAATGCAGAGTCCTTGGCCCGGAGCGGAGGGGAGATGCTGCCAGTGCAGCCCCCTCTGCTCGGAGTGGGCTGGGATAACTCATGGGACAGAGTGAGACACCTCCCTGCTCTCCCCTCACTGCCGGCCCAAACCTACCGGGATTCTGAGCAGGGCAGGATCTGCCCCGTCCTCCCGCTGCTGCTGGGGATGGTGGCAGGTTCAAATTTGGTGTCACATTTTTTCATTCACAGGCCACCAGCACCAGGAGACAGGGGTGACAGGGGAGGTGCCACACGTGTGTGTGAGGTATTGACCTTCCAGGGCCCAGCAGCTGACATGTCACAGTCACACAGGTGCAGGTGAGAGCCTGGGACAGCCCAGAGGAACTCAGTGCTGGGCTGTCTGCATTGTGACACAGGATAGTTCTTTGATGGCCCTGTAGGGTTGAGAAACACAACCTCCCTCTTCCACAGTGACAACAACAAATCTTGCTTTTGTACTCGAGGGGAAGAGTGATAACACTGTGTCTGGAGCCAGCCCCAGACCTCAGGGCCAGGACCAGACCCACAATCTTTCCTCTTAACAGCACAGTCCTGCCAATGACCAGGGTCACGCTCACACCATATTAAACAGCTCAACATTTACTCAGAAAACTTTATTGTATCAAAATCCCACCTTACAAAAGTGCAAAGAAGAGTTGCTTTAGGCCTTGTGCCCGCCCTGCAGAGGGAGAGCAGGGTCAGGGCCAGCAGCCAGCACCCAACAGCAGAGTCTGACATCTTCCAGCAAAATCCATTTGTTCCACAGTGGCTGCGAGTGGCATTTGCCACCCCAAGATGCTGGGACAGGCTGGTGTGTGAGGAGATGTGCTGTGGGCAGCAGGAGCCTCTGCCATGAGCAAATGACACGGTCCAATGTCCCCAGAGAGCAGGACAGCAGCACCAGGACCCTGTCTCCTTCCAGGCTCAGCCCCAGGATACGCTCCCACCTCTCATAAGCGACACCCCAGTGCAGAGCAGGAGAGGAACCACCTCTCCAGCTTTTTTTTTTTTCCCAGGTGCCACATCCTCACCCCCTTCAAGAACTCTGCGTGTGGGATAAAACACTGTGAGCTAACCAGAAACCGTGCAAGGGGACTTTTTGTAAGGCACTGTGGGGGAATTCCTCCCCCACCCCATCCTCTGGGACATTGCCACGTGCCCTCCTGCTCCCTGTACAGCTCCCCAGTGTCCCTGGCTTTAGCCATTGCCAGTCAGGAGCCGGACCAGGATTCCCACCAGCAGGACAGCAATGGCAGCAGCAGCAGCCAGCACACGGCGGAGGATCACGGCCCTCCATGGCACAGGGGGAAGGAGAGGGACAACAGCAGGCTCCTCCTGCGTGCTGAGCTCGTGGGCAGGCTGCCTCTCAGCCATCACCATGCTCTCGGGCAGCACCGTGGTGTCCCTGGTGTCCGTGTCAAGGGAGGTGTAACCTGTGGGACAGACAGCGCTGCAGGGAGGCTGCACGAGCCCCTGTGACAGTCCTCAGGGTCCTTTCCCAAGGCTTGGGGACACTGGGACACACAGCTGCAAGATGTGTCTTGTACCCCGTTGTACCCAGGGCCAGCAGCAGCCACTGTGCTCCTTCCAGCCATTTGAACCTCCAGGACAGACACGGTTGCCACAATTGGGAAGGGAAGGAAAGGAAGGGTCTGGGTGGAGAATTTGGGCTCCCTGTCCGGTGTCAGGCCCAGCTACATACCCACAGCAGATGTTTTGTTAGCAGCTGTGCCATTGGAGTTCACATCTTCCACTTGTTCTTTCATTCCAGCTCGGACTTGAGCCTAAAAGCACAGGGAAGAGTTGCTCTTCTCAGGGCAAGAGCGCCCTGCCCAGCCCAAAACACCCTCCACTCTCCCAAGACAAGCATTCTCAGTACCAAATTGCTTCTCTGCTACAGAAGGACAGACCTCAGGTCACTTCTGCCACCTCCTAGAGGGCTGTAGTGTTGTACTGAAACAGGAATTAACTCGGCACCCTTCAAGAACTACCAGAGAAAAGCACAACTCTCACCTCCTCTGCAGCTTTCCTCCAATCCATGCGGACGACAAAAGCCAAGAAGGAAAGGGCTTGCACGGAGATGCAAATGATCATCCCAACCCACAGACCTGCAGCAGTGGGAAGTTACTTCAGGGAGGGCTTGAGGAAAACCTGGCCTTTGCCAGAATGCCCAAGGACTTCAGCCCATGAACTTTGAAAGAAACAGGTCCTGGGGAAGCTGGGAGTAAGCCTGGATTTACTGGGACCAACTCAGTGCCCGCCCCAACCACAGCAGTGCGCAATCCGACCCCACGGATCCAAAGGAAGATCCGGGCACGAGTTCCAGGGCTGAGCCTTTGCTCAACACCCCTCAAACCACGCCAGCTGGAGGGCACACGTACCTAACACCCCCATCTTGGCTGCAAACATCAGGGAGATGCCGATGGGGAAGCCGATGGTGTAATATCCCACGGCGTTGGCCACGGCGCCCAGCTTCTGCCGGCCCGTGCCCCGCAGAACCCCGCCACACGTCGCCTGAGGAGAGAGGGCACAGGGCCACTGCCAGGGGACTCCCGGGCATGGCACAGCCCTGGGGACAGGGAAACCCACAGCACTGCCCCACCGAGCCAAGAGGGAGCCAAGTCATGCTCTGGAGTGTGTATTGTGGGGCTCGTCTCGCTCCCGGGGGTGACACAGACACCGAGCTGATCCCAAAGAGATTCCTCACAGTGCCCAGGTGCCTCCCACAGGACAGGACAGGAGGAAACAGGACAGAATTACTGTCTATTGAGTATCCCAGTGTGCTGGGAGAGCCTGGTATCTCTGGAGAGCCAGCTGCTCACTTGTGTTGCTTTGATAAACCAGTAAAAAGCTGGAGCTGTGGCCAGGGAAAAAGAGGAGGAAAAACTGGGGTGCCTGCAGCAATGCCAAGAGGCAGCCACAAGCACAGAGGTAACACTAGCAGCTGCTTTGACAGTTTCTCAGTTGGCACCTCTGGATCATTTTAACAGGTCCAGAGTGGCTTCATGCAGCTTTGGACCCCAAGCTGCAGAGAGGAGTCACCCCACGTGCTGCAATACTCACTGCTGTGGCATCCAGCAAGTGGAACGGGCCAAAGATGAGCATCACTCTGGACACCAAGGTGACAATCTCCCTGTTGGGAAGATGGATGGATGGACTGATCAGGGGAAGCAGCACCACTTGGTCCCTGGTTCTCACATAATCAACCACAAAGGCTGATCCCAGTTCCCTGATCCCAGTTCCTTGATCCCAGCCTGCTACCATGGTAGTGTCCCAGTGTTAGGAGCAGCTGTGCTGCCCAGGGATGCTGGGAAATGGGGAGGGACCTTTGAGAAATGTTTGCCAGATAGGGGTTTATGACCTCTTATCTGTCAGCAGCTCCTGGGGTATAAATAACAGCCTCCAAGAAGGCAATAGTACTTAAAAGAAAGCTGTTAACCCACGTGTCATTGGTGAAGATGTATCCCACCACGTTCCTGAGGCTCCCCAGTAATGCTGCAACCACCACAGCGAAAACTCCTGAAAGAAAAAGGAATAGTGAAATTTCTCCAAGGGCAGCACATCCTGCTCCTGAACCAGACCTAGACCTCAGGGACTCCATGTGGTGGGGACTGGACTTCACTGACCTCAAATGATACTGCAGCAGAGGACAAGTCTGTTTTCCTCTCCCTCTGGAGTGTGAGGACAGAACACTAAGCTGCATTTTTAAGCATCAAAGCCTTTGTACCAGGCCCATAACAGAAAAGATGAGTCAGGATCTTGCCTTGCCTAAAGGGTCCAAACAAGTGGGACTGGGTTCCTGTGGGAGGTCCCCAGCCTTGGGGGAGGGAAACTGAACCATTTGCTGATAATTGCCCTTTATTCTGCTCTGCAGGACTGCACTGACCTGTGCACAGCAGTGCAGTGATGCAGGAGGTCTTGGCTTGCTCCACATTCCCTGCTCCCAAGGCATTCCCCACTCTGACACTGGCAGCCACACTGATGCCCAGAGGCACCTGAGAAGCAGGAGACAAGAGGGGGTGAGTGACAGAGCCTGCAGTGACAGAGCCTGCAGTGACAGCAGAGCCTGCAGAGATTTTCTTCTTCCCCAGTGGGAAATTGGGGACAAACTGGCATTGCTGCAGTGAAGGGATTTTCCATCTACAGCACACCCTGGATGTGCAGGCTGGAGAGGCATCACTGCTACCAAGCCCTGCTTCCCAGCTCAGCTCTGATCCACAGGGCCAATGTTTTGGGGTTCTTCCCAGGTTTAGGGTTTCACACCCCCAGCCCTTACCATGTATGCCACACAGGCGAGCTCGTAGATGACAGATTGTGCACCCAGCTCCACCACACTGATCAGCCCTGGAAAAGATTTGCCACCTCCTTCACTGGCTGAAAAGGAGGCCCCTGTCCCCATGGAATAGATGGGAACACCTGCAGTGTCCTGCAGACCCTCCCTGCAGGTGAGGAGGCTGCTGCTGCCAGGGGGGCTCTGGGGACACGCTGAAGCAGCAGCCACCAGGAACCAGAGGGAAAAGAGGATTTGGACTCACCAGCCAAGAAGCTCCCAATCTCAAAGGTCCACCACTCAATACACATCATGACCATGCCAGGCACTGCCAGCCAGATGAAGGAGCCCCAGTTCACGAGGCACTCCCTGCTCCAGCCTGACAGGAGGAGGTGAAGCAGAATGAACATGAGTTATCCACCTGCTCCCCTAAAGGGGAGCCACATCCACTCTCTGAGGACAGCCCCACCTCTGACAACCCCCCAACTCTGAGGACAACCCCCCTGCAGCTCACAGGACATCAGCCCAGGACTGCTGCTGTGCCATGCTGCATTCCTGAGACAGAATATTTGACAAGAATGTGTTTGGATCTACACTAAAGGCCTTGAGGACACGGCTACAGCATCTTCCCACTGGGAGGGGATGGCAATCCCTTTGTCACGTGCTGGTGACAATGTCAAGGCTCTGGTATTGTGAAGGGTTAAGGTAGAACAGTACCTCCCCAGGTCTTCACATGGATCTTCCTCCACCACATGTAAAGGACGAGGAGGATGACCTGGGTGTACTGAGAAACCATGTTGGCCCAGGCAGAGCCCCTGGGGAGAGACAGGCAGGTTACAGGTGACATCCTTGCCCACCTCCTCAGCCACAGCAGGACAGACCCGAGGGCACCCACAGCAACCTTGCTGCAGATATGGGACACACCCCTCAGCCTCAGCTTTGCAAACTGGGGGCTGGAGGGAAGGGGTGGCAGAATTGGGCTCACAGGGAACCCCCTGATGCCCCGAGCAAACCCTGCACCCAGGAGAGCCTGTCCCCAGCCCTGCTCACACTTACACCATGCCCAGCTTCAGAGCATAGAGGAGGAAGGCATTCATGGCTGCATTGAGGATGTTGGCTGCAATCCCTGTCACCACCTGAGGCATAATGATCTCCTGGAAGCCAAGGAGGAACTTTGGAATTTGCTTCCCCAAAACACAGCCCAAGCCCCATCCAGTGAGCACAAGGGAGACCTCCAGCAATGCCCAAGGAGAAAGACAAGAAGGCATCTCCTGTTCCAGGTGAGGGTGGGCTGTGTGAGACATGCAGGAGGAGACAAGCAGAGCTCAGGAGCTGGTGCAACCCACAAAACAGAGTTGGGAGGTAGGAGATGGAGCCAGCTAAGAGTGGTTCCCGTGAGCTCAGCTAGAGCTGGCTCATCTCACATTCCCCAGCCCAGCTCTCCCTGGAACACGATGAACTGAGATCCCCAAGTTCATCCATGTTCCTGGGAATACCTTTATTCCATGGCCAGAAGCTGGCCAATTATACAATACCTGACTCAGTAAATATCTTGTCAGCAGCTGGTACAGAAACGCCGCCTGCAAAAGCCAGGATTCAGTTCATCACCACACTGTGACCACTGAACACTGACAGATCAACCCCCTCCACCTCCCTCCAAAACCCCTGTGCTCCAGATGAAGCACTGCCAGCACCCAAAACCAAGAGAGACAAAAAACACATCCCATTCCCCTTGGGAAGACAGATCAGGCTCCAAATGGGAAATCTCCAATGCTTCCTCATCAGCGTGAGAAAGCTTGGAAGGATAAACCTACAGACCCTTATCCCACTGGGGTTCTGCTCCCTGCCTCAGAGGAGTCAGCTGTGAGTGTGGGAGCAGCTCCAGCCTTTATCCTGGGGCTAAGAGTGAGCCTGGAGGCCCTGGTTCCAATGTCCATCACAAGTTTTGTGGCCACAGCAAAAGCCTTTGCACAGGAAGATGAGAGAGCCCCTGTTTGCTGGTCCAGCAGCCGCTGGCCTGTGCACATCCTGTAAGGCACAAGGTCAAGGGGCACATTGTACAACCCTAAAGCTGCCCTGTGAGGCACACAGCAAAGGCCTTCCCTCCTTTCCCTGGTGTTCTAAGGTACACAGAGCTCCTAACAGCTTTAGCAGAGACTTACAGGAAGTGCTGGAATAAAGATCATCACGTAGAGCTGAGTTAACCTGGAAAGAGAGTTGTTTCCCCAGTTAATGATCCAGCAAAGCAAGAGCCAAGCCAAACAGCGCTGCACTCGAGCTCCAGAGAGCCTTGATTTCAACACCCCATGGCAAATGCCTGATCCAGAAGGGCTGGATCTCACCCCTGACCTGGAGACCTCGGGGTCCTGTCGGATGAGCAGGAGGATCCTCTCGGTGTTGATGAAGAGGGCCCAGCAAGGGAAGCAGAACAGCAGCAGGATGAGGATGCCCTGCTGCAGGATGGTGCCCACCTGCTTCAGGTTCTTGCTGCCGTAGGTCTGGGTCAGGAGAGAGGACCAAGGTGGGCATCACAGGGAGCCAAAGGGGCTGGGCAACAACAGGACAACTGAATGCCTTTCCCTTGCCTTGCAGCTGCAGATACCAGGCTGGCTGGGTGTAATTTGCAGATTGCAAATCCTTTGGCACCCAGGCATGACCCAGGGCTACCTGGGGAAGGAGCAGGCTCCAGCCAGAGCGTTTCCAACCCTGTTCTGTCTGGCAGCTGCCACAGCCCTGCCCTTTGTGCTCAGATCACGCTGCACAGGAGGTGAGGCACCACCAGGAAACACCCCCAGGCACAGGGAAGGGGGAGCTGCTACTGACCTGGGTCATCAGCGTGTCACATGCTGAGGCTAAGCCAGCACCGATGGAGATGCCTGTCACGTTGATAACCTGGAGGAGAGACAGGGCAAGCTGGCCCACAGCACTGCCTCCCTCCCAGCTGGGTGGGGAGACAGTTCTGCTGCAAGTTTCTGGGAAGTTTTCCAGTCCTTCTCTATTTCTCAGAATAACACAGTCTCATTAACTAAAGGATCTTCTAGCAAGGGGTGAAGATCTAAAGCACCACAACAAACAGTGCTGCTCCTGGCTACATGCCCAGCTCTGCTGGCTTCAGGGAGCTGGCCAGAGGCTCTCAGGTGCTGGCCTTGCACTGACTGCTCAGCTCCCCTCTCCTGCCTGTGTTCAGGGGGAAAAAAAAACCCCAGGACCCTCACATATACATTCCTACAGGTCTGGGTTTTTTGGTTCTTCACTTTTTGGAGACACATAATTCACGTGGTTAAAATCTAAGGGGAACTGGAGCAATACGTACAGACACAGCCAGGGTCACAGCATCCAGCTCAGCTTTCCCCAGGTGGCCACAGAAGATGGAGCTGACCACGCTGATCAGGAACCCCAGCAGCTGGGCAAAGAACTAGGGTGGGAGGAGAAGGAGATGGTGAGATGAGGAGCTGTTAGGGCTTGTGGAACACCACCCCTCCCCCAGGAGATGGACTATGAACACTCAAGTTTCCCTGTGCTTCTGCCCATGCCTCGAAGCCAGGGCTCTGCTGAGGTCCTGGGAACTCGTCCCTACTTGCCAGCACTGCTGGGCAGGGGAGGCAGATCCAGGACTCAAGCAGGCTCTCCATAGCTTTGTCTTTCAAAGCCAACATCTACCTGCCCTGTGGTATTTTGCTGTTATACAGCCAATCTGCCAGATGACCCCATTTAAGAGAGGCTTAAGGGCTTCGCTAGAAATCCTCTTTTCCAGGATGAAGGCTGCATAGAGAAGGGAAAATAAAACATCCCAGTGCTCTTCCACATTTGCGTGCATCTGTGGAAAACTATCCTCCAAAACCACAACATCCTCTCCTCCTGGAGGGACACCAAGGCCAGTCTGTGAGCTCCTTGCCAGCAGTGTGGAACAATGCTGCAGCAGAGATTGCACTCAGACCTCATTTTCCCTTGGCAGGAGGATGTCTCCCTTACAGGCAGCCAGGGCACGGAGTCATGGCACAGCTTGAAACAGATGGCAGGAGCTGGGGACATTTATACCCACTGAGGGGTGGGCACAGCTGGAAACCATGCCCAGGAGCTGTTCACACTCCTCACACAGCAGTTGGCAAGACAAGAGCCCAGAGCAGCTGGAAAACCAGCTCTGAGGGGTCAGAGGAAGAGCAGAACAATCCCTTCTCCTCTGCAGACCTCCCAGTGCTGCCTGCAGATGCAGGTCCAGGCATGTTCGACCCACTGCTGTGAGCAATCCCCACAGGAGGGGTCTGTACCTCCAGCATCATCCCAGCACAGCGTTTATCATGGAATGATCGTCAAGCAGCAGATGGAGGTTTGGGCTGGAGGTGTCTGTGCTCATGGAGGAGCAGGCTGTGCTGCAGGCAGGAGAGCAGAGGGGACTGAGAGGGCTTGATGTGTTCATCTATAGAAACTGAAACCAGTCTAGACTTCTTCTGCTGACTGAACACAGCAGGTCAGGGATTTGATGTCAGGGATGGTGCCTCTGAGAAGTTTAACAGCTGGTACTTATTCGCCAGATATAGCAGAAGACTAAAAGCACAAATTTAGCTGTTTAGCTCTAACCAGAGCAAACGTTCACACATGAGTGATTAGGACCAGGGCTGTGGTGCCTGGTTCCCCTTTGCAGAAACCTCTGTAAAACATGCTCAGCACTGTCTGTGCCAGCTCCCAAAGGGTCATTTCCCTCCAGAGGGTCCAGACAAATGACAAACGGCAGCTCCAGTCCAGGGAGGATTTCAGGACAGCGAGGCATTGGGCACCCAGAGCCCGCTGGAAGGGCCAGATATGGAGCTGGCACTAAGCACAGTGCCACTTGTCACCCAAGGGGTGAGTGCCGGTGGCAGTGCCAGAGCTCAGGCCCTGTTTCACAGAGCAGTTTAATGGCTTAGTCCCCCTCCCCGAGCCCAGCACTGTGGTGCTGCAGGGAAGCAGGGACCACGCTGGGCAGCAGCAAGAGCGCCTGGGGCAAGAATAAGGATCCGGGCACCAACCAGGCGCGGCGAGTGGCCGAGGGACCGCGCTGTGACTCCGGTGGCAGAGCCGTGCCCCGAGGCACGGGACCAGCAGGGCCCGAGGTCTCCCTCCTCGGCATCCCGGAGCTCCCGGGAAGCACTGCCCGGCTGCGGATAGCCGAGCCCCGCCGCGATCCCCGCGTGTCCCCCGCGCTCCCGCGGGAGGGCACGGCGTCCCACGGGTGTCCCCCGTGTCCCTCCCCGCCTCACCCCGCCCAGGGTCTCACCACGGGCCCCGCCAGCCGGGCCAGCTCGAAGCACTCCTGCCGTGCGCCCGCGGGCAGGAGGCGCCGGGCGCCCCGCAGGCACCGCGCTGCCGCCATCGCCGCCGGTACCGCCCGGCCACCTCCGCCCGCCTTATGGGCACGGCCCGGTCGCCTCCGCCCCCGGGGCCGCGGGGCTGTGGGCGGGGCGGGGCGGCTCGGCACGGCTCGGCTCGGTACGGCACGGGCGGCTCCGTGCTCCGGGCCGGGGCTGGGAGCCTGCGGCGGAGGGAGCGGGACCCGCACGGCCGCGTGTCGGCAGCCGGGCATTCCCCGCACACTCGTGTTGGAGGCCAGAGCCATCGCGGGGATTTTGGGGGTTGGGGATCCCCTGTGGTGTTGGTGGTTTGGGGATCTGCTGGGCAAAGGGAAGGGGACCCCCCCCTGTTTGTTCAGTGACATCTGGAGCTCTCCTGCTCACCGGCTCTGGGATGGGGATCCCCTGAGGAGACACGTGTTGGGTCACCAGAGGTCCAGAGACCCCCAGGGGGTGGTTATGGACTGGGGGAACTCCTTGTGGGACAATGGCTTAGGGCCCCCAAGGTGCTGTCTGTGAGGAGGGTCCCCTAACACAGGAGCTGGCAAAGGCAGGAATGGGACATCTGAGCTAAGGAATGTCCCCTCTGCCGTCAGCGTCATGGAAACAGCGCAGGGCAGCCGGCTCCGGGCAGCCTCGCCTTCTCCTCCATCCACTCACCAACACCTCGTGAGCAGGGATTGTCCCTGACCCAGGCATTGCCACCCAGCAGGCCGGTGCCCAGCGGTGCAGCTGGCAGGATGAGGAGGTTGGAATGGCTGTGTTTGCCCAGCGCCTGGCAAAAAGGAGATTTGGTTTGGATCAGAGGCTGGGTTGTTATAGGAGTGAAATTTTACCTAAGTGCAGGTACACAAAACCAAGTAGGTGTAACCAAACCTATTGCTAACGCATGGAAAATTACAGTGGAAAGTGGATCTCGGTTTTCCAGCTGTTTAAATGCTGCCCTGGTGCCTTATAGCTGTGGTGTCACCAGCCTGAAGTATAATGTCTTGTTAATGTTTCACTTATCCCCTTGTCACTTCAAATATGATGAGACATCATGAAAAATCGCATAGTAGTGGTGGTGAGTCACAGTAATTCTGATTTTATGTGCCCTGATGAAATCAGGGTATTTCCAGACAAAAGAATGCTCCTCTCAATGATCTTTCCCTCCTCTCCTGTGGCCAGTGGGTGCAGGATGGTACTGCAGGTGAGCCCTGAAGAAACATAAATGGTTACGGGAAAAGGTGATAACTGGCGGGTGGTGTGACTGTCACCAGCCTGGCTGTGAGATGGCCCGAGGGCTCCTGCCGTGCCCTTATCTCCCGTGGAGGCAGAGGGGAAATGATAAGGCTCAGATGGTGCTATTCATGGTCCTAAACGAGCAGCGCAAGTGTGAGTCCCTTTGAAGTTTACTGGTGACCCTGCTGAGATCAATACCCTGGGCTGGTGAAGAGCAGGGAGAGGATCGGGCAGAAATCTGGGGGGAAAGGACTTTGAAAATAAAAAGGTTCATCTTTATAAGCTTGGGGAGAGAAGTTCCCCCGCAGTCCCAGGAGCCAGGTCCTGGACTAGCCCCCAGAGAGCCAAATGCACACAGAAGGGCTGTGTTTAAATCCCTTTCCTTGTGTTTTGCTGGTGTTGTTTGAAATCGACTCTAGTCACTTTCAGTTTTGCGTTTCCGTGGTTACACGTGGATCCCAGTCCTGCTGGAAAGTGACAGAACAGGCACCCCAGGACCCGGCTGGATGAGCAGGGCTGCCCTGAGGCCTCCCCCATCACTGGCACAACAGACCTGGCACTGCCTCTGCGACAGGGACAAGGACCTTGCCAGCTGGATCCAGCAGGACTCACCTTCCGGAGCCACAGACGACGAGGAGGGTCAAAGGTACCACGAGCTGCCCTCAGCCATGCGGATATTAACAGGATTGCAACACCAGCTGGGGGAATTTGAAGGGTCACATTCCGTGCTGGTCGTTTTAGACCACCAGTGGATCCACAGCAGTTTTGGGAGGCTGATACCTCAACACGGAGCAGTTCAAAGGAGTTAATGTGTGACCAGCCCCAGTCCGGCTGGAGCAGGCAGACGGGCTGTCCTGCTGGAGCTGGTTTTGGCAGCCAGGACACTGTGCAGCTCTCAGCATTGCTGCTGTGACTCCAGAAGAAAAAACTGAGAGGAGAAGGGTTGCAGTATCATGTGCAGAGCAGAATTAGCTCTTGTTTTCCCTGCAGATTCCCGGCAGGATGGTTACCCCAGGCTTTCTCTGGATATGGATGTCCATAATCTGAAACACAACCAACACCTTGCTGCTAAAATACACCTCACAAATGTACTTGTGATTGAGAGCTGCCCAATGAAGAAGATGTCAGGACACAGTGGGTTTATGTCAAACACTGAGCTGTTTGAAGCGTGTCCCTTTCCTCTAAGAGACCTTGCTGCTGGCTGATGTCCACACACTGCCCCCAGTGCAACGTGGAGCTCAGAATGCAGCTGAATTAAAAACTGAGGAGCCTTTTGCAGTCAAATTAAGTTTTTATAGAAGTGTCGTACCATAGGATCAGATATCAGAGCCGCCAGTGGATACTTTAGGCTAACTCTGCTGTTTCAGCGCCACACCCAGATGGTTTTTGAACCCCTCCAGGGATGATGACTCCACCATTACCCTGGGCATCCTCTTCTAGGGCTCGGCCACTATTTTGATGAAGAATCTTTCCCAGGTATCCAACCTGGTGCAGCTCGAGGCCGTTCCTCCTGTCGTGTCTCTTGGTCCCTGCAGGACAGCCTGCCCCAGTCTCTCTCCGCAGGGAGCTGTGGAGCTCCACAAGGTCCCTTCCAGCCTCCTTCTTTCCCGGCTGCGCTGTCCCCGCTTGCCGTGAGCTCTGTCCCCGGCAGATGGCACCGGAGCCCCGCGTCCCGAGCTCCCTCCGGGCGCTCCCCGGCAGGGAACGGGGGGAACACGGATCCCCTTTCCCAGCCGCTCTTCTCTCCGCTCCTCGGGCCCGGCATTTTTATCCCTGCCTCATTCCGTCAGTGTTTGTATTTTTCAAGACCCTAATGAGCTTATTTTTCAAGACCCTGATGTTTAAGAGACACCGGGTGTCTCTTACAGAAATGTACCAATCATTAGCCAAATGTACGTCAAATATTTTTTGGGGAGAAAAAAAATTGGCTAAATATGCTTGACAAAATATATATTTGAAATAAAAGAAATTAAATTTATTTTATAAATAGATTAAATATAATAAACAAGTGTGTATATATATATATATATAATATATATTATAGTGTAAATTAATATAAACTAATAGAACATACATTAATTATATAAATAATATTTTTAAAACTCCACTACTTATAAAAAATAAATAAGAGTTAGAAAAATGCACACAGGCACTGGCTCTATATGGACAAGAAACTGCTTATTAAAAACCTTGGGATGCTGTCCTGGCTCTTTAATTCCAGTGTCTCAAGCTGGTTCTCAGATGGGCATCCTGAATCTGTGATTCTGCTGCTGCAGAACCAGCACCTGGACAAACACTCACCCACCACATTTTAAGCTCTCTCATGGTGTAACTTCAGTTCAGTCACACCTCACCTTGTGAATTTTTTTCATTAAGAACAGTTGTTTCCTCATTTTATTTTATTGTTCCTTAAGAGACAAATGCTTTTAACTTCTTCTGTGTTTCAGAGAATCTTCCTCCTGCTTTGTTCACTAAAAGCAGGGCCAGATGTATTAACTGCAGCCATAAATGTTATTTTTACAGCAGAATATTTCTCTTGCTGCATGGGTTGGTTGAGTTCAGGATTGCAGACTTAAAAAACAGCTTCCCTGCCCTGAAGAACCCAGATACTTAATTAAGGCAGATAAGGAAGGACAAATAAAAAACAAGACAAAACTTCTCCTGCTTTGAACCACCTCTAGGGAGCAGGTCTTGGCAAGAGAAAAGAGAGATTGTAAAGCTGTAATAATAAGAATAATGATAATTAATTGTATTTATAAAGCATCCCCTAATGGCTCTGCATGCTACACAACGATTTTAAATACAATTGAAAGCAACAACAGTAACGAGAAACCAAATAAGGAAGGGTTGTAAAAATAAAGGTGTTTATTGCAGTAGATAGTAAGATTTCAGTGTGCTGTTTTGGGGCTCTTTTGCAGTGTGGACATCAGTCGGGAGCAGCTGAGGATCCCGCAGTGAATTCTGCAGGCTTGCAGATTGCAGACTTTGATTACAAAGAGCAAATACATTTTACAGCCTGGTTTGCATGTCACTGTCTCTGCTTTATTTCCTTTCTGTATCCCAGCCAGCCAGACGGTGTAACTCAACGCAGCCCAATTTATGTTTATGCTTCTGGATTGGCTTTTGGGTTTTTCTGCCTGCATTTGATAGGGGTAAATATGCATTTATGTTCAATTTTGGAAACAAAGAAAGGAATAAATCTGTGGGCTTCGGGGAGGCTGGATCTAGCCTCATGGGGCCAGCGGCAGTCACAGAATGGTTTGGGTTGGAAGGGAGCTTGTGGAAGGAGTCCTGGGAGGAGTGGCTGAGGGAATTGGGGATGCTTAGCCTGGAGAAAAGGAGGCTCAGGGGTGACCTTACCATTCTCTGGCACTCGCTGAAAGGACCTTGTGGCCAGGCGAGGCTCAGCCTCTGCTCCCAGGTAACAGCGACAGGACAAGAGGACGGTGTTAAACTGCACCAGGGGAGGTTTAGGCTGGACATTAGGAAGAAGTTCGTCGCAGAAAAAGCGATTGGGCACTGGAACGGGCTGCGCAGGGAGGTGGTGGAGTCACCATCCCTGGAGGTGTTTAAGGAAGGCTGGATGTGGCACTCAGTGCCATGCTCTGTTTGACATGGCTTGGCTTGGACTCGTGACCTCAAAGGTCTTTTCTCCTCCCAGCAGCTTCTGTGCCACCACAGGTCTCCCACAGGCTGGCAGACCTCCCACCGGAGCAGGCTGCTCCGAGCCACATCCAGCCTGGCCTCGGACGCTCCAGCGACGGGACGCCCACAGCTTCTCCGACCAAGCCGCGCCAGCGCTTCCCCTCTCAGGGAAGAATTTCCCCCCAGCACCGCACCCAGCCGAGCTCCGTGTCAGCGAGCAGCCCGCCGTGCTTTGCCCCGTGCCCGGGCCCGGCCGGCCGCGGCTCTGAGGGGCCGGGGGGGGCGGAGCGGGCGCGCAGCGGGAGCGGAGCGGGATGGCGGGCGCGCTCACCGACGTGCTGGGAGAGGTGCTGGTGGCCGCCGACGGCGAGGAGGTGGCCGTGTCGGCGCTGGCCGCCCGCGGGGTGTCCCTGGTGGGGCTCTACTTCGGCTGCAGCCTCGGCGGCCCCTGCGCGCAGCTCGGCGCCAGCCTGGCCGCCTTCTACGGGCGCTTCAGGGGGGAGGCGGCGGCGGGCGGCGGGCAGCGCCTCGAGATCGTCTTCGTGTCGGCGGAGCAGGAGCAGCAGCAGTGGCAGGAGGCGGTGCGGGCCATGCCCTGGCTGGCGCTGCCCTTCGCCGACAAGCACCGCAAGGTGAGACCCGCGGCCGGGCGGGGGGCGGCGGGGCGCGCCCCGGGCTTTGTCTGGGGGCCGCGGGGCTCGGCCGGGGCTGGGCGCCTTCCAGAAAGTTCCCCGGGGAGCCGGGGAAGCGGCGGGGAGGTGGCGGCTGCTGTCCCGCGGGGCCTGGGAGCCGCGGCACCGGGGGAGCCCCGCGGGAGGGGAGCCTGGGCTGGGCATCGTGCTCACCGCCGGGCCCCTCAGGGGAGCGGGGCTGCAGGTGAGGTGTGAGGGGAGCAGCTCCTCCGTGCCCGACGTCGCTCCGGTGGGCACCCGGGGAAAGCAGAGCTTGGCGAGGGCAGCGGACACGGTGCCCGTGGGCTCCTGAGTGGGTTTGGGCACGGAAAGGAGCCGTGGCCCCCGCCAGCCGTGGGAGGACACGCGGTGGTTGAGGAGCGAGTGAGCCCGGCTCGGCCGGGAGCTGCTGGCGAAGCTGCCCGGCCAGTTTGTGGGATGGGGTTTGTTCCTCTCGTTTGGTGTGCTCGGTACTCTCTGCAAGTTACAGCCTCTCATCCGTAGAGTTTAATCTGAAAGATAATGGACAGAAAGCACGCTAAGGTGCAGACAGAGCAGGCTGCGAGGAAAAGGAAGGCACAGGCTGAGCCGCCACTTCCCAACGGGCGTGCAACGCTTAAAAGGGAAAAAAGAAAACAAAACAAAACAAAAAAAACCCCACCTCTTTACAAATCTAATCTCTGGAAGCAATTGAGTAAGAATTGAAAAGATGGTGCCCCACAGTGCCATTTCTAACCATCTTTCTGGCTAGTGGTTGAGGCAGACTGTGGCTCAGCTTTGGTTGGGATGGGGATAACGCTGGTGCCTGCAGGGCCGGGGGTGGCTGAGCCCCCTCAGGAATCCCCTGTGTCTGGACACTGTGTTGTGATGAGAGGGATAACATCTTCCAGGATGGGTCTCTGAGCTCTGCTCTGTTCCTTAGGTGAAGGAATTGTTTAAGGAATAGCTGGCTGTTGTCTGGCAGTGCCGTGTGATGTCCCTGCTGCTAAGAGGTGTAGCTTTGAAACATGGATTTGCCTTTTTTTCCCTTATTTGCTGTCGTTTTTTTGTCACTAAGTGCCCAGTTCTGCAAAAACTCTCCCGTATTTAATGCTGTGCACTGGATGATAATGCTGCCCAAGGCCCCCAGTTTGCCCCTTTGAAGTCCAGACACTTCTAACTGGGAGCTCACCCAAGTGCTCAGGTTCTGAGCAGTTTCATTAATCAGAGGAGCTGCAACAGAAGCTTCATCCTTCAGAGAAACTACAGTTTAACTCAGGTTTCTTTTAAACCAAACCCTCTTCCTACAGGGATGTGAAAACACTGTGGTTCCAATTAGTACCTGACCATTTCCCTACAGAACATTTCAGATTATTTAGATGGTGGGACTTCTGCTTGCTGTATTTGCTTTAAAAATTCCACTGCAATGTAGTTAAATGGTTGGGAAATCATAGAAGTGGAAGGTGGCATTAATTTTACGTGCTGGCCGATGCTTCCATCTATTAGATTGCAAGAAAACATGAAATAAAAAGATTATGGGGTCTTAAACTCTTATTCCAAGAAGCCCTGAGTTAAATTCAGGATTATTTTTGTGTGGAGTGTAAAGTAATTGAAGCTCATGCTGTATATTTTCAAAACTAAGCAGATGTGATGTGGCTTTGGAGGAAGCTTAATCTACGGATAACAGAGAACCTATTTGTAAGTTGTAAGGGCAATTATGTCAGGATATCAGATTTCTAAACAGGAGATTTATAACCTGTAGCTCAGGCAGTTAGAAGTTTCCTTGTATAATAGGCTGATTTTTTCAATAGTCGGGTTAATGACCTGACTCCCCAGAAAAGCACAAACTTTGTATTTTTCAAAAACATGCCAGCGAGAGCTGGGGATGTCGAGCATATGTTCAGTACCTCACGGGCTTAATTTGTTTTAAAACAAAAGCATTAGAGGAATGTAGGCAGTGCTTTTGAGTTATGGTTCCTTTGCACTAAGGGATACTCCTAAACCCCAGCGAATTATACAGATTTATGGGAAAAAAAGGGATATAATAAATGCAGGGTAGAGACAGCAAGAGGGGTGGGAACACTGAGAGCTCTGTCCCTGAGCTCTCAGCTCCCCATCCTTGCAGGTTACAGGGCTTGTTTGGGAGAAGGTCTGCTCAGCAGGGTTGAATGTGGGTGATGCCCAGGTTCAAAGACCTCCAGAAGTCCTTTCAAGCCAACTCTTCCCACTGTGGGTTGGTTACTTTATTTACTGAGGCCATGAAAGCTTTGTGGAGAGATGATGGCTTCCTATCCTATAGAAAAGCATCACTTTTGTTGCTCAGTGTTGTTAAAAAAAATGACTTTTAAGGTCCATCTACCATTGCCCTTCTCTGGTATACTCTGCATTTTTCTACGTCTCTCCTTCTTCCAAACCCTGGGCACCAAATGTTGATAGATCTTAAAACCCAGGCTCCTTTCTGCATTTGCAGTACAATTCCCACAGTCCTAAAAGTAAATTAATGTCTTACTCTGATGGTTATTGGGAAAAGTAGATGGAATTTTCAAAGCAAACAGCCACTCTTCGTTGAATGCCTCGGTAACTCAATAATGCCGGGGTGCAGTTACCAGGGACAGCCATTTCAATTGGAGTAACTTCAGCACACAGCAATTTTTGCCTCCAAACCAGTAATAAAAGAAAGCAGTACAAGTCAGCAAACATCTGGCCCTGGGGAAAGCCTTTGATTAATGAGGAGGATGGCATTATGCCTCTGTCTGAGCCACAGCCAGACCTATTATTGGGTGGGTTTTTTTCAAGGACAAAACCAGAATGGGCCAAATGAGATTGGAGGCTTTTAACTCGTGGTGCACGTCCCTCAGTTAAGTTGTTCAGGCCTGGATTTGGGCAGCCACAGGTAGCTTTTGGTGATTGATTTGTCTTCTGATAATGCCTGGTGTGGCTGAGCACAGCAATGGGCAGAAGACGCCGCTCGGTGTCTTTGTTTTGGTTGTGATTTTGGTTTAACATCACCCCGTTGCTGTCTGTTTGCACGGACATCTGCTCGAGTTCTGGAGGGTTGATTTAATAACAGCTTTAAGATCCTGATTGCTGCTGAGAGCCTCAGTAAACAGCCCCCATCTGCCTCCATGCCCTGATGTCCCCCAGCAGCCAGAGCGAGCTGTCTCCCTTCCTGCTGTCGGAAGGATCCCAGACTTCTCCTGGTGAGCTCCACACCATCCCTGCTGCTGAGTCCACCTACACTCAGGGTGAATTTGGGTGCTTTTCAAGGCCTTATGGCACGCAGGCTGTTGGAGGAGTGCTCTCCTGCTGTGTTGCTGTGGGACATCTTGGTCATCTTTGCTAAAAAATTATAAACCATCCACATTCTCCATTGAGTAGATCCTCTCACGTGGTTCCACATAGAAGTGGGAGAAAGGAGAGTGCTGGAGGAGAAAAAACTCTACAGAGAGGGAGCAGCAGTTTGTCTTTTGCTGTTGTTTATTTGCCTTTGCTTTTGTTTTTACTTGTTACTTTCTTGGCCCAGTCACCATTCTCATTATTTTTAATCTTGAGTTTTCTCCTGACACTTCCTTGGTGCATCCACACAGTGCCGCAGTGGCGCTGGGGCTGTGCTTTGCCTCGCTTGTGTTTTGTGTTTTTCTGCTGTATTTATGCATCTGGTTGAGTTTTGTACAGATTCTTCTTGGGAAGGCTGAGATGCTTCTGTTCTGGATTTAAACAAATGCAAAACATGTTGATTGTTTTTCTCTGATTATCCAGTCAAGTATCTGAAAACAATTTGAGGATCTCCCTTTGCTCACACTGGTAAATTTCCTTTGGTTGGGACAGAGTGTTTTCCCTTTATCTGAAAAGAGCATCTGCCGTGGGAGCCTCTCCTAATAAAACACCAGGTACTAATTTTGTGTGTAGACTTCGTACAAGAAATGGTAGGGAGAAGATAGAAAGGTCATTAGATTAGACTGTCCACAATTTTTTTGTGGAGGAAAAATCTTCAAACCCTTGATTACGGTTTAAGGTACACCCTAATTTTCAGGACTCAGAACTTGTCTGTTTGCAGTTGCCATCTGCTGAGATCTGGGAGGCAAGTGGTCAGCACAGATGTGGGATTTGTCTTACAGAAGATTTTGTAAATCACTTGAAGCAGCTTTTGAATTTCATCATATAAAAATATCTAAGTAATCACTTTCAGCTGTATTCCTGACTTTATATTTCTGGGGTGGGAATGTATATGAACTCCTTGGCTCACGGAGCTGTAGATTTGAAAAATATGGTCTTTTCATGACATCAGGCTATTGAGTAAGAAGCAAGGCATTAGCAACACCAACTGATTCTTTGTTTGCTTTGAAACTTCGCTGGTTCTGAAATGTAAGAATGGGAGATGTATGAAGGGAGCAGAGGGAAGCCTGCGTGCTGTTTTTCATTGTGGCATCTTAATCCAGATGTTGAAATGAAAACGTTCGTTTAAAAATGCACGGTTGACAATTTCATTCGTTACTCTCAGGTTGCAGGACTGAGCAAAGGAACTTTACTTTGTAAAGTAATCAGTGCATAGTTCTTCTCCAAAAATGCATTCTTTAGAGGCTGAACACGTAACAGCTTTACAAAAGAAAGTGCAGAACAATGGAGCGTTTTTCCCTGCGATTTTGGAGACGTTCAACAGTGAACTCCAATTATGAGTGAGGAATAAGCTATTCAGTATTTCCACATTGTGCAGATGACATCGAAGCCAAAACATTTTGACTCCTTGTTGTTGTTGTTGATGCCCTTTTTCCAAATTATTTCTCTGTGTGTTTTACACAGCTTTGCAGTCACCCTCCATGCAATTAGCAGTCCTCTCTCATGCCAAGACCTTAATCCTTCTGTGAAATCCCCATAAGCATCAGGAGGCTGCAAGTCTGGGGACTGTGTCCTGGTCCTGCAAGAGTTGCAAAAACACCACTGGCGTCCGTGGAGGTTGGATTTCCCCCCACATCCAAACTGTTGCCTGCCTGAGCACTTTCCCTAGGGGAAAATTAGTATTTTAAAAGTCTTGCTGACGTGTAGTCTGCTGTGGTGTTTATTACATCCTTCAGTGGGTAATTGCCCACGTTTTAGGACCTGCTCTGGAAGTCTTGGGCATCTTTCCATTATCAAATCCTCCTGGCTCCAGGGTGGGGACGAGCAGTTTGCTGATCACCTGATTGGTTCTTGAACAGGGCTCTATACACATCCCATCCCAAAAACTGACAGCAGGTTTGCCTGTCCTTTGGATGGTGGCTTCTTCAAGTGGTTCAATAACATTTTAGTTTGAAATGCAGTAGCTGTCTCCTTGTTCACTACTCAGTCCTTTTGTATTGTTGCCCACAAATATTGCTTAGTACTAGAAAGTTTGGGTGAAATTCTTGGTGAGTTCATTGCTGGCAGGTTGGGGTTTTGGAAGAGTCCAGGATGGCTTGGAGTTTTTTGATCCTTTCTCATGGACAAACTTTTAGTGTTTCAAAGCAGAACTTTGTGAGGTGAGTGTGTGGGACTGGGGTAAGGTTTCACTTCTGAATTGCATCTGGGTAGAGCTCTCTGTTTTGCATTCCTGTTTTTTTTTCAGCCATGCTCCCAGCATGAAAGTTGGGGCATGGTTTTAATCTAAGTCAAATCAGAAAATATTGCAGTTTTTAGTGACCACACCATGGTAATTCTTGTCCCAGCGCTCCTCTCCAACAATCCAGATTCAACATAGGGGTTGTCTCCTCCTTATTGCTAGAGTTTGATGTGAAATGTAGGGATCTAGGGGAAACTAAGAGGCCATGGGAGGCTGTTGTACAGCAAGCTGAACTCTGAATTCAGCAAAACAAATTTGAGCAGTGCTTGCCTGAGAATTTGTTTGATGAGAAACTTATTGGTGTGTGTGGATTGCTTCCTCCTCCTTCCCCTCCCCATTGTTTTTATCAGGGAAACAAGTTCCAAGCAAAATATTCCAAAGTGATATTTAATTACTCTTTAAAATGCAACTATTTGTCTTATCAGCCATGTGGATTTCTATTTGCTGCTTTGATTTGACAGTTAGTAGTTTGTAATTTTTGAAAAGCTTACACGCTCCAGGAATCTGTGATTTTTATGCTTTTGAAAGTCGAGATGTTGAATTAACTGCAGCTTTGAACTATTCACGGATAATTTCAGGCCCCCTGCTTTCAGCAGATACAAGCTGACTCCTGAGCTTTCAGGCTGGGTTGAATACTGAATAATCACGACTTTCTAGCTGCATGTGCTCTCTAAACTGGTTCCATGGCACATCACAGTGTAATGCACGATAGGTTTGAAATGTTTTTGTAGAGAGATCACTTTGTGCCATCTCCAGATAATAACGGTTGGGAAAGGAGGGAGTACTGCCAGCCTGGGTAAGGTGCTTGGATTCATTACAGCTTGGGCTTTGGGCGCATTAATTCCTCTCTGTTCTTGAGGTGGGAGCCCAGATGGGGGTCTAGGGGGTGTTCTGGGGAAGGGGCTTTCTCCAGCACTGCCTTGATGTCCCTCTGCAGAGCAGCTTCCTCTGTGCTGGCTGAAACTGCTGCTTCTCAGCTGATGCTCTGTAGGCAAAAAACCACAATCAGGGTTAAATCTGTAGGTTGTAAATTAAAGACAGGGTCAATGGAGAAGCTGGGAGTGGGATGAGTTGACAAGTAAGCAGATAGACCTGTTAAATTCTCTCATGGGAGAGTGAATTATATGAGTATTTCAGATTACAACATGTGTGCCTTGTCTCATAGCTGATCACGTTTTCAACATCTCAGTTTTTCAGGGAAAATGCAGTCTCTTATTGATTTGGCATAGAGTACACACAACTAATGGAAGGGCGGAACTAAAAAGATGCAGGAATGTTTTCTGCATATTCTCACGTCTGTCTGTCAGCACTGAGAACAATTGCAACCAACAATTAATATGTAACTGATTTGCAGTCTTTATTTAGTGTGAGTGACTGACTGACTGCTCAGTTGCATCAGGGCAGTAGCCGAGCATCTGCAATCTGATCAAACCCATGCTGGGGCTCAGCAAGCCCCTCTGGCCTAAAAACAAAGGGATGGGAGGCCTCAACAAGGCACAGGGCAGTGTGGGGGTGCAGGGGAGAGCCCAAACACCACAGAGAATCTGGTTCCTAAAGGATGCATTCCTAGAGATAGGTGCTGCTCCAGCTGTGGCAGCCAGGAGTGGTGGAAGGAAGGGGAGCAAACCCTCACCACAGCTTGTGATGAGGGAAGGCAGCAGGGATACCCTGGGACAATTCTTGGATGAATCTCCAGGCAGACAAGGCACTGTAGCAGCAGGGTGGTGTGAGACATTCATTGCTGGGTGGTTTTTGCAGCATTGGAATCTGTCCTGCCCAGCCAAGGAGGGAAGCTCCAGGGTCCTCCTGCAACATTTTGTCTGTCTTTGCAACTGTGGCTGAATCCAGTCTGACTTTAAAATATTTTAATGGAGAAAAGGTGCAAAAGTCTCTATTTAAAATTAATTTGGCAAGAGTAACCAGATTTTAGTTACATGTTTGAGGTCTGAAAAATAGCTGGTGGCGTCCTCAGCTGTGGGCTGAGACCCCAGGGAGTGGGTGGCAGCTGGCACAAAGGGTCAGATCCTGCCAGGAGGGATCTCAGCAAGGCTGGGCTTTGACAGCTGAGAAGAAAACATTATTTTACATTTCAGGGCAAGGATTTAAAAATCTGGGTTAGAATTAAGTAATGTTTGCAGAAGAGAGCATAAGGCGACTGAAACAAATTGCAACTGCATGAGCGAGCCGGAGAGAGAAATTCTAGTTCTCCCTTGTTCCCAAGAGATTCCCACTGGAGAGATGAAGTCATAGCTATGATTTCATTAGTGTTAGCTCAGGATGCTGAGGAACGAGCCTGTTTGATTTGTGTCAGGCTGACTGGGACACTTCTCTGGCTCTCTCCCCCTGCCCTGGCAGTCACTGCCCTTGCCACGACAGTGGCAGAAGCAGGCATTGCTTCCCCAGCCAAGCTGATCCAGCTCAGCATTTGCTTTTGAGTTGCCACTGCTTCATCCTTCCTTCCAGCTCCGAGCTGGCTTTGATAAATCCTGCTGGGCAGAAGGCAGCAGCCCAGGGATGGGCGAGCAGCAGCCAAAACGTCTCCATCAATGCCCGAGCCCGTGCCGGGTGTGGGGAGCATTAATGGTACCCAGCAGTTCCAGCCTGGCTTCCAGAGCAAACACAGGGGTGCAGGATCTCACCCTCATGACTCTCAGCATTGCTGTAGGAGTCCCTTTTGGAAAAAGTGTGAAATTTATTGTAATACACACTGAGGATCTTATGGCAGATCTGAGCTGCTAAGTCCTCTAAACCTGAGCCTGCAATTTCATTGACAGGGCCTCTCACTTCACTCAGCTCCAAGCTTATGGTTTCACTGCTCCAATATTTTTCCATACATGGAAGCATTCCTGCCCCAGCCTGGGCTAATCCTGACATGCCACTGCATCTGGATGTTAGCTCATTTCTCGCAGCTGACACTGTGCAAAGGCAGATGTCTGAACTTACTTTTGTTTAAATAGATGTAATTCAGCCAGCAAAAGTCTCACTCCATAGGTGAGCATGGGGGGGAAAAAAAGAAAGGAAAAAAAGGTGGTTTTCCATTTTATGAAGTTCCCAGGGCTGTTGGGTGGATGAATTGGTCATCAGGAATGCCATATTTTGGAAATGTGTAGTTTAATTTGCAGGAGGGTAACAAAACACGGATTTGTTGTCTCTAAACCCATCTACTTGCTGTGGCTCTGAGAGTGGAGAGGGGCCCCTACCCATCCCATCAGAGGATGCTCCTGGCCACTCTGCTCTGCTCTGCTGGCTCTCCAAAGCCTCTGGACTGTTTGATGTGTATTTAGCAGCTCGGTGGAGCTGGGACTGCTGCACTCCTGCAGTGAGCCATACCACAGAAAGAGATGCTTGTGCTGCTGAGCTGCTGCCTGAGCCAGGGGCCTGTTTATAATCCCTTCCTCACCGGGGCGGGCTGTAGGATTTAATTAAATGTCTGTGAGGTGCTCTGCAAGCCTCTGCTGAAAGGCCCTGCATGAGGGCAGTGCCTTTGAATAAAAGCTAGAGACCTTCCCCAGCCGCCAGGAAAGAGCTGGGGCTGAAGCAGTGAGACCCAAGCTGTTGAATCTGAACAGATGTTGGTTCTCCCCTACTTGGGTAGTTCAAGAGGATTATTCTGCCTCTCCCAAAATAAAGGAGAAACACAGGGGTTTTAGTGGTGTTGCCAGGGATCTCGGCTCCATCCCCTCGTGCTCGCTGCTGGTTGAAAGGTTGCACGCTGGGCTGGGGATGTGTGTGGAGTGTTTTGGTTGTGGGCTGTGCCCTCGTGTTTGCAGTTCAGCATCCACTTCCCCCTCACTGGGGGTCCCAGTTTGTCCACTCTCTGCTTGGCTGCTGCTGTTGTGTGCAGGAGTAAGACAAGCTGAACTGAGCCAGGATAAAACAGGTTTCAAATGAACCAAGCTGTGTGATGGCGTGGGAAGGAGACGACAATTTCCAGATCTGCTGTCAGATCAGTGAAGCAGATGAAAATTCCTTTGTGTGACTGTTTCAGCCCCTGAGAACCAAGTGAGTCTAAGAGCTTTTGGGGTCTGTGGTGTCCCCAGCCCCACTGAGGGGCTGCTGTCCCTCTGCCTCCCCTTCCAAGCACAGCTCAGGGTCTGAGCAACAGCAGCACCCCAGTCCTTGTGCACAGTCTTGGGTCTGGTGGGATTTTCCGCATCAGATGGGTCACCAGAACATTAAAAATGTTCTTCCCCTTCATGTTTTTCTGACTGCTGTTCTGTCACTCTCAGAGCAAATCAAAGAGCACCAGGCTACAAATCCTGCCTTGCAAGTACTGCCTGGGTGTTTGGCTTGCAGGATTGCTCCTCTTTTATCAGCTGATATCTGGTGTTTTAAGAGGGCAGGGAACTGTGCTTATTTGCTTCTGAGAGGCTGATGACTCTACGATTTTTTAGGATGCTCCCTTTTTGATTCAGGTTTGTGGCCATAGAACAGAGGTCATTGTGCTGTTACATTACAGGCTGCTTCTAATGAGCTCTTCCCTGTAATCTCTGCTTGGAAATTTGCAAATTGACGCCTGCTTAGGGAAATCCTGCTGGCTTCACCCCACGGGCAAGGAGGCAGAGGTGAGAAGGGGCTGGATGAGTGACCAGAGTGGGGCTGTGCCTCTGCCACAGCTGTGATTTGCAGCTCCCAGCACTCCAGCCTCCCAGAAAAGCCCCGTCTCACACAGCACATGAACATGACCATGAGACTGAGCTCTGCTTCCCTCAGCCATTGCCCCCCGCTGCTGCTGTGCCGTGTGCTTCCAAAATCGCTTCGTTCCAGGGTTAGAAAAGACCCATTTTTGTGTCCTAAAGCACTGGATTTCACAGATAGAGAAGGGGAAAGGTCTTAATGCCTGCAGCTTGATCTGCTAATCTGAAAGCATGGGAAGTTGTTCCAAGGGAGATTTGCTGCCCGGCTTTCTCAATGCGACTTTGCACAAATAGGGTTTGTTCCTACAATGAGCTGGAGCAGCTGGATGCCTCCCACCAAGATTGCTGATATTTAGGTCTTTGATTTTGGCGGAGACACACAGCAATAAATTAAATGAGTAGGGGAGATTCAGAGAGTAGTACAGATGGTGGGAAACTGAGGGTAGGGACTACTTAAGTGCTAACGTATGGCACAGCTTCCACTCCTTTCTTTCTTAAAGGGATGGAAAACGCTATGGGCTGCTGTTCCAGGGATTTTGCCTCCTCCTTGTCTTTGGAGACCTGCAGACTGCCTCTCTTACAGTGTTTTCTTGATGATCAAGAAAGGAGTGTCCTGTGTGTGCTCCTGCCAGTGGCACAGCAATGCCCTGGGTGCCTCTCTTCATCCCAGCCTGGTCCTGGTTTGCTGCATACTTGGGTTTCTGCTTTTCTCTCTGGGAAAAGCAACTGTTAAATGAGATTTCTTCTATCTTTTGCTTTTTTCCTCAATATGTCTGGCCTGGTTTTGCTTTTGTTAAGCTGTGAGGATTCAAGTGAAACTATTTCATTCCTTTGTCCCTCTCTGTCTGCATTAATTTGCTGTGTCTCGACTGATGGTTTAATTATTGTGTGTGACAGGAGCATCCAGGGCATCGATTGGTGTTTATCTCTTAGGTGGTACACCAAATAGATGTTTGTCACCCTGGTGGCTCCCAGGATGAGTTTTTTGCCTAGAGAGGCAGTTTTCAAACCAGTTAATTGCTGCGTTGTAAAGCAGAGGAGTAGGTGGGTGTCCCTGCCTTTCCCTGCAGGCATGTCTCTGCTGGCTTCGTGGGACCATTGGCTCTTCAGGTGGAAAGATGGGGATGTGGTAGGCTGGGAGGAGCCTCCTAGCCTGGGAGGAGATGTTTTGGAGAGGGATGGTGAGTGTGGGAAAAGCAGGTGAATGGATGGAGGGAGGGAGGCATGAGGACCAGGCTGGAGCAAGGAGTGGTGCCTCACCTGAAAAGTCTCTTTGCTTCAGACAGCCCAGATTTGAATTGCAGGGTTTACTCAATTTTAAAATGTAATGTCCCTCTGAGCTCTGCCTGTTTTGTGTTGTTCTTTGGCTCTGGCTGACCGAGCAGTGGCCTTGTGTTGAGCCACATCCAGATCCTGGTTTGATGTTTGTCCCCACGAGGATTTGCTGCAGGCTTTGCCGCTGAAAAAGTGGAGTCATCTGCATAAACCCCAGTAAGTCTCTAGGTTAAGAGGCCACCAAATACCACCTCTGTCTGCTGCCATCCCTCTAATTATGAAAATAATAACCCCAGGCAGAGATTACAGCCCTGCTGGTGGCTCAGGGTCTGTTGTGCTGGGCTCTGTTCAGGGAACTGCATTTGAAGGAGATGGTCCTTACCCTACAGTTGGTTATGTAGGACTGTGTTACCTCTCCCCTACAGTGACAGGTGAGGCTTGATGCCTCCTGCCTTGTGGACACACAGGTTTGGGATCTGGAAGGGGAAGTGCAGACTTCCCTCACCTCCCTTCTGTCTCCATGGTGCTGCCTTCTCCAGGCTTGAAACTAGAAATGGGATTTACACCTGGCAGGTGGCTGGGGCATAATGAGTTCCCTAAAAGTGGTGGCTGCCATCTCTGGCTGAGTGCATCTTCATCTGCTTCCTCCCCTCCTGAGAGCCAGAGCAGGGATAATCCAGAGCAAATCCTGTTACCCAGCTGCCTCCTCAGTGAAGGAGTCACAGGACGGGAGCGCCCCACGAAACGTAAATCTGTTAGCAGATGACATCACAGGTGAAGGCTTTTAGGGTTTCTTTGCCAGAAAGTGGCAGTGTTGATTGCCAGGCTTAGTAGTGAAGAATTTGAAGTTGTGATTCATCCCTCAATCCATGTCTTAAGTATGTAGTGGTAAAGCTTAGGAAAATCTGTGTATGTATAAAGTGTTTCCTCTTAGAGAGCTGAGAACCCCTTAGGTGCAGCAATTACTGTTTTATTAATTGGGATTGAAATACCAAATGCTCAGAACATGCCAGCTCGTGTCTGTTGTGGGGAGAACTCAATTGCTCAAGAGAAAGGGCTTTTCATCCTGTCTGGATGCAAATCTATTGAAAAGAAAAATACCTGACATTTTTTGGTCATCTGCTCAAACATCTGTCTGAGCCCGTGGAGGTGGTTCTTGATGTGGAAAATCATTTGTGAGAGGCAGAAAGGGAAAGGGTTCTTTGCTCATTCTCAGACTTGTGGTATTTAGTTTGGTATTTTACTTTGTAATTACTCCACCAATTAGCACAGCTACAGATTTTGTCTTCCCTCTGCTGCTGCGTGTGCGTGTCTCGCACGGCATTTGCTGGCCCTGGGGATAAACCTGCCTTGTGCAGAAGCAGAGGCTGGCCCCGGAGAGGCTTTGGTGAATTTAAGAGAATCAGGATCCATGTGGATGTTGGCTCTGTCCCTCTGCAGTCAATGAGACCATGCCTGGCCCTGGGCAAGTCAGTGCTTTGCCTGTATCCACCTACAGCTGCTTAGTGACACAAAAATGAGGGGCAAAAAAGCTGTACCTGTGTTTTCCTTCAGCTGTTAAATACCTCCAATCATCATTGCAGTAGCTGAAAGTGCATCAGTGTTGGTGCTGTGGATTCATGGCCAGAGCAATGGTGAGAACATGAACCTTGTAAAATTAAATTTCTTCTGTAGCTCAGCAGATTGGACATGCCACAGAGATAGAAAAGTCCTGCCTGACATGAGCTTGGGCAAACACTTTCCATGCCATTTTGTGGTTTTTTTTTCCTCCACCATTACTCACAGCATTTGCTTTGTTCAGAGCTCCAAGCTACAGGAACTGGTGTGTAATTGCCCTGGAGGGTACATCACGCTGACACAGAGCTGCCAGACACCTTCTGGTTTCAAAGTGCCATTTCCTCACACATTTTCAGTGTTTATTGTTTGTGCTGGTGAAAGCAGCTCCCAGCAGGGAAATGGATATTGGTGTGAGCAGCTCCTCAGGTGAATGAACTGCCTCATTCCAGCTTCCCTGGGAAGAGCCACTGCAGGACACAACAGGGTTCCTCCCCACTTGCTTAGCTAAATGTTACTAAAGAAAGTAAATTGATAATCAAGTCCAGACCTTCTTGCAGAAATTGCTGTGCTTTTCTCCCACCCTGCAATAAGCAGAGGGCCCCCATTGTGTTGGAAGAGCCTTGTTGGCCAGGTGGGGTTAAAAGATCCTGCAGTGACCACCCAAAGAAAATTGCAAAATCCCAGTGGTCAGGTTGCTGTCCCTCCTGTCTGTAGCAGCCCATCTGAGCCCATTTGCTGCTCAGTTATGAGCTCGTCTTCCTTCTGTTTATGCTCTACTTACCAAAAGATGTTGGAGCCAGATGATTTTTCTGCAGAGGATTTAATTTCATTGGAGAGAAGTGACAGTTTGTAAAACAGTCCTTGGGATTAGTGTCACCTCAGCTCCTACATGATATTCCCACCCCCTTCTTGAGTATTATTTCTTTGAAAGCTGAAATTTCCATTGCTGTTGATGCCCTGCCTGGCACTCCAGCAGGGCATACTTTCCCTTGGATGCAGTTCAAGAAACCATAATTCCCTTTCTCTTATTGTTTCTCATCAAAGGAGGAGGAGCACCTTCCCTGCACTGCTCTGCTCCCTGCAGCACTGGCCAAAGTAGCCATGGATGTTCATTGGTCCAGCCATACTGGAAATGTGAAATGGAAATAATTTTGGTGGCATGGAAGCTGAAGCATTCATGCCCTCAAGGAAATAGACTTCAGCACTTAAAAATGTGTACTGGCAGAGGTCTTGATTAAAGCCTGTGCGTGTCATTGGAATATCTTTAATTTTGGGGCTGTATCATTTAAGTAGACTGTGTTGTGTGAACTGGTGTGTGCCTGCATCCTGTGTGTCCACCTGCTTTACCTGATGTCTCCTTAGCCCAACCCTGACTCACCATAATGAAATACAGCAGCTGTGTTGCTGTATTTCCTAGAGAGAATACAGAGGTTCTGTGATTTTCAGAGAAAATGTATGAGCTTCACTGGCAGGAGAACCAGCTGAGCAAGTCAGCAGTGGATTTGAGATGTTGGCTTTGTGGCTTTTGTCTAGCAGAGCCTGAGCAGCATTTGATGTGTAGACATATTTTCAGACATTTTGTATGGAGAAGGTGTTGGCAGGTCTGTTGTTAACACCCTCGCCTTTAGGCCAAGCTATTGAAAATTCAAGTTCAGCTTGAATCTCATTTCAATGGCTTGGAAGGCTGCAATCTGATGGGCTGAAAAAAATCTCATCCAACTCCAGCCCTTATTAGGAGCTTAATCTGAAACGCAGCCAAAGCCCAATAAGGGAGAGGGAAAAAAAAAAAATAGCAGTAAAATGGAACAAAAAATGTGCATTCAATTTACAGTATTCCTCTGCAACCTTAATTCATCCCCCTGTATACATTACAATGCCGTTTCTAATTATGGGATCACATATGGGTTTTTTCCATGGCACCCCTGCCCTTGCTGCTCCTGGAGGGCAGCTGAGGCAGCCCAGTGAAGGATGGGGTTCCAAGTGTAGGACCTCAGCCCTTCATGGAGTTGGAGGCGAGGGAATGAGGCAAGTGATGGAAAAAGAGAGGATAAAGTGCTGCTTAAGGAGATGGGAATTCCTGCTCTGCTGCTGCTGCAGGGCTCGGGGATGGTGCTGGGTAAATTGCTTTTCATGCACAACGAGGGACTTGATTTCCCAGGTCCCCAGGGTGAGGGTTGAGTTGCAGAAGTGCCGAGTGCTCCTGCTGCAGATGATCTCATGGGAAGTTGTACGTCAAACATTTAAAATGCCGCTCCGTGCTATTTATTTTTTAAAAGGGAGCTGGAGGCTGATGCTGGAACTGGGTGCCCAGAGCTTCTCTGTAACTCTTTTCTTCATCTGTAAACCTGAGGTGTTGTGAATGTAGTTCTCTAGGATTTTATGAAAATAAATTCAGAATCCTTTGAGAAGAATCCCAGTCTGTAGTGGCAAGACGCCTTCATTTTTGCCTTGGAGCAGCACATGAAAAGTGTGAAGTGAAGAGAGCTGAGTGCTATGCATGCACAACCAGCTGAAACCCAGAACTGAGTAATTCCCCTCTAGTTGAGCATCTATTCTTGGTTCTGACTGCGTCAGGACTGTGTGCACACATGGTATGTGGCCATGCTGTAAAGACCCCTGCAAGTGGACTGGATTATAGCTACAGAGACAGCATATTTCCAGCACATCCTCACTTTTCAGGGCTTGGCAGCTGTACTGTTTTCTTAATGCAGCCCTTTGGGTGCAGCATGTGATAAATTACAGTGCTGGGTGAACTGGGAAGGGACAGGCATCACTCTCCAGCAAACAGTAACAAGGAGGAGGCTGAACAGCTCAGTCCAGAAGATGGTAATTCCTTTGCATTTCTGACCTGTAGCATAAAGTTTGGATCATCCAGGAAGTGTGTAGTTTAGGCTGCTAATGCCAGATGTCTGCTTTTGGCTTATCTGAACGTGGGTTTTGTTTGATCTTAAGTCTGGACCAGTGTTGTGTGTTGGAGCCTGGCTTGCAGAATAACTCCTTGTGTCCATTGAAGAAGGAGGTCGAGGGAGTTATTTTCTCTTCTGTGGTTTTATGAACTCTATACCGTTGTCTGTCTCCAAGGAAGATGTGACGCACGATGGCTTTGCAGCTATGCAGCTGATGGAGAGGCACATAACTGTGGATGCTGCCTCAGGGATGCTCCAGCAAGAGGGTTGGAGAGCCAAGAGGCAGCCAGCGTTCCTCCCTCTGCTTCAGCACCCTTTGGACTTTGTTTCAGCTTATTGCCTTCCTCCCAAAATGTGGATTAGGAGTTGCAAAGCTCTCTGCAGGAGGAGCAGCAAGAAGAGCCCCTTGGGAGGAAGGGCAGCGCTCAGCCCTGCTCCTCCAGGGCTCTGCAAGGGTTTGAGCTGAGCTCGCTTCCATCAGCAGATGTTGTCAGGCATGCACAGGCAAAACCTTGCTCTAATTCAGTAATTATAAAAATTCCTGGCAGAAGCTCTGTGTGACTCAGCTGCAGAAAAATTACTTAAGGGAAAAAGAAAAGTTTACAGAGTTAGGCTGACTTTAGCACACAAGAAGGGAAGCTGGGGCTTTCTGTAAATCCGCTTGCTCGTCCAGCTTTAGCCCACCATGTCTCTTCCTGGAGAGGGATGAGACAGGAGAAGCAGAGCAGTGGAAGCCCAGGAGCTTGTCCTCCCCTGCCCACAGCTCCCTGAGGCTGATGGAATGGATGGATGGATGGATGGATGGATGGATGGATGGATGGATGGATGGAGAGTTCCCTTTCCACTGCCCTCAGAGCCAGTGCCAGCCCTGAGGAGGAGACAGCTGCTGCCTGCTCAGCATTTGGATTTGCCTTTCCCCTCTCTGCACACACTGGCACAGGAACCCAAGGAAACCTCACTGGCACAGGAATCCAAGGAAGCCTCAGACAGGTCTTGACTTATCTGCAAAGGGTGTTTGCAGCACTGTCTCCTAGGGAAGCTGTCTTTTTTTTCCCCTTTGTAAACATTGGATTTAATTTTATTTTTGTTAAAACCCACATAACTAATTTCCCTTGGAATCTTTTGCAGGCGTCTGCTCTCAGTGTGTTTTGGCCTCGCTGCCCAGTGCTGGTTTTGAATCCCAGTCCCAGTGGTGGGAAGTTTTTAGAATGAATGCCAGTTGTATTTTTTTCTTCAGTAGAATCACAGTGTCCGCCTGCGGGTTTTGAACAAATATCCTTGGTTTTGTGTTTTGCTTGCAAGTAGCCAGGATCCAAAGGGTGTGTAGGCAACCACAGAGATTCGGCAGGGATGCAGCACTTCCCCTTTGTCAAAAATGACTGCATTTTTCTTTTTTTTTGTACCCTAGCATGCACCTCCCAGACCCTGCTGCTGTGCCTGGCTGTTCATCTGTGCCTTTGTGCAGTGCTGTGTGCAGGCACCCAAGGGAGGTGTGTGACAGCCCCAGCAGAGAGTAATTTAAAATCACACCTGGGGAGTGTGGAGTAGGAAACAATCCTGCCTGGTGCCTCTGGCAGTGGATGTGTCTTCACTGGCTTGGCTTTTCAGGTGGGCAAAATATATTTGCTTGCACTTTGTGCTGAATTTTCTGCCTCCACTGGTTCTGCTGTGGTCAGCCCCTCACTGTGTGTTACACTGGCTCCGTTGTCCAGGTGCTTTTCAGCATTTCCATTACAAAATCTAGTTGCAGTAGCACTGAGTTCTCTGAAAAGCTGCTGTTATTTGGTTTTTTGTTTTATTTTTTTTAATACTCCACTTCAGCCCCTCACTGTGTGTTACACTGGCTCCGTTGTCCAGGTGCTTTTCAGCATTTCCATTACAAAATCTAGTTGCAGTAGCACTGAGTTCTCTAAAAAGCTGCTGTTATTTGGTTTTTTTGTTTTATTTTTTTTAATACACCACTCGCTGAGGAACTTCTAAGAACACACAGCTCCCTGGTGCTTCCAGTGAAGCAGTAAAACTGTAGCATTCATCAGCTGTACTTTTTATAGTTCCTTTAGTCTGCAGTTTTCTTAGTTCTTTTCCCTTTGATGTTAGTCACTGTCAGAAAAGAAGTTTGAAGCTGGATGGATAGGTGATAGCTGAGAGATGTTATAAAGTATTAGTAAAGAAATGGGAAGGGACTGTGTTGTGGTAGTTTTCAGCAAAAACACCCAGTGAGAACAGTTGGTTTTGGTGTTGGGGAAAATCAGTATAAACTTGTATTTTGCCTGGTATGGGAGAGGGAAACAGAAATCCTGCAAAAAAGTTTGTATCTGCATGAAGCTTCCATATCTGAAGAGCTGTCTATATCCTAGGAGAGGCTTTAGTTATTCCTTGGAATCCTGAGTTTTTAGAGCATGTGTTGGCCATACAAACTCTCAGCTTTGTCATAAATCTGTGTTTTGGCAGTGCTTGTCCAAATGCCATATTATCCAGAAAGGAGTAGATAGGGGATTAGAGCAGAATCCTTTGCTATTTATGGACTCCCTTGGGGAATACATTGTAATATTCTTTTGAATGGGCTAAAAGGTAACCGCAACAACCCAAGCTGCAGGTGCTAAATCTTCCCTGTGGCCCTCCTGTAGATCTGCAGGGGGGATGGAAGGGGATATTTCAGCTTGCAGATCTGAAATAACCTTGTTCTGGCTTTAACCATCTGCCACCTGCTGATTCCCTGGGATTCGGAACAGAATCTGGGACTCGTGCTTATTTATTTATTTATTTTTACAAACAGGCTGACTTGGGAGCTTTAAATCTCTCCTTTCCTAAGCTAGCACAGAGTTGAAAAGCATGAATTTTATTCAATCTGTGGAAGCATCTTTCCTGTAGAAGTTGCTCATCCTTTCCCCTCGGCTTCGGAGCTGCCGTAACCAAGGCGGGTCCTGCGTATCCTCGTGTCCCTGTTGGCACAGAAAAGGAGGAGCAGGCTGGGTGCCAGGCTGCCAGACTGTTTCCAGGCTGTCTGGAAATGTTCAGCAAAGCTGCTGGCTCAGGCTGTCCTGATGCCCTTCAGCAAACTGAGCAGTAAGAACTTACCCGAGAAGGGCTTTTCTCCTCCTTTTGAAGTTGTCAGTAATCCAAAGTGCCGCCAGTTCTGTGCCCAGAATTTAATGTGTCAGGCTCCAGCTCTGCCCAGTGGAGGGAGGAGCTGCTCAGACTTCTTGGAGAAAGCACAGAAGACCCAGTTCAGCTGTGTTAGAGCTACTGTAGAAGGTTATGTGTAGGTGGACTCTTCCTTTGGCTGCTTCCTGGCCTGGCTGGGCACCTGGACCCTCAGACACCCCTTCCTTTGCCCACCACCTTAAAAACCACGTGTGTAGTTTATAATGTGCAGAGCAAATGCCATAAACTTCATAACTTGAAGACAAAACTCTTCTGTAGGGTTACAGAAGAGTTCTGCAGCCTTACAGACCGGCTGGCTCTGGTTTGGTTTCTCAGAGTTTGGGAATTCCCTGGGTTTGGGTGTTTATCCCAGCTGCCCAACCCCAGGTGTGCTCCTTTCTCACTCACTGGTGGGGGAGAGCAGTGCACAGGCTGTGGAGTGCAGGTTTCTTCTGCAAAACTCCTGGTTTTTATTAGGAGCAGCAGGTTTGTTCTTGGAGAGGGGAGCTTCTGCCCATTTCTGTGTGTGCTCCCTGAGAAACCACAAAAACCAGGAGCAAACGCATGGCCAGGATTGCCTTCTCCTTTATGTGCCTGTTTAACTGAATAATATGCGTGGCCTTGCCTTTGTGTTTACCTTAGGGTTTGTTATGACATTGAAGATGGATTTTTCCTGGCTCTTGCACACACAGCATGTAAAACCAACACAGCTCAGCACATGGTCAGTGTGTGAAGCCTGGTTCAACCTGGGAACTCAGGCTGTACTTGGATGCACCCCATTGACAGCAGCTTTGATGATCCTGGTGGGTCCCTTCCAGCTCAGGATATTCCATGATTCTGTTCTGTGATTCATTGCTCACTTGCACCTCTCAGACTGGGAAGCTCATCTCTTCTCGTGCTTGTAGCCACTTGCACTGCTTGTCAAACACAAGGGCTTGTTTCAGATTGGTTTTTCTGGAAATAAAGATATTTGGGAGAAGAGAGACCTTTGAGGTAGCCATGGGGAAGGAGTGTGTCAGCATCTACAGCTGGTTTTGCTGTCTCTTTTTAGAAGTTGCCTCCTAATCTTGGGATGATTTTTGTACAGACTTTTCCTTCAGTTCTCAGTTTCTGAGCCCTTAGTTCTTACCTAGGGAATTAGAGTTTTTTCCTCCTGTGCATCATAATTCCTGGGAGATTATGTAATTTATCCCTGCTGGCTTGTGAGGAGAGACTTGGAATAAAACCCTTTGTAGTGTGCTGCTTAGCTGGCTGTATAAACATGAAAGTACCAGGTTTTTAACTGGCTTGCTCACATGGCTTTCCTCTGCAAAGCTTTAGCCAAAACACTCCTAGATAAAAGGATACTGAGAAAGTCCAGGTCAGGCAGAGTTTTTCTGAGAAGGGCTATAACATTGATCTTTGGTTTAGTTTTATTTCTTGTAACCTCTCAGTAAGAGCAGGGAATGAGGATAAATTGTTTTCATCTCTCAGCGGTCAAAGATTAAGACGGATGAGGCAGTGGGTTGCCTGGAAGAAGCTGTTAAGTAAGAGCCTGGCTGTGACTCCTCTCTCTTGGATCTTGGATGAAGCTGACTTTGTGCTTCCTGCTTCCCAGGCGCACTTCCCCACACTCCTCCTTAAATATCCGAGCTGCTGAGTGATTGCCTTGAGTTTTCTGAGGTCTTTGAACTAAAATAAATGAGAAGGGCTCTGGGAATGAGGCCTCCCATGGGTCACTTGCCTTTCACCTCTGAGCTTGGGGGTTTGAATCAGGTGTGGCATTAAAGGCACAGGCTTTGGTGCCCCCACGTCCTGCCAAGCCTCTCATGGGGGATTGGGAGGCCCCTGGCACCTTTTGCAATGCTCACTTGATGTTCTCATTTCTTTAATAAGCATCTGAAGAAGGTGCTGGTTGGATCTGGATGGGGGTTACAGGTCTGGGACTTTACTGATGGTCCCTTATGTTCTGCTCTGAATGCTCAAACACTGATGGAGAAAGAATACTGGAGAAATACCCAAGTTTTGGGGCTCCCCGAGGTGCTGCAGTAGCTGGAGCTTTCGAAGCCCCAAAAGAATTCCCTACAAAACACAGGGCTGCTGTGGGAACAGACAGCCCCTGATTGGCATCTTTCATTTTGTCACTAAGTGGGAACTGAAGCTTGAAGAGGCATTTTTGTCCTCTGTACCCCAAGCCAGGGGTTTTGGGGATGGGAGGTGGTGGGTGCTGGTCAGGCAGGACCCTGGGCACTGGTGCATGGCAGGGTGGCTGCTTCCTTTTTTTCATGCTCTTTGATGTACTGTGGATATGTAATGAGCATCTGCCCTCTAAGAGAAAACAGATTTGAGTTCTGAAGTTGCAAAAAGAGGGAGCAATTTTGTTTAATCATTTTCACACAGATCCACAGGCCTTTCTGTAAGAGTGAGCAGCATTTGGTTCAAGGGCAGCCTTGGCTGCTTTGAGCTCTCCTGCAGCTTCTGCAGTCTCAGGCAGAGATTGATGTTCCAGATGCTGTTCTGAGCAATCAGATCAATGATGTGCTTATTTAGACTTTTCATTTTTTAAAGGGGAAAAAAAAAGGAGTGGATTATACTTTTTAAGATCATCTGAAGTATCGAAGATCTGTGAGGGGTTTTTGTTTTGTTTGTTTCTCAGATCAGGGCCCTGCAAATTCTTTCCCTGGTTATGAACACCAGTCAGAAAGCAGGAGGTGAGCTGCCTGCCTTGGTACCTGGGTATTCACCCATTCCCTCCCTTCAGCTTCTAGCCACTGCAAGAAATACAGGATTTTTTATTCCAAACACAGAATATTTGTTTTAAGGAGAAAGTACTAAATGCAGTAATGCCCCCGTGCCCTGCAAGCTGCACTGGCTGTCCTGGTGTGTGCTTTGGGTTGTCTCCAAACTCGTTTGTGTATGTGAGAAAATTACTGAGTGACAGGGAAAGCGCTGGAAAGCTTTGGGGATTTGATTTAAATCTGATGAAAATCAAGGCTGCTGCCTGTTGTCCTCTGCCAGCACCCATTGGGGTTGCTGTAAAAACTGCTGCTGTGAGTTTGTTGCTGTGGTTTTCCACACCCAGGCTTGTTATTTACCCATTTCCATCCATCCAGCATCAGTGTTGCCCTCCCAGAGCCCTGTGGTGGTCGGTGTTTTGCTTTGGAGGATGTCACTTGCCAAAGTCCCTGGATTTGGCAGGAGCACTCCGGGAGTCCCATGGGAATGAGAGTCCTGAACCACTGTCCCAGCCTTTATCGGCTGCCTTTAATTATGGAGATCACAAAAGCTGTGGTTCCTTGGGAGGCTGAGGCAGTGTTTGGCTCCTGGCATACCCTGGGGCTGTCCTGGGATGAAAGTCTCTGATGGTGAGCAGTGAAAGCTGCTCACCAAGAGGAGCCAACAGCATCTTGTCCATCTCAGGACGAGTTTGGATGCTGGGATGGACCCTGAATCCACACTTGGCTTTTGCTGACAGGAGCACACGGTGCCTGAGCAGACCTGAGGTCTAGGCCAGGGTAGATGTCACATGTTAATTTTTGCCCCTTCAGGTTCTCCTCACAGCGTGAGATACAGAAAAAAAAAAAAAAATCCCACAAAGTAAGCCGGAATTAAGCTGCGGGTTTTGTTCTCATTAGTGTAAAATCAGAAAATCTGGTGTTTCTGATGCCTCTAAGGAGAGAAGGAGAATTAACTCCCGGTGAATGTAAGCAGAGGATACTTAAAAGGCAAATTGTTCACATACTTTCTTTAAAATTTGCATGAGTGTAGCAAAAGGTCATCACAACTGCAGTCTCCTCCTCAGATCCTGCCTGCCGGTGGCTGATTGCAAGAGCCTGTTGCTAAGTGTTCCTGGAAACAGAATAAAGATGAAGCAAGATAATTGAAGGAGAGGAGGGAGAGGGAGAGGAGGGGAAAAGCTTGGAGCTCGCAGCGGAACCGCAGAGCTGCCAAACGAGATGAGTGTGTTGGAGTTTGACTCGGTGGCTGCATTCAATCAGTTCTGACCCAGGGGTGGGGAAGGGGTGACTGAGCCTGAAACTTCATGGCAGATCCTTGGAAAAAGTCACTTGGACACAAGTGGATGATTTGCTTGCGTTTCCTGTGGCTCATCCAACTCCAAACATGTTGCTTCCTTGCACTGAGGCTGGAGTGGGGATGGGAAGATAGACTGTGCTCCCACAGTGCTTTTCCTGGATAAAATCTCTGCTCTTGCAGCATGGATTTAGTTACCCTGGGATCATCTTCTGGACAATTCAATAATCATGGAAAGCAACAGGATAAAACAAGAATGCAAGCAGACAAATCCAGAGCTTGACTAAGTCAGAAAGCCTTGAACTCCAGGTGATTTGAGAGGTGTTATCTGTCCATCTCAAGTCAGGCTACTCTCTGAGGAAACAACTGATGGTGGTTTTGTATGTTGCAGAATCAAATAAACCCCAGTGCAGCTCTTTTTTATTGCTGAAAAGACAAGGAAGCAAAACTTTGGTCTTTCTCTAGTTGAAGCTCTTGTAAAAACACCAGGCTTTCTCCAACTCTGTGAATCTATTTCCTGGAAGCAGTTTTAGTAACTGTTTCTGGAGTGATTTTTATCATCCCAGAGCATTTTACAAACTGAATATAGTAACAGCTGAAACACAGCCCCATCTGAGGAGGGTCGCTGCCAGCATACAGAAGTTTTCGGCGCGCTATAAAAGAACACACAATTTGCTTTTTTTTGCACAGAATCTCCCTTATTTTCACCAAAACCATGAGGTAGCCCCTCCTGCCACTCAGCCCTCTGTGTCACCTCCTGCTTTGCTCTTGACTCAGAGAGACTCAGTGGCAGAGCTGGTGCTGGGTATCCTTGGTTCTCTGAATCCTGCTGTCTCCGAGCCTCCCCCAGCTGGGGCTGGCTGTCAGCAGAGGGAATTAATAGGCTGCATCTTATCTGACATTTTGAACACCCCCGTGGGATTCACGTTTCATCAGTTCCTGGCAGCAGCTCCTTGTTTCTCCACGACTGTCCGTGCCATGCTCGTGGTGGCAGGAGGGACACAGTGGCCAAGGCTCTCTCTCACCAGTGTCCTGCCTTCATCCATATGCTGACTGCAGGCTCTTGGCTCCTTGGGAAACTGTATTTTCTGACTTTCATCAGTGGGGCGTTTGACCTCGCTACTGATTTTTCACTGTCTGTGTTCATCTTCTGAGCTGGTTTGGCTGTTGCACAATGCCTTAAAATGAAGGAGAGGGAATGGCAGGCTGCTGTCCCATTGCTCCCCGGTCGATGGCTCTGCAGCCGGGGGCCTCTTGTGGCTCGGTGCTGGGTTTCGGGGATGGATCGGGTTCCCTCGCTGGCCCTGCACCTGGCACACCATGTGTGTGTGTCACAAACCCCTCAGCCCTGTCTGCTGGCCCCATGCTGCTTGTTCCTCCCCTTCCTCTGTGCCCAGCTCATACCAGGACTCTGCTCCTTTTCCTGTCCCTCCCTTCCCTGTTCCCTAGCTTTGCTGGAGCACTGTGTGATGGAAAAGCTGCTCTGCAGAAGGAGTGGGTGAAGAAGTGGCTTCTCCAACTTCCCACCTGCTGGTTTTACTGCAGTTGAGGTGTTGGTGCATCTGAGCTCTGGGCAGCTTTGTTCTGCCCTGGTTTTTAATGTGTGCAGGTGATTAATTGCAAACATGGGACTCTCAGTGGCGTTTCCTATTTAGAAATCATTGTCTGGGGCAGGTTTACATTTCCAACCTTTCTGCCAAGGGGCTGAGTGTCAGTTTGGGGAGCAGGAGGGAGAGAAGTGCTCAGCAGAAGAGCATTTTCCAGCAGCCTGTGTTACATCTGTCCTGCCCGTGTCACGCCTCACTCTTCCCCGCAGGGCACCCAGTGCTGGCTCAGGCCAGCACAGCTCTGGGGCTCAGCTGTGCTGCTGAAGTGTGATAGGAGGGCACAGAGGCCCTGAAAACACATCATCATCATCAGTGGTTTTGCCCAGAGCAGTTTTGGTGGTGTGATGTTTGCTCAGGATGGGCTCGGGGCTCCAAAGAAGAAGTCCCTGTGAGCACTGTAGCTGCTCCAGGCCAGCACAGGCTGTGGGATCCCTTCCACCCCGAGAAGAGGAGGAGCAGGATTACTCGGGGCTGTCACTGGCAGGGATTGCTCTTTCCAGCTGGAGCTTGAGAGCACCTGGCTCTGGTTAGTTCCTGGCATATTTTGATGTGTGGTTACAGAGTGAATCCCTTGAGCTGTGCCGCCCTCCCGAGCTGGGAGCGGAGCCTGTTGCATGCAAAGCCCAGAGCTGCCCCCGCAGCCAGGGCTGTGGTTGTGGCCTTTGTAGCTCTGCAGCTGTGTAACCTTTGCATGAAAATCCTCCTTGGGTTGCAAACCAGGAGTGCTGCCAGATGAGATTCAATGCTGTCGGCTCTGAGACACCGAGATGGATGCAGCTGTAGGGAGGATCAGACCAACCAGTGCATCCTGAGATCAGCTGCTTTTAAATAATCTGAGTATTTGCAGTGATGCAAGAGCTGTGTTGAGGGAGGTTTTCGTAAGGAAGCATCACAGTGATGTGATGGATGAGCTATTGCATTTCAAAAGGTGCTGTGGAAAAGCAAATTTGCCATCCACCCAGTGGGTACCTCAGCAGCAGTGGGCACAAGAGGGTATCTGTGATGTCTTGATAGTTTTACAGCAATCTTTTGTGTAGCTGACCTGGGGGTTGTCCTGGTGCTGGCTTGTCACTGCTTGGGAGGCTCCTGGCTGCGGCGTCCTGGAGCCCTCACTCCCCAGGGTGTGTTACAGTGCTAACAAATCCTCCATTGTTTTCCAGGATTTTGTTGGTCTGATTGTGTAAGGTTCCCTCTCGGATTAACCACTGAAAACAAAACAGAAACCCCACTAATACCTCATTGTGTGCATTAAACGAAACAAAACAAAAAAACAAATCCCGATTTCCCTGCTGATTTAAAAGGCTTTTGTGTTTGGTGGGAACTCTGTCTTAACTCAAGGCTTTTCAGAAGTGTTTGTTTCTTAATGATCCGGGATTGCAAGGTGTTTGACCTTGAGATTACTGCCAGCACTCAAGTGAACAGTAGCAGCAAAGGCAAAGGCAGTGGGTAGGAAACCCATGTTCTGGCAACTGTCCCACTTCCAGTGACAGATGAGACTTGGGACCAAGGGAGGCCCTGAACTCCAATTCAACATCCCAGACTCCCACCCCACCCCTCGCCTTTCCTATAAACAGATGGAAAAATATCCCTTTCCCACAGACAGAAATTATATCTTTTTCTTATTGCCTTTCTGTTTACATAGCTATTTCTTACTCAGTGTTAGTAATTTTGGGGGAGTAATTTATAGAGGCCATGGATGATATACTTCTACATGTGTCTTAAATTTTTCCCACATACATTTTAATTCCCGCTGCCTTCGCTGCTTTTTGTGTTTTTGCAGAAAGAAAAATGTTTATTAAATATCTTGCTCATGTGCAAGGCCCCTTTTAAGAGGTAAAGCAAGGCGTGCACATGGAGGAAAAAAACTCCATTTATTAAATATATGTGGAGGTGTATTTCCTAGTCCATGGTACAATGCTGCATCCTTAAATTCTGCATTCTTTGGGCTATTGAATACAATTTGAGAAACACTTGAAAAAAAAATATGTTTATGAAAAGCATCCTCATAGTGTTGGTAGACCAGCCTGTCTGGTGGCATCCTCCCTGCTTGATTTCCTGCCTGTGTTGTTATCTGTATGTTTAGTCAAATGCTGCTTCCTCCTGATCCTGAGATCAAATCAAGCTGCCATCCCAGCACCTCTTTGAAACCTGCACATGTAAAACAACCGGGCCAGCTCCCGTGTCTGCTGAGGGCCCTGGGGCTTTGCTCTCCATACATCATGTTAACTGCTCTTCAGCTCTGCTCAAATTAAATGTTTTCCTATCAGATGTGGGCTGCGGAGGATCCAGCCTGTCAGCCTGTGTGTGTGTCAGGGGGAGAGCAGGCAGCTTGTGCTCGGAGCCAGCCGCATGCTGCCTTGCCCTCAAACAAAAACCCCAGCCTGCAGTCCCTTGGATGGCACAGCCTGGGAAATTGCAAAGAGCAGCAGCCAGCCCTGGGGAAGAGGGTGGTGAGGGATGAAGGTGGGAGGAAACGCCAGGACATGAGGCTGGGCTGGCCCAGGCTTTGGCTGTGGAGCTCCTCAGGGAACAAAGAGCAGCCCTCGGCCGCCGTGCCAGAAACCTGCAGAGAGGATTTGCTTCCACTTCGCCTCCAAACCTGCTGCTGCTGTGTTCTCTGGTCAGGAAGAACAAAAGCCCAGGGTCTCCCCTGTCCCCCCCAGCAGCTGTGGGGCGATGTGGGCACCACAAGCTGGACCATGCTGTGCCAGTCTCCTGCCATGGAACTGCAGCAAGGAGAGGATGGAATTGACAAGCAGAACTTTTGGGTTGTTTTTTTTTTTAGGTTTTTGCTTGCACCGAGTCATATTGCTGGAATGTCCACAGCAGGTGCTGCCAGGCTGAGTGCCAGGGGACATTGACTGGGTTTAACTGGGCTTTCAGCCATGGCAGGCAGCGTGCACATGGAGAGGAGCAGTGGGGTCCGTAGGGACCCACAGCCCCTGTGCCCTGCCCTGTCCATCTCAGCTGTTCACATCAATCTTGTTTATTACAATTCCAAATCCTCCCTCCTCAGCTCATTAACGTCCTCAGAGCAGACATCTCTGTCACCATTGTATTTTGTAATTAGATTTTGATTTACTTTCAGAGAGAAGCAGCAGCACAATGGACATTAATTTATCCCAAGCCTCGCTCGATCTCCTCCGTGTCACAGGGTCAGACCTTGGCGTGCACCATCTGGTCTCCCCCCACTACTTGGCTGTGTGCTGTTCCCTCACCGTGTTCTCCTTCTGCTCTGGGGCTTCCCTGATGCACGAAGGAAAAGGAGCAGTGAGGGAGGGCTGGAAGAGCTGCTTTTGTCCAAGCTGAGCTTGAGTCGTAAGGACAGGCGTGAACTAGATTTAAATCGACAGGGAGAGGAGCAGCCTGTTGTCTGCAGAGCCTGGGTGGCCCCTGGTGCTTGTAAACCCTTTAAGGCAGGATGTAAAAGCTGCAGTTTAACACTGTCAGTGAGCGAGGACAGAGGGGTTCCCGCAGCGCTGGAGCACTTGGAATGGCCATGGATATCTCAGCCTGGAGCTGCTCTGGGTGGCAGAGCTGGACACTGAGCTCTGCTGGTCCCTGCAGCCCTGGACCAAGGGCATTTTTCCACCTGAGTGCTGCTTGTGTGTTCCTCAGACAGACTTCATGTTTCAGCCTGTGGCTCTTGAATGAGAGACCAGCAAAAGCTGAGCCCATGCTGTAATGGAAACCCCTCTGTGCTCTCACATGGTCACTCATGGGGCTGTGGGAAGGTGGGATCTTTCCAATGCCTCACCAGACTTCTCCAGAGCCTTGGGGGTATTGCATCTAAGAGTGAACTTCTAGAAAAGTGGCGTTACATTTGTGCTAGTACAAAGCAGCAGCCATCCACAGCAGGAATATGTTCATTTATTGCTGTCTTTGAGTATTTAAACTGTCTTTGTCTTCTGTCGCTGATCAGGATCGAAGTGTGGGTTGCAAGATGAGTAGAGACCATGTCTGCCCTCTGCATCCATGGGCGGAGTCAGCTCCATATGCTATGGAAGAGGGAAGTGTGAGAGCTTTTAAGGTCCAGTTTCACACAACAGCAGAGAAATGCAGCCCCCAAGGAGGGTGGGAGGACCACTTTCCCAGCAGCCAGGGCTCAGTGTGCTGCAGGCAGTTGTGCTTTATCTCTGCCAGCATTCACTGCTGCAGCTCAGGATTTATGTGAGCCAGTGAATGCGACCAGGACTGATAAATCAATCAGCACAACCAAAAATAGAGCTCGGCAGCTGTTGGAAGTGGGGGATCCCTTCCCCAGCAGAAGGAGCAGAGCAGGAGGGGATTTCATCCACCCCGGCCGGGTGCCAGCCCTGCGCAGAAACAGCCCTGGGCTGCTGGGGAGACCTCTCGTCTGACACCTTTATCTGGAAAAATTACTGTGGCTGTCTGCAAACGTCTCCCCAGCCTCTCAGCCAGGAATTCCCGGTCATCAGGATGAGGGAAATAATGGAGCCGGTACTGGTGGGGAGAGCAGCCTTGTGCTGCTGCATAGTCGATGTCTGGGGATCGCCTCAGATCATGAGTGATCTCTGAAAGCCTCTCACAGCTGGAGTCGTGGAGGGAGCCTCCAGGGTTTGTGGTTTCCAGGACGTCGTGGTGATGCTTTTGTGCAGGGATAAAGTTACCAGAGGAATCTGGTGACTCTGGTTTTTCCACTGGACGGCTGCACTAAACCACCTGCACAGGAGCCAGGGAAGTTTCTGCAAGGCTGCTCAGCCTGCACAGAGTCTTGTGAGGGGCTGTATTTCCTCACTCCTTCTCCAGTGGGTGTCCTGGGGTGAGCAGTGACTGGAGCAGGCCTGAACCAGGAGCGAAGGGCACTGAGAGAGGATCAGCTGCTTTCAGGCTGAATAGTCCATAGATTATTTCCACATCTGTGTTAGCTTTGGCTTGATCCCACAGATTTGCAACAGCTGTTGGGAAGCAGAGCAGAGATCCCCTCTTTGAATGGATGATCAAATCCTTAGAGTGTGTGGAGTATGTTATTTCTATGTCATCCTCTTCACGGCAGGAAAAACAGCTTTTCAGAGTTGCTGAGGCAGCACTCTGCCCTGCTGCCTGAGCTATCATCCCATCAGCCCGCAGTCTCACAGCAAGTTGTAATTTGCTTTCTGCATCCCACACCCAGCCTGACACAGACTCCTTTGTGAGGTGTGTGGTTGTGCAGGTACCCATACCAGGGATGCCTTTTTTCTCCTGGATTTCCCTTCCTGCGTGGACCACAACCAGTGGGTGTAAGCTGAGCTTGTCCCCTTTGCAGAACCTTCACATGTGCAAATCCTTGGCATTTTACCCTGAGAAAAGCTAACTAACACAATGGTTTGCCACAAGACAGGTTGGGTCATCCCAGTGGTTTTAGGTGGAGATCAGATGTCCTTGCTGGGAGCTGTAGTTTAGGTGCAAAATAATGGCACAGCGTGGGAATCCCATAGGGAGCTGTCTTCAGCTTGGCTGAAATGAACCAGCCCATTTCCTATCAAGGTTCTGCTCCTTCAGGTCAGACCTGCAGTAAAAGGAGCCATCAGGCTTCCTTCCCAAATGTCTGACAGGCTCTGGAAAGGCTGGAATCTGGCTGATGAGGGCCAGGGTGGTGGGAATTGTGGTAGATCCTGGCACTCCTCCTGCGGCGCGTGCGTTTCTCATTCCCCATCAGCTTTCCTGGCGCACAGGGGACTCATCAAACCAAACTGCTCCCACTTTAAACAGCACATTCCTGGATGGAATTAATATGGTTAGTGCATCGAGACCACTAACTTCCAATTCAAGGCTTTTATAGTAGGCTTCAAATGGCAACCCAGTTCCAGTTGCTTTTTATGCAGTAGTTGTGTTTGTTCATTGGTGTTGTCTGATGCATTTTAGTGATAACCCAGGCAGCAAATCTGTTAAAAATAGGAAGTGCTGATCAGCCTGTATGGAGCTCTGAAACTTGGTTTGGTGTTATCTGGGCTGGTGGGCTGTGTCTGGGAGTTTTTGCACAGGTGCAGGGTAAAACCTTTCCATTTGAATTGCTTTTACTCATTCACCCAAGATGTGACTGAGCCTGACATGATGTTCTTCAGGTTCAAGTCTCAGAGCTCAGTGATAGACGTGCTGCCCCAGCAGCAAGAGATGTCATATTGACCTCTTTTGATGCTTTTTGACCCTTTTGACACACACCTGGCTTGATGCTTGCTTGAGGCATTCTCCTGTGCACCCTCACTGATGAGTGAGAAGTGGCAACTCCTGATTTCATGGGGACAGAGTGTCTGGATTGCAGATTGCCTGTGCCATCGATGTCTGGGAAGCCAAGAGCAGTGCCTGCAGTTGGGTCCAGTGGGACCTGAGTGTTTACACTTCCTGAGAAGACCCAGGACCAGCTGTTGGCAAGAATTGCCACATGTGCTGGACCTCATAGACTGCCTGGAGCCAGCCATGCCACGCTTGCTGCAGCGCTTTGAGCAGGTTTGGTTTGCTGTTATCCCCTTGTCTGGGGTGTTCCAGCCCCATCCCTCTGAGCACAGTGAGTCCATGCAGCCTTTTGGCTCCAAAGTGCAGACCCTGCTGCTTCCCCAGCCAAGCAAAACTGCCAGGACCCACCGTGATGCCCCGGGGGAGCTGCTTCTGTATACAAAGGACTTGGCAAAATGAAGTGTAATGTAAGCAACTATTTAAAGAGAACGATCCGATTGCTAGTTGTAATTTCCTTATTGTTTGCAGCACCCTGTTAAATGCCTGTGATCCCTATAAAGAGCTTTCCCCCACCCTTTAAACTTCACAGAAGTGGATTTTACCTTCTGTGGTTTGAACACCGTCATTGTGAGGGGACTGGTTTGCACTGAGTACAGTTTCTTTATTCTTTTCATACCCAAGGCCATTTGGTTTTTGAATCCATTAATATGCCTGTTGGAAATGGAAGGCTGGGGGGTAGGACACAAAACCTTGCTTCTCTGTACATCCCCAGATCATTCCCATCTCAGGAAACGGGATTGCCTCTCTTTGCAAATCAGGGACAGTGATCTGCAGAGCTCTTCCTCTGGGAACACGTGGGTGCAGTTTTTCCGTGAGATACTGGTGGAAGCAGCAGCACATGATGGTTTCTCTGGCTCTTGTACTGGTTTACACTGGTGGGCCCCTTCTGTGCTTCTCCAGTGCCTGGGTTTTATTCTCCAAACTGGAGCACATTGTTAACACACGGAGCCCGAGGGGCTTTGCAGAGCAGAGCTTGATGTTAGGGGAAGGTGGAGATCAGTTTCCTTCCCTATTTGGCTCTTGGTTATGGTTTGGCTTTTGTTTGAGAGTTTGATAATTCACCACTGGGCTGTTTGGATTGAAATGCTTGGAGAAATGTAAGGAAAACGAGGTGATGGCAGCAGCTCCTCCATGCATGGTGGGGAGAGCAGCTCTGCCAGCCCACACCTGCAGGCTGGGCTGTGCCAGCAGCTGTTGGTCCTGTTCCTCATCCCAGCCAGCTTCTGTGCATGAATTAAGCTCTAAATTATCCTGTGCCAGAATCAAATCCTGGGGAACGTGAGCCCAGGAGTGTGTGACACCCAGAGGGCTCTGTCCCCGATGTTGTGCACAGCTGAGCTCACTGCAAAATGTAGTGGCCAGCAGACAGGTCCATCCAGACTGGGATGCCCAAAATGTGGCCATCAGCCTGCAAAGCTGGCAATGCAGGATGGATGTGCTGGGCCCCCAGGCTGATATCAAAACCCTTAATCAGCTCCTGGGAACAAACCTGGGAAGCCCCAGTTACAGAAGAGTAATTTTTTTGTGTGTTGGCCTTGTGCTCAGCCTGGCTGTGTCTTGGCAGGGGTTGCTGGTTTGTTTAATGAACATGGAAATGGGAGGGGAGGAAACAGCCAGGGAAGCATTACAAATTGTTTCAGAGCAGTGGCATTAAAAGTATTTGTGCTTACCATGTCCTCTAAACAAAGAGCTCAAAGCATGGCAAGTGTTATCTCCATTTTACTTGCAAAGATGTAAAAGCAGCAGGAGGAGAAGCTTTGCCTGTGGAGAAGCAAGCCCACAGCAGGTGGGAGACACACAGGGCTCTCACCTGAGGTCCTGAGGGGATGGTGGTCATGGTGAGGGTCTCTCTGGGCCCTGGCCCAGCAGCTCTTCCTCACATTCCTTCACACTCATCCCTGAAGCACCAGCTCTGTTTCTGTGCTCGCCTCTGACCTCTGCTCTGAAAGATGCTAATGCTCCAAAATCTTCCTGTTCACGAAGCCAAGTTTACCTTCCTTATCTCCCCTTCCAATCTCTTTTACAGCTGAAGCTGTGGAACAAGTACAGAGTCTCCAACATTCCTTCCCTAATATTTATCGATGCCTCCACTGGGAAGGTGGTTTGCAGGAACGGCCTCCTGGTCATCCGAGATGACCCTGAAGGTAAGACCTGGAGTCCCCTGTGCCACAGAAACATGGACACACAGCTGCCTTTTCATCTCAGTTCATTCTGAATGGCCTGGGGTGGGGAGGGAACAAAGAACTATTGTCATACTTAACTACTCAAATCACTGTGCTATTTTCGGTGTAAAATTTTCTGCATCATTCCTGCCAGATCTTGTGTTTTGGTTTTGCTTACTGAAAAGAACAAAGAATTTCCCTCCAGGATTTTTGTCTGGAGTGTTAATGAGGAAAAGGTTAGGTTAACTAAAACATGAAGTTTGGATTTTTCCCTAATGGAGGCACATGGACAGACAGAATGAGGGCCCAGAATCCTTCCAGAACACTGAGTGGGACTTTTATCACTGACATCACACTCAGGTTAATGCATTTCCCATTATTTAGAAATTAAACAGAAAAATATTACCATTCTCCGTTGCTGAGGTTTGCTGTGCTGGGAGTTGGTGTTAAATCCATCTTCCTCCAATTTGGAAAAAAAAACCCAAATGAGCCAAATTGGGGGAAAAAAAACCAACCCAACCCAAATGTGCCCTTACTCACAGACCCTGCAGACCCATCAGTCATCTGCTGTAGTTGTCCATCCATTTCTTTTATTACTGGCTCATTGTTTCTCAGTGCAGTAAATCCTGACAGAGTCTTTAATTCAGTGGCAGGAGCTGTGCAGCAGGAACATGTTGTGGCCTGAGCCATCTGTGATGTTTCCTCCTCTCTGGCTGAACACATGGATTGATTGCTCTGGGAGCTGGCAGCAGATGATTCAGAGCATGTTTGTGTGTACACACACAGCTTGCTTTGGGGTGCAGGGGGTTAGTGTAAGATATATATAGAGATATATGGATATAAACACACCATCTTTTACATATATATGGCTAAGGTTTGTAAATAAAGACATGTATGGATACGTGTAAAAATACATGGTTAGTATCCACACAAGGGACACATTCTGACTGCATTCCTGAGCAGGTACCACCTTGCCCTCTCTTGCTAAAATAAACACTGTTGATAAGGAAAAAATGCCTCATCAGGCACAAAACCAGAGCAGGTTTTGTCGAGCTGAAGGTGCTGTGTCTTGGGTGAGAGAAAGAGGTGACCCTGGCTGCAGTGCAGAGCTTGGCTGCCTCACCTCAGGGCAGGGCTCTGGCAGTGCCTGACAGCTGAGGTGTTCTGCATTCCCCTTGGATGGGAATAAACCCCAGCAGGGTTCCTCAGAAAGGATCCCCTGTATCCTGAAGATAGGATGTTTTTTCTAGCGGAACCTTCTGAATCTGTAAAAGCTGCATGCACACATTACTGTCTTGTATCTTCTTTCCACCCCTATCCCGACCCCTCCCCAGGTCTGGAGTTCCCTTGGGGACCAAAACCCTTCAGTGAAGTTGTTGCTGGGCCTCTGCTAAGGAACAATGGGCAGACACTGGACAGCAGTGCCTTGGAGGGCTCTCACGTCGGGGTCTATTTCTCTGCACACTGGGTGAGTAGGAGGTGCTGTGCAGAGCAGTTGGAGTGGGCTCAGGAAAGTAAAGACCCCAGGCTGGCTGGTGCTGAAGAATTTAAGAGAATTTAAGATGCTTTGATCATCAGCATTGCAGTGGCCTGTCATCCTCAGCTGGCCCTGTAAGGGGGAGAGTGGTCAGATTGTAAAAATGGAAGAGGTTTTGTTGGTAACTTACAGATCATAAACCCCAGGCACATTCAGGCACTGCAGCAAAGATGAGGTCACACCAGTTCGTGGTCACTGGGTCACCTGGCCCTGCTGGGTGTGGGGCTGGTCCTGAGGAGGAGACAATGTCCTCCTTATGCTTGTGTTTTGCAGTGCCCGCCGTGCCGGAGCCTCACGAGGGTGCTGGTGGAGTCCTACAGGAAAATCAAGGAGGCAGGCCAGAAGTTTGAGATCCTCTTCGTTAGTGCAGACAGGTGAGGCAGCACTGACACCCCGTGCAGGCAGAGCAGGTTGGCTGTGGCATCAGAAAGGCTGCCTGAGTCCTTTCCCTCTGCCCAGTGGGGAAGTGCAGAGTGGGGTGAGCAGGAGCAGGTCTGTGTTCACTTTGTGCCTTGTGGCTCTGGGGTCTGAAGGATGCTCGAGCTGGGTTGACATTCAGATGCCCTGGAGAATTTGAAATATTTTACTGGGGAAAAATACACAGTGGACTTCTTCATGAAGGACTGGGGGGTTTAAAGTTGGTCTAACTCTCTCCCAACTGATAGATTTTGGTGGGAGGCATAAAGGGCTTTGCAAGCCAGGTTTTTAATGAGGAAGGAGCCCTGGCAAGTGGAGGGCTCTGCATGCCATGCCCTGTTCCCCTTGCACAGGTCAGAGGACTCCTTCAAGCAGTACTTCAGTGAGATGCCCTGGGTGGCCGTGCCCTACGCCGACGAGGCCAGACGGTCACGCCTGAACCGGCTCTACGGCATCCAAGGTAGGAAAGGCCACTCTGAGGCACAGATCTCCTTCTCCCCCCTCCTTTTGTTGAGTATTTGTAATGTCTCCTCTTGTTTAACTAAACCAAGAAAACAGCAAAGCAAAGCACAGTGCCCCAGGCAGAGCCGCTTCATGTTTCTGCTCTCCACAAACTCACATTCCTACCACCTGCCAGGCAGGCTGTTAGTTGAAACAGAACTTCCATAAACAACCTAATTCTTCCTGGAAACTTGGAAGCTGTTTTTGGCTTGGATGTTTTTTGTCTAATTACTGATTTATTTATTTTTTTGCTATTTCTTGAAGGTTTAAATTTCATTTTCTTGCTGGTTTATGTAATGCAAAGGCAGACCGTCGTTCTGTGAAGGGGCTGAGGAAGATGGCATCTGGTTTATGTTAGTGACATGAATTACAAAGGAGAGAGTGTTTGATATAAACCATGGCTTTGCTTTTACTGTACATGCCAGTGCCAGAATTCCAGCAGCCCTGGCTGCTCACAGGGGCAGGGAGAGACTCTGTGTGTCTGGGTGGCTTCAAAGAGTCATAAAGATGATAAAAGCTCACAGCAGCCTTCCTGGGGGCTGGCACCTTGTTCCTGCAGGGGACAGACTGCAGCACAGAGGTGTCCAAGGTGACTGGCTGGTGAGGAGATCTCGTGTATGTACAAATAGTTTCTCCCTGTGGTTAAAAGGTCCTGCTGCAATGTGGCTGTTCCTCATCTGTTTCTGTGTGATGCCAGACAATCAGATTATGCTGAGTTGGAAGGGACCCATCAGGATCATAGATCCAACTCCTGGCACTGGGTAGGACACCCAACAATCCAATCCTGTGCCTGAGAGCTTTGTCCCAATGCTTCTTGAACTCAGACATGTTTGGTGCTGTGAACACTTCCCTGGGGAGGCTCTTTCAGTGCTCAACCACCCTTTGGGTGAAAAATTTGTTCCTGATATCCAACCTAAACCTCCCCTGACTCAGCTTAATATTGTCCAGCTGGGTGCAGCTGGCAGAATGTTCATGTAGTCTGCAGGGAAGGAGGAGTTTTGCCAAAGGAGGCCGAGGACTTTTGGGAAGAGTGACAGGAGAAATAATCCCTCCTTGAGCTCAGGTGCTGCCACTCAGCCCTGTTCCCTGACCTTAGCCCAAGAATAACCATCAGCCTGCTTTAAATAGCCATCAGTTCGCTGCTTAATGACCTTCCCATGAGGTGAGAGCTTTCCAAATTCAGCAGTCTTTTCCCAGCCCACTCACAACCCTCTCCAGTGCTGGTTTCAGCCCAGCGCTGCAGGACTGCTGCCAGTTTCACTGGGACTTTCTGTAAATAAGGTGTCCAGACATGGATACTTGAGCACCAGGCATGCTGTAGCCAGGGAAACAGTTACAACAGCTTTCCCTACAATTCCAGCCTTCTTAAAGGTATCTCTCTTTGTTGTGTGCCGACCTGCAAATGTAAATATTGGCTGTTCCCCTACACCCCAATCCCTCCTCTGTCCCTGAATCTCAGCTCCATGCAGATTTTGGGGCTGCCTGCCTGTTTGCAGTCAGGCTTTTCACACCAGCTGGGACAAAAGCTTCCTGCAAACAGAGCTGGATGTCATGGGCTCTGCTGATCACCACATTAGGTTATTCCACTGAAATGAAAAATTAGATCTGTGTAACCACATCTGCATGTCCCACACTCATGGTTCTGATGCTGCCTCTCTGAAAGCTCTCTTTGGAGCTGCACCTATGATCAGTGAGAGTGTCCAGGTTACCATCCTGGTGCTTGGGTTGTGAGCACAACATGAGGAGGTTTCCCTCTGTTTTTTGAAGGCTGGGTACTAAAACAACACAAGAGTTTGTCTTCCCTGTCTGCTTTAAGTTCCTGAGTATTGGAAAGTAGCAAGAGAGTCAAATCTCTTTATGATTTAGTCCTGTGTTGGCTCCTACAACTTTTAAAAACTCAGTATAAAATGCAAGTTGAGTTATAGGCCTTTATTTGGGTTTACTTTGAATGCCTCTATTCATAACTCATGTGCTCTCAGAGGCTGTACCCTACCACCTCTAGCAAATTACTTCTGGGTGCAGTGCTGTTCTGAGAAAGAGTCATGTCTTGTGTTGTGGCTGCTAAGAAATAATTCCCCTTTGTGCAGGCAGCTCCCAGTCCTGCCCTGTGTGAAATCCCCTGGCCTTAGCTCTCCTTCCAGTGGGATGGGGAGCAGTGACAAATTTGGTGCTTTGATAGGAATCCCCCCTTGTTGTTGTGTATCTCACGAGTTCCCCAATATTCGCCCTGGACTCTGTGGTGTCTCTTTGGGATTTGCAATCCCTTCCAAAAACGGTTTCTCTCCTTCCCTATGCTTTAGCCCAGACACTCACAGGTCACCCTCACAGCCTGGAAATCACTGCTACAGGAGATTTCTGGAGCTTTCTTCTGAAAGAGTGAAAAAACAGCAATGAAATGCACCACCTGTGCTGTGGTTGGAGTGGGGTTTGCTTCACTTAGGTTGTGATTACTCACCCAACAGACTTCATGCAGATGAGATTTCAATGTCGGGTCTGGGGTTTAATATATAAATATGTAAATGCCTTGTCAGGTTCGGTAACAAACCATTTGGCCCCTGTGTTTTCATAAAATGCTGGCCCCGTGGGAGCCAAAACCATTTTCTAGTGCATAAAATCCAACCAAGGCTGTCTATGCTAATTCTCATCCAAGCTTATACAATATTCATTGCAGTGTCTGATCGCTGATTCTTCTTGATAAGTAAATTCTGGTGTTATGACTTAAGGCAATTACCAAATCCCCCAAAAGGAACTAAAATAACAAATAGTGGCTGGGATGAGTGGGGAGGGGGAATTATTTGGGTTAGCAGGTGTGAATAACATTAAGGATGGTTTCCTTGGTCCTGCAGGTCTGTGTCCCCTGGAAACAGGGTGTGTCTTTTAGAGGATAGTCACAAAGGTGACCTGAGGAGATGGGGATGTGAATTATCTTTTAAAACGTTCTGTTTTCTGATTCAGTTTTGTATTTGCAGTTGGAAGTTCAGTGGCTGGGTATTGGGGGGAGGGGGGGGTCATCTGCATATGCAAATTAGATGAAGTCTAAAGGAATGCTTTGAATAGCGGATGAAATCCTTGATAGCTGCAGAATCACAGCAATCTGTGTCTAAATGGAGCCCTTAATTTTCCCAGATCAGCAAAGCTTATTTGAAACCTCTGCCTGGGAGTGCTGCTCAGGCTGACTGATGACCTGAGAAGCCTGTCCCTCATGTATCATGGGTGGAAATGGATGGAAAAACAGGCGTTTGGGGTGGGGTTGGCAATCCTAAAAGGACCAAAATCCCAATCCAGTGCTTCTCCTGGTGTCAGTAGCACTTTGTGCCTGTGAGGGCAGGGCCAGCTTGAGATTTCCCAATTCCTTCCAGTCTGTTTAACCCATCCCTGCCCTGGGGCTACACTGAATTACCAGCAGGTAATGAATAAGCCTTTTTGTGATACAAAATGGTTTTCTTGGCGTACCCTAAGGATCTGCAGGCTCAGCCATTGGGCGGGTTCCTGCACTGCTGCTTAGCACCAGCCCCAGCGCAGGCAGGAATGCGCCGGGCTGGAATGCCGGGAATGCGGCCGCTCGCCTGGACCTGCAGGCAGGCTGGGACACACAGATGGCCGAGTATTTCCTAGAGAAATGCCTCCGATTCAGAAGGTTTGTGAGTAACTCACTGTTGGACAAACACGGGAGTGCACGGTGCCAGCAGCCTGGCAGGGGCACACACGCTGCGTGCCCCCTGCTCAGAGAAGGGCTCTGCAGGGAATTTCTGAGGAATGAGCTTTAAAATGAACCTTGGGATGAAGGGCAGGAGTGTTTGAGTTGCCTCAGCTTGCCAGGGGTGTTGCTGGGTGAAGGAGATGCTGCAGAGGGAGCAGGGCAAAGCCCAGGTGATGAGCAGTGACAGCAGCACTTGGCACTGACGTTGGTCACTTCATTTGTCCCTTGGGGCCTGATCCCGCTGTCCCCTCTTCCTTCCTTGTGGGATGTTTCTTTGTCTCGCTGATGACAGAGGAATGGTGTGCTTTCCAGATGAAGTCACCAACGTGAGCCACTCCTGCTGACCCACCCGTGGCTGTTTTGTGGCCGGAAAGCCGGTGCTTTATCAGATGGGATGGTCACCAGCTGGTGGCCAACCTGCCCCACTGACAGTGACATTTGATTTGTGGCTTGTGCTGTGTCTGTGCTGCAACTCTGTTCACCTCCTGTACAAAGCTTCTCCTTTATGACTGAACTTTTCAGCCCCATATCTCAGGGCAAAATGCTGCTTTTTCCCAAGGGCCAGACCATCCCTGGATATCCCCACAGCCACATCCTGCCAGGATCCTGTAGACCTGGACATTCCTGCACAGCTTTGTTAGTCTCCAGAGGGACGTGCTGTGGAAATGGCTGGGCCATTAGTGCAGAGTGCTGGAGGGCTGTGGGGGCAAAAATACATGGTGTTCTTCTGGGAAGGAACACACCCTGCTTCCTGGCCACTGCTGTCTGCGGGCCTTGTGAGTTCCTGGGAATTGGGCTCTTCCAGAGGCAGCCACTTTTGGGCACCGGGATGGTGGTGCAAGAGGGAGGGTCCCTGGATAGTATGGTGGGATTTGCACCCGTGGGCACCAGACAGCAGCAGTCCCTGCCTGCAGCTGGGCAGGGAGAGGCAGGCAATGCCAGAGCTGTCTGCCAGCTTCCTGCTCTGGCTCCTGAATCACAGTGCTGTGTAGGACGGAAACAGGATCCAGGGAGCTGGATCCCCACTGGGCGAGCTGCGCAGAGGCAGGAGGCTCGCTGGGCTCCTGCCAGAGCCACAGGCCATAGGAAAAGGCCTTTCTCCCCACACCCTTGCTGGCCATTCGTGCTTTGGCTGATCCCCCTCTCTGTTTTTTTCCATTGCAGGCATCCCCACTCTCATCGTCCTGGACCCCAAGGGAGAGGTGATCACGCGGCAGGGCCGGGTGGAGGTGCTGAACGACGTCGAGTGCCGCGAGTTCCCCTGGCACCCCAAGCCCGTGCTGGAGCTGACAGACTCCAACGCCGTGCAGCTGAATGAGGGCCCCTGCCTCGTTCTCTTTGTAGGTATGGATGGAGCATCCCTGCTGTGACGGCAGAGCCTGTGCTGGGGAAGGGGGCTGGGCAGCCTGCCAGCTTGGCTAGAGCTGGCCACGGGGCTGGGAACCTGCTTCTGCTGATGACAAGGTCCCACCCTGGGAAGGGATATCACTTCCGTTTCCATTTTCCATCACTGTGTGCTCACAGAAAGGCCAGTGGGGGGAGAGAGCTCCCTGCGGAAGCCCTTTAGCCCCTTTCCTGTACCACAGCAGCTCACAGGGGTTTGCCAGAGCCTGGTGTGCCCACGGGGCTCCTGCAGCTCCCACACACCACCCTGGGATGCGGTGGAGCAGCGATTGGCAGCACAGAGGAGCTGTCATAACAAAGGTGTGGTGGTGGCTGTGGATAGGAATGCTGATGAGCTGTTGGGAGTACGAGAAATACACTGTCACAGCTGGTGGTGGTGGAGATGGGAAAAGCCTTTCTGGAGCAGGGACTTCAGGCACATGTGATGTTACAGAGGAGTCAGGAGAAGTGTCTGTGCAAGGGATTATAGATCTGTGCTTGAAGCTCAGGGCTTGAGTCCCTGGGCTGAACAGGGCTGTGACAGTCAGAGCATCCTTTCATGCTCTGCTGGTTCTTGATTTCCCCAATTCCCCTGGCTGCAGGACAGGGCAAGTTTTTCCCCAAAGTTCCTGTCCTTTCACTGCTAACCCACACATGAAGCTTCCCTGCAGTAGAAACAGGCCTAGAGCTACAAATGGCTCATTCTTCATTGCTTCCCTGCCAGCAATGGACGCAATAACTCAGGAAAGGGCATGGCTGGGATGAGCTGTGCTGCAGGCTGAGCCCTGGATGGGCAGCACTGGAGTGCACACAATATCCCAGGGAGGGAATTGAGGGGTCCTAGGCTCTTGAGGGGGTGCAGCTGTCCCCTTTGTGGAGTTTGGGGGGGTGTGCTGAAGAAGCCCCCCTTGCCTTGCTGGTGCTGTGCCTGGCCCAGGGCAGGGCTCATGTCCCGCTTCCTCGTGTGCCCTTTGTGAGCAGCACACACTCCTCTGCAGCCCTGATAACGTGACCCTCGCTCCTTTCCTTCTTCCCTTTCAGATTTCCTTTTGACCCTGGTTATTTATTCAGCAGAGCCCAGCAGGGGATGTGAGCACAGAGCCAAAAATCCTCTCCTCACGCGGGAAGGACCGGCTGGCCACGCCAAGCCTGATGGATTGGGGCTGGCGCTGCAGGCCTCTGGAAAGAGTTATTTTTATCTTGCTCTGAGCAAAGTTTTTCTATCACCTTGCTGCAAACAGCTCATCAGGGGAGAACAGCTGGGGCTCTTGCTCGGTGCTTTTGGGGGTGGATGGTCATGATGAAACCCACCAGTGATGTGCTGGGGCAGAGATGCAGCTGGTGCTGCAGCAAGGCAGGCATTGGGAATGGGGGCTCCTGGCCAGTTTTGTCTTGCTGGGGAGACCCCCCAGCAGACCAGTGCCTGCATTGCACAGGCAGCAACATCCCCACAAGAAGGCAGGCTTAGCAAGTGCTGGTGCTGAATAAATCCTGACTGATGTACCTCCTTCCCCAGAGGGGTTAGGGCTGGGTTAGCCAGAGTGTGCAGGGCTGCCTGGAGGGCTGCCAGCAGCTGATGTTTGTAGGAAGAGCAATCCCTGCAGACACCCTGCAGCTCGGTGTATTTATCACTGCCCTGCACGCAGGACAGACCCTGAAATCCAGCGTGCAGCATCTCTGGAATCTCCTGCTTTGCTTGGAGAAGCCAGAGAGGAGGACAGGGATGTGTGAAGCAAGGGCAGAGAGGTTTCCTGGCATGAGCATGGCTTGTCCCAGCTGGGGCTGGACCTGTTGTGGTGGTTACATCAGGGACCACAAGAGGAGACAAGCAGCTCTCTTCTGCTTTCTTCCTTTAATGCCTAAAAGTTGTCCCCGAATTGGAATCTTTTAATCTCCATGCTTCCCAAGGACACAGACTCTCCTCTTCCCAGCTCACTATTTGAACTTCAGTGGTGGCTGGCTTTTGATTGATGCTGCCATCTCTTTCTCCCTACCTCTGTCAAATCAAAGCTGCCTTCACAGCGCTGAGACTGGAGCAGTAAAGCTGCAGCTCAGCCATCCCGAGGCAGAGGGACAGTGGGTGATGAGCAGGGGTGGCAGCAGCCTCAGATCACCGCCTTTGTTTGGTCTTCAAAACATGCTCGAACCACACAGCAGCTTTTTTGTGCCTGTTTGTCCCTGCACATCACCAACAGCACCAGGGAGTGAGCAGTGGAGTATTTGGGGAGCAGGAGTTGCTCTTCAGTTTGGTGTTTCCCTGCAGTGCATTTCAGCTGCTCCCTGATTCCTCCAGAGCCTTTGAAGTCCGTGGGCGCATCCGGGCTCCGGCTTCCTGCGTGGTGCTGCCGTGGGACAGAGCTGCCAGTGCGTGGCCCATTTGCATCCTTTGATCCTAACTTCCTTTTTTTGCCTTGCCTCCTTTTGTTTTGTCTCCACAACCCTGTACCCTGCAGATTCAGAGGATGACGGGGAGTCGGAGGCGGCGAAACAACTGATTCAGCCCATAGCTGAAAAAATCATAGCCAAGTACAAAGCCAAAGAGGAGGAGGCACCGTTGCTCTTCTTTGTGGCGGGTGAGGTAAGTGAGAGGAGAGCACAGGGCTGTGTCCTGCTGGGTATGGGGACTGAGCTGAGTTGGGTACTGCTGTTGTTGTTGTTCAGGGGGAAACTGAGGCACGGAGCTACTGCAGATGTCAGGCAGCACAGAGCAAAGCCAGACTTGAGGCCTGGCTCAGTCTGTGCTCTCCTTGCTGGATATTACTTCTAGCAAAGGGTTTGCTCAGAGATGCTCCAAAAGGTGGGAGAGGGACAGGCAGAGTGGGGCAGTGGGAGGGAGTGGAGCTGCCATGCTGGGGCTGCTGCCTGCTCAACCCTGAGGCTGTGCAGGCAGGAAAGTGGCTGGGCAGGGGAAGAGGAGCAGGGTTTGAGTTTCAGCCTGGCCCAGCTAGTGAAATTTTGGCTGTTTCCCTGAGCTGACCATGTTTTTCTTGGCTGGGATGGTATTTGAGGCATGTGCAGGCTGCAGCGCGCTGAGTCAAAGATGTGCTGGAGTGAATGGGAAGTGGGAAAACTGGAGGACTTCTGGCCTCCCTTTCCCCTGCACAGACACTTTGCCTTGCTGCAGTCTGGCAAACCAAGGTTTTGTGTCAAAAAAGCTCCCAGCACCCCCAGGCCTGCAGTTCCCCTCCCACATCACTGCTCAGGGCCTGGGCAGGTGGCAGCCGCTGCGCCTGCTCCGTCCCCGCACGCCCACGTCACAGCCGCAGCGTTCCATGCGCGGAGCCCTCCGGAGCCGCCCTGCGACAAAAGGGTCCCCACTGCCACACCCAGGCCCCCCCAGCCAGCCAGGCCCCCACTGCCACCTCCCACAGCCCCGTGGGCCCCTGTGTGCAGCCGCTCCCGCTCCCACCGCCGTAACGGGTCTCTGAGCATCCCAGCTCAGCCCTGCACCCTTGAATAAGTCCCTTGTTGGAAAGGGCTATTTTGGGAGGGTCCGGGACCTTCCCCCCTCCCCCAGAGCCTGGCTCGCCGGCTGTAGCTGAAACATTGCTGCTATTCATGCAGCTCCCGACGGCCCTGCGGCGGCCGGCCCGAAGAATGGGGAGCGTCCGGCACATCCCATTCATCCGTCACCTCAATAGCCGGGAGCGCTGGCCCCGGGGCTCCGCTGGCCCCCACGCACAAAGCAGCCCGGCCATGGCCGGAGCAGGCGCCTCCCATTGCTCTCCCAGCACCGTCTGGACCGATTTTGCATTGATTAAAAATATTCCTTGGTGCCTTTGTAAATAAAGGATGAGGCGTCCCGACACCTGGGTGGGGGGCGGTTGAGGCGACGAGCCCAGCCCTGCTGGCCCTTCCAGCCACGTGGTCCAGCTGCGCCAGAAACCCCTGCAAAGGAAGGGGAGGCGCGAGCCGAGCTCCCCAGCGCTGCCGCCACGCGCTGCAGAGCCCCGGCCGCCAACCAGGTGGATGGATTCCATTCCTGCCCCTCGGAAGGGGCGCGCAGGAACGCCCCGCTGCGGGTGCGGCGCATTGTGGGCTCGGTGACGAATCGCGCCAGCGCCGGCTCTTTGCATCCCGCAGCCTTGGGAGGGATAAATTATTGCCTTTGCCCAGAGCTGAGCCTTGCCTGGGTGAGGGGAGGGCAGTCCTCTCCCCCTGCAAGCAGCCTGCTGCTGCTGTGTGTGCCCAGACACGGGGACCTGCTGGTGGGGTCTCGTCGTTGGCTCAAAGCACAAGTCTTCATCCCGTTCCCGTTCTTTGCTTTGTTCTGGGCGTGCACTTGGGTCCCTTTGGTACCCACCCTTGGTGAGCAGCGAGGCCGTGGCTGTGCTGGCAGAGCTGGCAGTCCCCACATTCAGCACTTGTCCCCAGTTCTTTGAACTGCGGATGTCCCAGAGGCTCTGGGGTGGCCAGGGCAGCAGGTCAGTCTGGGTTGGAGGAGTGCGGGTTGGAGGAGTGTATGTCCCATTCCAGCCTGGGATAAACCAACCCAGTTTGGTTTTGACGCAAACCACAAGCAGAGCAGGAACCAAGATGGGTATTGCCTGTGTGCTGGTGGTACTGCAGTGCTGGTGCAAGGCCCAGCCTCTTGGGATCCACTGTGGCAGCAGCAAACTGCTCCTGCTCTCCTGGCTCTGCTGTTGACTCCTTTGTCCTTCTCCTTTTGGCCTCCAGGACGACATGACCGACTCCCTGCGGGATTACACCAACCTGCCCGAGGCTGCACCCCTGCTCACCATCCTGGACATGTCAGCCCGGGCCAAGTACGTGATGGATGTGGAGGAGATCACACCTGAAATCGTGGAAGCCTTTGTCAGCGACTTTTTAGCAGACAAGCTAAAACCCGAGCCCATCTAAGGGGCCCTGTGCCAACAGACGTTATTTAAAACTAGGTCTCTCTTCCGCTGCTTGTGGATTCTCCAGCGTGTCCTCACGCCCGACCCAGTATCCAACCTTCTTGTGGTGCCTTGTTTTACGCAGTGAATCCTTCTCCTAAGCAAACTCCTTGAGATGCACTTTCAGCAGGGAGTTGTTGGCGTTTGGAGACTTCGCTTGTGCTTCATGGTGATATATTCTCTAATAACCAGGCCAGAACTGTTACTGTATCGTTATTTTATACATGGCACTAGCTAGCAGGCAAATCTTTTTGCATGGTGTTCTTCCCAACGTATGCATCAGGCAGTGGGTGGGGTTCTTGGGGCTCTTTTCTTTCTCCTCCCCACCTTCTTTCCTTTCTCACCACCCCTGCTGACTAAATGACTTCCAGGAAGCAATAAGGAAACTGTCCCCATCGCCCCTGGCCAGTTCTTTCTCTCCCACGAAAGTGCCCTGACAAGGCCAAGACAAAGTCTTAACTGCTGACAACCTCTGAAAGACCACAGCACAGCCAAGCTCTTCCTCCTGGGGGTGAGACCTTCCCTTGTGGGTTTCCCACCCCCCACTCCAAGCACCGACAGCCTTAGGCAGCGCTGGCTGTTGTGTCAGGGTCCATCCCCCTGCCATGGGTGGGTATTCCCTCTGTCCCTCCCACTCTGAGCCAGGAGGAGGATCACCACCGGGCTGCCCTCACCTTTTGTCTATTCCTTGTGCTCTCCCTGTCCCCTCTCGTCCCTCTCTCTGGTATGAATTGTCCTTTCCCCTCTGTGTTAGTTGATTGAGCTGTTTTTCGTAGGTGTGTCCCAAACTCAACGTTAATGGTGCTGTTCTTTAAAAAAAACAACCAAAAAAAACCCCCTCCCAAACCCTAAGAAAAAAACCCTCCCTCCCTAACCCAAGCAGCACAGCCGAGCCCTTGAAAAGTGACATTGTAAAAACTGTACATGGTGATTGGAACTTTGTAATAAAACTGTTACAATGACCTCGTCCCGGAGGTGCAGATTGTTGTGTCCTCAGAGGAAACCTGTGTGGGGGAAGAGGAGCCCGACCCCATGGATAGGTGGCTCCAGGGATTGTGTGATGCCCTGAGCTCCCACAGCCCCGGCCTGTGCTGCTGTGTTCCCCAGGAGGGAGGGAGCCCTTTGGCAGCCACTGGGGCGTTCCCAGCCTGAATAGCCCGTGTTGTGCAAGCCACTGCTTCTCCCTTTCAGCTCATTAGTCAGCCATGGCAGGATTACGGCCTCCCCTTTTATCCTGCTGCAGCTTCCCGCCCTGCCGGGAGCTGGGAACGGCCGCCAGCTCGGCCTGTATAAACCCAGGCTGTGTTTTGCACGTTTCAGGGGTTCCCCTGTCCAGCAGTGATGAACTGACTGGGGAGCAGCTGCAGGAGCAGCCCAGCCCCTCCCAGCAGTGTGGGCAGGAGTGCTGGAGCTGGGACACCCCACAGCACAGCCACCCCCGGCCAGCCTGGCCGTGGCAGGGTTGGAGGGATTGCTGGAGCACAGGATTTGGGTAAGCACAGGCGGGACCCGTTCAGGCAGCAGCAATCTGCTCTTTGTGACCCAAAACCACAGCCAGCAGCCAGGCTGGGAAGGACACAGGCTGTCAGCAGCAGCCTGGCTGGGCCAGCACAGACAGGGATCTGAGGTCTCCGTGGATCTGGATGGAAGGGCCGGAGCAGGGAGGGAGCGGCTGAGGTGAGGCCAGCGCTGCTACCCGGCCCTTCCCTTCTCTCTAGCATCACCGTGTGGCCACCACATCCACTGGAAGCCACACGTTCAATCCCGCACTCTCCAGCCTTAAATACTCATTTTCTACAAACCAAACAGCCCGAGCTGCTCTTTTATTAACCCTCAAGGAACCAAACAGTTCAGCCTGGCACAGGCAACTTCTGCCTGCCATCCTCCTGCTTGTGCCTCCACAGCAGCTGCCTCTTGCCCTCGAACAGCACGATGCCAGCAGCAATGGCAGAGTTGAGGCTGTCCACGCCTGGCACCACGGGGATGAGCAGTCTCTTCCCCTCCGTGCTGGCTGCCAGCCCCAGTGCAGCCAGGCTCAGGCCCTGGGTCTCCCCTCCGATCACCACGGCCACCGGGGCCCGTGCCCAGTCCTCGTAGTAATGCTGTGCAGCCAGCTCTGGGACTGCTGCTCCCTCCTCATCCTCGTGCTCAGGAGCAGCCTTGGGGCTGGATTTCACAGGAGCAGAGCCAGCCCTGCCAGCCCCTCTGGGCAGGGACGTGCTCCCTGCCGCAGCGGCGGGGTCCTTGTTGTCGGCCACGCAGACCTGGGTGCCCGCAGGGAGGTTGGTGGGAACAGATTCCCAGTCCAGGCTGGCGAGGATGGGCACACGGAAATGAGCCCCCATGCCTGCACGGAGCACCTTTGGCTCCCACGGATCCACACAGCCTGGGAAGAAACGGGGAGAAACAGTGACAGCACAGGGATCCCAACAGAGGTGGGATTCAGAGCCGCAGCCAACCATGCCAGCCACTCCTTAGGAACTCTGGGGAACATCTTCGAGCACCTCGTTCCCTGCCTTACCCCCAGGCTACTCAAACTTTTCTCTTACCTTTGGTGAGCAGCACTTTCTCACAGCCTGCTGCTGCTGCAGATCTCAGAATAGTGCCCAGGTTTCCTGGATCTCGGATGTTGTCGCAGATGAGGAGCAGTGGCAGGGAGTTGGCGAGCTGAGCTGCAGGGTAGGACATCTTGGCAGGGTCAGGCTTGGAAAAAATGCCTGAGGAAATGAAGCGTGACAGGTTTATGACTGACCCACCCCAAGGAGAGGCCTGCTCTGAGAGAGCTGGCCCAAATCTCACTAAAGATGTGCTGGAGGAAGTGTTAGGAAAAGCACCACCTAAAGGAAGTTTGAGCAGAGTTTGTCACTTGGCAAGGAAAACTTATTTTCCAGCAGTGCTATGTGTAAGGAAAGATTATTAAGAGAGTCATTATCCTAAATATTAAAAGTTTCCCTTTGGGCAGTGTTGCAACTGTTTCAGAGGCAACTCACCTAGAACCCCCTGAGGAGTCACGAGGTCAGACCAGGTCTTAATGTCTTCAAATTTCACCTTAACCAAGCTGGCTCGTTTTATCTCTGCCTCAGGCAGCAGCTTCAGGTGCCCCACGGTGCTGAAGAAGAGTGTCTGTGGCACAGCCCCTGCCTCCAGTGCATCCTTGATCAGCCTGTGCCCCTCCAGCAGAACCTTCCCGTGATTATCCCGAAACTTCTTTGACTTGGCGATAGTCACCACTTTTCTGTGGAGAAATTATTCAGAGAATGTGGCTGTGATGTTCACAACACCTTCAGTCTGACCTTCATCAGCCCCTGAGAGCTTCTCTGGGAGGTCACAAAGGTGACCTGAGGGATGATCTGTCCTGGGAGGAAAGGAGCTGGCTCTGGGGTGACCTCAGATCACCTTTCAGTACCTGAAAGAGAGCTGGTGAAGGACTGCAACAAGGGTCTGGAGTGCCAGGACAACGGGGAATGGCTTTACACTGCCAGACGGCAGGATTAGATGGGATACTGGGGAGGAATTCCCTGTGAGGGTGCTGAGGCCCTGGCACAGGTCAATCCATGACACCAGTACAGCTGTGGCTGCCCCTGGATCCCTGGAAATGTCCAAGGCCAGGCTGGATGATGCTTGGACAACCTGGTCTGTGGGAAGGTGTCCCTGCCCACGCAAGGGGTGGAACAGGACGGGCTTTAATCTCTCTTCCACCCCAACAATTCCCCGGTACCCTCCCGGTACCTTCAGCCCGGCCGGGCCCCGCTCCCCGCGCTCACCCCAGCCTGCGGTCCCCGGGCGCCGCCTTCTCGTACCACAGCCCCTTCGCGGCCGCGCCGCGCTCCACGGCGGGCGGAGGCGACGGCGGCGGCTCGGGGGGGCTCTGCGGCTGCAGCACCCGCACGGGGCTCCGCCGGGGGCCTCAGCAGCGCCCGGCACAGCGCCGGCCCGAGCGCCGCCATGGCACCGCCCCGTGAGGGCAGCGCCGCCACGCACGGCGCCGCGTGACGTCACCGCCGCCGCGCACCGCGCCGCGTGACGTCACCGCCGCCATGGCCGCCCGCAGGGCGCTGCACTTCGTCTTCAAAGTGGGAGACCGGGCCCGCACGGCGCGGTTCTACCGCGAGCTGCTGGGCATGAGGGTGAGCGGCGGCTGCGGCCGGGGACGGGCGGTGGCGCGGGGACGGGGACGGGAATGGGAAGGGGAACGGGACGGGGACGGGGACGGAGACGGGAATGGGAATGGGAATGGGAATGGGGACGGGAAGGGGAAGGGGAACGGGAGGGGAGCGGCTGAGGGGACGGGGACGGAGACGGGGACGGGAATGGGAATGGGAGTGGGAAGGGGAACGGGAGCGGGAGGGGGACGAATGGGGGAATGGGAATGGGAATGGGGACGGGAAGGGGAAGGGGAACGGGAGGGCGACGGCTGAGGGGACGGGGACGGGAATGGAGATCCGGATGGGGATGGAATGGAAATTGGGACGGGGATGGGGATGGAGACGGGGATGGGGATGGGATTGGATGGAGACAGGGAAGGGGACGGGGATGGGGATGGAGTGGGGATCGGGATGGGGATGGGGACGGGAATGGGGATGGGAGGGGGATGGAGATTGGGATGGGAATGGGGATGGGAGGGGGATGGAGATCGGGATGGGTTAAGGAGACGGGGATGGGAGGGGGATGGAGATTGGAACCGGAATGGGGGTGGGAATGGGACGGGAGCCTGTTCCTGCCTGCCCTGACCCCGCTCCCTCCCACTTCCCCGGCCTGGGGAAGGCGTTCCGGGCTGGAGCGAGGGGATCCTCGGGGTCCCCTCCCGAGCATGCTGTGGCCCTGCAGGTGCTGCGGCACGAGGAGTTCCAGGAGGGCTGCAAGGCCACCTGCAACGGGTGAGTGCCCCGAGCACCCCGTGCCGCTTTACTGGCAGTAAAATCAGGGTTGTGTTGTCTTTTACTGAATTGCTTCCCTTGGAACCTACAGCCCCCCACTCTGTGCAGGTGTGGGGCTTGTATTGAGCGTAAATACCACACCTCTAGATTGGTATTAACTGAATTATTTCTCAGCTTGCCAGGAATTACATCCAGTTCCACTGATTGTTTATGTAAGCGTGGCACAACCAAGGTTCTTGAGTTAAAAATCCCTCCTGGTAGCCCCAAAGGCTTTTGTAAAGAAAAAGGAAAGAAAGAAAGAAGAAAGAGGAATGCATTTCTTTCTGAAGAGGATGTAATCTTACATTTGGTGCCCTTTCCTACTTAGCAATAAGGAAGTGATTATGTAATTGCAGCTAATGAGCATCCTGTGCCCTTAAAGCACTGTTAATGAGGTAGAATTGCTTTTATCATATGGCCATGAATGACAGCCTGGGGTCAAAGCTGCCATGATCTCACTCTAGAAATGCAGCTCCTGCTTGAAACACAAATACTTGCTGCTCTTGGTGGTTAGCTTCAATACTAATGACATTAAAACATGGACAATGTGGATATTCCAGCCCTTATGATGGAAAATGGAGCAAGACCATGGTGGGCTATGGACCAGAGGACAATCACTTTGTGGTAGAGCTGACTTACAATTATGGCATTGGAGAATATCGCCTGGGCAACGACTTCCTGGTGAGTTCCACTCCAAGCAGCCCCCCCTTCTCATGATAAGCTGATTTACCTGAATAATTAGAAGCTCATTTGTTGTATGGGTTGTGCCAGCTGCTTTTTTTTTTTTTTTTAATGCTGTTTGGTCCTAAACACTTCAGTGTTGTTTTTGTGGTTGTCTCCAAGATGGAAGAGCAGATTTGTGCTCACTTAAAGGTCCAGGAAACACTTTTGGAGCTCTGCCTCTGCTCTTTGTGTAGGACAGCTGGTATTTGCTGCCAGATCCAGCATGGAATGCTGACCTAGGAAGGACTTGCTGCAGGAAAACACTCATATTTATTATTTTAATAATTTTTTTTTTGGTTTAGTGGCTGGCAGCAGATGGGATCTCTGTTTGCTGTGTGAAAACAGGTGATGTCTCTGCATGCACCCCATGGATTGTGTTGTGTCCTCTCTAGGGCATCACTCTGGTGTCCAGCCAGGCTGTGAGCAATGCCAAGAAGATGGGGTGGCCCCTCAAAGAGGTCACCTCTGGTGTCTTTGAAGCTGAAGCCCCAGGAGGATACAAGTTCTACCTGGAAGACAAGGAACAGCTCAGGCAAGGTGAAATATTTACCCCTACTGCTGTTCAGCAGAGATTTACCAGTGGGGTATCCGAGTGTGTTTATTTTGATGGCATTTTGTAAAACAGAACACTTCTTTAATAATTTCTCTGTTGCTTCTGAAGAGTACTAGTGGCATTAACTGTGGGTTTAAACCTATAATATGTTTGTAGCTAATTTGAAATTATTGCAATCCTCAAGATCCCGTGTGGAAGGTAACCCTGGGTGTCTCAAACCTGCAGAAGTCTGTGAGCTACTGGTCTGGTTTGCTTGGGATGAAAATATATGAGAAGGATGAGGAGAAGCAAAGGGCTTTGCTGGGCTACGCTGACAACCAGGTCAGTCCTTGGAAAAACCACTAGAAAAACTTCTTGTTTACTGAGAACAGAATCTTAAAAGGAAAAAAGTTCTTAATTAGAGCATTGAGTGTTTTAATTGAAGCTGTATACACTCAGCTGTGCTTTTACAAAAATCAAAGCTGTGCTTTGCTCTGGCTTGGTGGGAAAGGTGTGGATGGGGGATTTTGGAATCACCTACATCCTGCAGGAAAAGCTGCAGCCTGGAGAGCAGTGGAGCAGTGTCCCTGCAAGCCAGGCTGGGTTTTTTTCCCTGGTGCAGTGCAAGCTGGAGCTGAGGGCTGTTGGAGGAGCAGTGGATCACGGGACAGCGTTCGGCCGCATCGCCTTCTCCTGCGCCAAGGACGAGGTACCAGCCCCACTTCCCTCAGCCCCTCCCCATTTTTATTATCAACAAAACAATCCTGAGCAGATAGTTCATCTTTGCAGTGAGGTGATTTTATTTTGTTTGCTGTTTCCAGCTGCCAAGCATTGAAGCCCTGATGAAAAAGGAGAATCAGAAGATTCTGACGCCCCTGGTCAGCTTGGACACGCCAGGCAAAGCCACGGTGCAAGTGATTATTGTGGCTGACCCTGTGAGTGACACTGCAAACACTGACTGAGCTGGCCTGAAATCTCTCCTTGCCCTGGGTAATAACCAGCTGCTTCCTTTCAGGATGGCCATGAAGTCTGTTTTGTGGGAGATGAAGCCTTCAGAGAGCTGTCCCAGGTGGATCCTAATGGTGACAAGCTGTTGGATGATGTAAGTGACTGCAAATTCATCTTCTTCCTGATTAGAAGTGACTGCAAATTCATTTTCTTCCTGATTAGAGATAATAAATAAGAGAGAGAGATAATAAAAGTGATAATAAAAAAGAAATATATTAAAAATTATTTTTCTTTATTATTTTAATATTTTTATAATTTTTATTATTTGAATTAATTTTATATATTCTTTTTCTTCCTGATTAGAGATACCCGTAGAGATACCTGTAATTTTTCTCATAAAAATAATTATATTTTAAATTATTTTTATTTATCCTTTTTATTATTTTCATATTATTTTTCTTCCTGGGTAGAGATACGTGTAATTCTTCTAATAAAAATAATTATATTTTAAAATTATTTTCATTTATTATATTTATTACTTTTCATATTTTTATTATACTATTTTATTATATTTTATTATATATTTTTATTTTTATTTATTTAAAAATTGAACAGATTTAATTATTATTTTATTTTATATATCCATATTTTATTATTTTTATAATTTAAAAATTTTATTTTTAAAATTTCAGTTTTTACTCATAAAAAACTGAGTTTTTCCTAGAAACAAATCACCCAGGCTTGGTAAGGAAAATAAATCAGTTTTTAAAGCTCACTTGTTGCCCTGGGTGGAGTTGCCCAGCCTCACTCTTGGGGCATGGTCACATTGTTTGCTGTGGCAGAGAGCATTGCTCCTCACTGTCAGTTCTCCTTAATATAATATAATAAAATATAATAATAATATTTACCCCTCCAGAGAGCTTTCCTCCTGTTCTGAGCACATCCCCCTGTGTTTGTGCAGGCCATGGCTGCAGACAACAGTGACAAGTGGTTTGCTGAGCACAACAGGAAGAAGATTTCAGCTTAGCTGGGAGAGGAGGAATGGACTGGGCTGCTCCTCCGTGCCTGGGAGCTCTTCCCAGAAAATGCCAATCCTGCTTCAAGTGCTGCCTTCCCAATCAGAAGGTGCTGGGATGTCCCGTGGTGGTTTATTTTTTGGGTTGATTTGAGCTGTTGTCTCTGGATTTCAGCTGCTCTCTGCCTTTTTCACATCTCCTCCTTCCAAAAAGCAGCAGCAAAGGAGCAGCTTGGCTTCAAAAGCAGGGATCAGGAAAACCTCACATTTCTGTGGTGTTGTACTTGAAAGAAAGGTGAAGAGACACGTTATTTTCTGATTAATTAATATCCTGATTAATTTGCTTTGGCTGTCCTTTATTTGAGGGCTGGAGAGGAGATTTTGAGGAAGCTGTGGCTGCTCTCCAGTGGGGTGTGGGGTGCATCCCTTTCTTGGGAACAAAGAAATGATCTTGCCAAACTGTGGATACTCCACTCCTTGTTTTCATTCCAAGGTGTTTCCCCAACTTTTCTTTTCCCCATTTCCAAGGGGAAATACATTCACTGGAGAAGCCCCTGGGGTGTTTCTCACTGGGATCCTGCTGTTGGTGGGGTGGTTTCCAGCCCTTCTCCAGGAGATTTCCACATTCCAGGAGGGAGCTGAGGCTGTGCTTTGGGGTTTGTGTCTGCTGAGGTGCCAGGGGCAGCTTGAATTAAGTTTTGCAGTTAGTTTTTGGTGAGAAACTGCCTTTGGAAATAACAGTTCAGGGTTGATTCCTTAGGAATGAAGTCACTCTGCTTTTGCTGGGAATGCAGGAGTCATTCCTGGCATTGTTTGTGCCAGGTACGCTGCCTGACTGCTCATTTTTGTGGTGAAAACCTTAAATAAAACACCTCAAATTGGGTTTTCATCATGGAACTGAAATGAGTTTCACAGGGAAGATCAGGCAGTGTTGGCACTTGGAGCTGGAACTGGAAAAATTCTAACAGGAAAAATTCCTCACTGCGATTTTGTCCGAGCTTTTCAATTCAGTTTTGAATCCTCTTCGTCAGATTAAACACGTTGGTACAGGAACATGGAATTAATGAATGAATTAATTAATTCAGCCCAATTCAATTCGTTTTAATGATGGTTTTGAATTCATCAAATTAAGCGTGTTGATATTGGAACAGGGCAATTAATTAATTAAGCCAAATTAAGTTTGTTTTAATGACGGTTTTGAATCCTGTTCGTCAAATTAAACACGTTTAAGCGTGTTGATATTGGAACAGGGCAATTAATTAATTAAGCCAAATTAAGTTTGTTTTAACGACGGTTTTGAATCCTATTTGTCAAATTAAACACGTCGATACTGGAGCACGGAATTAATTAATTAATTAATTAAGCCAGATTCAATTCGTTTTAATGATGGTTTTGAATCCTCTTCGTCAAATTAAACATGCTGATATTGGAACACGGCAATTAATGAATGAATGAATTAATTAAGCCAAATTAAATTCGTTTTAATGACGGTTTTGAATCCTGTTCGTCGAATTGAACGCGTCGATATTGGAGCACGGCAATTAATTAATTAATTAAGCCAAATTAAATTCGTTTTAATGACGGTTTTGAATCCTGTTCGTCAAATTGAACGCGTCGATATTGGAGCACGGCAATTAATTAATTAATTAAGCCAAATTAAATTCCTTTTAATGACGGTTTTGAATCCTATTCGTCAAATTGAACGCAATTAATGAATGACTTAATTAAGCCCACCTCCGCGCCGCCAGGGGGCGCTGCGGGCGCGCGGGAGGGCGCCGCTCGCGGCGTGACGTCAGCGCACCGCCGTCGTGACGTCACCAGCGCGCGGCGCCGCCATGGAGCCGGCGGAGCGCGGGGCCGCCGCCATGGCGCCGGGCTGTCCCGGGGACCCGTGGGCCGTGGGCGAGGAGACGGCGATCCTGCACGGCGGCTTCCTGCTGGCCGCCCGCCTGCTGCAGCCGCGGCCGCTGCGGGAGCTGCGCAAAGCCGACTGGCCCCGCGCGGGGGTGCCCATCACGGACGCGCTGCGCGAGATCGGCGAGCGCTGCCCCTCGCCGCGGGGCCTGTGGAAGAAGGAGGCCGTGGCCATCGTGTGGGCGAAAATCCTGCTGCCCGCCCCCCCCGCCGCCGCGGCGCTGGAGTGCGGCTGGAAGGAGGACGGGTTCTTCTCGGTGGGCGCGATGATCCCCGACGTCAACCACACCGCGCTGTTCGAGCTGGTCAAGGCGCTGGGCGCGCCCCGGCTCTTGGTGCAGCTGCTGCTGGCGCTGCCCCCGGCTGCGTGCCGGGGACAGCTGGAGAGCTTGGTGGAGTACATCTCCAGCGAGACATCCCCGTCGGACGTCAGGTTCTTCTTGGACGTGTGGTGGGAGGTGCTGAAGCACAGGGAGGGACAGGAGGATGCCACGGTGTCGGCGTTCGGCGATCTCATCCATCAGCACGGCGGGGAGTCTCCCCTGGAGGATGGGCTGCAGCCCCCTAAGAGGTTCAAGGGTGACCCTGGGAGCGCCTCAGCGGCCTCCGGGCTGCCTACGGTGCTGCTGCAGGGGTTAAAGCAGATCCGAGGCAGCATCGCCCAGCCCCACCTGAGGTGCTACGCCCTGGCCAACCTGGCGGAGCTGCTGTGCCTGTCCTCGGAGCTGGGGCCAGGGGACAGCCCCCTGCCCATCACAGAGCACCTGGCCAAGGTCAGTGCCATGGTCAGCCTCTGGAGCAGTGACACTGACTGCCAGTACCACCCCTGCGGGCTGGGAGAGAAGGTGAGGGAGGCAGAGAGGAGCATGAGCCTCCTGTGCCTGACCAGACTCTCTCGTGAGGAGCTCTTTGGTGGCTTGGACTTGCTCTGCAGCTTGTTGCAGGCCTGGGGAGAGGAGCTGCAGGACACTCTGAGGGGATCTGAGGAGCTGTGCTTCGAGAGCTACCGGCTGCTGGATGCTCTGGCCAGCCTTGGGAAGAACCTGGATTTCATCTCAGAGACCAGAGAGCTGGGGGAGGGTGAGACAAAGGTGGTGTCAGAGCTGACACAGCTCACCAAGGACTTCCTCAGGGACACCAGTGCTGTCCTGGAGGACGTGGACACCAGCCTGGTGTCTTCAGTTGCCATGGCAATCATTGCACAAAGGCTGGACCGCCATGTGGACACGTGCTCTGTTTTTGCATCTGAAAAGACCTGGGCTTTTTCAAAGGCCTGGGTCGAGTGCCTGGTGGAAAACAAAGCTCTGTTCCAGACCCCTGAGCTAGTTTTGAAACTGCTGGAGACGCTGGTGAACTTTACCACATCCCACCATGACAAGGAGGCCCAAGAGCTGCAGATGCAAGTGACCAAAGCCATCGTGGAGTGTTACACTGGGCTTTCGTTGAGTGACAAAAACAAAGTGATCTCAGGTGTCCTGTTGTCCTGGGGTGGCCCAGGTCTGTCCCAGAACGTGCAGGTTGTCAGGGAGGGGTTCCAGGAGGACCTGAATGTGACTTTGAACCAGATCACAGAGAGTGTGTCTGATGAAGGCCTGGCCAGGGCTGTGGATTCCATGGCCAGGCTGATGCTGCTGTCTCCTGAGGCCACAGTGAAGCAGGTTTGTCATCTTGCTGTGGTCAACCTTGGAGCACACCAGTTCCTTGCCCAAATCCTCTGCTCCTTCCCAGCACTGAGCTTCCTGGAGAGCCATGAGGATCCAGGCAGGCCACGCAGCCTGGTGGTGAGGTGTCTGGAGGAGGCAGTGTGGGGGAAGCTTTCCACAGCAAGGGAAGAGGAGCAATTCCTTCAGTTCCTGGCCTTTCTCTTGCAGCCAGGCTCAGCCACCCCACTTGTGTCACCTGCAGAAGTGACCAAAGCCTTTGTCCTTCCCTGGTTGAAGTCAGACTCTGCTCAGATTGAGCTGAGCCTGCAGATCCTCAGTAAGGTTTTGGGAATACCATCCTGCTCAGAAGAGCACTGGATCAAATCCTGCCACCCCTTCCCACTTCTCCTCAGCCTCTGCAAACTTCTGGATGGTTACACCAAGTACTGGCATCAGCCTAGGGAGCAGCTCTTCCCTTCCCTGGAGACCAAAGAGCTGATTCAGAACATCCTCTGCCAGCTGTGCGAGCTGGTGGGACCAGAGACCGTCCCCTCCTCGGAGCTGTGGGTGCAGTCGCTGGCCTGGCTCCACAGGAAGGTGGCATCACTGGACTGGACCGTGGGGCTCCGTCTGAAGAAGCTTTATGGGGACCACTTCAAGAACGAGGTCCCAGCCACGCTGTTTGAGATCTGCAGGCTCCCTGAGGACGAGTGGACATCCCAGGCCTGGCCAGCCTACGGGGCAGGCAGCGGGCTGCTGGCGTGGATGGAGTGCTGCTGCGTGTCCCCAGCGCTCAGGGACACCATGCTGGCGCTGCTCACCGTCAACGTGGACAACCCAGAAGAGGTGAATCTCTTCAGCAAAGGCTTCCTGGTGGCTCTCATCCAGGTGCTGCCTTGGTGCAGCCACGGTGAGTGGAAGAGGCTGGTGCCCGTGGTGGAGCAGCTGCTGCAGAGGCAGGTGCTGCACGTGCCCTACACGCTGGAGTACGTGCAGCACATGCCCCTGCTCAACCTCCGCCCCTTCGCCTGCCACCTGCAGCTCTCCGTGCTCCTCCTGCGGGGCTTCCAGCTCCTCTGCAGCTCCAGCTGCTCCAGCTGGCTGCCACCAGAGGCCTGGCTGCACGTGGTGCAGCTGTACTGCGCCAGCCTCACCGACCTGCTGGCCTCCCTCAAGGCCACGGCGGGAGCCGCGGCTCAGCCCTGCGCGCAGGAGCTGTCCTTCACCTGCATCCAGCTCTTCTGCCACCTGCTGCACGTGGCTGCCATGCTGCCGGCCGCGGGCTGCGAGGAGCCACTGCTGGTGGTGGCCCTGGAGGTGCTGTCACAGTATGAGGTGTGCAGCAAGGCCGACGGGTCGCCCTGCGCCGCGCTGCGCAGAGCCAACGAGGGACACTTCCTGCAGTCTGTGACGGACAGCCTGGGGCACGAGGAGCTGCGCAGCACCCTCCTGCAGAAGCTCAGCAAGCTGGGAGCACGTTCAGAGCACTGATCTGGACCTTGTAAGATGTGTAATAAACCCTTAGTTTTCTATTTTGAGTTTATTTCCCCTGCTGTGTTCTCCCGCTAAGCAGTGGAAGTGGCCGTATGAAGATGGGTAGGAGGAGCCACTTTGGTTTTCCTCTGGAATAACTGGGCACAGCTGTTCCTGAGCCCAGCTGCCAGTTCTGTGGCTGCAGCCTTGCCTGCTGGCTCTCTGCGTTTACACAGCAGCCTCCAGCATCGAGGAAATCGCTTCCCTCTGGCTGCTTTGCCACCAGCCCTCTCCTAGTCCCCAGAGAATTGCTGGTTTTGCCACGTGCTGCCTGAGGCTGGAAAGCAAGTTGGAGGCTGGGAATCGAGTTGGGTGAGTTCAGGACAGGCAGGAACCTTTGGAAATCCATGTGTGCTGCTTCTGCCCGGAGGTGGGGGTGCAGCAGTAACCCCACATGTAACGCCCCCACCCAGCAATGAACAGCACGTGGAAGAGTCAGCCAGTGGTGTGACTCAGAGAGGAAATCTTTATTGGTCTCCTGACAGTAAATAGGGCAGTGTTAGTGCAAACTGAGGTGCCTCATTGGCTGGGGTTTTTTTTGTCCTTACATAAGGCACGTTATTTGCAATGAAAACAGTGAGATACAACATCTGTAAGGAGTTGCAGGAGTTTGTAACATCAGCTGGTCTCGGTGGTTACTGTGACTGTGGAGTCTCTGTAACAACAACCACAGGTCGGAAGAGGCCCTTCTAGTTTTTTTACACTCTATCCAGAACAGCAGCTGTGGTTGGGACGAGATCCAACACCTAAAGATCCAGGTTTTGCAGAGCTTGGCTGCTGGTTTCAGACAGAATGAAAGGCACAGAGTGGTCACAGGTCTCTGGGCATGGGGGCTGTGCCAGGGCTGTGCCAGTGCACTTCCCTGCCTGGAGCAGGCACAGGAGGCTGCAGGAGGAGGTGGCTGTCCTGGCTGGTGCTGGTGCAGGGGATGAACTCATCTGTGGTCTGATTGCACACATCCTGTGGTGCAGGGTGGGCTGGGGAGCCTGTACCCATTTTGCTGTGACTAAAAGTGGAAATGGGCTGAGCTGGTCAAGGATCAGCTCTGCATCCTGCTCTGGGGTTGCTGGTTCCTTCTGTGCAGCCCCAGTTCTGTCCCTGGCATCCTCTTGGGGGTGGGATGGGGCTGGAGGGGTGGACTGTACAGGTGTTTCCAGGGTGTGGTGGTGCCAGCTGGACAGCAGGGCAGGGCAGGGCATGCCAGATGGTTTTAAATACCTGCTGAGGGGATGCAGACCAGATAAAAGCAGCTGTGGTTAGGGGAGGGGAAATTGCACCCCTGGCCAAGGAAGGGCTGTGCATAGTCCCCTGTGTGTTGGTGGTGAGACAAGCACTTGGCAGGCTCCTGTCCCCATCCTGCCCTGAGACAGCAGAACCATTCCCATCCTGGCATGAGCTTCTGCCCTCCAGCCCTGCTGGGAGCACACGAGTCCCCCCAGGACCCTCAGAAGTTTGTAGTGAAAAGCACCATCGGGTGGAGTGGAGCTTGAGCCCAGCAGCAGCAGGAGGTGAGGTGTGCGTGGGAGGACAGGGGCCGAGCAGGGCTGTAGTGTAGAGCTGAAGCCAGTAAAGGTCAGAAACGGCTCTGCAGAGCTGTGCTGCAGCTCCAGGCCTGCCTGGGGCCGCGGCAGGTCCGGCACAGGCTCCCCATGGCCCGCTCCAGCATCGCAGGCTCATCCGCGCCGGTGTCCGGTGTCAGCGCCGGGAGGGGGGGGTGCTGGAACAAACCCCTCTCGTGTAACCTCGGTTCGGCCGTGCCGCAGAGCTGCATCCCGGCAGGAATGTCGTGCTTCCAGGAGAACACAAGCAAAGCCTTCCTAGCCCGCCTGGTGCTGCCTGGCCCGGCGGTGCTTCCAGCGGAGCCGCCGCTCGCCGAGGGAAGGGCCGGGGGCTGCCCTGTGCCAGCCCCTGCCCTTATCAGCTCCGTTATCTGCTCCGGTGGGCGGGAGAGCCGCCGTAGAGCCGGGCGGCCTTGCGGCAGATGAGCCTGAACCAGTAGAGCTGGGGGGCGATGAGGGAGGCGTTGGCGATGTTGCAGTGCAGGGGGATGCGGAACGGCACCAGGTACACCGGGATCCCCACCTGGCGGGCGTAGGCCGCGTACATGAAGGGGAAGAGGAGGATGCGGCACAGGAAGAAGGTCACCAGGATGAGGATCCCGTTCACCTTGTGCAGGAGCGTGTCCTGCATTTTGAGCTGGAGGAGGAAGGAGGTGAATGTGGGGTGAGCAGCACCCCAGAGCTCCGGGGCTCTGGCGGTGCTGGTGAGCATCCAGGTGGGCTGGAGGAAGGGGAGTAGGAAGGTGGGATGGGGAGGGATGGAGGAGGGCAGGGGTGGGAATGAACGTGGTGCAGGAGAGGGCAGCACCAGCCCACAGCACAGCCCCCAGTTCTGGGATGCTACTGGGCTTACTGGTGGGAGAAAGGGATGGGACCCTGGGAGGAAGGCAGCACTGCAGGGCAGATTTGTGCTAAAGCTGTGGGGCTGCTCCTCTCTGAGACACCTCCCAGCTCAGGCACTGCCTGGAGAGGGGCTGATGGAGCCTGGGGCAGGGAAAAGTGACAAATTGCTGTGGCCTTCCCAGCCCTGAGCCCCATCCCCCCATCCCTCCTGACCTACCTGCATGAGGATTTTGCCCAGTGAAACAAAAGGCGTGCTCAGCTCTGCTGTGAAGATGCAGCCCACAAAGAAGTCCCCCAGCTCTCCCCTGAAGTGCTGTAAAGAAAAGCAGCACTGAGCACGGGGCTCTGCAGAAAAGTGACCAGGAACCAACACCCAGCATGTCCAGGGGGTCCTGGACTCCTGCAGCAGCCCTTACCTGGGTGATGGGGGTGAGCACGATGAGGATGAAGAGGTGGTGGGTCACCATCAGCCGCTCCTGCAGCAGGAAGCTCCACACGCTGGCTAGCGAGTGCTTCTTCTCCAGGATCCCTTTCTCCTGGCTCTTGTGCCAGTGGCACAGGTACATGACATAGATGTCATAGGTCATGTAGGGAACCAGCACCCAGACGTATTCCACAGCCAGCCAGTGCCTGGGGAGGACAGCACACAGAGGCATCACAGCAATGCTCTGGGAGGTGGAGGAGTCTTTAGGACTGAAATGGCAGCATTTCAATGGATTTTGAAGCTGAAAGGGTGAATTTTAACTCTGTTTGGCTCAGCAAGTACAGGCTGACCCAGAGAAAAGGTGCCTGGTACGTGTGGAGGACGGATCTCAGTGCTGACCCTGCTGCTGCTGGGCTGTGCCAGGCACTGAGCTCAGCCTGGCCAAGCACAAACACAGCACTAAGGAAGGATCCTGATTAGCCCCACAGCCAGGTGTTTGCTGCACAGATTCACAGCATTTTTTGGGATCCAGCACCAAGCCAACACCTTTGCACAGGTGATCTCCTCCCTAAGCCCTTGGACCCCCAGAGCTGGTGCTTGGTGGTGGAAACTCCTCATCCTGGGTCTCTCCTGCCTGTCACACTGCACCAGCTGGCTGCCTAACCCAGGGAATGTTTGGGAAACACGTGGAGAGCTCAGAGTTAATCAGGGATGGCTGGCCTGGAGTTTGGAGAGTGAAGCACAAAATATCCAATATAGGCAATAAACCCCCATGAGGCGTTTGTCAGTTGGGAAATAATTGCAGGCAGCTGCCTGTTCCCAAAGCATGTTGGAATCCTGGTTGCACAATCTGGGCAGCAGCAAGCCCTGCTCTGCAGGGACGCCAGCCTCCTTAAAAAGTCCTGCCTGAAATCACACTGATTAAAAAAAATAAATAAATAGACAAAACCACCCTTTGCTGTTGCTTGGAGAAATGTAGCTTGGGGCTCAAACCTCTTTTTGCTCTCTTGCCATCCCAAGAAAAAAAAAAAATTGTGGCAGCAGTTCTGCTCCAGATGGAAAGATGTAAGTGGTGTGAAGCACGGGTGGCAAGTGATTGTGTTTGCAAAACTTGCCCAGGGCTTTGGAGGGCAATTACAGCACCAGCAATATAACGATTGTCTGCCTCTGTAAATAAACTGGCAAATTTTACTGCAACCTTTGTGGTGCTTCCTGGCTTGCTGTCTTGCTGTCATTCTCCAAGGCCTTCCCTGCTGAGCACTGGGCTCAATTTCCTCCAGATTCAAAGAAAATCTAAATCTCTGCCCACAAAGTGTTTGCACAGAGCCCTTGGCCTCGAGTACACCCAGGCAAGCAGACAGCTCCGGGGGAAGGAGGGCTGCTGGCAGCACCTTCTGTCTGTGTGGCTTTGGGATCCATCATCTGCCTTATCTATACAGCAGAAATTTTATTTCAGAGCAAAAAGATAACTCATAGATTGCCTGGGTTAAGCAGGTCTGGGGAATCTGGGTAGATGTCATTACCTAGAGCAAGGCAAGATAATTCATATCTGTGTGTTAAAGACAGGTGTGCTATGGCCAGGGTGGCAGCCCTTCCTAAAAATCACCCTAAAATCGGTGTGTGACGGTCGAATTCCAGCTCAGCATAATTATATTCTTCCCTCCTGCAATCTTCTCTGCTAGTCTGGATAATAGCTCTGTTTTTAAGTCTTCTGACCCAGATTACACTATCACTCCTCCTGAGAGCCACTTCTGGGCAGTTTATCTCAGAGCACAGAGGACAGCAGGATTTTCCTTCAGGGCAAACTCTATTCTGACTTTGCCATTTCTGGACTGTTTCAGAAAATCCTTTTGGCATGCCTTGACGCACCTCAAAAATCAGTTCTCACTGGGTCTGCTTGACTCTGGAGCAATTTCAGTTTCCAGCAAGGAGACTCCCTACCCCTTCAGAGCTGATGATATCTGTATTTTTCTCTCACATACAGCCCATGTTCCAGCCCCATGTTCCAGCCCATCCTTTGAGGACGCTGTGCTGGCAGAGCACCCCCAGGCCTGATCGAGCTGCTGCTGTTCAGGGGCTGTACAGCCAGCACATTGCCCAACCCTCCCAGCCCAAATGGGGGAAAGAGGAACACGAAACTCCTTTTCCTCTCCCCTTTGTACGTGCAAGCCTTTGGCAGAGCACCCTGCAGCCCCGAGCTGGCTGAGCACATCCCTGGCACGCTGCCCGGGGGGCAGCGGCACGGCCTGGGCTCTGCCTTACCTGTCATGCACCACGTTCTTGCAGCTGAGCACCACCGTGAGCCCCGACACCGTTGCCATCGTGGCTTGGACTGTTGACACCAGCCTGAAGCGGACAGAGAGGAAAGGGGTGACCCCAAAAGTGACCCCACAGGAGAGCTGGTGGCACTTAGATGCCCACTCCGTGCACGCCCCAGCGCCTCGTCACGGCCAGGACGTGTCGGGGTGGCTGTGCCAGGCGCTGCCTCCCGGGGGAATCGTGCCAGGTCCCGTCCCTTCCACCCCCGTGGGTCCGTGGAAACGCTGCCGGTTCCCCGTGGGCAGAGGGAGGGAGAGCTGCAGCGGAGCATCCCCGCCCCGACAACGGTACCGGGCTGCGGGTCCGGCCGGGCAGGGCCGGGCGGAGATGCCCGTGCTCGGGGGGATGCCCGTGCTCGGGGGGATGCCCGTGCTCGGGGGGGGATGCTCTCACTTGGGGGAGGATGCCCCTACTCGGGGGGGATGCCCTGCTCGGGGGGGATGCCCTGCTCGGGGGGGATGCCCGTTCTCTGACGGGATGCCCGCATTCGGGGGGATGCCCTGTTCGGGGGGGATGCCCGCATTCGGGGGGGATGCCCACGCTCCGAGCGCTGCTCCTGCCGCCGGTCCTTGCTCCCCCGCGGCATCTGGGCTCGGGCCAGCCAAGGACCGTCCCCCGGAGCGTCACGGCACCGCCGAGTCCAGGCTCACGGCCGGCGGGACTCGGTGCTCTTGGCCGGTTCGGATCGCTCCCGCTCCCGGTCCCGGTGCCCATCCCGGTCCCGGCGGGTCCCGCCGCGGTTCGCGTCCCCTCTCGCCGCTGCCGCCCGTACCTGCCGCTGAGGAGGATGCGGTCCTTGAGGCTCCATCCCGGGGCGGCCCAGCGCAGCAACCGGATGCAGAGGATGAAGAGCCCCGGGAAGAAGGCGGAGGCGAGGGCCAGCGTCCGCCACATGGGGACGAGCGCGCTGTCTCCCGCCGCCGCTTGTCAACAGCCGGCCGGGCGGCGGGAGAGCCCGGCTCGGCTCAGCTCGGTCCGGCTCTGCCGGGCTCGGCTCGGCTCGGCTCGGCTCGGTCCGGACCAGCCCCGCCGCTCCCGCCGCCGCCGGGACGCGCCCCGCTCCGCCGGGCGGAGGCTCCGCCCCCGTCCGGTTAAACCCCGCCCACTCCGCGGAACCACGCCCACCTAGACACCTCCCCGGTGCATCAAGCCCCGCCCCTCCGCGGCCCCGCCCCGCGCGCTGCCGGCGGAAGCGGCGCCGCCATGGAGGAGGACGAGCCGGAGCTGGAGGCCGGGCTGGAGGCGGCGCTGGAGCTGGCGCCCGCCGTGCAGGCCGCCATCGAGCAGGTGCGCCGGGCGGGTCCCCCCGCGCGGGGGACAGGTGCGGGCGCGGCCCGGGGCCGCTCGGTGAGGGCCCGCGGCCGGCTCCGAGCCCCTCCCCGCCGGCTCCGGGCCTTCCGCTGCCGGGCCCGGGGAGCGCTGTCAGCCCCGGGTGGGCTCGGACCGGCCGGGCCCGCTCTGGGGGCTGAGCGCGGCTCGTGGTGTTCCCGTGTGTGCAAAGCGCCCAGTGCCTGTGGCTCGGCTGAAATGGGGATAATGGAAACGTCCTGGTTTGGCTTGTGGTGAAACACGTCGGGTTTTCACCCAGAGGGTGCTGGGCACTGCCCAGGCTCCCCAGGGAATGGGCACGGCCCCGAGGATGCCAGAGCTCCAGGAGGATTTGGGCAGCGCTGCGGGGATGCCCAGGGTGGGATTTTTGGGGGGGTCTGTGCAGGAACAGGGGCTGGGCTGGATAATCCTTGTGCCCCACACCTCAGGATATTCTGTGATTCCGTGTTCCCTGAAACCCTTCGTGGCACCTGGAGCCCATCCCATGAGAACCCAGGGTCAAACCATGGCTCTTGTCCTCTGTGGCTGAGCCTGCCCTGCCTGCAGCGACCTTTCCATCCCCAGGGCTCTTCCCAGGAGCAGAAGTCTGGGCAGCAGCAGTGTCTGTCTCGTAAAGCAGCACTCAAATTTAAGTTTTTGCACTTTCTTGAGTGTTGAGGCTTGTGGGTCGCTTTTGGTGGCCCTCCTGGAAGAGCAAGGGGAGACCTTGAGAACTGACAAATTAAATGGCAGCTTCTAAAGGAGATCTAGAGCCTGTCCAGAGAAAGAATCCTCTGCACTTGTAGACATGAATTTTTGAGCAGTGGAGAGCCCACCACGTGCCTGGCCGAATTATTTTAACAATCATTAAAGCTGTAGGAAAATATTCACCTCCTGAGCACTGGGAGATGCTGGGGATGACACCACCTGCTGCTTTCCAGCTTCCTCTCTGGCACTTTTCAGCCCAATAATCCTGTTGTTCCTGTCAGTGTTCCTTAACCAGTTTTGGGGCGAAAGCTGCCCAGTTCTGGTTAAATGAGCAGAGCTGGCTCAGCTGCCGTGCCGGCAGCGGGGTGGGGAGCACAGGCAGGGCTGGTGCCCCACCAAAGCAGGCTAGCATTTCTGATTAATAGGTTGTGACAGATCCCTGGGAGTGACAGCTCCTGCAGCTGCTCCAGCTGCCTGCAGCACTGATCCCTATCTGCAGTTTGAGAGGAGCTCCTGAGCAGCCTTTATCTCCCATCTCACCTCTTGTTTCATCTGCTCTTAATACTTGTGGAGATTTGGGGTTTGTGGGGATTAATTGAGTGTGAGTTGTGAGCAGGATGGGCTGGGTGTGATGCTGCAGTTGTGCTCTCACCGTGGGGTGATGTCAGAGCATTTTCTTCTCTCACCACAGCCTCGTGCATGCTGAACTGCTGGCTGCTTCTCCTCGGCCGCAGGAGTGACTGGGAAAGCTTCCCAGGAGGGCTGGTTCAGGCAGAATTTGCTTTTATCTCACAAAACCATTGATTTTACAGTGTAAAATGTGTAAAACAGCACAAATACTTCATGTGCCCAGGTGTGAAGGCTTTCAGTGAGCAGGGGGATGCTGTGGGGTCAGCTCTGCTTTTGTCAGAGGTGTGTTTGCCATGGGGTGCAGAGCTGATGGCTCTGTAAATATGGGACAGATACCAGAATCATGGAATACTTTGGGTTGGAAGGGACCATTTCATTCCTTCCACCATCCCAGGCTGATCCAAACCTCATCCAGACTGACCTTGAACCCTTCCAGTGATGGGCCATCCGCAGCTTCAGTATGCTAGCGGAGAAGGGAAAGCACCACACTTCAGTCTGTGGGGACAAAAAGCAAATCCTGGCAGTTGTGTTTGTGTTGTTTGAACTGCTGAGGAGAGAGGAGATCTGTTTGCACCACAGCTGCTCTCTTCCCCCTTCCCAAAGGGAAGAGCAGATTGTGTTTCTCTTCTGTGAAAAGTGGCAAACCCAGGCCTCCAGAGAACTTGTACAGCCACTCCTCAACTCATCACGTTCCCTATGGCAGGGCTGTGGGAAGCAAAGCCTCTGTCTGTCACCATGAGGCCTGGCAAAGCTCCTGCCAAGAGCAGGGCAGAGCCTCAGTTTGTTCCCAGACAGCAACAAAAGCATCAGCATGGCTTGGGATACAGAGCTCACGTGTCTTGGGAATTCCTGGATGGATGGATTGTGCCAGGGCTGTGTGGGGAATCCTGTGTGTGGATTATCTGTGTTTATCCAGGCTGATATCCACAGGAATTTTGGGAGGTCAGAGCCCTGCAGAGCATGTGGCTGCTCTACTCCTGGCCACTTGTTAGAGAAATGCTGTGAAACACAACTGGAAGTGGGTGCTGAGGGAATTAAAAGTCATAGAAACTGTGTGAAGTTACAGAAATCACTGATGATGGTTGATTGTGTTTGTTTTCCTCCCTCTTTCCAGGTATTTCCCAGCCAAGATCCACTGGACAGAGCAGATTTCAATGCTGTGGAGTATATTAATGCTCTCTTTCCCACTGAGCAAGTAAGTAATGCTCCAAATACTCTGACTTCACTTCCACACTTTTTACTATCAGATTTTACTTTTATCCTTTGCTCTCAGGGTAACCTGATAGCAAATGACCAAAGCAGTGTTTAAACCTATACCCACACCTTTTATTGTAAACACTAGCACAGGAAATAAAGCTTTAACAATAATAATTTCTTAAATTTGCAGCTCACTGGGTTTGCTGTCATTATGTGGTCCCTTTCCACCCAGAGTGCTTGCTGCAGTTAAAGTCCTGCTTTGATTTGTAGAAATAAATTAATTTTCTATGTGAATGGAGTAAATGTCATAACTTGCCATATATCAACCATTGATGAGTTCCTGGGGATTTCAGCTAAATCAGGCAGGTCTTGCCTGTACAACATCACTGGAGAATTTGAACCCAGCTGTTTCTTTTGGGATTTAAAGAATGAGATTGCTGTGGGCCCACATCCCAGCATTGTGTTCCCAACTTCAGCCCCAGGGGAAGTTTTGGATTAACCTCTTACCAAACAGAGATGTTTGTACAGATGAATTTGTGTCTTGAGGCTGCTCCACCATGTGCCATGTCTGAGATCCTCTGCAGCACCGTGGTTTTGCCTTGCAGCTTCCTCTGGTGCTGTGGCTTGGCTTTTTTCCCTTCGCCAGCAGTGAGGAGCTGTTTCCCCAGCAGTGCCTTCCCTGCATCTCCTTCCAGCCTATTTTCTGCAGGTCTGGGCTCTGCAGGGGGGTCTCAGCCCAAAGGCTCTGTCCCCATGCCCGGTGCCCACTGGAGGTCACTGTCACACCGTTCTGCTGGCAAGGGACAGGGCAGAGCTCAGCGATGGGGGAAGCCTGACCTGTCTTTTTCTGCTCTTTGTGATGTGACAGAGAAGCAGCTGAGTTGTTATCTCAGTTTTTCCACCTGTAAAACAAAACCATCGCTCTCCTCTTCCCCAAGACCCATGTGATGAAGTATTTGGGATCACATATTCCTCTGTAAAACATTCACCATTTCACTTCTCTCTGGTTTTTTTTTTTTTTTTCTCTCTATTCCAGTCTTTGGCGAACATTGATGAAGTTGTGAACAAGATCAGATTGAAAATAAGGTAAATATTTCTGCATTTCATTGCATCTCAGGTCTGATTGTCACCAAGGCTTGATAAATGCACCCTTTGTGCTTCAGCTGACAGGATTTGGTTTGTTTAAAAGGCATGGATAGGACCAGCCTCAAATCTAATTACAATCTAAATATAATTATAATCTATAATATATTATAATCTAAACAATTATAATTTTTATATTTCAATTCTATTATGTGCCCTTCAAGTTGTTTAAGCTAATGGGTTGCAAAGTGAAGCTTTGAAAAACATCTAAGAACCAAAAAACACCAAATTTTAGTACAGTTTGAAGGTGAGTGAGCAAACTATCCAAAAGACTCAATTGCCAAGAATTCATTGGTGTTGGGGTCAGAGTATATTGTAAAAACTCTCACTCTTTATTTTTAAATTGTCATTATTGGTCCTAAAAGTACAAAATAAACACAAGTGTGCATGAAATACTTAAATTTTCTGTGCTGCCTGAGATTGCCAACGTGAAATGATTGAGACAGCACTTTCATATGTGGGAAGTTGAAATGCAAACAGACAAGGCAGAGCTGACAATATTGCTTAAGGGAACAGGAATGCAAGAAACCCTGGTTGAATTAGGAAATGGATTTTTATTTTTGCAGCAGGACTTTGAAATTGTGCAAGATAGTGCCATTGAACAGAGAGGGAGGGGGGAAATAATGAGTTTGGCATTGGTAAGAGCAGCTTTTTTTTGTTTTAAATTGGTTCTGTAGCTCTCAGGACTCCTCCAGTTGTCTGGGTCAGGCTCACAGAGGCTGGGTTTGACACTCTGGGGTTTTTCCTGCAGGAGGTTGGATGACAACATCCGAACTGTGGTGAGGGGACAGACCAACGTGGGACAGGATGGCAGGCAGGTATGTGCAGCCAGGAGTGAGTGCCAGGGCTTCTCAGCTTGGCATGTCACCCTGAGCAATGGCAGAACTCCACTGCTGAGGTGTTTCTGTGCCTCTTGCACTGATGAGCTGCTCACTCAGCAGCTGCTCTGACCTGCCTCACCCTCTGAAGGGAAGGGAATGAGGAATTGATTTAAAGATCAAAAGCAGGAGGCCTGTGTGCCCCTCTGGAGCTGGTGATAAAACAAGCAGCACTGAACAGGTACCATACATTTGATCCTGGGTGGGGATCAACACAAGGCTGTTTGTCCTAAGAATAATAATAATACAATAATCTTCTAATAATCTAATACAAGGCTGTTTGTCCTTTTCACTGAGTTGTTTGCTGAGGTGTCCCAAGTTGCTGGTCACTGTGCTGATCACTGGCTGCCCCTTCCTCTTGCAGCTCCTGCTCAGCCCTCAGGTTTTCACTTGTTTTTTCACCTGACAGAGGTGTTTGCTGGGGTTCAGTGCTGGTGAGCACAGCCTTGTCTGCAGGGGCTGTGGGTGCTCAGCTTGGCCCCTGTGCCAGCTGATTTTGAGGTGTCACCTGGCTTGGCTCTATTTCCTGTCCTGTTTTAGACCAGGGACACTGAGCCCTGAACCATCAGTCAGAGTTCCTCAGTGGCTTCTTAATACCAGCTCTAACACTGGCATGGGGTAATGACCCTCTCTATTTTCCACTCCTTGCTGTCACAGCAATTGGTATCTATTTCTAATCTGTTTCTGCCACAGAGCCCTTAAGGGAATTATTTACCTTGTCTATGATTTTGTATTGCTTTAGAAAAACACGAGAGATGCTCACCTGTCCTGGCAGAAGTGGTTGAATCATGGATGTCTAAGCACTGCTGTTAAACTGGGGATGTGCTTGGGATGTGGCTTAGCTGGGAGTGGTGCTGCTGTAATTACTGTGCAGGAGGGAGACCAGCAATCAGGTGGGGTGGCAATTACAGAAATTGAGGAGGGAGTGGAAACTGGTGCAGTGCTCGGAGAGTTTGGCTGTGGTTGGAAAGCTGGACCTGTTGTAGCCTTTTGGGCCCATCTGAGAGGATAAATTCTCTGAAAGACCACAAAAGAGTGGGATTGAGAAGAGCTGTGGGTGAGAACTGCCTGGAGTGCCTCGGGGCTTGGAGAAAAGGATGAATAGTGATCAGTGCCTGTGGGATAACAGGAGCATTTCTGTGCTGTGGAGATTAGCCAGCTTTGCTCAGAGCTCTGTCCTGGGTCTGTTCTTTCTCACTTCTCCATCCCTTTGAAGTTCTCCAAGGCATGGACAGAGGGACCTGCACAGTGTCCTGCTCTGAAGCACCAGGAAGGCACAGCTGTCTGTGCTGCCCTTTCTTCAGTGTGCTTGTAAAGGAACCAGTTAAAATCCTGATTAACTAAAAACCTTCAAGTGTTTGCTTGGGTGTCCTTGCAGGACATATTTCAAGTGGCCTGGAGCTGCAGTTAATCACAAATATTCCTGTGTTTAGCTGTGGATTTTCCTCTTTTCCCTCATTTTGCTGCTTTGCAAAGTAGAAGCAAACTTTAAGACAGATGCCAGAGTTTGCAGTTGCATGGGCTGAGGCCAGACAATCTCCCAGGAGCACAGCTGTTGCTTCTTTCTTTGAGATCCTAACAAATACTGAAACCATTCAATTATTTAAAGTGTTACTTCTCTGGGAAGAGAAATAGATCGATTCTGAAGTGCTGTGAGCTTTTTCTTTCTATGTTTCTCATCCAAGCCCATCGTTTCACACCTGGATATGCATTTTTTGTGTGAATTGCTGGAACCAGACTGTTGGAGTGGCAGGACTTGGCTGGGTCTTGAGGTTTAGAGCAGTGAAGGAGCATCAGCAAGCTCAGGTTTTGGAGGTCACATTACAGTGCTGGGGAACTCCTGAATGGCATTTCAGTTTGAGATGGAATTTTATATTTGTCACCCTAAAATCAGAGGAAACCTAGAAGAAACTTTTGCTGTTGTTGTCACCCCTGCCCTGTGTCCCCTGAGTGTCCTGGGTGCAGTGTGGGGGAGTGAGGCAGCCCTTTTCACATGACCACCCTGTTGATAGCAGATTGTGGGGGTGAAAACCTTGTTTTCCAGCTTCAGCTGCCTGTTCCTATGCTGAAAAGTGCCATTGTTTCACCAGCATATTCTCAGGGCAATCAAGGACACTTGGAAATGTTTTTATAAAGTAAGAGGCCTGACTGCTCCCACTTGGAGAGGAAGGGTTTTATTTTCCAGTGCATGGCAAGGAATTGTTTTGGAACAACTGAAAACAAGGTGCTGTTAAGGCAGGTCAGTTCTGTGCTTGGAAGGGAGTTGCTGTTTTCTTTATGTAGTTTCCTGGTAATTTGGTCCCACAGCAAAATGAAGTTCTTGTTTCTACTGATATTCTTACTAATTTTGCAGAAAACTTGTATCCTCGAGACCAGTATTTCCCTGCAAAATTAGATTGACACATCCACGTGGATAGATAGTGTCATCCTGTAGATAGAGCCTCACCCTAAGGCAGCCCAGGATGAAGATCATTATTGCATTTTATCATCACAACCACAACTGCAAACCACCCTTGATTAGTAAGGAAACAGTTGGCAAGCAGCTTTTGCAAGAGGTTTGAAACAAAGCTTAAAGGCAAGCCACATCAGTAAATTCAATCTCTTATCTTCTTCCATTTGTAACTCTTACCATAAGAGATGTCTCCTGCCCGTAGTGCACAGTACTTGCAGCATGCTGGCTTTTGGAAAAGTCAGAAACTTTTGGAAAAGTCCTGTCTTTTGATTTCCATCCCTTGGCACGCTGAGATCCAAGAGGAACGCTGCCATCCATCATCTCTTTGAAAGCATGTGCCATAAATAAAAGTGCATCTGAACTCTGATTTTGTAGCTGCTTGGATTTCAATGGTAGCTCAGGATCCTGTGTATTTAACTGCAGGATTGAGCCTGAAAGGTGTTTTTCAAAAACCTCTTCCCTTCAGTCCCATTCTCTCCTAACAACCCCTGGTACTGTGGCCAGTGTTTGCCAGCATTGCCTGGCTGTGTTGTGTTGGAGATATCCTTGTCTCAGGGGTAAATAATAGTTTGAATAAACATCCTTTCAGTCTCTGACTTCCTTCCAAGGGAAATACAAACCCTGGATGCAGTGACAGAAGGGAAAAAAAAAGTTATTTGAGTCAAAGCAAGCCAGGAGGGGTTTCTTTGCTGAGTCCCTGCCCTCAGCTGCCTGTGCTGGCCCATCCCTGCTGCCCTGGCAGGTGACAGAGCTCAGTCTTGGCTTTCCCATCTCCTGTCAGCCAGAGCTGCCCAAAAAATGCTTGGGAATCTTGTGCAGGCGCTTAATTCAATGCTGCTTGAATTACTGTGGTTTATCACCAGCCTACCCAATCCCTTTTTCAGACACCAGTGATCCAGGCAGGTTCCTAGAAGAAAAGCTGAGGTTCATCAGCGTTGCCAGCCTGGGTTTTTTGGAGGAGAAGGGGTTATTTACCACCTGAGGCCAGCAAGGAACTTGCCAAAGCTGTCTTGTGGAGGAGCCTTGTTGAGAGCTGCACCTTCCCAGCTGTCCAGGAGAGGGGAGCCCAGCCTTGGTTTTGAGAGCAGGATAACATTTTCAGAGGAATTTAAATCCCATGTCTGACCCAGTGGGGAATATGGAGTGTGCAGCTCTGGAAATGTGCTCTCTCTGCTCCTTAAGGAAAAGGAGACCTTAGGGATAGGAAGTCCAAAATCCTGATTGCACATCCAGCTGCTCCAGCTGTGGTGGAGTCTCCTGTCCTGTCTGGCTGGGATGATGGTTGGGATAACACTTCTGTGCCCCCCTGCCTGCTGAGCAGGGCTTTGAGGTGAGTTGTAGCTATGAGAAAGCATTTCAGTAAGAAATTTACATGTGAAAATAGCTTTTTTTTTTTTTTCTTTTTTTTGTTTATCAGCTTTTAAACTGTTCCCCAAACAGTCTTGCTCATGTACACGTGTGTGGATAAATTAGCAGCAAGGTGTCTGAAAAACCAGATTCTGAGTCTAAAAATAAAGGCCATCAAATAGATGTGGCCCCAAAAGAGTTATTTAAGCAGCTCTAAAGACAGGAATGCTCCCTTCCCCACAAACGTTTCCCAGTTCAAAGCATCTGCCTTTTTGAAATTTTGCCCTAGAATTTCCTCCAAATGCAAAAGCCTTAAAATAGTCTGGCTCATTTGGCTTCCCCTTCCTGGGGATATTTCAGTAAAATCTGCAGACAATGCCCCGACCCTCAGAAATTATCTCACTAATGATCCTTTTATGGGAGGAAACAACAGCTGTGGGTGGAACATTCCTCTGTAGGGTGTAACAAAATTTTCCTTGGGACTCCCAGACTTGGACTATTTTGGATGCCTTGGGAGAGGCTGGGAATGCAGGAGCTGCTGTGCTTCAGTTGTAACAGTTTCTAGGGAGCCAGTGCTACGCAGATTTTTCCTCTGGAAGGTTTTTTGTTTTTTTTTTTCCCTTCAGAGCTGCTGCTGCTGAATTGGAGAGTGGGCTGACCTTGCTGGGAGCTGCAGCCCAGTTGTGGCATAATTTCCTCTGTGCCCTAGGGTGCAGTATAAAAAGTTCCCATAGATTTTTCCACGGAGCGTTTAACGCTCCCCGTATGGTTTGATGTGTCACTCCTCAGTTGTGTTTATTGCTGGAGCTTCTGCATGGACTGGCTGTAATTTTTCTGACAGTTGCTGACATGCCTTTACTGGTTGTTTGGCTGAAGCTGCTTCACCTATCAGGCTTTTGTCCTTGTAATAAGGAGCCTCTGCATTTGCTGCTGGTTTAACCCTTGGCAGTGTCTCTGCAACCAGGGTGAGGTGGATTCAGCTGAAATCCATTTTGGAAAGAATCAAGAGCCCCAGAGCAGTCCCAAGATCCCAAATGGATCTGTGGCTTGGTAGTTTGAATCTAAATAAAACCCAGCAAACTTCTTTCTGTTATCCCTGGTCCATCTTTCCCTTCCTGCCCTGTGTAAGTGACTGAAGTTGCATCAAACAAGGTGTTTCAGAGAAAAATGTGGTTTATTGCTTAATGTGTCTGACTCCGTTAGGGTCTGGCTCAGTTAGTGCTAGAACAAAGTTAAGTGTTAACCAGAAGAGCAAGTGGATGTGCCTGGTCTGGGAAAAGCTTTGGATGTTTCTCATGGCTGAAGATACTGGCTGATAACTTGGATTGCTTTGGTTGGCTCCTTCTTTGTTTTGCTCCATTAAAACAGTGATATATATTTTCTTTCTCATAACTCCAGCAGTACAAGAAAAGGGATGGCAGCTGCTGTGCTCAAATAATAGGAATATATCCTTGCTGCCCAGACAGTTCAGTTGGCCATCCCATCTTCTGGTCAGCCAGGGCTGTCCTTTCTCCTGGCATGTGAAAATGAACATCTGGGCTCTGCAGCTGTGGGGAGACTCTGCCTGCCCTGCCCTGGGTGTGCTGCAGTGTCTGGCAGTGTTTGAGTGGAAGGAGGAGGCTGTGTCTGGCAGAGGAAAATGCCCACAGGTTGTGGGTTTGACAAGGTCATAGCTGGAAATATGTGAAATACTCCCCTGGTTTTTCTTTTATTTTCTTTAAATAGAGATCAGGAAACACTTTGCAGAATCAATAGAGGGAGGAAGGAGGAGATGAAGATAGAGAGGGATGCAGGTGCTGCAGAGGGCAGTGGGAGTGGGGTCCTCTGCTGCTTTTCTGAGCAGTGTCCTGAGCCCCAGGGCAGCTGCTGGGTGGTGTCACCACAGTCAGTGGCTTGTCCTGGGTACAGCAGTGTCAGCCTGGCAGGCAGGGAGGTGCTTTTGTGCTCTGTGTGCATAAACCTGCTTAAGAAGCTGCTCTGTTGCTTCAGCCTCCCTCCTTCACCTCCACCTCCTTGGGTGGAAGTGACTTTTCTGGCTGCAGGTTGTGTTCCATGCTGAACTGAGGCACTCAGTGCCTGCACATCTCCTACCCTAGGCACTTTCCTGGCATTTATTTATTTATTTAAACACATGCTCACTTCCAGACATCAAATTCCAGTGCTGCTTCCTTGGCCCCAGTGCCCAGGTTTGGCTCATGTGGAAGGTGTTGATGTGCCCCCGCTGCTGGGACAGCACTGACTGTCATAATCTTTTAATAAATAATTACATCTAGGTCTCTGAAATATGTGGGGGCTATTTTGTGTCACAATCCCTGATGTTGTAAGCACCATCTCTCAGTTCTATTCATTCTCTCCTGCCTGGCTAAGCTTTATCACCTGGATTTTTATGAATGGGTCATTATTCTGAAATGTGAGCATATGAAATATGACTAGTGTTAGATTTCAATACCTTTTTAAGATAGTGAATGGATTGGGGTTAAATATGGCGTTTTAAGCTGTGTGACTTCATATATTTTATGAAAAGTCATGCCACAGATTCTGTAAGGCTGCAGCTGAGTGATTAAAGTCCCATAATACTCTTTTGTAAGCCATGAATAATAAGCAGGAGCTGAGCTGCCAAAATGAATCAAAAGTGAGTTTCATTCAGAGTCATTTCCCTAGTGAATTGTGACAGCTGGACAATGTCCTTCCCTTGTAGTGACACTGAGCTTTTTCTAGCCCAGAACACGTTCAGTGAACAAGGTTTCAGGTGAATGGCATGCCAGGAAGAACTAGTGCTGTTTATTCTCATGCTGGCATAACTTTTGCCATCTGCTGCAAGGCAGGAGCAAGTCTGAGCTTGACCTTGCCTTGTGCTTCAGCTCAGGGGATGTTCCTGTCCTGCAGCCTGGGGCTGGGATGGGGTTGTGCTGGTGCTGTTGGAGGCACTGCAAGCTGCAAACTGTGACCAGTCCTGTGTGGCTTTGATGCCAACAAAGCAAGTAACCCAGCCTGAAAACAGAATTCCAAACAGGCAGGAGATTGTGTCTTATTGTGGATATTTAATTTTTCCCCCCCCCCTTTTTTTTTTTTTTTTTTTTTTTTTGTTGTTGCCTCATATATTTGATGTGTTGCATCCATGCCTATAGCAGGTAACTGACAGGAATTCCACTTGGAAATCCTTGCTTGCAGGGTTCCTGGTGTGCCTGTCCTTTCCCCCTGTTTATATTTGCTTTTAAACTCTTAACCTGTGCTGATTTTGACTGGGGCAGAGAAAGAACCCCATAATTGTGATGAAAATTAACTCTACACAACCCAAACCAGCACATGAACCTGGATACGAATTCATCTTGCAAAATCTGATGTAACCTGAGTGGTTGCTAAACTTACCCCCCACAGAAGTCTAGCTCTGATATTGCAGATGTGGCTCTGAAATTGCAGATGTGGCTCTGAAATTGCAAATATCACCGACTGCAGTGTGCAAACACATCAGCACACAAATCAGCTGGAGTCCCTAAGTCATTTGGTCTTCCCAAATAAATGGAGTGTGCTTTCCCTCTGATCAAGCAGACCCAGGCAGCTCCAGGGAGGGTGAGCAGCACTGCCAGGGGCTCTGGGTTATCCAAGGTGTGTGCTGGGCACAGGGAGGTGCAGCAAACACCTGCAATCAGGGTGTCAACACAAACAGGAGGGCAGAGACTCACAGCTTGGCTATTCTGACGCAGATAAGGAGAATAATGAGTGTCTGCAGAGATTTTGCTACATGATAATAGTGTTTAATTTTGGGCGTGGGGCAAGGCTGTGGCTGCTCACCTGCCACGTGAATGAAGCTGTAGTAACCTGCATGAGGTGATGATGAAGCTGTAGTAACCTGCATGAGGTGATGATGAAGCTGTAGTAACCTGCATGAGGTGATGATGAAGCTGTAGTAACCTGCATGAGGTGATGGTGAACCTGTAGTAATGCACCATGAGGTGATGGTGAAGCTGTAGTAACCTGCATGAGGTGATGGTGAAGCTGTAGTAACCCACCATGAGGTGATGGTGAAGCTGTAGTAACCCACCATGAAGCCTGACGAAGCTCTAGAGAATTTACTTTTTAGGTTATGCAATGCCCACAATTAACATTTAAATGGCCACACTGCCCTGGTGCAGATTAGGCACTGTAAAACTCATGTAAAATTACTCACAGGAGCAAGGCCACCCGAACCTCTGTCACAGCACATCAGCACCTTTCTCATAGTGCAGACACCCCTGTGCAGGGCTGGGTGATGCTGTAAAATTTGGGGTGCTGCAGACACCCCTGTGCAGGGCTGGGTGATGGAGTAAAATCTGAGGTGATGCAGACACCCCTGATGCTGTAAAATCTGACAGCTCAGAGAGATGCTGGACCAGCCCAGGGGTGCAGTTCAGGAGTTAAGCTGCAAGGTTTTGGCCAGAACTACCTGGAAATCAGCTGTCACTTCACCCCCTGTGTCTGTCAGTGTTTGTGCAGCTGTTGAGAACGTGGGGTTTGATTTCTAAGCACGATTTGGGGTTAAGTGAAGGGGCAGTTCCAGCAATTTGAAGCTTCGTGCAGCGTTGGATGTAATCTGCTGATATAAAGTGTCCTGTGCAGCCTGAGTGGTTGGGATTGGAGCTGATGACACAAAACTCTCTTCTTCAGTGACAATTGTAGTAGTTATGTACTATTTGCTGAACTGCCAGGGTGGAAATCTGCTAAAATCAAACCCCGGGGTGATGAGCCCTTCAGGTTTGTGTGCTCAGGGAAATCAGCTGGCGCTGTCCTGTGCTGAGACAAGCCCAGGCTTCAGCTGCAGTGGTTTAGCCCTGGCTGTAAAACTTGAGGGTTTTCTCTAAAACGAAATCAGTCTGAGAATGAAAGTAAATTTCCACCCTTCCCCAATCTGGAGGGACTCGTTTGTATGAGGTTTCAGCAGCAGAAAATGTGAGGCTGGTTCCAGTGTGAGAGGGTTGCTTTGAAATCTCCACAGCTGAGGCTCCTCAGAGAATTGGGGATGGGAACTTTATTTTTAGTCGTGGTCTAGATTTTCATTGATCTGGGCTGGAAGTGTGGCAGCAAATGAAAGAAGCATTAACACTCGGTATTCAAGAGCAGGGACCAGGCCAGGAGCATTAAATTCTCAGCATCATGACCACAGCCCTATTTGTAACATTAAAAATACATTTGGATGCTGTGAATTTGGCAGATGTCAAGTGTCTATAAAACACTTGGTAGAGGGCAGCTTTCTGATGTGAATAACAACATTCAATTGAACTATATATTGGCTGGAATCAAATAAAAACAACATGTTTCCAGCACAACACCAGCAAGCAAATAGAAACCATGGAGGTATTTTAACCATTACTGGGGGAAAAAAACCAGTGTTACTTCAGTTAATCCCCAAGCAAGGAAACTTCACCTGAAAATTTGCTTTTTCTCCCACTTCAGTGACATCTTCTAGTAACACACAGGCCTCTTAATTCCTATTTGCATATTTCCTGGTACTGGAGTATTTTCTTGCACAAGATTCCTGATGGGATGCATAAAGAGGTATTTAGAAATTAACACACCCACTAATGAGCTGCTGGTTGATGGGGTGATGTGACAGCTCTGTACCTGGGCTGGAAGGGGAGGAGGAGGCTGTGTCCATCTGCAGCACTGCAGGCATTTGGAGAGACTGACTGTAATTCACTGGGCTGGTTTTTTTTGGCTGGAATAATTGTTGCTAACACTGTTTTTTTGTGTGTATGAATGTCAGCCTGGTACTGTAAGTCACTGGAACATAACTTTTTAAAGAATGCATCACTTCCAAATTTAACAAACAAGTCACAGTCTGCTCCCACCTCTCGCTTGGGTTGTTTTCTTCCCTCCTTTTGCTGCTTGGAAGATCTGGTGTGAAAAGGTGACACAAGGAATGACGTGTGGTCTGACCTTAGGAGTTGCTTGGGACAGTGCCAAGGAAAGCAATTTTTTGGGCAGTCTCTCAGTGATTCATGGTTTACCTCTGCTCCCTGTTGTTTTACACCGGTGCCTTTGGAGTCTTGTGCTGTCGCATCTCAAGGTGAAGGAGGTTGCAGAGCTGTGGCTGATTCATGGGCTCATTTTTCCCTCCAGCTTTGGAGAATTTGGCAAACAGCAGAGCTGCTCACTGGCTGCCCATCTTACCTGAGCTCAGGCTGTGAGCTGGAGTTGAGTTTTCCATCTCCTGTGTGTGGTGTCTCAGCTTTCTGCTGTGAGCCCAGGAGCTCCCACTGCATAAATACTGGCTGAAAAACATGGATGGCTGAAAAAACATCGTGGCTTTAAACTGGGGGACCCCCCTGTGTGTTCCTCTCCATGAATTATTTTGGGAACTCACTTCTGCAAGGCAGCCCTGGAAGCAGGACACGCCACATCCCCTCCTTCCCTCCTGCATCCAGGATGTGTCGGACACACTAAACCACAGGAGGAGGAATGTGATCCCAGGCTGAAGCCTTGTACATCCACTCTGTGGATGCAGCCTCTCCCCCCGTGGCTGGTCCTGCCAAATTGACTAATTTAGCTGGTCTTTGCTAAATTTACACCGGTCAGAGCATTTGGGAAACCTGGGGTCAAACGTTCGGGAAAAAGCTCGGACACCGCTGGCTCTGCCTCCCAGCCGAGCCCTCTCCATCCACACCGTGGCTCTCAGCTGGTGCTGGCACTCAGAGCTTGCATAAAGTTGAATAAATAATGCTGATGGGTTAATTGTAGCTTGCAGGCTCAGTTGTTGATTAGAGTCATATGGTGTTTTTCCAGTACGTCGCAACCTTCGTTTCAACATCCTCGTTTCGTACAACCACAACAGATCGTGGCTCCGGTCTCGTTATCCATTCGTGGTCCTCTGCCCCCGGAATGAACTGCTGGTGCAGGGAAGGAAATGCAATAACTTCACTGCTGGTTGCTGTTTGGGGTGTGTGCATTTCCGTGTTTCCCAGTTGCACTGGTGAGGAAACCAATAAATCAGTAACGCAAGGTGCCGCAGCTGGGACATCACTGCCTGTCTGTCCTCCAGCATGGGAGCCAGACAGGCTGCAAGAAAAGCAATTCCTAGCCTCTTGAGATTGTTTTTCCTTAGAATTTCTATCCAAAAGAAACCTATTAATAAAACAGTAACAACAGCAGTAAGAAAATGCTTTTAAAATTCATGATTCACCGTTGTAGCAGGAGCAGAGTGTGAAGGGAAATGCATTTTTTTCCTTCAGCATGGCTGTGGTTTCCCCTCTCTTTTTACAGCTGGAAGAACAGTCATTAGTTACATTAATAAACTTCTGTATTGCACCTTGAGCAATTAGACCTACTTTTGTGCCCTAGATGTTGGTTTCTTATCCCTTAATAACACTGTGTATTAAATATGAGGTGTTTTATTATATTTGAAATTTGTTTTTCTATTTCGTTTACTCTGTCTTTATAGTAATTGGGAAGGTGATGGTTTTCTTTCATTATTGGGTAATTTTCTTTGTTTCCTCTACACACAGTATTTTACTCTCAGATGCTATGGTTAGAGTGTGCAGCAAAAAAAAGTTTAATTGATTTCTTTAACTGTCTTCTGGTTCTTCTTAATTGTACATGTGCATGAAATAACATTTTTTTTCTGGTTCTGAACTTCACGCCAGATCTGACAGAGCCCTCCTGACTTTAAAAAAACCAGATTTTCACACAGTATTACTTTCAGCAAATGTTTGAAGAAATAGTTTCACCTCTAAATGTAAATTATACAAATTATACATTCATTATATAAATATATATATAGATTATATAATGCATTGGTGTGTTCTGACTCATGTAAGGAATATGCAGCTTTTTTTTTAGGAGAATAGATAAAGATTTATGTCTCAATGGCTAAGCAAATATTTTGAAGAAAGTTTTAAGGAATGAAACAAGTGTTTATGAGCAATTCTGATTTACTCAAGTTTGCAGTTGAGTTCCCTATGTGGTTTTTTGGTTTTTTTTTTTAAATTTTTAACAGTTATGGAAATGTTTTCCCTTCTCTGAGGGATGAGATGCAGGACTGGAACAGAAGAGCAGCTGCTGTTTGGTCTCTCCCCTGTCCCAGCAGCAGGAGACCACAATTCTTTAATTCATCAGATGGGGCAGAGCTCACATAATCTCATTTGTGTTTTCCCAGAGTTTTTAAGGAGGTGGAAGTGTCAGGACCAGGTGATGACACCAGTTTGCCTTGTTTTTGGCAGTTTTAAGTGCTCAGGGACAGAATCCCATTTTTCTCTGCTCAGTGTGCCAGGGGCAGTTTTTAGGTGGGGATTTTGCCCACCCTGAGTGTGCTGCTTTCCACTGAGCAGCAGCAGCTTGTTCTTCACCCACTTTCCTGTAAAGGCTCTCTGCTATTTTTTATCACAATTATTAAATATCACCATTAGAGAAATAGGTTCTTTTGAAGAAGCTCTGAATTCATGCAGAAAAATCAGCATTTGCTGTTAGTGCTGAAGCAAAGGGAAACAGCAGTTGGCACCTGTGAAGAATTTCAGGCTGAATCTTGAATTTTATACAGACCTATCCAAAGCTCAGACCATACAAAACAGTTGCTGCTTGCTTAATAACCCACTTATTAATTACATTACAGAGTAATGTGCTGCAGGCCTGAGCACAGACACAGAGCTAAATATGTTGAAAAGAGCATTCTTTGCTTCTTTGCTTTGCACTTAATCCACAAGCCTTGAAATGGAGGAGAAAATTGAACTCTCAAAGGAATTGGAGAGGCTGCTAGGGGCTGTTCAGCCACCCTGCAGCACATTTTTGTGTGTTCATGAACAGTGGACATCTGTGACACCAATCCATAAAGTGTTAACTTTCACATGGTTCAGAAAATTTTTCAGAGACTTTTCTTTTCCCCCCCACTCTGGAAAATGAATTATAAACCGTCTCCAGCTTTTATACTTTTTATTATAACCCAGCTATATTCCAGCAAAAGCTCCTGGCAGATAGTTTCCTCATCCATTTCCAAATGAAGATGTGTTAAATTTATTGGCTGAAGGAACTTGTAGCTTGTGCTGTAACCTTGGTCATGGGACTGGATATAAAACCAGAGGGATATGAGCCCACTTAACAGCAGGGAACAAAGTGGAGCTGGAGCTGGAAATGTTATCAGGCTGGGAAGGCAGAACGTGTGGAATTACTGCAGAAGGCAGATTTTGGACATGTGATTTTGGACATGTGGCTTCCTTCTCTGCATCCACGTGTGGTTCACACTGCTTGTGTGAGATCAGGCTGTGCCATGGTTGGATAAAAGGGTGCCCCAAGAAAATAGCACTAAAATCCAGGTGAGAGCCATTGCCTGGGCTCCACCTCTCTACCTGTGCTTAGAAAGAGCCATTCCTCCTGCAGGTGTGTGGGAGGCTGAGCTGCCCATTCCAAAGGAATCAGCATCATGTTTTCCACCAGCATAATGTCCTGCTAATTCAGCAAGGGGTTTGGGCAAGCACTCAGTGTTCTGTATGTGTGTTTTTTATTTATAATTAATGATGAGCATGGAGGTCTTGTGGAGGTTTCATTTTTCTGCTTTAAATATGTGTTGATCAGGAGTAAGTTCTACCTATTTTTCCACACTTAGTCTGTCAAACTATATCCCAGTAACCTTAAAGAGCTGCTTTCATAAAATATCTTGATGAAATTTTGCCAAAGCATTATTGTAAAATGGATAGTGAAACCCTGGCCCACTCAGGTTCAATATTCCAACGTGGTACATTGACTTTTGTTGTGCTGCTGAAATTTTCTTTTTAAGAAAGCTGCTCCCCTCCAGTGCCCCAGCCCCAGGGACTGTTAAGAGCAACTGTGTATTTCTTAGAAAGGTGAAAACTGAATGCAGATTTTCTTTCCACTCTGACCTTGTTTCTTTTCCAGGCCCTGGAAGAAGCCCAGAAAGCCATTCAACAGCTCTTTGGTAAAATTAAGGATATTAAAGACAAGGCTGAAAAATCTGAACAAATGGTGAGCAGCACTTTCTTTCTGGCCTTTGAAAGGGAGGGGACACTGACTTTTCCTGTCAGTAATATTTTTTGTCCTTGGTCCTGGCTGGTTGGTGATTTCCTACTGAGCCTGTGTTGAACCTGTGGTGTCCACAGGGCTGCTGAGCTGACACCTCTGCAGTCCCAAAGAGGAGAGAGTGGCTTCCCATCTCCTGAAAATTCCATTGCTGGGGCTTGATACTCAACCAGAATCCTTTTTCACTCACTAGGTGAAGGAAATCACCAGGGATATCAAGCAGCTGGACCATGCCAAGCGTCACCTGACCACCTCCATCACCACCCTCAACCACCTCCACATGCTGGCAGGGGGGGTGGATTCTCTGGAGTAAGTCTGGGAATTCCTGGTGTGAAGTTTGTGCAGTGTTCTCTATGGGTCTGTCCCAGCCTGCCTAGTTTTTTGGGGGGAATTTTGCTCCCAAGTTTGGATTTCTGCTGGCAGATCTGTGTTGCTCTGAGTGACCCCCAGCCTGTGTTGTTGTGTTTCACAGTTTGCAGCATTGATTGCTTGAATTGCTCTGTTGATCCTTGGTGATAAGGAATGAGTCTGGCTTCATTAAGGAGTAGGACAGCCTGTTAGGAATCCTCATTAGGGATGTGCTTTTGGGAATCTGGGAGGATTTTTGTCACTCTTGTATCTAAAACTGCAGTGGGTTTTGGTAAAGCTCTGCTCTAGTTTTCATTCTAGCATGAGTTTAAGGAAACCTTGCAGCTTGTACTGTGTGTGAATTGGGGGTTAAATATTCCTAATAATCCTTTTTGGTTTTTTTTAATATGCCTGAGGAACACATAGTCTAGGAAAATACAGGTTTTTTTACATGTTGCATCTGTGAAGTTGCACAGCCTGTTCTTGGTTTGTAGCGAATCCTGCACGAACGCCGGGTCGTGAAGTGCTGAGAATTAAATTTTACTTAGCCTGCTGTCTCCACTGGAATGATCCTAAAGGATGATATAAAAATAAATTAACTTGATTTTCTTTTTTTTTTTCTTTTTTTCTCCCTGTCAGTTCCCTGTGAAAGTTATTAACAGAGAAGTCAAGGCTAATGGCTTTTCAGCATCGTTCTCCTCCAGAGAAGCTTTAACTCACACTTTGTGTGTGATGATGAATGGCTTCACTCAGGTCATTACAGTGAAATAACATTTACTGCCTCCAGACCCATACTGGGAAGCGGATGCATTCAGTAGTTTACATGTTCCTTGCCAAGTGTTGCTTTTGACATTTATGTTTTTTTGGAGGCATTGTTAGATTTGTGCCAGATTGGTTTATTTTAGCATCGCTTAAGTGAAATTTTAATGCTGCCTTGGAATGTTAATGAAGGGCTGTGTATTTTAGAAAAATAAATGTCAATAAGGACCAGCATGACCCAGTGGGGATGAAGTAACCTGGTGGAATTACCACCCAGGATTTTCATTGAATCTGCCTTTGTAAATCTTTAATTTCCTCTGCAGGGCTATGACCAGGAGGAGACAATATGGGGAAGTTGCCAACCTTCTCCAAGGTGTGGTGAATGTGTTGGAGCACTTCAACAAATACATGGGGATCCCTCAGATTCGACAGCTCTCTGAAAGGTAAAAGGTTCAAATCCTTTCCTGCTGGGGAGGAAGAGTAGGAAATGTCTTAGGCAGGTTCAAGGTCTCAAGGATGTGAAGCTTGGACATGGTCCTTGGAGCTTCCTTACAGCCAGAACAAACAGGTTAAAACTGGGCAGAGTTTGCACAAATCTGGAGCAGCCCATTCTGTTCAGCAGCAGTAATTAGTGTGGATGTAACTCACTCTTTGCTTTTTACTGGCTGGCTTTTCATTTTCTCACCTGGAGGAGCCTGTGGAAGTGCAGGTTGTTGTGTGTGATGTTCCCATGCAGGTGTTTTTGTGAGCCCTGAGGTGATGCTCTCTCCTGCTCTGTTCAGCCCAGTGATGGAGCCCAGCAGCCTGGCATGAGGCACAAATCTGTTCCTGCACGTGGTGATGTCTGGGCCCCTTTGTGCCTCACCAGGAGCCTCACTGCTGCTGAGCTGCTGCCAGCCTGCAGAGCCCCAGGGCTTGGACAGGCAGGATTTCTCCTCCTGCCTTTGCCAAGCTTGGTTATTCTGAGCACCTTCAGTTTCTTCTGCCAAAACCTGCTCCCATTGCCCAATTCTGCTGAGGTTTGAGGCTTATAGCCAATCTTCTGCTGGGCTTGTGCAGCTTTGGTTTTCTGGAGTTACACTAATTTGGGGAGGTTTGGTGCAAGTCCCCACCACCCTCAGCAGGTGAAGGCTCAGGGGTCACTAAGCCACCATTTCTCCTCAGTCTTGGCTTCATTTGGGATGTGACAGCTGGGAGTGGAGGGAACAAGGTCCTCCCTGTTCTAGGGGATAGTGCTGTCCCTCCCTGAGGTGACTTTGCTCATTACTGAGGTGCTCAAAGGAGTCTTCCAGGCACAGTCATTAATTGTTTTTTTGTGCCTCCCTTTGCTAAGACAGCAGCTGGCTCCCTGTGTTGTCCAGTGATGGAAACAGAGTTTGAATGATTTGTTTGTAATGTTTTCATGTAAATCTGTTGGACTTTCTTTATGGTATAGACACCTCTTCCAGAAAACACAGATGGAATCCATGAAACAGAGCAGAAGAAAAATCCACTATAAATCTAGAGAAGGGATGGGGCCTTGTTTAACAAAGCATTTGACCATAAGCATTTGCTTAAATGAACATGAACATCAAGGAAATGTAAACATATGTCAGTGCTTTTCTGAGTTGAGGCTGTTGTCTATTCCAACCTTGTGCTCAGAGAGGTTGCTTGCAGTGGTAATGCCCTTTGGGCAGAAACCTGCTGTCATTGGCCATTTTAAGGCCAAATATCATTTAAACCTTGCTCTGGAATCCTGGCTGGTTTTCCCTTTCTGGTGGATGATTATTTAATACTTTTGTAGTTGCTGATTGTTGTAGAAACCAATTCAGGCTCCTGCTACCAGGCAGGGTGGTTTTGAGTCACGCCAGCGAGACTGGCAAGGACATGGAGGAAAACTTCTTTTGTTTTATTCTCCCTTCAAGATAAGGATCTGAAAAGCTCAAGAAAGTCTGTTCCTCCTATTTTTAGAATTGCCTCGGCAGGGTTTTCCTTCCAGTGTTTATACAGGGAGAGCTGCACCATCTGGTAGTGATAGAGGAGGCTGCTTGTGGGGTGAAAGGAGCTGCTCTGGGGTGCTGCTCAGAGCTCTTTACTGCTCCACATCCAGGCAGAAAATTCCTGCAGGGAGGTCCATGGTACCATCATTCTGCTTTTGGGGTTTGACTCCGTGGCTGTGTGTTAGGGCCTGGGTTGGAGTTGACTTTTCCCTCTCTTTTGCTTGGAAATCCTTTTGTGATTCATGAAACATGACAGGAAGTTTGCCTGGCTTCTTGCAGGGGTATTTTTAGGCTGTGAAATTGCTGGGGTTTGATATCTCATGGATTTGTTTTAATGGTGCAAGTGAAGCCTCTAGGATGTTTGAGAAGGCAAGAAATGCTTTAGTAGATGTTGGCACAGACCTGTGACAGTAACCAATGTCTGTTATATACAATAAGCCCTTTATATACACTGCTAAAGGAGCAGATTCTGTTGCTTTCTGAAATAAAAAGCCTCTTTTTTCATGGTGTGAATGGAGTGAAGCCAAGTATGAATGGGAAACCATGGGAAGGAGAAGTGCCTGCTTGGTGGTGTTGGATGTGCTCTTTGTCATGGGGTATTCAATTTAGGCTGCTGCTCCTGGATGCTGTGAGAAGTAATGATGTGGTTTTAATGTTGTTTTCCACCTGTTCTGTCCCTTTGAAAATAACCAAGCCAAAATCCCCCTGTAAGGATTCATTGGAAACCTGGACTGAACTCTCAATTAGTTGGCTTCTTGTGCTGATCCTGTTGAGTATTGATGTAAGAATGTCACAGTTCATAGCCAAATGTAAATATTTTCCTAAGAGTGTTCCTAAAGCAATTTCTAATGCAGTGCATTGGTAGCTGTTGTAGTAAACAGGAATATTTTCTTATCTCTCAATCCTCTGCTGTTTTCTGTCTGTGGAGGGCTGTACAATTAGTGGTCCCAAACCCACCCAGAAAAAATGGTCTTGCAGGCCTAGCAGATAGTGGAAAAAAGCCTGGAAAGTATTTAGGAGAAAGATAATTATAAGTTTGCCACAGGAAAACAGGCTGGCTCAGCCTCTTTTTATCTCAGCAAGCTGCCAGGCATGGTTTAAGATTTCTGGTAGCTTTGGCTAAAGGAATTGTGGTTTCTAGTAATTGAATGTCATTTGAAACATAGCAGTGGGTTTTCTTGTTTTTATTTTTTAAAGGCAGGGGAAACGGGGAACAAAAGCCACTAATAATAAAACAGAAACCAGAGAAACAGAAATCATTAATAGCTGGATAACCAGAGGGTTTGGCAAGCCCAGGAAAAGGCAATTCCCTGCTGTGTGGGATGGCTGCTGGGATATCCCAATTTCTGGGGAACCTACCCAGGGAAAGAGACCCTTATCAAACCCCCCTGAGGCTCTGAGAGATCCTAAATCTCTGACCTGGGCTTGCTGAGCCAGCTCACCTGGTGAAGTGGTTCCACACACCCTCAGGCACGTGCAGGGTTGAATTTCCAGGTTTTTATGGCTGCAGTGTCCACTGCATGGAGAATATTCTGAATGAATATTCTGAATTATTGCACAGCTGACAGCTTTCCCCAGGAGCAATAATCTCCAGTGGCTGAAGCAAGTGCCCCCCTTGTCCTCTGCCTGAGGCAGTTGAGCTCCAAAGAGGTAGAATAAAGGTTTTCTTGCTTTTGAGTGTGTTCATAATTGTGAAAATAATTGACTGTATCTGTGTGTGTGGTTATATAAAAAGTGGTTTTTACTGAGAGGGCACTGGGGCTCCCTGTCCTTGCTCACACCTAAACTTTTGGCTACTTGGATGGCTCTGCCCTGTCCCTCTCTTAGAAAATATGAAGGAAAAAAAAAACAAAAACAACTCAAACTTGTTCTCCCTGCCTGCTTTTGAGAGATTTTTTTTATGCAGGACCTATTTTTAAAAAATACATATTTTAACATCCCACTTGAGCAAGGCATTCCTGCAAGTTTCTTAATTTAAGGATATGAGAATCCCCATTAAGATTATCCTTAAGTACTTTCCTGAATCACAGCCTAAAACAACAAAGCTTGTGGACAGGGCTTTTAACTGCTTGACAGAGGCTCTTTTAAATTTGTTGAGTCTTTAGGAATCTGGCTGCTGCTCTTTTCAGTGCCTCCACTGTGCTGCACTGCAGCTGTTGTCAAACAGAAAGGTCCCCACAGCCACTGAGAAGGAAAGGAGTATCACTGCTAATAGCTTCCAGTTGTTCATACAAACTCACTAATTTCTGTGACTCCTAATTCTACACACATCTTTTTTTCTGGGTTATTTAAAAGAGAAAAAAAAAAAAAAACCAGTCTTTTTAGTGTCTATTTTTTTCTTTTTTTTTTCTTTTTTTCCCACTTCTTTTCCTGGAGAATGAAAGGTTTGTTTCTGTGATATTTTCTCACACAAGCTACAAGTGCTTTCTTGTAGAATTTAAGCAGGAGTAGACCTGTAGCTGTGGCTTCCTCCTTACTGATTAAATTCCCCACTCCTATTTCGACATATTAGTGAATTCCTTTTGTTTCCCACTTATGAAGTTGTTAACTGGATGTCTTTACCTGGAAGAGTAGAGGAGTCTCTGAACATTCCTGTGAAGCAGAGAGCTTAAGTGAGAATTATTTTTGACACTGCAGGCAGGAAGCTTTTCCAACAAAATCCCCATAAATAAATCCTGAGGAAGGCAGGTCTTACATCCAGTTAGATCACAGATATAAAGTTATATTTCAGCCATCAATTTTAAACGACTAGAATTTTCTGTATTTGGCGCCATGAAAGAATCCAGCATTGTCAGATCATCTCGTGGGGTTTTGCTGCTAATGGAACTCGAATGGGAAGATTAAAGAAGCAGATCATTCCTTGATAAGGTTGAGGAGTCTTAAACAAGCACAAAAAAAAATTCCCAAGTCTTCTCCCCACAGTCTGAACAAACATTTTCACAACAGTAAATGTCGCCAGCCTTGCTGAAGTATCAATCTCAGTGGAAAAATCCACTGTTGGAGTGATCAGTTTAGACCTGAAAGCCTTTCCAGTATAATAAAAACTGATGGAAGAATTCAAGGGCTGCAGAGGGATAGAAGTGCCTCACTGTTTGCTTTGGCACTTCCTAGTGTGTGTAGGCATTTCCATTTCCCTAGAAGTATCAATTAAGCTGTATTGACTTTTATTTCTGGAAATTGGAAGCTTTATTCTCTCAGCCAAATAAAGGGCAAGGTTGTGGTTTATTCTACTCCCGTTTCATACCTTTTACTCTTTTGTGCTTCTGTAAGACAGTGAGAATTTATGGGCTAAAACTGCTGCCAGCTGTATTCATTTAGAAGTGGATCAGTACACCTGGAGCTGTGGAAGGTTCCTGGTGAAGATTGAGACATTGTGAAGCTTTTTACTTGTTGGAAACATATTTCTGTTGAAATGTGGTGAACAGAAATGAATTTCAGTGTAGATCACACTGGCATTAAAGGCCTTTCAAATAGCTGATTAACCGGCCCTCATTGAAATATTAAATGGCAGCAGGGCAGGAGAATCCAGGACATGTTCTGCTGCAGCTGAGGGCTCAGTGCTGCGGGGAATTGTCATTCAGGGAGCAAACACTCTCCCAATTTTCACACACAGACCTTCTGAGTGTGGTTATTTTCTCTTCAGCATCCTTTTGATCCCTTACAAACCTTCCTGCAGCTGCTGCTGTTGCAGCCACCCTGCAGGGAGGTTGTAGAGCACCCCCAAAGCCCCTCCTGTGTCCCCCTCAGGGTGAAGGCAGCACAGAACGAGTTGGGGCAGCAGATCCTGGCTGACTTCGAGGAAGCCTTTCCTTCCCAAGGTACAAAGGTAAAGTTCTCATTTTCCCTCTTCCTCCCATTGAAAAGTGTCACTGAAAACTCTTCAGTATGATTGTTGTTTGATTTAATCTCATTTTTCTTCTGGGTTTGGTCCCTGCCTGTTTCAGGAGTTTCTTTAGAAAGCAAATTTCTCACTCTGGTGGGGGGAAGTGCCACCCTTCCCTTCACTCTGCACACAGCTCCTGCAAGAGGGCTGCAGCCAGGCAGGGAATGCCCAAGAATTCATCTCTGGCGTTTCCTTGGGGTCTCACCCAGCCCCTGGTTATTTGTTAGTCACAAAAATCAGTGTTTTGTTCAGAGGAAGCCAAGCACAGGCTGGCTGTTGACACAGTGCCACCAAGTTTGTGTCTGGTTTACTCTGCACAGATCTGGGCTGGGGCTGAAGCACCAACTGTGCTTCCCCAGCATTGTGCATCCAAACATTTGCAAACAGTAAGGGGAGTAGGTGTGAATTTGAATTTACTTCCAAGAAAACATCAGTTTGTCTTTCAAAGTACCTGCTCTGCTGGTTTCTTCATCCAAGTGACAAGTACAGAAATGAGGAGACTCTTTGGAGCAGTTGGTGGAGGGCAAATCTGTGTCTGTGAGAAGCAGCACCAAAGCAGCTTTTTCTAAAAAAAAAAAATGTTTCTAAATTTTCTGCCTTTACCATGGAACAACTTCATGGTCAGTGAAATGAAAGCAGCTCAGCTTTCATGCAGCAGAAGAAAGATGCAGCAATAAATAAAGAGTAACAGCAGAAAAGAGAATAATAGGAAAGGATAAACCTGGATGCATTTACAATCACCCATTCAACTTATTTAACCTGAAATCATTTTCTTCCTGTTTATTTTGACAGAGGACTGGTGGGCCCAGCAATGTCCTACGTGATGCCTGCCTGGTAGCCAACGTCCTGGATCCCAGGATCAAACAGGAAATCATCAAGAAATTCATTAAACAACACCTCTCAGAGTATCTGGTCCTTTTCCAGGAAAATCAAGATGTAAGGGAAGCTTTGCAAGCTCCATTTGGATTTCATGTTTCAGAAAATTCTTACTTCCACAGGTTCCTGTGGTGAAAAGTTTTTATTCCAAGGGCTTGGAAGCTGATTCTGTGTGTGATCTGGAGTGGCTGATGAGCTGGGAGTTGCTGTTATCTCTGCCAGGATTCTCCCACCTTAGACCTCAGTTTCTCAGATCATCACTGGAAATGTTTTCTCTCCACTTAGAAAATAAACAAATGGATGTTAGATTTATTTCCTGCCCTGCAAAGGGTTGAAAAATGAAACTGTGAAAATTGCAAACTCAATACCAGCCCCCCTGCCCAGACAATCAAGAAACACCCCAAAATGCTTAGAAAGCTGAGGGGGAGGGATTTCTAGAAAGTTCATTATCTTTATAGCTAATTTTTAAACTTCCTGTCTTAATACTAACAACGTCTTTAAAAGTTTACCATAACCTTCTTGAATTTGGTAAAAAAAAAACCACACAAACCAAAATCACCTTTAGATCAAAATATATTTTATCAATTTCAAATGTTTGACGTAGAATAGAGAAAGGCTCAACTGCCTAAGTTCAAATAACATTTTTCCATCAAAGTTTTCTCAATTAATCTTTCTCCTTTTTGACCAGAAAACATAATTTTGATGGGGAAAATGCCATCCTGCTCAGCTTGTAAGAATTTTAGTTGGAGTTTAAATGTGAAAATGTAAGAATCAAGGAATTGCTGCACTCTCGTCCCAGTGTTGAATTTAACCTCTCTGTCTGAAACAAAGAGGGTGGGATCAAATGAAATATTATTGGATTGAGTTTTCAATAATCTCTGCATGATTTAGGAGTACTGTTATCCTCATTTTCAACAGAACTTGCTCTCTTAATTCTCACAAGATAGGATTTTCAGTCTGGCATGTGTTTAAGCACTTGGAATCCCAGAATCATTTAGGTTGGAAAAGACCTTCCAGATCCTTGATTCCAGCTGTGGCCAAGTCCTAAACTGCTAAACCCTGTCCCTAAGTGCCACATCCACACATCTTTTAAACCCTCCTGGCATGGTGACTCAGCCAATTCCCTGGCCAGCCTGTTCCAATGCTTGGTAACCCTTTCTGTGAAGAAATTTTTCCTAATATCCAGTGTGGGATTCGCATTCTGTGAACCTGGGAGAAGCAAGGAGTGATCAAAACAATTCTTATCTCATTTTCTGCTGCTGTGTTTGTTTACAAGTGGAATGCATTGTGGAAGGTTGTTCACCTGAAGGGAATTGGTAATTGGATTCTGGTGTGAGTGTTTTGATTCACTGACCAATTTGAATCCAGGTGTGTGTGTGGGGACTGTGGGCTGAGATGTTGTGCACTGGAGTTGAGTTGAGTGCTTGGCAGATTCAGTTTAGATGTAATGCAATATAATATAGAAGAATATAGTATAATCAGGTAATTAAGTAGCCTTCTGATAAGATGGAGTCCTCCTCACCATTCCTCCTGGATGTTGGGCAAAAATATCACTGATAATCCAAAGCATTCAGAGGGTGTTAATCCATGTAAAATCATCTCTGATTGAGAGAGAGCAGAGCTGCAGCAGCAGCACAGTTCTGAATATTTGCTAAAGATGCTGATGGTGTTAAAAAGTCTTTGTCCTTGGGTTCAGGTGGCCTGGCTGGGCAAGACTGACCAGCACTATGCCTGGATCAAGATGTTAATCCATGTAAAATCGTCGCTAATTGAGAGAGAGAGCAGAGCTGCAGCAGCAGCACAGCTCTGAATATTTGCAATATTTGCTGCTGCTAAAGATGCTGGTGGTGCTAAAAAGTCTTTGTCCCCGGGGTTCAGGTGGCGTGGCTGGACAAGATTGACCGGCGCTACGCCTGGATCAAGAGGCAGCTGGTGGATTACGAGGAGAAGTACGGGCGCATGTTCCCCGCCGAGTGGTGCATGACGGAGCGCATCGCCGTGGAGTTCTGCCACGTCACCAGGTGAGCCCCTCGCTGGGGAGTCACACCCCTCTGAGCACAGAGAGGCAGAACTGCCCCAGGGATTTCTGTAAGAAGCTGGGAGAAAGAGTTGAAACCATTATTATCTCTCTTTCCGTAACTGTCCTTTATAGATGTGGCCGTGGAGTTTGTCCACGTCACCAGGTGAGCCCCTCGCTGGGGAGTCACACCCCTCTGAGCACAGAGAGGCAGAACTGCCCCAGGGATTTCTATAAGAAGCTGGGAGAAAGCTCTGAGAAAGAATTTAAACCTGTATCTCTCTTTCTGTAACTATTGTTTGTAGATGTGATTCTTCAGAGTGTAGTATTCATAGTTCACCAGTAGTGTAAAAGAAGATTCCCAAAGGGCAATAAGGTCTTAAGTCCAGCATTGTTTCTATAAAACCTGTAAATTTCTAATAATAATATAATAATAATAATACCTGTAAATTTCTAATAATACAGTGCCTTTTCATGCTTTCTGATGATAGAGTCTCTGTATTACCTTTGTCTGTCCCAATGCCCCTTCAGTAATACCACACAGCTCCTGCTGCCTCCCAGCTTCCTGATAATAAAAGGTTGGCTTGGTTCCTGCCACGCTGGTCAGTGTCTAAAGGCAGGGTGCAAATGTCTCTCTGGAATTGTCTGTGGTTAAAAGGAAGCGAGGAGTGAAAAGCCTGAGGAGTGTTGCTAAAACGATGAGAAATTGAAGTGATGTGAAAATCAATTTTCAGCGTAACAGAGGTAAAAATCAGCAATATTTCAGGCCAAGTGGAATAGCATGAGCTGACTGTGGTGACCAGGCTCTTTGCCAACCAGAGACAGGGAAGCAGAGGAAGGTGCCAGGTGGAGTCCCAGTAGCACCATTGCCTTTGTTCTGGGACCCCAGTGGGAGTCCCTGTGCTTCCCAAGCTTGGATGCTCAGGGCTTTCCCAACTGGCTGCCAGGAGATGGGGTCCTGTTACCCACAGAGCTCAGAGCAACTGAAATGGGATCTGCTTGTGTTTGAAATGGGATCTGCAAAGCAGTTTTATGTTAGAGAGCCTCTTAGGAATTAGCCTGAATTTTGTGATGAAAGTCTCTCTGGGGAATGGACTGAGTTCCAGTGTTAGGTTTCAGACCTTTATAGAAAACCACATTTGTTTTTCCTACATCTCTTGCAGGGCAGAGCTCTCCAAGATCATGCGCACCAGGGCGAAGGAGATTGAGGTGAAATTGCTTTTGTTTGCAATTCAGAGGACAACCAACTTTGAGGGGCTCCTGGCCAAGCGTTTCTCAGGCTGCACTCTTGCTGATGGCACAGTGGTAAGGGCATTTCTGAAAAACTCTCCTTTGCTCAGGAGGAAGAAACCCCCTCACGTATTGCTCAGGTGGGGGACACTACAAAAGGTGTCACCTGCAGCCTCCCCTTGCTCAGGGTGTTCAGTGGGACCCTGCTCAGTGGCCTGTAGTTAGAAAAGTGATTTTTAGTTGTGTAGATTGTAGAGAAGATGGCATAGAGCTCACAAGAACAAAAAATTCCCTGCTTGTGTGCTTTTTTGATTCTCCAGGGGCCCTGTACTGTTTGAAGCCACAGAGTGGTTATGGTGTGGTTAAATGCCTTGTAATGTTTGTTCTCTACGTGTCAGTGACACATTGCAACTGAAAGTCCTCTCTTCTCCTCAGTTCTGGGTACCACACATTGACCACATGGTACCAGCTTTCAGTCCCACATTGCTGGGTCACTCTGGCTTGCAGGGACATTGTTGGCTTCTGCTTTGTCTCTTTTTGTAGATTGTAGAGGTAGAACCAAGAGAAAAAACTCAGGGAATATCTCTGGAGCCATCTCTGAGCTTTTCCTGCCTGGAATCTCAGCCCAGAGCTCTGCCAGGCAGATGCCCTGGCAGCACAGAGCATGTGTGTTTGGCTTCTCTGTCCAGCTGGTGTCTTGAATCCTGCCTGGATGTGATAATTCAGCCTCCAAGGAAAGCTGCTGGACCTACTGGTCATTTGCTGTGGGTGCTGCTAATTAAAAGAGGAACTCCTGTAAGGTTTTCCTCCTGGCTGAATTTAGATCTCTCAGGAATATGGCTTTATTTATTCTGACAAATCTCATAGAAAATCTGCAGCTTTAATTAAATTGACTTTGCTGGGTTGTTGTAAGTGAGAAAACCAGAAGGGGAGGGTGTGGTCTCAAATGACAGAAAATCTTGTGTTTCCCCCTTTTTGACATGTCTAGAGGCTCTGACACTCTGGCTGTCATCTGCCCTGTTTTGTACCCAAAATGAAGGCCACCATTATAAATAGCTGGCTGGTGAGTGCAGAGTGGGGGGGACAAACAGTGGGAGCAGCAATTTGGGGTTGATTGCAGGGCAGAGTTTTGGAGCTGCTGTTGTGGGTTATCCCCGTGGAGACCACACACTTTGGAGTGGGGTTTGGGGGAGTGGAAATGTCACACTGGATAAAATGTCACACTTTGATGGAGGATTCAGGCAGCATGGAGGGATGGAGAGGGAGCCAGGATCTGATCACCTCTTCTGGGAGAAGGCAGATTGCTGGGCAGTGCTTTGGAGGGCTCAGAAAAGCAAAATGTGGATGCAGCGGGCACAAAACTGGCTGTTCTCTGATGAGCTTCCTCTTTTCCAGCAGAAGAAGCCAGAAGTGCCACCTCCCTCCAGCAACCCCTTTCTGGAGGATGAAAGTGGGGCAGAGGCAGATGAGATTGTGATGGAGAAAAGTGATACAGACAAAGTAAGTCTTTGAAGTTCCCAGTTCTCAGCCTCTGTCAGAATCTCCAGTGGGGCCTCAGCTTTTCCCATCCCATTGATTTGAAAAGTTTGTTTTCACAGCAATTAATTTAGTGCAGTTTTGATCCTTTGTGCAGCATTCAGGCTCCCAGTACGACCATGCTTTGCTCTGGCTCACTTCACTGAAACCAAAGCAGTCTTTATTCCAGTTAATAGTGCAGAGACAATCCTGCCACGTGAGAGTGAGCTGGATTCTGTTCCAGCCTGTACAGCAACAGCCCAAATGTAACTACAGGATTTCTGTCAAGGGGAGATGAAATAGCTGTTTGGGTTTTCAGGTCCCCAAAGAAGCTCCTCTACAAACAGTTGCAATTCACATTTTGCCCTGTCAGCTAAGCAAACTGTCTGGAGTCAGGCAAGTCATTGAACTTTCAAGTGTCAGCTTTAGATTTTCACTCCAGATAAATCACTTCTGGGATTTTTATCTTTACAGTGCTTTTTATCCATCACCTCTGCAAAGCAGGCAGCACCTAACTGCTTGTACAGGCACAGGGCTTGCAAAGCCCTCTGCAAACATTAAAGGGTGAATGGTAAATGCAATTGTTTTAATTGGCACCAGTATCAAAGCCTGTATTTTTATACACCACATGGATGTTTTCTAAATGTTCAATTGTGGCTTACTTGAGGCTGGTACTCTCCTCTTTTTTTAGGGGATTTACAGCCCTGTAAATGGGCCATGTACAGGTGTATCCTGATGGGTGACCAGGGCCTCAGGACCTGCTGAAATCCCTGCCCCTGGGGAGAGCAGGAGGTGGGAGCTCTCCACCAGCACAGTCTGGTGCACTGCATCCCCTGCAGATTTCCACATGAGCAAGGCAGCCCCTCTGCCTTCATCCACAGCCAAAGTCCTGAAACAGAGTGATTTAAACAAGGTTTTGCTCTTTCCATTAAAATACAGCTTGGACATTGGTATTGTGTATTTTACCAGTGTAAAATTGGTATTTTGTGGATTTTACCAGTGAGACAGAGATTGGGAACCTGGGGAGACACCTCTGATGCATTTTTTGGGAAGAGCTTCCTTTCCAATACCTAATGACTGGAAGGTTGATTGGGATTTGCAGTGTTGAGATGAGAGGACATCCTTGGAGAAGCCAGTGGTGTTAGGAGGCAGGTGGAGAGATAATTACAACAATTAGGGCTGGGTTTATTGAACAGCAGAATGCAGCAGTTCAGGAGCTTCTGAGAGAGGAACTGCTGTGCTCCCTGTACCTTGTGGAGCCATCCATGGAGAGGAGACATCCCTGGAAGTGCAGTTTGTGGTGAGGAATGCCCTGTGTCAGTGTCACAGGGCTGGGCTCTGCTGCCCTGCAGCCTCCTGGGTGCCAGGTGGGCTCCAACATTTCAGTGTCCCAGTGCCAGCAGCTGCTGGTTCATGCTGGGAGTCTGGAAGTGCTGCAAGCCTCATCTTTCCTGTCACTGCCTGAAGAACAGAAGGGACACAAAGAGTTGAAGATGAAGGGGTTTTACTAAAAGAGCCCCTCCAAGACACCAGTCCTGAAAATTCAAGACCCTTGGGGATCTATAAGGGAGCACAAGAATTTGGGGGGGGGGAAATCCATGCTAAAAAAGCACCTCTTTTGGTAATCCTAGCAGTTCCATTTAATCTGTTTACTTTGGATAGTAATGAAAGGAAACTGGGCCAGCTGCAGACCTCCTTGCTGTGACAACAGTAACCTTTTATTATTTCCATCAAACTCAAGGAGGAAATAGCTTAAACATCTGCAGCTTTTGGACAGGGTTGCACACGCAGAAATACAGCTTCAGTGCTACTGGTAAAAGATTTAATATTCCTTCCACCAGACATGCTGGGAGCAGCGTGGTGCAGAGGCACAGAGAGCCAGGCCTGCTGCAGGAGCTGGCTCTTCCAGCCTGCTGAGTGGTAAACATGGTGAATCTGTGTCCTTGTGCTGGCACTGCCATGCCAGGCCTTTGGCAGCTGCCAGGTTTCTGTGATTCCCAGCCATTTTTTCCCTCCCAGCTCCAGTGAGTGTGTGCATCCTGCACAAACAGAGGGGTTTGGGTGGAGGATGCCTGGTAATGGTTCTGTCCCAAGGCTCTTAAAAGTTAAATTCTTCATTCAAGGCTCACAGAGGTGGTCTGGCCTCCATAAAACCATTTCTTCACTTTAGGTTTGCAGCCATAAGTTGGGATTCATCATTTGGGGCTGAATTGTTGCTGAGAAATGTTTACCTTGTCACACTCTGATAGTTCTGCCAAATTCTTAGTGCCACCTCCTCTGTTGTTTAGGAGGGAAAGTCCTTTAGGCTTTGCTTCTTTTGTTTGGCTTTTCTTGCATTTAAAAAAAAAAAAATCAGCTGGAAATGTTCATATCTTCATTGGCTGGGAGTTGATCTTGGCTTTTTGTGGAGAGAGAAGCAAGAATTCCATTCCAGAGTCACTGCAGCCCTCTTTGCAGCCAATGAAAAGCTGCTGGTCTGCTGGGAAGCAACAAGAGAAATTACCTATTAGCAAAAAAGAATAATAACAATCTAGCTGTAGGGCAGAAAAGAACTTAAAGGTCTGGTACTTAAACATGCACAAGTTTAAGTGTGTGAGTAGTCCCAGTGGCTTTGGTGGGCTGTGCTTGGCCATGGTTAAAGTGCAGCACTGAACTCAAATGAGGGTAAATAGGATGGCTCCCACGTGGCACCTGTGCTTAATGCTCTAAATGTGATTTAAAAATAGAAATCTTTGCATCCCTAGAAACATATTTCACAGTGAAAGCAGGCCTGTATAATTCTGGCTCCTGCAGTAATTACATGCTGTTTATCTAAATAAAATTCATTCAGATGAAGCCTGTAACTTTGAGTTATTGCCCTTGACATTCTAAAATGTAAGGATTCTTTAATCTTGCTTTCAAATAACTGCTCCATTGGATTTCAGAGGGGACTAGAGGAGCCTTGTTACTGCTTGAAGGATTCAGGGAGATTTTATTTGCAAACTGCATTAAGATTCTTCAGCTGAAATGTGTTAGCATGAACAGCCTTCTCTTTAAGGCTAAGAATATTTTACAAGTGGAAAGGTAATTCCTTGGATTGCTAACAGCTCTCTGAGAAGGAGGGAAGACTTGGATATAATGACATTTATATGCTTTGATTATTTGACAGCAAATTTCTGTGTTACAATATCTCCATAAAGATTTATATCCTTCTGTGCTGTTGCACTGCTGTTCCTTCAAGGTCTTCCAGGGCAGGTTTGAACCAACATTCTGAATGTTTCCTTGCAGCCAAAGAAGCCAAAGGTCCCTGACAATCCTTTCCATGGCATTGTTTCCAAGTGCTTTGAGCCTCACCTTTATGTGTACATTGAGTCCCAGGACAAGTGAGTAACCAGCCTGAGTTTCAGGGTTTGTTTGGTTTTTGGATATGTTGGGTTGTGCTGGATTCTGTACTCAAGCTGCAGAAAATTAATATATTGCAGCTCTGCAATTTCATTTCAACAGGAGCAGTGTTTGTGGCTCAAGAAACTTTGAGTGGGGCCTTTGCTTGGACAAAATGAGTGTTCAGAGGGCTGTGGAGTTGGTTTTGTGTGTAATTGCAGAGGGCTGCAGGAGAGGTGCCTGCTGCCTTTCTCTGCAAGAGGCTTAGAGCTCCTAAATTACTTCTGTTGCCTCTGCAATTCCCTCTGCAGACATGTGTCTTTCTTTCATCTCATGTCTTCCAAATGATGGGGTTGGGTTTTCTGTAAAATACACATGTGGCTTCGTGGCAGAGGAGTTGCAAGATTTGCTTTGTAGGAATAACTCATTTGAGATCCTTAGATGAGAGCTGGTTGTAAGATAACATTATCATTGCTCACAGATTGGGACTTTGTCAGGGGCTTTAATCCCTGGCACCCTTCTTCATCTTCCTCTTTGACTTGCAGCAAAACAATTTGAATGAAAGGAGCTTTGAGCTCTGAGAAGTTTTCAGGGCTCTCACCACTCTTCCTTGTGCACCTCCATTCACACCAGGGTTTAAATAACATCTCAGTGACAACTGCAGTGCCACCTGAGAGAGGAAATAGCTGAAAAAGACTCAATTTAGTCTTTTAGCACAGATTAGTGGCTGGAAAGGAGGAGGTGCCTACTTGGTGTATCTCATCTGTGTGTGCTCTTCTGTCTTCCAAGGCTTTGCACATGAGAGAATGTCTGACTCGAGGCTTGTAGTGTCCTGATTTTATCCAAACTCCATGATAAGCATCTTGAAAAAGCTTTTCTGTGTCCCATCAACCTTTTATGCTTAAAAAAAAAATCATTAAATAGCTGAAACCTTGCACAGTGCTGTGTCCTGCTGGGTTTAGGTTCTGCTCTGCAGTATCACAAAGGGAAACTGATATTTCCCCCCTGCCCTCAGCCAACTGAGCACAGATTATTTCAGTATTTCTTCCCTTCTCACTGGGGGCCATTTTAATCCCCATTTTGGTAATTCTACCCCACTGTGCTCCTAGCCCCTTCAGTTGCCTTTTTTTTTTTTTTTCCCTCCTTTTCCTTTACAATCATGAGATGTTTTATATTATCTTTATAGCCACAAGCTGCAGGGAGTTCAAAGAAAAACTGCCACAGTATTCCCCATGCTGCCCCTGACTGCCAAAAATTGCTTTCCTTCACTATTTTCTCTCTTCTTCTTCCTTTGATTGAACTTTTGAGGAATCTGTTGCCAATGTCTGAAAATGAGATGTTGCTTAGATCATTAATTGTATGTTTGAGCTCTGAATAGTGAGAGCAGTAGTTTTGTTCATAATATTTCTGCCACATTAAATCTGTGGCAGAAAAAATCCTCGGCATTTTCTGCCAAAAAATTGTTTCCATACCCACTTATAAAAACACAGTGCCAAAATCGGTAGAGTTTAAGAGGAGACACCTGAAAAAAGGAGTTTAAAGATGCTGCTCTCCACCTTCAGCTGCAGAGTAAATACCAGATTTCTGACCAGCAGAGCAGATTTCATTCCTGCCCCCTTGGGATGTGCATCTTTAGCTGTCCTTTGTGGTCAGCTGGAGCAGCAGGAGCACACAGACATGAGCTGAGCTGGAGAGGAGGAAGAGCTCTGTCAGCTCTGCAGGGCTGAGAGTGTGCAGAGCCCTCCTTAAATCTGCTCACAGGCACGTCTGAGTCCAGAGTGCTTGGAAAACTGGCACTTTGTGCTGTGTGTTTGCAGCCTCATCAGCAGAGGGGCTTCCAAAATCCCCAGTGCATGGAAACTGCCCTGCAGGGCTCCAGTGTCTCAGTGCCACTGCTGTGTTCACATCCCTGGGCACACCCGGCTTCCTGAGCACCCTGTTCTCCTCTCCTGCTGCTCGTGAGTTCCTGGTTCTTCTCCTGATTGCCAGGACAACCCTGAATAGGTTGAGTGAAAGAGAAAAAAAACAACAAAAAACAAAGAGGAATGCAGGAATGAAGAGAAGCAGAATAGAATTCCCTTTATGTGATTTCATCTCATTCTTTCTCTTGGTTAGATTTGGCGAGGTCTCACTCCCAATAAATATGCTACTGTTAGGAAATACCACATCTGCACTACCAGAGAATTTTCTTGGAGCTTTTCTGCAGAGTCTGTGGAGAAAATACTCATTTTCTGTAGCTCTCCTGCCTTCTGCATGTTTCATCTCCCACCAGCTTTTTCTGCCAGAGTCTCTGTGCTCCCATTGTACCACACAAACATTTGTGGCCTTTGTATCATATTTGGGCCAGCTGAGACTCATGTGAAGGTTTGCCATCAGCCAAGGTGTGCATTAATGATGTATTAATTCTTTTAGTGCACAATATCCTGATGTTTTGCTTGCACCAGTGCCATTCTGAAACAGGAGCAGTCCCACAGCCTGGTTTGATGGGCAGCTTTATCCAGGTTGGGATCAGAACAAGCGTGAAGCCCCAGCACTGCTCTCCCAGCTCTTCTGAACAGCTGCATTCTCTCCTGCATCCCAGTTGACAAGACCTTGGGGGAGCAGGAAAATGCAGATCCATTTCACTTTGCCTCAGAAGAGGAGAACATGTGGGCTAAACATAAAGAAACAAAAGCCATTGACATTCCTGACCGTGTCTTGAGACTGAGAGAAGGCAAAAAAAACCCAAGTGACTGGTGACTGCTAAGAAAGCTCCACTTTGTTGCCCAGCTGGAGCCCAGCACAGATGCAGAGGTGGAGATGCAGCTGTTGAGTTTGACAAGGAGTGAGCCACGTCCTCTTTCCTTGAGAAGCTGCAGGAATCTGCAGGCTGCAGCACGTGTGAGCCCTCCTGCAGCAGCCATCTGTTTGGCTCTGCTACAGCTACAGAGGGAGGTAAATTCTGCTTCTCTGTGGCCCAACACAATCAATGCTTCACTTCAGCCTTCAATTGCTGCTGCCAGCGTGGAGATTTATCACATCAGTGGAGCAGCCTGATGTTTTTACAGTGCTTGTAACACAGCTGAGGAGCTGTGAGTGTGGAATCAGAGCTGTGTGCAGGGCTCGAGCAATAGGCACGGAAAAGGAAAAGGGGCTGCTTGTCTTTGCAACAGCCTGGCTAAAGCCAGCCAGGCTTGCTCCATGATTGAGAGTGCTGATATTCCAAGCACATCTCTGGAGATAAGTTTGGCCCAGCAGATCACCCATGGTAGGAGCTCATCCATTCTGAGGGAGCAGCCTCTGAGTTTATCAGGGAAGAGACTTGTGTGTTCTCTGATTCTGTGACTTGTGTGTTCTCTGAATTCTGTGACTTGTGTGTTCTCTGATTCTCTGACTTGTGTGTTCTCTGAATTCTCTGACTTGTGTGTTCTCTGGTTCTCTGACTTGTTTGTTCTCTGGTTCTCTGACTTGTGTGTTCTCAGAGGGGTTTTCTCTCTCACAAGAGGGAAAGCAAAAAGGGACAGAAATTGGGGGAAGGTTGGTGGTGGTGGGTTTTCCCCCTTTCACTGATAAATGTGAGAAAGGCTGAGACTCTGCAGCACATTCTCCTGAGGATTTGGCTTTCTCCTTAGAGCCCTGGATCATGGCACAGCCCAACCATTGCACCCTCAAAGGTTGTGCCATGGGAAAGGGAGAGCTGCAGGAAAACCATATTAAAAACAGGAATATAAAATACAGGAACTCCTGGTCAGCAGGATACCTCTCTCATCTGAAAGGCCTATCAATTTCCCAAAACCCAAACTTCCTTGAGGAAGGCTGTGTGTGTGAGTGTGCCTGGGGGAGCAGGTTTATTGCTGGAATTCATCTGGCAAAGGTTATTCCATGGGGCTGAGCTGGGCTTGGTCTCCAACACGGATGTGCCGTCTCTGGAGGGGTAGGACCAGAGGAACTCCCCAAGATCAGAAGATTCTCTGGTCCTATGTTGATGGCTCTGGCCCTCTGCCGTGCTCAAAAGCCTTTTTGTCCTGGTGAAAGGATGGAGTGAAGTTTATTGTTCCCTGAAGACCAAAATATTTGAGTAAGGACCAGGCTATAATGAATCACTGGAGACAGTAAGAGGGCTTTTTGTGCTTTTAAAGAGGGTCTGAGTAGGAAGTGCACTTTGTGCTCATGCTAAATAAAACTTCTTTAAAGGGTGTGTGAAGTTGTGCAAAAGCAGGTGGTATCCAAATGGGACCAAGAAATGGCAAATGGCACTCACCATTTTGAGTACATCCCTTCAAAATCCAAATTCCCTGAGGTCTGCTGGGATGGGAAGCCTGACTCTTCCTTTTCCTGGTGCCAGGAATGAAACTTGAGCACAGGCTTAATGCACTTGCATCAAATGTGCTGAACTGAGCCCTGGCAGACCTGGGAGCTTTTATGTGTGGCTGGAGAACAGATTTGAAGCTGCCACTAAAACTCCTGAGCACAAAAGGTTTGGGCTTGTGTGGAATTGTGTGAGCTTTGTGCTGGGAGCATGGAGATAAGAAAGGGCTGGGAATACCCAGCTGCTGCTGTCACAAGACAGGGCATGTCATTGTAAGCATTATTCTCTCTTTTCACTCCAATTCCTCCCTCAGCAAACTCAAATATCTTTTTATTCCCCACCCCAGGAATCTGGGAGAGCTGATTGACAGGTTTGTGGCTGACTTCAAGGCTCAGGGTCCCCCCAAGCCCAACGTGGATGAAGGAGGAGCTGTGCTGCCCAGCTGTGCTGACCTCTTTGTGTACTACAAGAAGTGCATGGTGCAGTGCTCCCAGCTCAGCACTGGGGAGCCCATGATAGCCCTGACCACCATCTTCCAGAAATACCTGCGGGAATACGCCTGGAAAATCCTCTCTGGAAACCTGCCCAAGTGAGTTTGGCACCCCCCAGTGCTGCAGGCATCCCACTGCACTGAGGAGCTGAGGATTTGTAAAGATAATTCATCAGTGCATCCTTGTGAACACTCATTTCCCTGTCAAACACCCCAGGTAGCAGCAGGATCACTCCATTTACTTCATGGTTTTCTCCAAAGTTCAATTTCTTGCACAGAGAGAAAAGCAGGAGAGCAAATGAGCAGTCACACATTGTTTTTCTTTTAAGGACCTCTGGAGAAGAGTTTCATATTTGGCTTTGATTAGCAGTCAGATTTGCAGTTTCTTGAGGTTGCTTTTGAAATGCCAGCCCAAGTCTCTTCAGAGAGGCCTGGCTTTCAGAATTGCTGCTTGGGTAACCAGCTCATACTGGGATTCTCAGCTGCCTTAGCCCAACATCATCTATATGGTAATTTATAATGAAGGTGGTTTATTTCTGAGATGCTGAAGTGCTTCCCTGTACCTCACTCTGCTCTGGAACATTTTATCTCTGTATAAATAAGATCTGCAGATGTAAATCCAGTGAAAGGAAAGGAAATCATAATGAGTTTGCACCAGTATGGATCAGTGTACAGGCTAAAGGTGCTCCTGAGATGTTGCCAAAACCCCACTGCAGATAATTTTATTTGCCATTTAACATCTTCAGTTTGTTTCCTTTGTAAACCTGGGAGCAGCAGAATGACTTTCTGAAACCCGTAAAATCTTTCACAGATGGAAGGGGGGAGGGTTCCATCCAGACAAGTGGAAAGATAAATTTAATGTGTGTTCTCCATCAGACCTCAGTTGCATTCTTTATCCACGTTTTTTTGAGTGCTCCATTTTTGCTGTCCAAGATAAATATCACTGTCCTCTTTTTTTTTTTAATGGATTTGGATTATAAAGAGTTGAGAGGTAGGGAATTTCCTGCCTCTAAATTGCTCTGAGTCTGTCTTTGTTGATACATGAACCTTGCTCACTGAAGACAGAGGAGGGGAAGGCAAATCTTCTATAATTTACTTTGTTGATACCATCAGTTTTTAAAACAGGTTGCCAAAGTCTCAAATCCATGTGGACAGCTGTTTAGTGCTGCAGAGATAAATATGACAAGTTTCCTGATAGTTCTGAGATTCTTCTGCAATCTTTAATTAGATTTTGGATAACTGGCAGTGAAGGTGAAGCTACCTGGGGAAGGCTGTGCATCCTAATCTATTTTCTTGTCAATGAGTGAGTTGTCCCTTGCTTGAAGACCTGGTACAAAGCTCTTTGTAAAAGAAATTCCTTCACCAAAACAGCAGTTGTGGGTTTGATGTCCTGAATTGCACAGGCTGTTGTGTTGTGGGCATTAAAATTAAATTTTTATGGCATTAAAATCCAGCAGTAATTTTGCACCTTGAGTGTCTCTACTGTCAAAAACCTCACAGGTTTTATCTGTTTTTGGGTTTTTTTTCCCCCAGGACAACCAGCAGCAGTGGTGGGCTCACCATCACAAGTTTGCTGAAAGAAAAGGAAGGCTCTGAAGTGGCAAAGTTTACTTTAGAAGAACTCTGCCTCATTTGCAGCATCCTGAGTACTGCAGAATATTGCCTGGCCACCACCCAGCAGGTGAGCTTTCCTCCCTCTTCTGTGTTGCTGTGGAGACTGAGACAGCAAAAAGGACCCAAAAAAATCCATTGATTATTGAGCTCTACGTTATTCATTCTGTACTTCAAAGAAAGAAAAGTATTGATTTTCTGAGAAAAGTAATTTGCTTGTAATCCTGCTTTGCAGCATCAATTCTGGGGTCAATCCTTTTCTACTTGTTACATAATTTGTTTTGGATTGGGGACCAATTTTATTTTTTTTTTTAAAGATTCTCTGTTCATTATCTCCCCTTCATGAAAACAAGCACAACAATAATTCAAAATACTTTTGGGAGAATACTTGCATGAAATATTGGGGCAATGTGGAGTGGAGAGAGGAGGAATTTATGCTGATGTGATTTGCAGCCGCTCCACTCATTACATTCAGGTGCTTCCAAAATGCCATGGGTCAGGAATGAGCTGTGATGTTTGGCTGTATCCAGGCCTCTGCACCACTAGGTCTGGCAATCCTCCTCCTTCTCCTCTGCAGTTTGGGCACAGGCAGAGTGTTGAGAAACATCTTTATTAGCAGGACAGATGCCACAGTGTTAAGCTACTACGGTAGCATGTCATACTAGAGTTACATATTTGACCTTGGAGCTTTAATTCTTTCAGGACATGGAGCCACCATGGCCCATCCTGGCAAATCAACAGGTCTGGGATGCCAAAAAGGAAAGATTTCCAGTGTCACTAGATGAGTTTTGGATGTAGTTTGGTCAGAGATGAAGTTTGAAGAAGCTGACCTTTCCAGGGCATAAGTTTTCAAGAACGATTATTTCGAGTTAGAAACCTGATCTCCCTGTTGCTTGTTTTGTTTCCCAACAGTTGGAAGAGAAGCTCAAAGAAAAAGTGGATACAAGCCTAATGGAGAGAATCAACCTGACAGGAGAGATGGACACTTTCAGCATGTATGTGCAGCACATGTCTCCTCCCACAATGTATCAAACATCCCCTTTTGTCAGCCAGATGGTGCTGGAGTGAAAACAGCCCTGAGATCCTGGTGTCAGGATGGGCACAGGCATTTCCCTGCTCAGGGAATGGTATCCCCTGGCTGCTCCAAGAGCAGCACTAGCTCAGGCTTTAGCTGCTCCCCATGGTTCAAGCCAGAGGAACAAGAGCACTGGAAAAGGGAAAGGAAATAGTGAGTTTCCATTTGAAACAGCATTTGCATCTTGGCAGCTCTGCGAGGTGGCTGTTACATTTCAAGAAAGGAAGCTATTTCAGTACATTCCTTCCTGCTTTAACTTCCCCCTGTTAATCAGCAGCCTTGTCAGTATGATCAAACCCCATTTCAGATGACATAAAAGACTGATCCAATCTTATATTTGGGGATTATAATTGAGAGAAGATTATCATTCATTAAAATAACTTTTCGTGTAGCAGTGCTAAAAATATTCTGCTCTAACATCCTTTCCTCTCCACCCCTGACAGACAGATTGAATGTATTTTTTGAGACAAGAAAATTGAGGCAAAAGTTGTTTTGCTTCTTATCAGACAAAAGAATATCTTGGCAAGACTGGGAAAATAATCCCTGTCACCAGCTCCTCCTCGCCCTAAAACAAAGATCCAACCCAGATAGCAGCAAGATATTTTTTTCACAAGACTTCCTTCCTGTGATTTCTCCTCTCCTGCTGCAGTGGACAGGATCCCACTGAATCTCCATCCAGCTCTTTCACATGGTCCCAGGCTCCATTCCAGGCTGCAGAGACTCCCTTCCCTCCAGGCTCTTCTCTTTAAGAGTGAATCCCAGCCTGAAATTCAGCATTGCTGTGTCCACTCAGCCAAAGCAAGCCAGGTAGCAGGGAAGGAGAAATAAAATGTGCCATAAGATGGGGTTTTCTTAACATGGAGAAAACATGTGAGTTTTGCCAGCAGGAAGCAGCAGCCTCAAGTGGCTGCTGGTGGGTCCCAGACAGCCAATGTGAAGTGTTTTGGAAGTTGTTTTATGTATAGCTCACATTTGCTGCTTTGGACAGGTTTAAAGTCCAACTGACAGGGCTGATATATCTTGTAACAAAGGCTTTTAATTGACTTTCATTCTGTTCCAGCTCAGGGCTTTGTCCAGCCTTCTGTCAGTGGAAGTCAGAGCTATAAACCTTGCTGGCATTGGCTCATTCAACATCAAACAAGTGGTTTCTGCTGGGATTTGATGTCTTGTTAGGCAGTCATAAAATAAGTGATAAAATGCTGTTTAGGCACCCTGGGAAGTGTTTCTTCTTTCAGAGAAAGGAGAGTGCAGAACCACCCCAAATGTGTAGAAAAGGAGGGGTTTGTTTATCCTTGGGGTGGCAAAGCAGTTTCTTTAGGAAAGTTGGAGAAATCATGGGAACTTCTTCTTGATGTTCCACAAAAGGAAAGGTTTTGTAAGGTAAATCCAGAAATCCATCATTTCCATGTTGCTCTGTTTTGTGAAATTAAAATTATGGGCAGCATCCAGAGAACCCCTGAAGCGCTGGGCTCGCTGTGCTTGCTGCACTGCTCCTTTATGGCCTCAGCTTCCTGACCCATCCCTCCTGTGCGTGCCAGGGGTTGTGTGAGGAGTCACCCACTGCTGCCTGGGTGAGGGTTTGAAGTTCTTCCTGCAGAACCAAGCTCCAAACCCCCTCAGCATGTCGTGATCCTTTGTGTTCCCAGCACATTTCCTGCTGCACCGCCATCCCTCCACAGCAGGCGTTTATTCTGAATAACAGACAAACGAGTTTCTCTGCCTGTTTTGTGGTTTTCAGGTGAGAGCCTGCACTTGGTGCCAGCTTCTGACAAGACTCCTGAGGTCACACAAGTGGTGGGGTCACTTTCCATCCTCTCAGAGCTTTGTGCTGCTCCTTGGTGCTGAGCTCTTCCCTGCCAGGCAGGGGCAGCAGGTGCCCTGCAGGGTTATTTCAGTCTGGCTCCCTTGGCCTGGTGGAATCCCCCAGGGAGGGGATTCTGTAGTGCCCAGCAGCAGCAGAGGCACCAGCAGAAGCAGTCATGGGCTTTTTTTATCCCAATGCAAGTTTTAGATGGTGTAACTTGAAGCCTGTAGTCGCTTCATCTCCCATATTAATTTTTCCAACTTATTTTGGATGAGTTTGCCTTTACAAACAAATGGATTGCTTTGAAGGAAGTCTTCTACTTGCATCCTGTTCCAGACTTGATGTGCTGGAGCTGTAGGAAAGGGAGCAGACAACTTTTCTGGGTTGTGGTGAAGAACAAAAACCCAGGTCAGAATTACATGTGGGTGACACCATATCTCAGTGAGAAGGTGAGCACCTACAGATATTTTGAGCAGTGAACCCCAGAGCAGTATCCAAAACTTCACAAAGACAACGAGGGGGAGGAAAGATGGTTTGAGGAGGCATTGCTCAGATTTCTCACAGTCCTGTGATTCTCATCTGTGCTACCATCATGAGAAAGACCAAAACTAAAATCCGCTTCTTACAAATGTAATCCTGAGGTTGTAAACACGCATCTGTGGCAGATTTCAAGTTGACACTGTTTTTAAAAACTGTGCTTAGCGAACCAGAATGAGTTCTTGCTCCTAGCAGAGGCTGTCTGCAGTGGGGAGCTGGTCCTGTGCCCCTGAGGGCTCTGAGCTGCTGCAGGCAGAGTTTCTTGGCTGTTGTTTCAGGATCAGCTGCACCTCTGTGCACATCATGATATGATGGCCTTAAATATGTCTCAAAGCAATATCATGCTGTTAAAAAGAAAAAAAAAAAAGTGGGGAGAGGGAGGGAAATGTGTTTGACTAATGTGTCCTTTAGTCTGGTATATGTCTCAGGAACTCAAACAATGGATGGCAGCAGTCCTAGACATAGTGTAAATAAGACATCTGCCTTCATCTTCACACATGGGAGACACAGAACTCATGCAGATGTCATTTTTAAAATCCTCTGTGCGAGTTCTTGTGAGCAGTAGAATATTGGCTGTGAATAAATGGAGAGATGATAAAATGTTGGTGTTAAATGTGAAGCTGAATCCCAGTCTGGGCTTGATACTTGGGGATTTCTCCTCTTCATCTGCCACCTTTGATTCCCCAACCCCTTATTTGTGCTAAAACAGAGAAAGGTCAGCTGTAAAACCATCCTGTCTCCCCTGGAGCCCACTTTAAAGCATTGTGCAGCTCCCTGCAGGGTTTCCCAGCTCCTCCTCAGTACAACTTGTAGCTGTGTGCATTCACATCACAGTGCTGCTGTCAGCCAGTAGAGGATTTTCCTCCTCTCTCAGTCAAAGGCTCCAGTTCTGGCACTCTGTTACTCAGTGTGATTCTAAAACTCATGCTTGATTCTTTTTTTTCTTTTTTTTTTTCCCCTTTTTTGTAGTGTGATCTCCAACAGCATCCAGCTGTTAGTGCAGGACCTGGATGCAGCCTGTGACCCTGCCCTGACTGCCATGAGCAAGGTAGGGGTGGATTTTCAGAAGATCCATGTGGGGTTCTTGTGTGCTTTGATTGCTTGATTTCACTACTGATACATTCTTTTACTCTGATTTTTTTCCTTACTTTTTACAGCAGCAATTGCTGTATTTGTAAATACATCCCTCACTCCAAACCCTCTTATTATTCAGATTAGAGCTTTCAGGCTTTTTGCACCACATTAAAACCTACAGACAATGAAATACATTCAGTAACTACCCAAGGCTTTCTCTTTCCACTCCCAATGCCAGTGAGAGCATTTAAAATTTGGAAAAACTTTTTGTCAGCGTGAAATTTCAAATACACCTTCAGGTTTGCTCTCCCCTTTGTCTTCTTTGGCAGGCAGTTTTACCAGCCTGCTTGTTTGGGGCTCTGAGATGGAGGTACTCAACTGGAGGTGATGTGGAGTTGGGATTGAGCCTTATTGCTTCTGTGATCCTCTCAAGGACATATGGAGCCATTCCTGGAGAGGCCCCTATGACTGAGCTTAAGGATTTTGTTGCAGTTACACTGCTGGCTTTTATATGTTTGAAATGCAGAGCTGTGTTTCCTTGCCAAAGTATTGTGAAAACCCAGACTTGCTTTAGACAGAGGTGAAGACAACAAAAGTGGATTGAACTATTTTTTTTTTCCTTTTAATTAGAAATATTAAACATAGAGCTCCATTTTTGCAGGATCAACACACTGTCTGGCTGCCATGAATTTTAATAGCTTTCTGCTTTATGATGTATTCCAGCTGTAACCAGCCCCACCACCCCCAGCTAATATTTGAAGTAGAATGCAGCTGGTAATGGAGCTTGTACAGGTTCCAAATGGAAAGAGGATTTTTTTGCCCAGTCAAATAACACCACTAGGAAGGGCTCAGCACTTCAGGTGTTGCCTGTGTGCTGTGGCAGCCCCTGAGATCTCCTGAACCCACAGAGTAGAGGAATATTTAAATCACTTAGCTCTCACTGTTTATACCCAAGTAAACCACAACCTTGAGAAAGCAGCAGCTGGTAGGCCATTTATTTTTGTCTTTGGAGCACTGGTAAAATGCAGCACATGTGATGGGACTGATGATATATAAACAAGTTTAAGTGTTATGAAATTAGCTAAATAAATACTTGTCACTTGTGCACACACTCCACTATTTGCATCAGACAGAGTTGCTTTTATGTGATCTTTATTAGACCTGGATTTGGTGCAAGAAGTTTTTTTCTTTCACCTTTCTCCTCCCTTTCCTTCAGGGCTGGGTTATTGCTCTGACACTTCAATAAGAAATACATGTACTTATTTAAACACAGAGTTAGTATTTGGAAATGTAAAATTTCAGCCTGTATTCAAGAAATAAAGATTGTGTGGCTGATCCATTCCAATTTTGCTCTCTCAAGATCCATACTCCATTAGGGCTCTTCCTTTGTTTCTTTTCATTTACCTCACTCTGCTGTCCTCCAGGATTGAACATTCCCAGTCCTTTGTTGGAGCCTGGCTTTGAGGTTTTAATTTTTTCCTTGCAAAAATGTTCAGGAACTGTAGAGGTAAATTATGAAATGCTTAAACCTCTCAATCCACTTTGGCTTCAGGCCACGTTGAGAGATTTAACACAGAAAACAGCATCAGGAATATTGCTTTCAGCTGGGAATGCTGCTTGGTTTCCATGATTCTTTACTTGGTGTGTTCTGAAGAAAATGGTAAATGTTGAGAAGGCCCCATATTACAGAATTTGTAGGTGATAATCCTTACTCAGACTTTACAGCAGGTGTAGGATGATTAAACATGGCTGTGGGATGGGGAGCTGGGATGTGGGTGGGAGGAAAATTTGCCCTAAACCCCCTGTTGTGATATTCTGGATAGCTTAAGAGCTGTTAATGTGTTTGTACTGATGTGTAGCAGCACTCAGATTGCCTGGTGTGCTTCCTTTTTAATTTCTGGGATGAGGCAATTGCTAATCTGCACGGGATATTTTTGCCCCAATTAAATTTATGGATTGCACTGGCTAAGGCTTGATTTACTGCTGAATTAAGCATCGATTTATATGTAAAACCGTGCCTGGAAGTGGGGCTGGGGGACATTTCAGTGCCTCACATCAACCTTTTGCTGATTTTTTACATTTTCCTAAAACCTTTTGGCCCAGCTGCAATTCCCCGTGCCCTCACAGCCGAGTGGACAAAGCGCGGCTTTAATCATTTCTTCACTCCACACACAGAAAAAATCCCTGAGAGCAGAGCAATCAGAGCTGCTAACTGCTAATTAAGAGCCCTCAGGAGAGTGTGTGAGCCCTGGAATATGTGCAGAGGGTGACAGGGCAGAGCCCAGCTCGTGTCCCCAAACTCGGGGCCAGCCGCGCTCCCTTCCCTTCCTGCAGGTGCCAGGCTGGAGCCTGCAAGGAGAAGCTGCCAGTGGGATGCTGCTGGGAACAGGGCAAAAAACTGAAGTTTCATTCATCCTCTCCTCCATCACAAGCCCCTTAGCTGGAGGGCTGGGCACAGGGAGGGACCTGGTGGCTCTTTGGGGACACAGCGCCGTGCCACCCTTGAGCCCCTGTCCTTCCCTGGAGGCAGGGTTCCCCATTTCTCAGGGTTTCTCTTTCCTCCTGCCTGTTTTAACCTCAGCCCTGTGTTTTGTGGTGAGAACCAGGAGGCAGCACCAGCTCTTCCAGCCCTTCTGTGTCCTCCCAGCCTGCAGGTGCCTTTGGGTTTCTCCCTTGCAGTGAAACCTCCCTGCTCCTGTTCCTTGGACTCATTTCCAGCTTGTGTATGTAAACTGTGTGGATATCCCAAGAAAAACACAGGACAAGGGAAAAAGAGGAATAAATTTAAAAAGACAGGAACAAAGCTTTACCAGCAGAGTTGGGCTCATATTTCTTATGATGACTTTTCAGTATGTGTGCTATTCCTTTCTCTGCAGCTACTGGGTGGGTTTTTTTTGAGTGAAACACACCCACAACACACACACACAAAAGGGCTATTTTTACTGTTCATGCTTTAAAGGTTTGGTTGTAAAGTATTGCTTTTGGAATGATGACCAACAAAATGAAAAAGCTACTGTTTCATTGTTGGTGCAATAATTCAGCTCAGCAGTGCCTTCCCACTTTCTGGCTTTCCCCACTCTGTGGGGATGGTGTGTTGGGTGAGGATTGCTCTGTCAAGGAGGGAATGTGTGAATCCATCAGGGAGAGAGGCACAGAATATTCTGTTTGGATGTGATCAGTACCACGAGGAGTAGAAAAGCAGGTGACCAGTGACAGGACTGAGGGAATGGCTGGAGCTGTGTCTGGGGAGGTTTAGGTTGGATTTTAGGGAAAGGTTTTTCCCCAGAGGGTGCTGGCACTGCCCAGGCTCCCCAGGGAATGGTCACAGCCCCGAGGCTGCCAGAGCTCCAGGAGAGTTTGGACAATCCCAGACACAGGGTGGGATGTCTGTGCAGTCCCAGGAGTTGAAGTTGGTGCTCCTTGTGTGTCCAGCTCAGGATGTTCTGTGGCTGTGAAAAACCTGTGGAGCAGGTGATGAGAGACATCCCTTCCAGCCACCCAGCTGATGTGAGAGCAGCAGGCTGGGGGTTGGTTTGTTTGGTTTAAATAAAGGCAGCTTTAGTGGGACATGTGTAGACACAGACACTGTGGTTTTGCAAAGAATTTGGCTTTTCTTTCCCAATAAGTCACTTAGGCTGTGTGCTGTTCGGATGGAGTTGAGTCAGCTGAGTTGCAGGGGGCAAAGTAGCCATATTAAATTAAATTAAAACCAGGAATAAAAAAAAAAAACAAACCTTTATATGCAAAATCCAGAGCTTGGGAAAACAAGTTTGAGGACAAACAGCCCCTCAAAGGAAAAAGCTCATCTTCCATATGTGCCCAGTTTCCTCTCCTGATTTCCTATGAGTTTTCCTCCTGTCTCATCTCCAGCATGAGGAACAGATCTCCAAAGAGGTATTGGGAGGACACTGCAGAGTTCTGAGCAGCAGCAGAACTGAGTGTGCTTCTCTGGATGCTTGTGTTCCTCAGTGAGACTCTGGTACATACACGAGGCAAGGCCAGACCCAATAATCTCTTTTTTTTGTTTTTTTTCCCACCTGACTTAAATTGGGAGTACCCTGTGTACTGCAAACCAGGCTCAGAGAAAATCAAGAGAGCCACACATCTGGCTCACAGGGGCTGTTCTCTTGCAGTTCTGCTGAGAATAAATGAAAACAAAATGGGAGGTTGAGTAACTCTTCTTGTTTTGTCCTTTTAACATGCATTTGGAGGAGCTGGACTTGGGCATCCTGGCTTGTACACCAGCAGTGTTTTCAGTGAGCTACACTGGTGTAGAGTACTTTGGACTTTAAGACTTTTTACCTCTTCCATCTATCTGTCATCAGTCTCACCAGTATTAAAGTCTTGGCTGCCATACAGGAATCCAGACTTTGCAAGCTTGCAGATATTTTCTCAAATGCCTGTAATCAGGATTTATATGGGCACTTTCATCCCAGCAAATTGGAAACTGTTAAATATTAAAGCAGCCTGGTGTGCTCCAAAGGCTCTTTTAATCCTAGTGGTGCCCATTTGTGTGGGTTACTGGTCACAGTCTCTGCCCTGGTGCAAAAAGGGCTGCTCTGCCTTTGCTTTGGGTCTTCTTGTGGAATGGTTTTGCCCAATCACTTTAATGATGAAGAACTTGACCTTGGTGGTGAATTGCAAAGGCAGTCTCTAAATGATTCCTTAGAGATCCCCTGGCAGGAAGTTTGTACAGTTTCCCTTGCCTCTTGCTTGAATGCTGATGAATTAAACAGTGATTTCGGGTTGTTTTTTCCCCTTTGTGCAGATGCAGTGGCAGAACGTGGAACACGTTGGTGACCAGAGTCCTTATGTCACCTCAGTGATCCTCCACATCAAACAGAATGTCCCCATCATCCGTGACAACCTGGCCTCCACCAGGAAGTATTTCACTCAGTTCTGCATAAAATTTGCAAAGTAAGTTACTATGATGCACACTTTATTAGGTCATCCCATAAAACAGTGTGATGATCACTGTGTGTTGTTTGCCAAGTGCAGAAAGTTTTGGGTTGGGCATTTTTAAAAGACTTGAATATCTGACTTTAGGTATGACTCTTGCTGTGGGAAAACCTGCTTTTCTTCCATGGGCCTTCCAGATACTGAGAAATTTGCCTCAGAATAACATTGCCCTGTAAGGAGGGCATGTGTGAGAAGTATGTTTTACCTTCACAATATGAAAGCTGCTTTTCTGTGCAAAAATAACTCAGTCAGGAGGGGAAATTCACATTTAAAAGTTGGGGGGGATATTAAAGTATCTTCCTGGCAAGTCACTTAAAGTTGAGCAGCATGAAAGAAGTGACAGATGAGACAGAAATGCCCCTTGCTGCTGGACACAGGGTGGACACCCAAACTTTCACCTCTGTGTCTGAAACAAAAATTCACCTCTTTGGGAAGATACTTTGAGCTCTTCCCTGTGGCCAGCTGAGCTCCACATGGCAATGCCCCAGGAAAAACCCTTGGGAGGGCTGTGCCAGTTGTAGCTGCTGCTTTTGGTGGCACATGTGACCCTGCTGGTGGACTTGAGGGCAGTGGCGTGCGTGTCATGTGTCACTCTAAAATACCTTAATGTTTCATTCATCTCTGATAAGGTAATCAGCCTGAAATAAGCTCTGTGGCCTGGCAGGGACTGTGTGGGTTGGAGATTTGAGCTGCAGCTCCTGCCTCAGCAGGGTGGGATGCAGCAGCTATCCAGGGAGCTTTCCCAGTAGGGAGGTTCTCCTGAGAGTTTCATCCCCCTCTCTGTCTTGGGGTACTCATGGGTTTGCTTTAAGGAGCAGTCCCTGATAAATCATGTTATGATGTTGCCCATAATCACTGTTTCAAACGCTATCTCAGTGAGAATTTATTGTATGAAAACCTTCTGTGTGGTTACACTTGAATTTTATGTGATAAATAAAACCCCCCATTTATTCAGCTGTTCACAGCACACTCTTAATACCTCAGCTTAGTTGCCTGTCTTTTAACTTTATTGCCAGGCACATACCAAGTAAACTCCAGATGAAACAGCTCTCAGATTTGAGTGAAGTTCCCATCTAAGCTGGGTGTCCTCATCCTTGAGCACAGAAGCCCCTGCTCCTCTCCAAAACATTTTTTTTAAGACAACTGCAGCATATTAAAATTAACACACAGTCCTGAACTCCTGGGTGTCCTCATCCTTGAGCACAGAAGCCCCTGCTCCTCTCCAAAACATTTTTTTTTTAAGACAACTGCAGCACATTAAAATTAAGACACAGTCCTGAACTTGCTGTGCCATGGATCAGATGTAGAAGGGTGAAATGGGTTCCTGAAGGTTGATTTTGCTGGGTCTGTACAACTTGGTGCTAAGGAGAACCAGCTCGGTGGTAAGGGAGCACCAATCTCCTTAAAATGCCTTTTAATGCGTACAAATATTTGTATTTTTGAAACTCTGCATTCTTATGGAATATGCTGGCTGGGCCAGTGTAAATACCTGGCCTTTTGTGTGCCCCACAATGCTGAAAATCCTTTTAACAGGCCTTGTGCTTCTCCACATGTTAATGCCTGTGTCTTTGTGAGCTGCCACTTCTCAGCTCTAATGGATTGTATAAAGCGTGAGTGTTGAGTTACAGGACCACAGGGGAGAAGGCAGCTAAAGTCACTAAATTTAAAACAGCAGGATCTGAGCCAAGACTGGAGAGAAGAAAAATGGCCATCAGAAATTGCATCAATCCTCTAACCTAATTTGTCATTTTTGCTTTGTTTTGACCGATGTGCGAGCGGCGCTCCCCGGGGACGGCGAGCGCTGGCAGGCAGGGTGGGGGGCTCAGCTCTGCCTGCACCTTATCCTTTGAAATCAAACCCCACAGCAGCCAAGCTGCTATGCTGGGGTGTGTTTGGGAAGTCTGTGACCTGACCTCAATGAGGAAGAGATTAGAACTGAGAGACAGGAAAAACAAACAGTTCTCCCCCTCGCCGGGGAAGCGGCTGCTCCGTTGGCAGCAGCCAAGGTGGTGGGTGCTGTGTCCTCCCAGGTGCTCCAGATAAAAAGTGAGAGCAGTTTGGTGGAGGAAGGTTGGGATGTGGAGGCTCCTGGAGGTTTCAGAGCTGAGCTCAGCCTGGTCACCAGCTCGGAGGGTGGCATAGAGCAGAACCCTCCTTGGCTGCAGTGACTCAGCGACCCCAGAACCTTTGGGGGTGTCCTGCAGTAGCTCAGGGTGACAGACAGACAGACAGACAGACTGTGGTTGCAAGTCTGTCTGTGCCTCACTCTGCAAGGCATTGTGTTTGATGCATCATCAGTGCAGGGGATTGGGAAAACACAGGCTTTGGCAGGGCCACTCCTGTTGGATGGGAGGTTCTCAGATGCTGTGGTTTCTGTGCTTTAGGTTCCTCATCTCTCTTGCACTGTTTTATTATTACACTGGGCACTTATCTGCTTCTAGGGAGGGTTTGCTGCATTCAGTTTCAGAGTTGAAGCTGTAAATGAACTTGGGCATCCAATCTAGCTGTGATTGTGCAGGGAGTAAAGGCATTGAGAGCACAGAGCCTCGTGCAGAGCATTAGCCCTGAACATGCACATATTACATCAGGATTGCCTCCTGTACTCTGAGAGCACCAGGCAGCGAGTCCAGCCTAGGCAAGAGGCTCCAGTGCATTTTTCTGTTAAGTGTAAGTGCTCTTGATGGTCTCTGCTAGTCCAAAAAAAAAAACAAAAAACAAGGGGGAAAAGAATTCCAGAGCAGCCCTTGGCTCTTACAGTTTGTCTTGTCTGTCCTGCTGGAGTTGGGAAGCTGTTTCCAATAAGGCAGCGTGAAATAAGAGGCATGTGGGGATGGAAGGTCACTTTACCCCTCTGCACTGATGGTGGGTGGCCATCCAGAGGGGCCTGGGAATTGTTTCATGCAAGACAGAAAGCTGTCTATGGGAGATTGTGTGGTTATATAGAAAAGAAGATTAAAACCAACAGGGGAGGGGGTTCTTGGGCTGCCCGTGTGCCACCCTGCAGCAGGAAAGGCTCACCCTGTTTCTCAAACACACCATGAGCTTTAGCTCCATGCCTGACCTTGCAGAGGGAGGGACAATTGGATCTACCTGCACTATCAAAGGCACAATTAATTTATTGTACTCTTTTGCCAACAGTGAGCTGCTGCAAATTTATCATTTTCTAGGATCACCTAAGCTCCAGCTGTGCTCATCACTCTCTAATTGCCCTCTGGGAATTAGTTATAGACCTGAAAAATGGACTTTTAAAACAGATAGGTTAAATCTCCACTGAAATGCTTTTGTGCAAGAGGAGTCAGGGCTTCTTTTCCTCCTCCTCTTTCTGTTTTGTTGCCAAGGTTGTTTCTCCAGTGGCCAAATTCAAAGCTGCTCGGGGCAGCCCAGTAGCTGGTTCTCAACAGTAGCTTGAAATTGTTCTCCTTGACACCTCTCCAGGATAAAATTATTCACTGAGAGAGGTAGTGACTGTGTCTGAGGGAAGGGGAAAGGAAAGAACCTTTGCTTGTGGGGGCTCTCCTTGAGCCATTCCTTTGGGTTTGCTCAGCAGCTTGGCACCCTCCGTGCCTGAGCTGCACTTTTGTCACTTTTCCATGAGAAAGGATGAGAAATGAATGTCCTGCCTTGGAAAACAGGTGGCAGGACAAACAAGATGCTGTTGTGCTCCTTGCTTAGTGGGGAGGAAACAAAAAGCTTAACAGATGCAAGGAGGAAACCACGCTGAATTTAGATCATCATCATGGACAGCCTCAGTCCAGCCTGACTGACTGATCCTCTCTTATCCTCTCTTAGGACAGAGCCATTAAAACCCAAGAGCTGCCACCAGGGCATGGACAAGCCCTGGAAATGTGAGCCCTGCAGGCACCCAGCCAAAGGAGAACATGTGAAAGAAGAAGAGTACATTAAAAACAGGGCAGCAAGAGGAGGATTTGATCAAGTGGTGTGGTCCTGACAGAGTTTGTTGCTCCTGAGCTTTCCTGGTGCTGCTCCTTGGTGGAGCAGGGGCAGGAGCTCATCCTGCAGGTGCCCAACCAGTGCTTTTGCAATAAAACTGCTTCAAAGCCTCCAATCAAAAGGCAAAAATCAGCTGAAACCAAAGCTGATGCTCTGAAGTGGTGAATATTGGGCTTTCTTCCTCACCAAGCTCTCTCTGGTTGGGCAGTCATTCTTCTGAGTCTGAAGCCCATGACAGTAAAATATGGTAATGGTGTTTTCCTTTTCACAAAACTTTTTCTTGTCTTGATTGTGTTGGCCAGGAGCTTTCTGGAAGGATGCCTCTGTGTGAGTGTCCAGGGCCCAGCAGACCTCCAGCCTTGGCTGGACCTCAAGTTCAGTGTGTAATATGCATGTTATGGAATTACTTGTGTGCAGGAAAATGTAGGTTCTGGATACAGTCAAGATACATCCACTCATGAGCAGTGAGACTGATCCTGGTGTGTTGCTGTTGTTATGATAAATAAAATAGTTTGTTTGCTGACCTTTTACTGCAGTAATTCATATTTAGTTTATAGCAATTTACCTCTAGAGTGTGTGTGCAGCTTCTCAATAAACTTTGAGATCAGGAGGGATTAAAGCAAAAGAACTGTGCCTAGGGGTTGGGGGTTTTTTATTTCGTATATTTAACATGCCTGGAATCAGTTTGGGAAGCTGGCACTGGGAGTGTCTTTGGGGAAGCCATCCTGGTTTGGTTCTGCATGCTTTGTCACCACAGAAGACTGTCTGACTGCAAATATTCTTATGTAATTGTATAATTTTCTGTCTCTCGTGCAGCTCCTTCATTCCCAAGTTCATTAACCATCTCTTCAAGTGCAAACCTATCAGCATGGTGGGTGCAGAACAGGTAAGAAGAAATAATAGGTGCATGGGCTGTCATATTTGATGGCTTTTGGGTTCAAGAAATGGAGGCATCTCCCACCCTGCCATGGGCTGGACCCTTTCTGCTCTGTGAGGATGGGATTTGGAAGAGGCAGGATTTCATCTGTCCCCTGCACATAGAGATTATTACTCCTGTGGGCTCATAAAAAAAAAAAAAAAAAAAAAAAAAGAAAAAAAAAAAAAAAAAAAAATCATCCTTAATGGGACTGCTGTGAGCTTCAAATGGGTGCCTTCAAAGCTGCTTGGGTTTTAGGCATCAAAGATGGTTCTGAGCAGTGTCTGCAAAACGAAACAGGAGCTTTACATCAAAACCTTCCTCATCCTTAATGGAAAGCAAATGAGTGAAGCTCAGTGCCTGTTTGTCTTGTGTGATGAGCAATAACCTGAGAGTGATTAAAGGGAGTCTTTTTAAAATAAGCTTCTCAAGTGATTAACCAGCAGTGGGCTTGTGTCTAATGTTAAAAGCTTTCAATATTCCTGTATGGGAATAACAGGCCCAATTTGCTTCTTTAAAGCAGACTGGGAAGGTTTTTATTAGGCTGATTCCCAGTGAATACATCTCATTAGAAGTGGGACATACCTCCCTGGGCTAGGGCTACAGAGGTCTCAGTAGCTGATCTCTCTCTGCAGCAAGTAGAACCCCAATTCCCTTAAAATCTTTTGAACCCACCAGCATCTTTCCATGCCACCTTCTCCTCCCTGGTGCAGATGTTGCTGGGGAATACATTTTCCTGGCCTTTCTGGTTCTACACACAGCTTTTCATGCTGTTTGCTGGTAATTACAGTTGGAATATGAGTACTGGGGTGATATTTATGGAGATATTCAGTATTCAGTACAGGGAATAAGACCTGTGGGGTTTTGCTTTCTGTGTTTTCCTCTCTGACTCAACAGCTTTGCATCCCAGCAAGCTTTGGCAGTGAGTTAGCAATGCCAGGGACCTGGAATGGAAAACGGGGTGAGGGGACAGAGCCTGCAGGAGCTGTGCCTGTGGGGAAGGCTGCAGAGTGTGCAGAACTCCTGTTAGCCATGAGAGAGCTGATGTGGGGAAGATGTGAATTCCCCAGCCCTGGAATCTCTCTCTGTCTGGGATCCCTGGTAGACACACAGGAATCCAGCTATGACAGCCTGATGAGGGCTCCAGCAGCCCGGGGTGCACAGAGCTGCTCATCTGTGCTGTGGTTTCCTGGCTGCCAGGAGGAGATGGATGGCATCAGTTCTTCCAATGTGAGCCATGGAAAGGCAGCAGCAGCAAGGACACAGTGCTGCAGATAACGGGCTGCAGACTCCAGCCAGCCTCTCCTCCTCCTCCACAGCCACTCCTTTGTGTTCCTTTGAATTCCCACAAGTGCTGAGGCCAATGTTCACATTGTTGTGGTCACTGCTGGGGGTTCTGCAGTGCCCAGAATGTTTTGTGTCCCTCCAGAACGAGTTCTCTCTTTGAGGAAATGCTGTGGGTGTGCTGACAGCCCAGCAGCTTTCACACTCACTGCTGTCTAAATAAGTCGGGCTGCTCTTCCTCTAGCTTGATTTCAGATTTCTGTTCTTACTGGTCTTGTCTCTTCAGACATACTTTGTGCAATCAGAGGAGTGTGGTATTCAGGAAAATTTTGCTCTAAGGAGCCCTAACCCACAGCATTTTGTCACAAGACAGTGCTGTCAGTCTGGGCTCAATTTCATGGCTGCTCCTTATTTATTTGCTGGGTAGTAACAAACAACATCCAGGCTGTGAGCAGCTCTCAGTGTAGCTGTATTGTGTGGCAGATTTTAAGGAAAGAAACCCCAATCAAGGGGTTGAGTAAATGCAGAAAAGCTGACTCTGTGTGTGGCTGGGTGCAGGAGGAAGCTTGGTGTTAGTTCATTGGACCTCGGTATCTAAATCATGGTGCAGCTCCAGGTAATCAAGATTATTTCACTTCATACTCCTGGGGGGAAGGGCTGGAAATCTGTGCCTGATGTGCCAGATGTTGGGCTGCCTTAAGTCAATTCCAGTCAGCAGAGGAGTGCTCTGTTAAAATCAGCCATGATGTTGATATGTAACCATAATCATATCTCCTGGAAGTGTCATTACATGGCTCAGCCCCTCCTGTTCCTGCAGTCCAACTACTGGAATTCTTCCAGTGTGGGAAGTGTTAAACTTTTAAGGATGTTGGGTTCCAGCAGCTGATGGATCTTAGTGTGGAAGGAGCCTGAGTAACAGAGAGTGTGGTTAACTCTTGCAGCTGCTGCTGGACACTCACTCCCTGAAGATGGTTCTCCTGGATCTGCCCTCCATTGGGTCCCAAGTGGTGAGGAAGGCTCCTGCCAGCTACACAAAGATAGTGGTGAAAGGCATGACTCGGGCTGAAATGATCCTGAAGGTAACTCAAGCCTTTTGATAGCCTGCCAGCCAGACTGCTGGCCTGGGAATCAGCGAGCGAATTCCAGGGGGCCCTTCCTTTGAATGCTGCAATCTGCAATTGCACATGAGTTTGTGAGCCTGCCTGGGGGCTCTGCCAGCTGCTCTACAGACCTGGCTCACTCCCCTTGGGTTTGCCCCCACTCTCTTCTAATACCACTTTGGAGTTTTTCACCCTCACTTTTCAAGGCAACCAAAGGCTCAGGTTTGGAGAGTTGGGGCACCAGGTTCCCTCAGGAGCTTGTGGAAATCAGAGTTTGCATCCATGAGGGTCTGCTGTGGGGCAAAGCCCAGGGTTCAGGTTACTCCAGGCCTTTGTGCAGACTCCTCACTCAGGGGAGCCAAGCTGTGCTTGAGTCACCTGTTTACTGTCTAGTGTAACAGCCAGTGCAAACATGTCTGGGTTACTGTATTCACCAGAGCCCTTTTTCATTTTCCAGACCTGGTGCCTGGAAAATGACCCAAAAGCAGTGTGTTGTCTTCATAAAAAGCAACAAGCAAAGCAATCTGCCCTTCCCAGTTGGTGCTGGAGGGAGAAGTCAGGTTTGATCCCAGGAGGAGCTGTGCCCTCCTGGGTGATGGGATTGTCCCCTGCTCTCCAGCAGTGCTGGGAAGGCATTCCTGGGAGGGAATTAGTGGGACCTGGGGTCAGGCAGGACAAGCAGCTGCCAGCCAGAGCCTCCTGTAAAGCACAGCCAAGGCCAGGGGGGTGAGGAGCCTGAGCTGTCCCTCCTCACCTGCTGCTCAGTGTGGCTCTGCTCCCATGCCCAGAGCAATGTCACAGCTGAGTTTGTGCTCTGGATTCAGACATTGGCTCTCCAGCTCCATGCTTTTGGACTGAGGTGACTGAGGTGTTAGTGAATTGTAGTTTAAATTTTCCTAGAAATGACCTGAATAAAAATGTCCTGGTTTGTGCTGACGGGAGCAGGGAAGATTGGTGCCTGTTATGTGCAGAACAGGTCTTTCCTTGGAGCTTGTGTGTGAATCAGAAGAGTAATGGAGTTAATTTGTCTAACCCTTAGCATCACACTGAAGAAGAAAGCAGCACATGGAGTGCTGCAGGTCCCCAGGCTGTGTCACACAGCCCGTGCTGGCCCTGTGAGGGCTCTGTGTCAGCAGAACTGCAAATCAAACAGCCAAACTGCAAATCAAACAGCCACGGGCTGGCAGCACTGGGAGCTCCAGTGTGTGTTCCCAGGCTTCTTCTGGGGCAGGTAATTCAGGAAGACAAACTTTGGGCCCATGGGCAGCACAAACAAGTCCATGGAACTGAGCCCCACAGAGCACAGGTGGGAGTGGGGAGGAGGGCACTGGGCCATGCACATCCTGCAGAGCTCTTCCCCTTCTCTGGCCACGCTGTCTGAAGCTCCAGCTTTTCATCTTGGCAGAAGATTTTTACAAGGGCTGTAAATTAAGGATTTATAAGTGTATACATGGCTATGATGTTTCAGTGGTCTGAAGTGCAGGGAAAGAAAGAAATGTCTTGGTGACAGAATACAGTGTGGGGTGAGCTGGGTCAGTGCAAACATATGGAAATGTTTTGGAGACAGGGAAGGGTCTGGTCTGGTGCTGTTTCTGCCCATTTACACACACTCAGACACACACACACTCTTCCCCAGAAAGATGGTTTGGCTGCCCAGCATTATCAAAATATCTGTTCTCTGTGGAGCTTGCTGCTAATGTAAGAAAAGCACATCAGTGAGGGATCATCTTACCAGCTTTGATGCTATTCTGATTTTTTTTCCTGTTTTTTGTGATTGCTCCTGGGCAGATGTTGGTGGGGGGTTCCCATCCTTCATCCCAGTCTCTCCAGAGGGGTGTCCAAGAGGAGCTGCACCCCGGGGACAGTGTATCTGTGTGTGGCACTGCTCACCCACTGGTGCCATGTCAGGAGAGCTGCAGAGCAGAGAGCTCTGGCCCTCGCTGTCCTGGGGACCGAGGGAGTGACCACAGAGTGTTGTCACATTCCCTTGTGACACACTGTGTATCCTGCCTCCAGGCAGGAGGGACACACAGCCAAACTGAGGGTCTGGACTGTGTCCAGGCTGCCTGATCTCCTGGGACTTCGAGTGTCACCACCACTGCCAGCACTGTCCCCTGAGCAGCTCTCCAGCTTGTCTTCCCCTGCAACATGATAAAATCTTGAGCTTTAACAATACCCCAGTGCCTGCCAGCCCACAGGCCATAGACAAAGTCCTGCTGCCCTTTGAAACATGATGCAGAGCCCATGAGCACCACTGCTGTGCTGAGAGACCCAGCTTCCTTCCTGCTCCTTACTCTGCTTCTCTTCACTCACCTTTACCTCTCCCATAGCCAGCCTCTTTCTTGTTCCTTAAGCATTTTATTTTAGGAGCCAGCCCTGCTGTCACTCCTGTGCCAGAGCTGACTGAGCACTGCCTTTAATTCCTATTATTTGTCTGATCTCTTTTTCCTTGTCTTGGCAGGTGGTGATGGCTCCACACGAGCCTCCAGTTGTGTTTGTGGACAATTACATCAAGCTTCTGGCTGACTGCAGCACTGACACATTCCAGAAGATCCTCGACATGAAGGTTAGAACCTGTCCAGGGCTTCTGCTCATCCTCTAGTGCTGCTTTGGGATTGCTGGGGACTTCATTCCGGTGTGAATTCTGAGGGGATTGGGGGTGGCAAAAGCACTGTAAGCCAAGGGTATCTTTACTTTGAAAGCAGAATTGCTGCTGAAGAAAAAAGTTCCGAGTTCATTTCACATTTTGATACCTGCTCTGCTCCTGGGGCTGAGCTCGGGGTCGTCCAGAGGTCTTGGTGGTGGCTGAGCAGGAGGTGCAGGTTTGAAATGGGCTCTGCTGCAGCTGCTCCCAGGTCAGTGACCGCTGTCCTTCGCTCCCTCAGGGCCTGAAGAGGAGCGAGCAGAGCAGCATGTTGGATCTTTTCCGCCTGCGCCTCCCCGCTCCTCCCCCCGGCGGCGACGGCTCCGGCTCCCTCTCGCTGAGCGCTCCCACGCCCGAGCAGGAATCCTCCCGCATCCGCAAACTGGAGAAACTCATCAAGAAGAGACTCTGAGGGAGCACGGGGGAGCTCTGTGCCTCGGGGCTGGTGGCAGGGACGGGCAGCAGAGCTCGGCAGGTTGTGGTTTGCAGCGTGCTGCTGGAACAGCCCTGTGCTGTCCCTCCCTGTCCCTGCGACCTCTCGGCTGTCGCACGCTGCGACACTTCCAGACCAAGGAAGAATCTGACCAAGGTGTTTGCCCTTAGCTTAGCAGGAGTGAAACCCAGGACATTGCCAGGACCATGTGACAGAGAAAATAGAGGCACCTGGAAGCCAGCAGCTACAGAAACAATTCAAGTGGATTCAGAGTCTGCCTGGCTGTGATGCACTTGGTGTCGCAGCTTTTACCCTGGCTGAGCTCCTGCTGCAGCACTGAGGGTTTTGCCTCAGTTCTGTGTTACTGCTCACTCCCTGCTGCAGAGCTGTTCCTCTAATTCATTATTTATTGTGGGGTTGGGGGGAACCAACCCCATCACCACCACCAAAACCCCAACCCTTTAACAGCTGGGGTCCAGGCACCCGCAGCTCCACTGGATCAGTGAGATGCCCAGGAGGGAAGCCCAAGGCAGACTTCTCCCCTGCTCCCAGACAGGCATGCACAAAGCACCATGAAACAGCAAGGCAAATCCTTTTCAGAACAGGAGGAAAGGGCTGAATTAATGCCTTCTGCACCCTAGCAAAGCTCCTGGCAGCTGGGGAGCCCTCTCCAGCTGCTTGGTACTTCCCTGGTGTGTGCTGGGCTCACCCTCTGTCCCCAGTGGGAGTTCCCGTCCTTCCTGGGAGCATCTCTCCCTCTCCAGCTGGAGTGTCCTGAGCAGGGATGTGCCACCTTGCACCTCTGCTGCCCTACAAGGAGAGATGCTGGAAGTGTTGGCTCTGTCAGGGAGCCAGGGCCACTTGGTGGCACGGAAGGCTTTCAGCAGCCTCAGGCTTCAAGGCCCTCCTCCTCCTCCTGCTCCTCTGAGCCTCAGCTTGCAGCAATGCAGAGGGGAGGAGAACCAGCAGTGAAATATTTTGGATAACCCAGGCCCCTCTTCCCATGGCCCAGCTCCTGGCTCCCAGGCACAGAGCCAGCGTGGAGCAGGGTTGGGATCAGTGGATGCTTCCCCAAGGAGTCTCCATGCACGGAGGCCTCACCTCTTTATTAGCACTGCTGGATTTCTTCCCAAACTCCTCTGGACCCTTTCTGGGAGACCTTGAAGGCATATGCCCAACCATGAGTGCATCCCACATGGGAGTAGGGCAGGTCAACCAGTCGTGCCTGTGTTATTTAACTCAAGCTTCACTTGCATGTGCAGGAAAGGGAAGTCCTGTACCAGTGTGGCAGGTGAGGAACAATCAGGCTGTCAGATGCCTTCCTGGGAGGGTTGTGCTCTCCACCAGGGCAAGTTTGGGCCTTAGGACTGTATTTATTTAGGGGCTGTACTCACAGGGATTGTAAAAATCACTGCTGCACATCAGGGAGGGGAGATCAGGCTCCAGGAACACGAGCTCCATCCAGAGCTGCACTGAGATGGGGAGTGAAGAGCAGCAATAACAACACCTGTAGGGAGGGACAGCAGTTTCTCATCACTCCAGTTTTACAAATCTGCTGTTGCCTCATTTGCTTCCTCTCCTGATTGCCTGTTAGGTGACAGAAGAAGGAATGGTTGGAAGCACATTGGGATTCTGAGCAGCCATTCCCCAAGGAGAGATTATCTCAAGGTGCATGTGCAGGATGGCTCACACTGCAGAGCTGGAGAGGAGAGAACAGGGGTGTGCAGAGATTCATTATTCCCATGAGGGGATGAATAATTTATTTTAGATGGATTTTTCTTTGCTTTGTCTAAGGCTAAGTCTCACACTAAATTATGAATAGCTGAAGACGATGTTGAAGTTATTGTTGTGTGTCTTGCCCAGAGGCTTCCCCCATTTCATTGTCTGCATTTCATTCTGTAGATAAGAGGAAATAAAAGGAGAAATGAATTTTTAGTTCCAGCCTTTGAAGACTGCTGCAGGGCTGAGTGTTTGGAGTTCCACTTTCAGAGAGAAAATCCACAGTTTCCTACTTCTGGTGTAAGAGTTTTGTGCCCCTGGCTCTTGGGTGTTTATTAGATTTGGCAAGTCTCTATTTGTGCATTAGCTCTTTGGAGTTTACAGCTTTGGGGAATAAAGGATGATTATGTGTTTTCTGTACAAAATGCCACTTTTTATGGTTTCAGGCCGGGGTGTAATTCTGGCTGTACGTGGGGTGTGACACTAACGTGAATTAAATGGTTACTGATGCTCACTGCTGGGTGTTTCTGTACGGCTGCAAATCCCAGTGGCTGGGATGGACCTCACCCAAACTGTGCTGGACCCAGCACTCCCTGCTGTCCATCTGCTCCTGCAGCTCCTCTCTGCCTTTTCCACCTTCTCTGGCAGCATCCACACTCACAGCAGCTCCTGCAGCGCGTGGGTGGCTCAACGCTCCCGACCTCGTGCCCCTAAATAATCACATCATTTCTGCTGTCTGCCACTGCGGGAGCAGTTTCGGAGAGATCCTAATTTTTCCTTTGGAATTAATTAAGGGGTAGTGCCTTTTTCCACGCTCTGCATGACGCTGGAGCAGCTCCTTTCACTCAGAGAATTAATGACTCATTTGCTTTTCTCCTGGCGCTCCTGCCCCCTCTGCCCTTGGGCAGGAGCAGCCTGCGCCGGGCGCTGGGTGTTCCTTTCTTCCCCCACGTTTACAGCCAGGACTCTGAGCATCCAAGTGACGATGTCCAAGCCTCCACGAGCCTCTCCTTGGCTCCACGAGGGCGGTGGCAGCAGGGCTGTAAAAGCTGATGAAACCTCGGCAGCTTCAGCCACGTGCTGTCAGCGCTCGTCCCTGCCTTCAATCCCAGTGCTGGGCGAGCACAGCTCCTCTGTGACACAGCCTGGCACTTCCCATCCTTTGGAAATAACTTTTCCATCGTTTTCAGATACCACAGGGTCGTTTTGGTGGCCTCTCCCAGCAGCGGGGCCGTCGTGTGGCGTCGCCTGTGGTTCGGTTGCTGATTAAGCCGAGCACGCCCGGCCTGGTGGAAAGTCCTTTATGGAAGGAGGATCTTGATAAGAGACTTGTGTCTGCCCCATCCTGCCTGTGTGTGGGCAGTTAAAGTGCAAATAATGTGGACAAACAGGCAGGGGAAAAGATTTCCAATGCCATCAGGGATGGCACAGGTTGGTACAGTTTGAGTCTTAAAACCAGTCAGACTTTCCGAGAGGGCAGAGTACACGTCCTGAAAAGGCAGAGCCCCTGTACACAGTGACTCAACAGTGTTTGAGTTATTGAGCAGTTAAAATTCTGCTTAAACTCTTCCTTTCCATCCTAGCAGGCAGATTGGCAGGTCTGGATGTTGGTGCTGCAGGGCACCCTCGGGTGGGCTGCAAAGCTCAGGAATGAGAACCTGGAAGGACACAAAAAACCACCCTGCGTGTCAAGCCACGCCAGAATGGGAGGGTTTTTTTGCTGGTAAATAAGCAGAAAGATTTCCAGGAGCTCTGCTTACCCCAGGCACTGAGATCCCTCTCTCCTGGACCCTGATCCCCATGGGAGGGGCTGTGGGAGCACCCACAGCTCTCAGAGGTGACTGCTGGGATGTGCCCCGAGCTCCCCCCTCCTCAATTGCACTTTAGTGGGTTGTTGGCAGCGTGGATTTCACCCAGGAGCTGCACAGCAGCTCTGAAATGATTGTGTTCATCTGGAAACTGCTCCAGTGCCTTCCAAGGCATCTGATTTCATAAAGGGCTTTTATGGGAGATTTTGGAGTGAGGAGTGATCAGTTTTCCTATTGCTTGCAGAGACCAGCATCTCTTTTTTTTTGGAGGGGGGATATACTTAAATTAAAAGGAAGAAAACACCTGTCCAGCACATTTGCTCAGACCCCAAAGATTTCAGTCAAAATTCTTAATGTTCCTTTTCTTTCCATCTGCATTTTTCAGCAAAGACAAACAGCCTCATAGTATTTCTTCAAAGGAATGTAAATTCCTTGAGGAAGTCTCCGGAGTTCCCAGCACCGCATAGCTGCAAACCACAGACGCCTACGGCTGAAAGTTCTGCTCTGCTTTTAATTTTGGGGCAGGGAAGGAATTTTTTTAGGTTTGGGTTCACTTGTGCTGGGCCCATCAGCCCAGACTGCTGCTTTCTGTGCAGGGGAGTGTTGACTTTGGCCGGCTGCAGAGTTGCTTTCCCTCCACAAGAGTATTCCCCCACCAAATCTGATGACATGGCGCAATTATTTCATTAGGATTTTCCAAAAAAGGTTCCCTGGGTCTCCTGTAGTGCTAGAAAGACCGTTTCCTTCTGTTCTCTTGTTTCGACTTCGGCAGCTTTGCCTGAAAAATGCAATTAGGGGCGGCAGTGCTGCTGCCCCAGCCTGAATGCTCGGAGTGGGGAGGGAGAAAGAGGAGCCTGGAGGGAGAACTTGGGGGGCTTAACCCGGCTGCCAAAATCCCTGCTGCTGGGGAAAGCACCACTGGAAATGGGGGCAGCCCACCAGGATCTGGCAGCTCTTTCAGTGCTCCCCAAAACCCGCGGGATGGTGCGCTGTGGGTTGGAGCGGGATGCCTGGAGGGCGGCTCATCGGGCATGGTTCCACGGAATCCCAGAATCATTTAGGTTGGAAGAGAGCTCCGAGATCATCGAGCCCAACCCGGGAGCCATCCCCACCTTGTCAAGCACGCCAGAGCGCTGAGTCCGCTCTGTCTTTACCCAGGCACGGTGACTCCGCCGCCTCCCGATGGCAAATTCCGAGCCAGGAGGCAGGACGGGGGTGCGGGAATGGGGTCACCGGGAGGGCAGGGACAGCGGGAAAACCGCGAGCACCGGGAGGATGGGGACAGCCCGGGGGACGGGGACAGCAGTGGGACGGGGATACGGGTGGGACACGGGGACACGGATGGGACACAGGGACGTTAGTGGGACACGGGGCACAGCTGGGACACAGGGACAGGGGTGGGACACGGGGACACCGGTGGGATACGGGGACAGGGGTGGGACATGGGGATACGGCCACGGGGACACGAGTGGGACACAGGGACATTGGTGGGACACAGGGCACCGGTGGGACACAGGGACAGGGGTGGGACATGGGAATACGGGTGAGACACAGAGACACGGGTAGGACACAGGGACCGGGTGGGATAAAGGGACACGGGTGAGATACGGGGACACCGGTGGGACACGGATGGGACACGGGGACACCGGTGGGACACGGGTGGAACACAGGGACACGAGTGGGATACGGGGACACCGGTGGGACACGGATGGGACACAGAGACACGGGTGGGACACGGGGACACCGGTGGGACACGGGGGCACGGGTGGGACACGGGGACACGGGTGGGACACAGAGACACGGGTGGGACACGGGGACACGGATGGGACACAGAGACACGGGTGGGACACCGGTGGGACACCGGTGGGACACGGGGACACCGGTGGGACACGGCCGGGCACGCCCCGCCCCCGCGGTGGCCCCTCCCCGGCTCCGCGGCCGCCCCGCCCGCCGCCGCCCGGGCGCAGCCGGCGCCGGGAGCGCAGCGCGGGCAGGGGCAGGGGCCGGGCCGGGGCAGGCAGCGGCGGCTCGGCCATGGTGGGGCGGCTCAGCCTGCGGGAGGTGCCCGACCTCCCGGACATGAGGAAACGGGGCGACTCCGGGCTCGACAGCCCCGACTCCGGGCTGCCCCCCAGCCCCGGCCCGGCCCCGCCGCCCTGGCTGCTCTCCTCGGGCAGCCCCGACCGCGCCGCCGCCAACGGGCTCCCGGAGCCCGAGCCGCCCGCGCCCTCCGCCGCGGTGAGTACCGGCCCTTCCCTGCGCTGCCGGCACCTCCGGAGCCTCCGGGACCGCGGCACCGGCAGCCCCGCTGCCCCCGCGGCAGGTGCGGGTCCCGGCGGAGCCGCTCCGCCCGGGACCCCGCGCATCCCGCGGGGAGCCGAGGGTGGAACCCGCGTCTGGCCGGCGTGGGATGGGCTGGAAGAGCCGCCCGCCGTTTCTCTCCGTTGTAACCGAGCCCTCCGGCCGCTGTCGTGTCAGCGCCGGGAGGGAAGGGTCCCGGTGGAACGGGGCTTTTCACAAAGCTCTGGCTGCCAGGGAAGCTCCGCTCCCTCCCGGCCCGGCTCGGGGCTGGGGTGGCATTGCCGCACGTCTTTGGAAATCCCCGTGCAAAGTGACCTCCCGTTGCTCCGGAGTGACCCGTAGCAGTAACTTTATCGCGCATAAACTGTGGTTTCAGTTAATTTGGTTTTTCACCAGATAGTTTTTGGATGTTGAGCTGCTGGTTGCAAATAGTTTGGAAACTGCAGGTTTAGAGGGAAAATCCTTTTTCTGCAGGGGTGCTGCTGTGAAATTGGAAAAGGCCATCGGAGGGAAAGATGCTCACAGCCCCCCAGCCCCTCGATAGTAAACACACGTGCAGAGGTGGCTTCAGAAACACACACGGGTTGGGTTCCATCCCTGCAGGGCTGCTTTGGTTTCCTCGGGCTCTGGGATTCGGTGTCAGCTCCTGGTGCTGGGTGTCGGGAGAGGAGCACAGGGACAGGCAGTGAATCACCCACCGCTCGGCGGGAATGAGTTAATCCTTCCCAGCGCTTGGTGTGTGAATTAGGTCGGGTTTAATGCCTTCAGACAGGAGCCAGGGCGTAGCTGTGGAGCGGCGAGTTGGTAATTTCCTCTGTGGTCTGTCCGTGGGGGTATGGGGTGAATTCAGCAGGGACAGAGCTCTCAGACACCTCTAAAATGTTGATTATAACTTGAGCGTGGGTTCATACAGGGAACGGACTACACTGCACAGAGGGGTTGCATTCCTCTCTCATTTCCCAGAGTGGCTCCTTTGAATTAAGCTGCTGAAGTTAGCACCTTGTCTTCCAAAAATGCTCCTGGCCACCTCTAGGATGCTTTAGACCAGTGCTGAGTCAGGCCTGAAGGATGCACCTGTAGCACATCTTGGTCTAGCAGATCCTCCTGCATGTAAATGTGAACCTCAGCAGCTCCATAGCAAGGGATAAATAAATCTGTTCCCCTGAGAATGTACTGCATTGTAACATAAAAGGTACAACAGTGTGGTAACATAAAACATTTTGCATTTCTTTTGCAGAGTTCCGTGTTCTCCCCCAGCCCCATTCTCTCCAGCTGCCCTCCAAGATTGTGTCCTTTATCCTTTGGTGAAGGAGTTGAGTTTGACCCTTTACCACCCAAGGAAATAAGGTAAATATTGTGTTACAGTCCTTTGGAAGGAGTTAGAGGAGTTAGCCTGTAAAGGAGCAGTTAGGCCTTATCAGTGCCTGTGAGTCAAGTTAATTTATTTGCAGAGCCATTGTTCACTGCAGCTGTACATTCCTGGACCTGGACATTTGTACAGGCTAAAGGAGTGTTCAGCTTCTTTTAATCCCACCCATATGGTTGTTTTGTTGGTTATTTTTCCAGGAAGACTTTCTTATATTTTACTCTCCTGCTTTTTCTTCCTTGGACTGCTCCAATATGTTGCCCTTCAGCTGATTAACCAGGAGGTAATCATGAGGGAAGAGCTTCAAAGATCTTTCTAGGACTGTTTCATTAAGGGAAAGAAATTTTGCTCTTTCAACCTCCTGTTTTTTTAATAAGCACTTTCTATCTTAACAGCTGTGGCTGGTTGTGTGAACTAAAAGAAATGGAGGAGTGCATAATTCTTTTTTTTTTTTAATGCACTGCATCACTTCACAGCCTGTGAATTATTCCTTTGAACGCCATGATTTGCAGTAATGAGAAAAGAAGGCTTCTGGCTGATGACTGTGCAATTAGAGGGAGGCTGATAAAATCAAATGGAAGCCTAATGCAGGGGAGGGTAGGGAGAATTATGTCCTGGTGTGGGGAAGGAGCCTGTGCTGTGGCTGGAATTAGAAGCAGTTAACTCCTTAGCTAGTGGAAAAGCCAACAGAGTTGCTGCAGTGTGAAGGAGATGAAAACTTTCTTTTGCAACCCAGGCACAGAGGATTTGGGTGTGCAAACTGGAGTGTTTTCCTGCCAGCTGAATCTCCAGGAGTTTGTCTTCAGAGAGTGCCCCATGCCAGGGGTGATAGCAGAGCACTCCCCTGTGATTCCTGGCAGAGAGAAGCTGAGGAGATAACGTGTGCTTCCCAGCTCAGAGGAGCTGGGATGTTTGTGTGCCAAGCCTGAATGTGGATCAAGGCCTCTGGGTTTGGGAGTTGCAGAACTCAGAGGAGGTTTGTGTGTTCAGAGCTCAGGGCCGAGAGGAAGTGTTGGTAGTGCTGGCAGCTGGGCTCGGCGGTGATAATCCTGGGAATGCTGCTAACATAAGGCTCTTTTCTCATCCTGTAAATGTGTAAGACACCAGCAGATGGTTCTGTGTGAGGTGGGATGAGGAGCCATCCCTCAGCAGCTCCTCTTCCCCACAAAGCCATGAGCAGAGCTCACAAATCCCCTGCAGCCCTGCTTCCTCCACCTCAGATGTCCCATGCTTTGCAGGACACCAGGCATGCTGATGCCAGAACACATTCGTGCAAATATGAAACCTTGTCCTTTAATTGTAAAAGTAAAGAATCACTGGCCTGAGACTACACAGAGTTATATCTATGGATGAGGTTAACAATGTTTAAGGGTTGTGTTGCTGTGACTGGAGCTTGTCTCCGACAGAAATGCTCTCCTAGCTACCAGCTACAATTGCATTGCTGTTGTTAAAACTCTGTGTTATATTAGAATTACTTCTTCCTCCCTGTAATCACTCTTTGGGCTCCTCAGTTTGGGAAAGACGTTGAGATGCTTGAGTGTTCAGAGGAGGCAACGAGGCTGGTGAGGAGCTTGGAACACAAACCCTGTGAGGAACCACTGAGGGAGCTGGGGGTGTTCAGCCTGGAGAAAAGGAGACTCAGGGGTGACCTTATCACTCTCTACAACTCCCTGAAAGGTGGCTGTGCTCAGGTGGGGTTGGTCTCTTTCTCCAAGCAGCAGCTGACAGAACAAGAGGATATAGTCTCAAATATAAGTTGGATATTAGGAAAAAGCTTTTTACAGAAAGGGTGATAAAATACTGGAATGGTCTGCCTGGTGAGGTGGTGAAGTCACGCTCCCTGGACGTGTTTAAAACAAGACTGGACGTGGCACTTGGTTTAGTTGAGCTGTTAGGGCTAGGTTGAACTCGATGATCTTGAAGGTCTCTTCCAAACCAGTGATTCCGCCCGATTATTCCGGAATCAGAAACAAAAAAAGAAACAAAAAAAACCCCTTTTCTGTTGCAGGTACACCTCCTCGGTGAGGTACGACTCGGAGAAGCACTTCATCGCCGACGTGTACCTGCCCGTGGGGCTGAGCGTGGCCTCGTGCAGCCAGACCATCGTCTGCGTGCCCAACTGCTCGTGGCGCAGCTACAAGGCCGAGGTGCGCTTCGAGCCGCGCCACAGGCCCCGGCGCTTCACCAGCACCACCATCATCTACCCCAAGCACGCCAAGACTGTCTACACCACCACGCTGGACTACAACTGCCGCAAGGCCGCGCGCAGGTTCCTCTCCAGCGTGGAGCTGGAGACCTCGGAGTGCCTCGGCGCCGAGTGCGGCCTGGACGGCTGCTGACCGCGGCCGCCCCTCACGATCCATCCATCCCTCACGTACTGTGCTAACTCCACTTGCTAAAAGCAGGTACAGACCCTCTCTCTCAGCTCTTTAACTCCTGCTTTTCAAGCGTCACGACGGCCCCGCCGCGGTTTTCTGTGGGAGCGTAACTTAGCGAGGGGCTTGGCTCTTCGCCTCCCGAAAGCCGCCGCTTCCCTCCCCCTTCCCCGCAGTAATCAGGTGAAAATAACGGGAAGCGATTTCCCAGAGGAAAGGTTGGCAGGTAAGGAGGAGTGTGGGGTAGTGGCTGGCAGGTGGAGATCCATTTGGTGCCTCGTGGTGATGTGTAAAAAGCGAGGGCGGTTCGCTCTCTTGCAGAGGATCCACCAGGTCGTGTAGTTACACACATTGCTGTCAGCCATTTCAGTTTAGATCGTGTTTTCTCCAGAAGAAACATCCCCTGGAAGTTGCTGGAAAAGGCTAACAGAGAAAACCCCAGAATTCTGCGTTTAACACATACAAAAATGGTGACATGTGGCATTCACATTTCGTGTGAAGGTGTAAATTGGGAAGAAGAGGGGTTCTGAGCAGAGCGGGAGATGAACTGCTCCTGCAGCTCCAGGCAGCAGAGACACGATTGTGTGACTCCAGTTCTTAGGGTGGTGAGGAACCCGTGTTCTGTGTGACACACAAGTGTTTCTGTGCCTGCAGCAGGGCTTGTAACAGAGAATACCAGGCCAGAAATCATCCCTGTGTTGTTGGATCTTGGTGATGTGGAGGTAGAAAACCACAAGTGCCTTGTTTTTGCCCACACAGGCTGTGTGCACTAAGGGAGCTGTAAACCAAAGCAAGATTCAGATAAAGTGCTGGACAGAGAGACCCAGAATGGCCAAGGAGGTGCTGGATTGGGTGTGAGACACTGTTGTGGTGGGGTTGGGAGGAGGTAAACGTAGCAAGGGACAGGCGGGTTTGTAGGATAACAAAATCCACAGCTGTAGCTCTGCTTCCCCGCTGAGCTTGTCATGGCACAAATCCGTGTCCTGGGGATCAGGGATGTCACTGGGATGGGGCAGCCTCTGCCTGTCTGCAGGCTGCTGAAAAACCTCTGCTGAGTGTGTGATAAGTTTGGGGACCAAAGGGAATAGCTTCAGATACTTCTGGATGTTGCGTGCGTTCGTTTATCGTGTGCCTTGATGAAAATAAGACAGAGAGGTTTCCTTGTTTTCCCAGATTTTTTTTTTTTTCCTGTGTTGACAGAGCGTAGTGTGGAGAGCATCTGCTTTGGAGAGCGTGGGTTGTGCTGGTTTTTTGTGTGGTGTAATCTCTCAGAAACACCTGATAGACCTGTCTTAGCTGGACACGGCTTCTCCACGTATTCCAAAACTCCCCCGAGGTGTGGGTGTGCAACACCAGTCCTGGAGCAGCTTTTCAAGAGGACTTGGCAGTGCACCGCCCCAGGGGTGGTTTTTGTCAGTGGCAGCCTCGGGAGGCTGTTCTTGAGCTGTGCTTAACGTGTGTTTGTGCAAGTGTGATGGATGGAGTGGAAGTGTATCCCAGGGAACTGAAAGGAGTTGGGAGATGAAGAGTGCAGCAGGAAGGAAACCTTGAATTTGTATGGTTTGGGGGTTTTTTTATTGTTTCTGTTGGGGTTTTTTTTACTTATTTATTAGCTCAGAAAAGAACATCCTTCACCTTTGGTACTTGCCTCAGAGAGGCAGCTCCTAAAACAATCCCAGGATGAGAGAGGACACGGGCCGGGCAGGCAGCGCTCCGGAGTTCACAGCAGCGCGGCGTCACCCTTTAACCCTTTGGTCTCAGGCTGCAAGAATGGGGAGATGTGTCTCAAACAGATGATGCAATCCTGCCCTAGCTGTGCCCCAGGATGTCCTTGTGGTGTAACAGAAGGCCCAGCCCACCCCACAGCCCGTGGGGTTTCACACTCTGCTCGGCGGGACCGGGTTGCTCCATCCCTCGCTCCGGCGGCAGCTGCTGCTGGTCACAGGGTTCTGGGAGAACACGGACCCTGGATTGCTCCCACAAATGCTCTCCCAAGGAATCCACTTGGAGCACATCTAAGAGGAGGTTGTTTTAAGTTGTAGCCGTTAGCTGTTCCTAGTTAGAAGCGAAATAACCCACAAAATGCCCCTCACGCTCCGGTTTTAGGATAAAGCACCTGATTTTTATAAAGCAAGCAAACTTAATGTGTACCTCTTAAGAATATTTTAATTGGTAGAGATACCTTTTAAATTATTTATGTTCCAACATTTGCAAAGCTCTGATTAGCTCTGTGCAAGTGTTCTGGTGTCTGTGATGTTTCCCACCCCCTCCTTCTGATTTTCAATTTGTCTTTTACTTTATTGGTAATAAATGATCTGAAAACCATCCTGCAGGGAAGTCTCTTTATTTCTCATTCAAAGCTTTTCAGTGTTTATTGTGGTAGTTACTTAGAAATAAATACATAATATTTCCTGCCAATCCCAGCTCCCCTCCTTTCTCTTCTGTTCTTGTTTACATATTCTAGGAGGGTGTTTCCTATATAGAACTGTCTATATTAAAAACCAAACCAGCACCAAATGTTGTGGATTTGTCAGTTTAATAAGACATTGAAAAAGTTCTTTAAAGACAGCTGAAAATCCTCTCCTTAATGTGTTTGACTTGTTCATCTGGTACAGCTTTATTTTTAAAGAGAGTTTCTGGTATGAATTTCAGCATATCCTACAAGTGAAGAACTAATCCCTTTCAAATATAACATGTATTTAACCAGGCAGGAATTTATTTTTAAAATGTAGATGCTCAAAGGCTGCATTAGTAAACATAGCATAAATATGAGACTAGAGTGTGTTATGCATTACACTTTATAAAACCAAAAGAGATGATTATAAGCTATTGTGTCGAGAGAAATGCTCTGGTGGTTTTCTGGATGCTTAATCTGTTCTTTTAACCTTTCCACGTTTTGCAGGCGTGCTGATTTTGTTAGTGACTCTGGCAGAGCAGGAATGGATGTAATTGAACATCAGTTAATTAATTCCTAATGGGATTTTTTGCTTACTTTTTATTGTTCATCTGGTTATGTGCTTGTGGAAGCTCTAGAGTTGCATGTAATGACATTATTGGGGTCTGGGGAGCTGTGGAGCTGCTCCAAAGCTGCTGCTTCCAGCAAAAGGCTCTGAGAGCTTTTGGGTATCCTGGAGTTTTGAAGTATTAAACAGGAGAAAAGCTACTTATAAACATCAATTCTGTATAAAAGGGTCGATTTAAAAAGCCAGTAAGAAAAAACTGTAGAAGTCAGCACAGTGTCATTCAGGGGAGTTCGGGGAGACTTTCAGATGTCACCTAACTTTCAAATGCTTCCTGCTGTGAGGCTGGGCTGTTCTCCTTAAGTATTGTCATGACACTCTGTATGAAAAACATGATTTTATTATCAAAATTTGAAGTAGGGGAGTACAAGGTTGTTCCATGTGATTTTTAATTCACATTGGCCCAATGAGCTTTTAATTAGCACCTACCACTCCAAGGAAACCTTGTTGTTCTGGATGTGCTCTGTCCCTTTCACATGTGCTTTTCCAGAATGTCACATCTGAGGGTCTGAGATAATGCATTGAAACCTTGTTGTTCTGGATGTGCTCTGTCCCTTTCACATGTGCTTTCCAGAATGTCACATCTGAAGGTCTGAGATAATGAATTTTTTTTAATTTTTGTTAAAATTTTGTTAATTTTTGTTACAAAATAAAACACCCAACCTAACAATTGGATCAAAAGCCAGGAGGTGAGGGCTGGATTCCCATCCTGACTTTGCAGCTCGCTCATTTTCAAAGAAGGTAAGTTCATGTGCCTGGAAATCATTTCAGGCTCTAAACAAAGTGTCTGGTCCTTCATCTGCTCACAAATCTGCAGTGTACAGCGTTAATACTTGGAAAGTTTAGCAGTGTTACTTGTAAATAAACCAACAGCAATAATTAGCACAAACCCAGTGTGGAAAGGAACACTTCTAATTGTTGATGCAGTCTGAATTGCAGCCATATTTTAACAGGGTGGTTTGGTTTTTTAAGATACAAATGTCCTTTCCTCCACACAGTGAGGAACCCCTGCTAGGATACAGAAATTGTTGGGATTTTGGGTGACACCCCTGGTGCGGCTCGGAGGCTCCTTCAGCATTCAGTTCACAGCAATTCCTCAATCAGCATTCAGGCACGGCAATTTTTACTCTTCCAAATAATTACTGCAGGACTCTCCTTTACCTGCTGCTGCTGCCGTGGAGGGGTGGGGAATTTCTGGCAGCTGGGAAGTGCTCCTGGATGTACAATTCATACCTTTTCCTCCTGTTCACCCTGTAAACACGCAGCCTCTCCCTCTCTGCCTCGGGATCCTCCAGAATCCCATCCCAGCGGAGGCTTTGGCTCAGCTGAGCACAGAGACCTTCCCCTGCCCCAGCAGAACCCAAAATGCTGCCAGCTGATGCTACAGCCTTGTTTGTTTTTGCATCTTCCTCATTCCCCTCTGCAGAGTTTTGGGCTGAGTCAGGGTTCCTCCCAGGAGCTGGGATTTGAAGCGCTGGAGGGGAGTGGGCCCGCTGCTTTCTGCTTTTGTGGTGCTGTTTTGCTGTTAAAATAATAAATTTGTGCTGTTAGCAAAAAGGTAAGTGTTGCCTCTGAGGCTTTCCTGATTATTTCACAAAACAAAAATAAAATGAGGAAACTGCTCACTGTGCCTTCCTAAAACCCCAAATCTACGGGAAAAATAGTAATGGCCCAAAAAATCCTATTTTTAAGTAGGAAATAGATATTTTTCCGATTGGCCAGCATAGGGATTGTCACACCTGTAAATGTATTTATTGAAGCTGTTAATGCATTAATAGCACTTCTGCACTGGCATCAAGTTCACTGCATTTGCCTGACTCAGTTTTAGCAGGAAATTGATTCTGAGTTGTTGGGGATTTTTTTTTTTTTAAGCTGTCATCCATTAATACAGTGAGCTGTGTGATTTTATTTTTTTAATAGTACAATTTCTGGAAACTTTCAGGCACTTTTGGTACAAAGATAGTGGAAATGAATGGAATTACTCCTTTACACAGATCTTTTTTTTTTTTTTGTAATTGCCCTTCCTTTTCTGTAGTTTTACCAACCCCCACTGATAGATCAGTGCTGTAACCCGCTGCAAGGGTGAATATTTCAATATCTTTCAATATCCCCTAAATATTAACAGCATCCCAAATCCCGGGCAGTTTATGGAATTCTCTACTCCCTGGCAGGTGCCTTGTGCCTCCTACTGCTTATTCCGTGTAGTTACACGTGCTCCATCTCTGGGATAAATCTGTAGCTAGAGAGGAAAATCTGTGTATGAACAGGGGGCAGGGCAAGGTTTTAAAGCGCCATGGGTGATTTCCTGGGAAAAGCAGATTTTTCTCACCTGCCCTCGTGCTGGCACTGGTGGCACTCCTGCTTGGTGGCTTCTTCCTCCCTGCTGGAGGGGGTCCCGGCTCCCTCTGCTGCCCAGCAGCTCTGGAATGGCCTGGCAGGGAGCAGAAAATCCAGCAGCCCCAGCTCCTCCTTCCTGCCTGTGACCCCTCTGCACCTTCCTCCCCCCCGAGCCTTCCTCACCATCTCCCCTCAGCCCTCCTCCTCCTCCTCCTCACCTTCTCCCTTCCCCTCTCCTCCGTGCAGCCTTCTCCCCTCCATGCCAGCGCCTTCCCTCCCGCTCTCCAGGGCAGGGTGGCACAGGGACAAGCCTGGACTCGCCTCTTTGTCGCTGGGAGCAGCTCCCGTGCCCTTGTCCCCTGCGTGAGCAGGTGCTGGGCTGTGCCTGTCCCTTGTCCCCTTGTCCTTTGTCCCTGTCCCAGCCCCGAGGTGCTGCAGGATTTGCAGGGGAAGCACCAGACGCCAAATCATCCTATCCCTTTGTGTGAGCAGGTGCTGGGCTGTGCCTGTCCCTTGTCCCCTTGTCCCTTTCCTTGTCCCAGCCCCGAGGTGCTGCAGAATTGGCAGGGGAAGCACCGAACCCCAAATCATCCCATCCCTTCGTGTGAGCGGCTGCTGGGCTGTGCCTGTCCCTTGTCCCCTGTCACTTGTTCCCTGTCCCTTGTCCCCTTGTCCTTTGTCCCTGTCCCAGCCCCGAGGTGCTGCAGGATTGGCAGGGGAAGCACCAGACCCCAAATCATCCCATCCCTTCACACAGCTCAGCCCTATAAATCAAGGTGCTGAGGGAAACTCATCATTCCCTTCCTTCCTCTCCCTGTTTCCCTTCCTCTTGCCCAGTTTGCCTTTTCCTTTCCCTCCCTCTCCACCTTCACTCCCACCAGAGTAGTGGAAGCACATTTTCTGGGGCAGCAGCAACTCTCTGAGGTTTTTGGGGCTGGTGCAGCCCTGCCCTTGCTGCTGGGGGTTGGTGGGAAGAGCCGTGAGACCCTCAGAGCAGGGAGATCAGCACATCTCCTCCAGAGGTGAAAATCCTTCCTCACAACTCCAGGAACAGCTGCTGAAGCCATGCTCCTCTTAGACATCCTCTCCCTGAGAGGAACATGTGGCTCAATCCTTTTTGGGTGCTTTTCCCTCCTCCTCCCTTCCTCTTTTCTCCTGCTCTGTTGAGATGTGGCGCTGCTGGTGGCACTGGGACAGGTGGTGGCATCAGGCTCCTGCTCCCACTGATGCTCTCCTGCCCAGGGATGGTGATTGCTGATGCTGGACAGCAGCCAGAGGGTCCCCAAAGCCTGCCTGTGGATAAAAGGGACAGTGACACAGGACAGAAGAGAAGGAAACAGCAGCAGCAGTGATGGGGTGTAAATAATTCATCCAGACTGGGGAGGCAGCGCGGTATTTTTGGAAGGGGATTGCTTGTTGCTAATGACAAGTGGCGGTGGTTGTTAATTTTATTACGATAAAACCTGACTCGCCAGCCAAAATTAGAGCCCAGGGGGAGCTGCTGGCCTGAGCTGCCTGTAAAGAAAATCATCTTCTGACAGCTTTTCCCTGGAATGCCAGCAGAGGTAGGAGCAGTGTTCTCCTGGTGGACCTGCCCCTCGTGCTGCTGCAGGGGCTGGGAGCTGATCAGCTTATCCTGAAAGGGCATCATCCCCAGGCAAACCCCGGTGCACTTTTTGACTTTGAATACAACTACACAGAGAAATTTCTCTAAATTTTTCAGTTTAATCCCAAATGTGCATCATCTTTCCTGTGCCACAGAGGCACAGAAGTTTTGTATGGATCTACACATGGGCTACTAAGGAAGCCTTGTGAAATGATCTTGTGGGTGCTGCAGGCTCAATGTGAACAAGGAAAGGAGAATTACGCCTGAGCCTTGCCCATGCAAGCAAAATGTGGATCAGAATCGGGAATTTTTCTTTAAAACAGGTTTAAAAATAAGCAGATTTTGCTGTGAAGCATCAGTATTCTTCCAGCATTTGCTTTGTCTTGTACACCCTTGAGCAGGTGTGCTCTGTAAACAAGACCTTTTTGGTTCAGATTAGGGACAGAATCATTGACATTTTATTAAGGGGAGGTAATTAGAGGGACGAACACAAATTGAATCAGAGGATTGCAATCAGAGCAACAGCTTGGAGAAAAGCCCTGGACTTCTTGCTGTGAATTGTGAGGCTGCTGAACCGAGCTGGGGCAGTCAGGCAGATGGGGAAGCAGTGCCAGACAGCTCCTTGCTCCTGTTTTCCTGGGAAATGGCTGTTCAAAATAAGGATCCAGCCAGCCTGACCTCCTGGTGTTCACCAGCCCAGTGTCCAAACTGGGAATCCTGGAGCATTCCAGGATTCTTCCAGCTTGGACCATTCTGCTGTACAATAAAGCTGCTTTTAAGCACCTGTGGCTCCTCTGCAGGGCACCACACCCATGAGTTTAACCTCTCCAAAAAGCTGCTCCTTCTTTGCCATTCCTTGAGGAACATCCCAGCCTGAGGTGCCACAGGAGAGGAGAAGGGATCAGCTGAGGGCATGCACGGTGCCTCTGCCAGCAGCACTGGTGAGCCTGCAGGAGGAGGCTGTTATCCCTCATTGTCCTTGTCACGGGGATATTTCAAATCTCTGGCAGCTGTGATCTGGTGAATAATTCAGCAAAATCCATCATCGATAAAAGAGAGACTTTGAAGGGTTCTTTGGGTGGAACTGGAAGTGCCTGGCTTCTGAGAAACGAGTCTATTAAAAATTGACTCGGTGCTATCGAAGATAAAACCTGTATTTAGCCTTTAAAATTTTTTTTTAATGTAACGTCACATTTATTCTCTGTGGCACCCGGCTGCCAAGGCCCAGCCTTGCAGATTCTGGAGCATCTGTGGGGATCCTGACAAGCAAATTCAACAGCAGGATGGATGCAGGCTCTGAGATGTGTGTCATTTCCCTGCCAGCACAGCTGGTTAAATAAGGTAATTTATCTCCTTCCTGAAGTTGGCTGAACCGTGTGTTTAATTTATTTATATTATTGACTGTATGGAAGAACTACACTGGTGCGAAATGTCATCATCAAGTGTTTTCTTCCACAGAGCTGCAGGCTCTGTGTTCATGCAAAATGCTCCCTCTGATGTATTTTTCAACAGTTGCCTGAACCAGAAAGAAAAATATCTGCTTAGACTTGAGCTTGATTCAGGTGCAAGGTGGCTGAGGGTCCCTGAGCTGACCCTGAGGGCTGCTGGATGTGTGGAGGTGAAAGGGTTTGCGGAGGCTCCAGATCTCTCAAGAGTCAGCTCTGAAAGGGCAGTAAAAACAGAATTTATTTTCTCTTCCTTTCTCTTTCCCCTCTGCCATTTCCCCCCATCCCTTCCTGTCACATGGCAAATTCACTCACAGCATCAACTGGACATTTAGACAGTAAGGAGCCCGAATTCCTGTGTTCTGGTGCAAAGGAATAATTGTGTTCCTGTGATTTGCTGCTGACTCACCACAGCATCCCAGGCTACCCCTCCACAAACCCAAAGTTTGCTGCTATTACCAGCAAATATCTGTAACTGGGATTGCTCAGGAGGTTTGGGTCCTTCAATTTTAAAAGGTCTGAGCCCTCTATGGTTGTCCCAGGCCTGGCAGGTGCCCTTGTTCTGTTCTTGGTGTGAACTTTTTTTTTTTAATCCCTGCAAAGTTCCTTTTTTGTTGGGGTTGGGTTTTTGTTTGTTTGTTTCTTGTGTGGATTTTGGGTTGGGTTGGTTTTTGTTTGGTTTTTTTTCTTTTTCCTTTTTCTGGCTGTTGGGGGGTTTATTTTGTTTGTGTGGGTTTGTGGTTTGTTTGGTTGGGTAGTTTTGTTTGGTTTGTTTCTGTTTTGGGTGGGTATTTTTTGTTGTTATGGTTTGGGGAAACTTTGTGTTTGGTCTTTTTCGGGGTTTGTTTTGGTACCACCTTTCCTTGTTTATGGTTGGGTGTATTTTTCCCGTGGGTTCTTCCTCTGTTTTGGGATGCACATCTGGCACTGCCCACAGCTCAGAAAAGGTTCTGGGGCACACCTGGCTGTGCCCACATCCCCCTGAGCCTCACCTGGATCCCATCTGGCTGTGCCCACAGCCCTGTTCTGCTCCTGGTGAACATCTGGCAGTGCCTGGAGCCTCACACAGGCCCTGGGGCACATCTGGCTGTGCCCACATTCCTCCAGCCACTCTCTCTCCACATCTGGCTGTGCCCACAGCCCTGTTCTGCTCCTGGTGAACATCTGGCAGTGCCTGGAGCCTCACACAGGCCCTGGGGCACATCTGGGTGTGCCTCCAGCCACTCTCTCTCCACATCTGGCTGTGCCCACATCCTTCCAGCCTCCCCCTATCCACATCTGGCTGTGCCCACATCCCTCCAGCCACTTCCAGGTCACATCTGGCTGTGCCTACGTCCCTCCAGCCACTCTCTTGACACATCTGGCTGTACCCACATCCCTCCAGGCCCTCCCTATCCACATCTGGCTGTGCCCACATCCCCTCTAGCCACTATCTCTCCACATCTGGCTGTGCTCACATCACCTCCAGCCGCTCTCTCTCCACATCGGGCTGTGCCCACCTCCCTCCAGCCGCTCCCAGCGCACATCGGGCTGTGCCCACCTCCCTCCAGCCGCTCCCAGCGCACATCGGGCTGTGCCCACCTCCCTCCAGCCGCTCCCAGCGCACATCGGGCTGTGCCCACCTCCCTCCAGCCGCTCCCAGCGCACATCGGGCTGTGCCCACCTCCCTCCAGCCGCTCCCAGCGCACATCGGGCTGTGCCCACCTCCCTCCAGCCGCTCCCAGCGCACATCGGGCTGTGCCCACCTCCCTCCAGCCGCTCCCAGCGCACATCTGGCTGTGCCTACATCCCTCCAGCCTCTCCCCATCCACAGCTGGCTGTGCCCACATCCCTCCAGCCGCTCCCAGCGCACATCTGGCTGTGCCCACATCCTTCCAGCCGCTCCCAGCGCACATCTGGCGGAGCCGCTCCGGACACCAGCAGGGGACGCGCGGCCCCGCGGGGGCGGAGGGCGGGCGGGGGCGGGCGCAGGTGCGGCTCCGTTTCCGCCTCGTCCCGCCGGGGCAGCGGCTCCGCGCAGCGAGCGCCGGTGGGGCCGGAGCGCAGGTGGGTGCGGGGGGCGGCTCGGCTCGGCTCGGCTCGGCTCAGCTCAGCTCAGCTCAGCTCAGCTCAGCCTGACTCGGCTCGGTTTGGGCCGCTCCGGGCGGAGTTTGAGCTGAGATTCAGCGGCTGCCGGGCACCGGGAGGAGAAGCGGCGTGCCCGGGGTTTGTGGGTTCTGGGAATGGGGAGAAGTTTGGGGGGTTCGGGGTTTGTGGGTTCGAGGAATAGGGAGAAGTTTGGGGTTTGTGGGTTCAGGGAATGGGAGCAGCTTGGGGGGTTCGGGGTTTGTGGGTTCAAGGAATAGGGAGAAGTTTGGAGGGTTTGGGGTTTGTGGGTTCGAGGAATAGGGAGAAGTTTGGGGGTTGTGGGTTCAGGGAATGGGGAGCAGCTTGGAGGGTTTGGGGTTTGTGGGTTCTGGGAATGGGGAGCAGCTTGGAGGGGTTTGGGGTTTGTGGGTTCAGGGAATGGGGAGCAGCTTGGGGGGTTCGGGGTTTGTGGGTTCAGGGAATGGGAACAGCTTGGGGGGACCAGGGACACCCAGAGGCGGGGGAGAGCTCCCTGAAAGGCTCCGGGAGCAGCTGGGAGGTGGCCGGGATGTGTCCTGGGATCCTGCCCTGGGAGCTCCGCCGCCCCTTCCCAGCCCTTCTGGGAATTCAGGTGGGATTCGGGCTCCTGAAGGGAATTAACTGTATGTGGCAAAGATGTGGAGAGAAACGAGTCAGAGGCTGGAGGTGAGAGGGATATGTGGAAAATTTACCAGGCACGTCCTGCTTTTGGGAGTTTGGGAGGTGGGAGAAGCCACGTGTGCCCGTGGGAGGCTGGATTGTCCTGGGATTTAGGTGATGGGTGAGGGAACAGCGACGTGCTGTGCCCACCCTCGGCGTTTTTGGGGTGCTGCAGGTTGGCTCAGGTGCTCTCCAGCACCTGGGCAAAGTCCACGGCTTTCTTTGTGCTCGAGCAACGATGTCCAGGGTGATAAAAGCCTCGTTTGTGGTGTTGTTCAGAGGGTGCCTAAAACCAGTATTACACCCTCAGGATGCCGAGAAAAGCTATTCCATCCCCCAGATGTGCCAGCAGGCCTGTGGCTCTTTGGACAGGGAGTTTTTTGGCAAGGCCTGGCTGCTCAGCAGAGCTTCTCCACGGCCACGAGCTGTTCTTTTCCTGCTTCACTGGAGTTCCCGTGAAACAGCCTGGCACGAGGCTCCTCTTCTGCACGGGATTCCTTGACAAAGCTGGCCCAATTCTTTCTAAGAAACCTGATGCTTCTCTGGAGGCTGGGAGGTGCCACGCTGCCAGCCTCCAGCCTCAGGCCTCCCCAGATTTTTAGCATATCGGAATAGTGAAATGAGTTTCTCTAATTGGCCATTTAGATGCTAATTTGCTTCTCCCAGGCCTACGCCAGATCAACCTGCCCCGAACTTCGAGTCAGAAAGAGCCTGCTGTCTTCATGAATTATTCACTTTGCATAAGGCACCTGCCTGGCTGGGGATCAGGAGGAAATGGGTCCAAAGTCTGATAAATACAGATACACCTTGGCAGGTGGAACAGTGCTGGCTTTCCTCCCCAGCATCAAGGGGTGCTTGGGCACCTGGAGGCTGCTTTGCTTTGGCAAAACTTGTTTGGGTTTTTTGGTGTTTTTTTTTTTTTTTTTTTTTTTTGTTGTTTTTTTTTTTTTTTTTTTTTTAGCTCACCATATCTCAGGTAGCCACACTAACGAGTGCCTCTCGTTAATAACGAATTGTTGGTGCTGGATGTTGGCTTTCCTGTCGAGCTGATTTTATCTTCCCACTCACAGGACTGGCATGGACCTCCAGGGTGTTGTATTTTAAAAACTCTTTATAAGCTGCATCTTAAAAGCAGTTTGGCTTCTTCCTGCTGCTGGGATTGGGAAGCAGCTCTGGTGGAGAGGAAACTTCTTGGTTTTCCCCTCCAAACCTCATGCTCACCCGCTTCTTTACCAGCTTGGCCTTTCACCATAAGGACACCTCCCAGCTGGTGTTTGATTTGGGCTGGGCCAGTCTCAATGAGGATCTGAAGGAGGTTGTCCCCGTTTTGCTGGCACTGATGCTGCTTAGATTGAGCTTTCAGGGGAAAGTCTGACTGACTGGGTCCTTTGCCAAGCTGTTGTCCCCAAGCTTGGAAAAGCTTTGTGGTGTTTGTTTGGATGCCGTTTTGGCCTGGGCTGCAAGTCAGCTCTGATCCCACTGGATTCTCTATGTCAGCTCTGATCCCACTGGATTCTCTGTGTCAGCTCTGATTCCATTGGATTCTCTGTGTCAGCTCTGATCCCATTGGATCCCTATGTCAGCTCTGATCCCATTAGATCCCTGTGTCAGCTCTGATCCCACTGGATTCTCTGTGTCAGCTCTGATCCCATTAGATCCCTGTGTCAGCTCTGATCCCACTGGATTCTCTGTGTCAGCTCTGATCCCACTGGATCCCTCTGTCAGCTTTGATCCCATTAGGTCCCTGTGTCTCCTGTCTCTCCATCTGCCGCTGAGGATTGGTAAGGAATGCCAAGACCTGAGAGAGGTGCTGGGGATCTTCTGGCTCTGCTTAGCCCTTATAAAATAATTTTCCAGCATTTTTGTGGTGCCCACAGCAGGCTCCTGCTGAAGGGGCTGCGGCACTGCTGGATGTGGGTGTGAATGAGCAGCTCCAGGTGGTTCAGGTGTGAGAAAAACTCCTCCAAGCCTTGCTCTGGCTCCAGACCTTCAAAGCCAACTTTGCATTTCTTACAGCCACTCTCCTGCCACTTCAAACCAGCTCTGAAATACAGCTGGGTGGTTTTAAACCACAGGAGAAGAGCAGTGGCTGCAGCAAATAACCTTCCTGCTGCTGGGCTGGGTTCACCTTATCAATCCCTGCCCCTCATTTGCCCCGTGCCATGGCAACACCAGCAAACACTCCTCAGTTGCCAAGGTTTCCCGGGGCTAATGGGGTCTGGCTGCAGAGCAGGAGGTGATTACACTGTGGAAAATGAGGATTGTATGGTTGGCTTTTTTGCAAATATTAAAATGAATATTATATGTGTTGTGTTAGAAAGTTATGCTGTATTAATTCTTTTAAGTGGTGTGTTAAATATAGTTTTAGGCTGTAAGATAATGTTGAAATAGAAACTGTGTGATGAAAGATACTTTTCTAACTAGCTCAAGGAACGGATAAGATAATCAAGAAATTATTCATACAGAGATAACAACAACAGGACACTAAAATCCCAAAGAGAAAAATTATTACCTCCTTATTGAGAAGAACCAAACTCCTACCTCCTTACAGACTCCACAGAGCCAAATCATAATTTACAAGATGAAGTGGGGGGGAGTTGACAATAAACAAAAAACTCCCTAGTTTAAAAAGAATGTTTGCATCATGTATAAAATGTATGAATATATATTTTCATATTCATACAGGAATATGAAAATATAGTTTGTGTATTATATTAACTTCTAAATTATATTTTATATATATATTATATATTAAATTCTAAATCCTAAAATTATATATTATATATATTATATACTAACTTCTAAATCCTTAATTTAGAAGTTAATCCTTTGTTAGCAGACATGCTTTTTTGAAGAAAACATCCAAACGTTCATAGTTCTTTACTTTTTTATTGTCCTAACTCTGATTGTCCAAATTCTTATTGCTCTAATTTTTTATTACTATTTTTATACTATTAAACTTCTAAAATTTTAGCACAAGTAATTAGCATTTTTCACAACACTGATTTCTTGGAGGGAAAAAGGGCCAGCAGGTACCTGGGAATCCTGGGGGAGGTGATGCCCTAGGAGCAGGTGAGGTAATTACACAGCTTGGGAATTGGGAGCTTGGCTCCAGCCAACTGCTTCATTTTGATTTTTGTAAAATAAAGTATTAAAAAAAAAAAAGTCATCATCTAATTAATTTGCTATGAAAACAAATTAATCTAGACACGAGCTGCTCAGCTGAAATAGGCAGGCAAATGAAAGCTGACTGGAGGCCTCCTCGTGGGGCTGTGTAGGATTTTTTGTCTTTGCAGGGCTCTGAGGAGTTGATGTTTTTTGGGCTCAGCTGCAGGAGGGCTGGGCAGGCTGTGCTGTCACTGCACGAGGAGCTTTTTGTGCCATGAGCACCTCAGGGTTGGCCAAACCCTTCAGTTTCAGCTTTGGTGTGCTCAGGGTGAAGTCAAAATGTCTGAGGTGGAGGAGTGGGGAAGGGGCTCGGTGTGGTGAGACCATGCTGGAAAGGCAAGCTGGTAAAATTTGGGGCAGGAAAATGTTGAGGGTGTTAAACAGAGCTGCAGGCTGGGTGAGGCAGTGCATGATCCAGGAATGTCTGGGGGCTGGGAGGGTGTTCTGTGCTGTTATATTCTCCCTTAATAAATATATAAATAAAAAAATCCCCTATATAAATATTGCTGTGCTGTTATATTCTCCCTTAAGCCTCTTGCAGCAGGTGAGGTGGCAGGTACAACCTGCTGTGTCTGTGCTGTTGTTGAGGTAAAATTCAAATAAATGATGCTCACGTTGATGCTCTGCTGAGAAAACCCCGATTCTTTCCCAGCAATTCTTTGAAGAGCATCATGTCCGAGGGCTGTGCCTGCCACTGCTCCCTTCACTCAGGCCCACTGGAAGGCTTCTCCCTCCCAGACTGAAGTCGTGTTCTGAGTTCTGGTTGCCAGAGTACAACTCTTTTCCTGGAGACAGCAGAGAAGGAGCCGCATCCGAGCTGCAGCAGGGTCTGCATCCTCCAGGATGCCCCTGGCCCTGCAGGGCACTGCTGTGCCAAGGGCAGCCAGCTGCACTCACATTTAATGAGGTTTTGTCTCACATGACTTCCTCCATCACAGGAAAGGAATGAGCAGGTGGAGTGGTTTTAAAGCAGGTCGCAGAATATCGATAAGAGCTCCCCTTTTAGTTGTGAATTCAGGTAAAAAGCAGAAGCCTGGAGCGGGAGGTTTTTCTGTGCCATGAAGTGCTCGTGCTTTGCTGTCACCTGTGTGCAGGGCACCTGAGGTGGGCCAGGAGCTGTGGGTTTCTCTTGCTCTCTCACCAGGAGAGACTGGCTGCTTCTACCCTTTGTTAGTTTGTTGAGAGGAGAGGAGAGGGAGGGGATGGCTTGGTGCTAACTGGAGTAGTTTTGAGGGGAAAATGCAACACTGCCGGAGGGGGATGTTTCGCCACAGCCCATGGAAACAACTCCCCAGGCATGGTTTTGCTATCTGGGTGTTTCTGATTTCCCTGCACTTCTTGTCCTGTACTGAGATAAGAGAGAAGATGCTCCGTGCCTTCCACTCCTCTGGCATCATTCCCACACCCATGAGAGGCAGTCCTTTCCCTCCAGCCCTGCCTTTCCCCAGCAGACCATGCCCTGCAGTCCCATTCCTCTTTCCTTCCTCGAGGTGTGTCCCCACCAGGCTTTTTCCAGAGGCAGAAGTGGAAAACCAGCAGCTCTCACCAGAGGAGACGGCACATCCTGTAAATATTTCAGGGAATAATCTCTCTGAAGACTCTTTTGGGATCTGGTGGCTCTTTAGGCTGCGTTTTGTTTGAATTCTCTCTTTGCAGACGCTGCTCAGGGAAGGGGGAGGACAGGGAGCTTGTGCTGAGTAACAAGAGGCAAAGGACCATGACATTGCTTGTTTTCGTGCAGTCAAGCTGAGCAAAGCAAAGGAGAGGCTCAAGCTGGAGAATGCCTTTGAGCCTCTCCTGAGAAAAACGCTCAGCTCATGTGCTCTGTTCTGACTCCCCTGCAGCTCTGGTGGAGCAGATAAAGCTCTGCTGAGGAGGGGCTGATGCTTCCAGCACTGCTTTCCACCCTGAGAGCTGCTGGCAAAGCAAACTCCTCTGCCCTGGCTGTGCTGTGGGGCTCATCTCCAGCTCCAGATTTTATTCCAAAGACCCCCCCAGCCAGCACAGGCTGCTTGCCTGGAGCCCTGCATGGACACAGAGTGTGGGCTGTGCTGTTCTTCAGGTGTTCAGAGTGGGAGGGAGGAATTCATGGTGCAGCTGAGGAGTAATTTAATATATGCATTCGTGTGGGGGGCTACATATGCATATAATCCTGTAACCACACATCACAGGCTTGGGAAATCTCTGGAAAATCCCAGGTCAGCCATTCTGTGTGCAATTGTAGCTTTTCTCTGCTTCTAACTCAGGCCTGAGGGTGGGAGCCTCTGTGTTCTTGTGCTGTTCATGCCTGATTGCTCCCCTGGGTGTGAGCACTGTGGGATGGGAGTGGGGAGGGTGTTCTCCTGTTCTCTCCTCGCAGGAGATTGTCAGGAAGATTAAAAGAGCAGGAGGTGTTCTGGGGCTGAATGGAAATGCAAACCCAGTGTGTGGCACTGAGCAGAGTGGGGAGAGCAGTCAGTGCCGGGGTTCAAGGTTTTCTTCTCTTTCAAAAGCCATCACTGAAGTGGTAAAGGTTTAAAAAAATCCCGTGTGACATTCCTGTCTGTCCTTCCTGCCTCAGCCCTGCTGCCTGCAGCTTTCCCATCTCCCCCACGCCTCACTTTGCAGAAGTCAGACTCTGCTAAGCCTTCCCCTCTTTTACACACATTTCCCCTTGCACTGAAAGAAATCTGTGTGGAATTTCCCCTCTCCCCTCCTGCCTGTTGTAAGCACTGCATTTTCAGGCTCTTCCCAGAAACTGGGATGGCCAGAGAGGAGGGAACTGGTTGATTTTGGCTCGGAGGGGGGTTTGGCAGGAGGGAGCTGTCAGTCCTCTGCCCCAGGCTGGTGTTTCTGTGCTGGGGGATGAGTTTGATGTGCAGGGAGGGTTTGATGTGCACAAGCTCTGTGTGAGGGGGCCAAGGCCACCAGGCTGGCACAGCAGCACAGAGCTCAGCGTGGCAGCAGCAGATAGCAGGGATGGCTGCAGCCCTGCTGGGGAGTGAGGCTGGGAAAAAAGAGTTTGCTTGGGAACTCCAGCACGGCTGGCAGGTGGTACACCTGGGTATCAACCAGGAGCTGGTTCCTGCTTGCCAACCAGCATTAAACATGTTATCTCTGCCCAGCAGGTAGGGTTTCAAAGCTGGCAAGTGTCTGTGCTGGGGACAAGCATTAATACCTGGGAATTTATGTGTTAGGGCTTCTGAGACACTTGCTCTGCTGGAGAGCAAATCCAGCTGGTTAAAAGCTCAGTGCATCAAGCCTAGTTCAGCATCCATTGAAATCTTTTGGCTGTGCCTGTCCCTTGGTGCTTTCCATTCATCTGAGCTGCTGATGGGGCTCAGAACTGCTCAGAGTCTCTTTGGGGGATGTTTCTCCCATGAGCATCTGGAATTTGGTTCTTGCTGCCTTTCCTGATCAGTTCAGTGGAATTTTCACTGAACACTGCTGTGACCATGCCAGGGACAGGAGCCACAGCAGGAGACCTGCTACAGGAGGTGCTGTCTTGAGCATCAGAGAATGCAAACAAGCTGCTATTGTAGGCTGGAGTTATAAATATCAGGCTATTATGGAGGCAGTTTTAATGAAGGAAATGACTTGCCACTATTCATGCTGATTGTTGCGTGGGTTTTTGTTTGTTACCCCATTAAGAGGTTAAAAAAAAGGCAACTGTAGCTCCTTTGTGTCCTTTGGAGTGGCTTTCTCTGTCAGAACTGCAGCGCTGGGGCTCTGCAGGTGGGGAGGCAGGGATTATTTTTACAGACAACGCTTTTCTCTAGTTTGAAATGAAAAATCAGGGCTGACAAAGGGAGTCTGGCTTCTTTTTTTTTTTTTTTTTTTTTTTTCTCCCCAGAGTATACCATAAAATCTAAACTTCCAGCCTCGCCTTCAAGGTATCTGAGGGTATTTATTAGCTTATATTTTGTGAGGGTGATGGTATGTTTTTGTCACTGTCCGTGGGTGAGTCTGGCTGCTCCCACTGTGTGTGGTGCTGGCAGATCACCTCTGTTTGCTTCTTCCAGGTGTGATTCCTGCCACCCCACCCCTCTCCCCAGGCTGGGGCCATGGCTGAGATGATTTTTGGCAGCGGGATGGGCCCCTGGGTTTGCCCCAACGACCGGCAGCTGGCCCTGAGAGCCAAGTGAGTCCTCCCCACCCTCCTGCTCCTCCTCCTCCCCTTCCACCCTCAGCTCTGCCTTGACAGCTTTCCTGGTGTCTCTGGGCTCTTGCACTCACCCTGCACCCCTGGGAGTCCATCCCACAGCCCTCCCCTGGGTTGGAGGCAGCCTCAGATCTCTGCAGCACCCTAAAGATAATTGATAAATATAATTCCCCAGCTGCCAGCACCCTTCTGTTTTAGGAACTTGTCATTAGTTCTTGTTTTCCCCGAAGTTAAAATTACTGCACAACCTAAGGACTAAAAGGATGGGGATGAGTCAAGCTCTAGGAGTGCATTTTTCTTGGATGTTTTCATTCCCTGGCAGCTGGGACTGTGCCACCTCTGCTCTTGCCTGAGCCCCTGGGCTCAGCTGCTGCTGCAGTGTTAGAAAATAGGGGAACACCCCATGATTTGAGGGGGCTGCCTGGCTGGGCACCCCAGTGCCACCTCCCCAGCCTGCAGAAAGCCTCAGCAAGACAGTAGTGCCCAGGAGTGCATCCTCCTTGCAGCCATAAGTTTATCCAGTGACCTCCAAACCCCTCCTGAATGGTAATTAATTAATTGAGCTGTGAAAGCTCCTGCCTGCTGCCAAGTGAGCCAAGGAGAAGCATCAGCTGCTGCATGTGAGGCACGGGGGGTTTGCAGCAGTCCTCATGTGAACCTGGGCCAGACCAAGGGAGGATGGTGCCAAATTTGTATTTCCAGGCGTGCCCAGAGATTTGTGTGTTTGAACTGAGGGATGTGGGATCCTGCAGGGAGGAGGGTGCAGGTGATCCCTGCATTTGGGAGTTTGCTCTTGGCACCAGCAGCCACCTGTGTGAGGGGATGCCCAGGAGAGGCAGCCCCAGGGGTGCTGCTGCTTTAGGGACACACAGGAACGGGGGCTTGCAGTGGTAAAACACAAACAGCAGCAGAAAGGGAGGGCAGAGGGCAGGGAGAGGCAGCACAGCAACTCATTGCTGATGGGAGGGTGGTGTGGAAATGTGCTCAGTGAGAGGAGCCTCCTGCTTTGGCCTTTAGGCACGGAACAGCATTCCCTGGTGGGAGCTGCCGTGGCTCTGCGGGGCAGGGGCTTTGTGCTCCCCTCCCCAGCTGAGTCCTGCCCTCCACCCCCTCCCACAGGCTCCAGACGGGCTGGTCAGTGCACACATTCCAGACTGAGAAGCAGAGGAAGATGCAGGCTCTGAGCCCCAAGGAGCTTGAGGTCATCCTGGGAGTGATCCGCAAGGCAGAGCAGCTGGACGTGGTGGAGCAGCAGCGCGTCGGGTACGGCCACGCTCCTGTCCCTTCCCTGCCCAGAAAAGGTCACAAAGGCAGGACTGGCTCTCCCAGCTGCCTGGGCTCAGCCTCCATCACTCAGAGCATCCCTTAGGTCAGTGGTTTTCCCCTCCCAAGCTGCTTGTTTGGAGGGGATGACCATTGGGGAGGATGTCGTGTTTTCCTTCTTGCTGGAGTCTTTTTGTGCTTTCTTTGAGCCTTGGGGGCTGCTGAGGCTGCAGCCCTGACACAGTCCTTGGAAAATGCAGGTGGTGCTGAGGCAGGTGCTCTGGGAGAGGCTGGGCTGTGCCCAGGGTGTGGGTGGCTCAGGATCACTGCTGGCAGTGCAGTCAGGTTTTCCCTTGTCCACACCAGGCCCCTGGGATTTTGCCTGGAGCAGAGAATGAGTTGATGTTCTAGTTGGCTGAGCCCTCTGGATGGGGTTTGCTAGCTTGAATTATTTAATTTACAGGCATCCTTTTGCTGCTGCAGGTTCCCATTTGCTCCCAGGCCTGCTGGAGGTCTGGCCTGAGCTCTGTGTGATCATCCCACGCTGCCTGCCTTAGAGCAAGGCAGCCCTGCAGCATTTCCCAACAGAGTTTGTGTTCGTGAGACAGCAAAGCCCAGCGACTCCCAGCCTGTGTCCAGCAGGCCCAGATTCCTGCTTCTCTGCTTCTCTGTGCAGAGCTCGTTAGCGAGGGCTAACGAGGAGTGGCAGTGATGTTTTTGTGATGAATGGGGGACCCCAGCAGCAGCCAGTGACCCTGAGGGCCTGCCTGCTGCTGTGTGCTTGCTGCTGGAGCTGCAGCAAGTGCTCCCCGTGCAGCTCCTGCGGCGAGGTCTTCTCTGAAATGCCTTTTGTCAGCTCCCAGGAGCTCTTTTGTGCGAGAGTCCGAGTCGAGGATCATAAATCCACTAATGATGGCTCTCTCTGGCTGTGCAGCCTGACCTGCCCACCACGGGCAGCCCTTGCCTTGCTCTCCAAGGGGGCCCTGGTGGATGGAGCATTAGCACTAATGAGAGTGGGATTCATGGGTGGCAGGGTCACTCCCTCCTGCTGCTGGTGCTGAAAAATGGCCTGGCTGCTGCTGTCCCCCTCTGCAGATGGCCTGAAGGTTGCCAAGCAGTGATCTCATGGCAGAGCAACCTCGCTCTGCGTGCTCTCCACACCCTGCATCCTAATTGCCTGTCCTGCCTTCCTGCCCTCTCCCAGCCCTGCTGTTGCAGACATTGTGCCTGCATATGTGCTTCCTGTCTTCCAAATGGGCTGTGGAAGGGAGCAGGGAGCAGTTAGTGCCATTCCTGTGCCACAGCCAGGCTCATTTTGGTCTTTGGCCTTCAGCCTGGCCTTCCTGCTCCTAATGGGACGTGGGCAAGTCAGTGCCTGCCCTGCTGCTTTCAGGGGGATGGGAAATGGAGAGAGCTTGGCAGGTTTAGCTCCTTTTCCCTTTCCCAGTGCTTTCTGACTTGGCCTGCTCCGAGCACTTCGAGTTTTTCCCGCAGTGCTGTGACCCTGCTCTGCCTCCTGCCCGCAGGCGCCTGGTGGAGCGGCTGGAGAACATGAGGAAGAACGCCATGGGGAACGGCCTCTCGCAGTGCCTGCTCTGTGGGGAGATGCTGGGGCTGCTGGGCAGCTCCTCTGTCTTCTGCCAGGACTGCAAAAAGGTGGGTTTGCTCACACAGGCCTGCTCCTGGCAGCAGAATTCTCTAGGAAAACACCACCAGGCCCTTGGAGGCTGGAGAGCTCTGCAGGGTCGTTTTGTTCTCACTGGTGCTGTCAGACCATTGAGTTTTCTGTGGCAGCCTGTGATAATAAGAGAATCCTCAGGATCCTGGTGCTAATAAGAGACTCCTCAGGATCCTGGTGATAGTAAGAGATTCCTCAGGATCCCAAAGTGCCTGAGCTGCCCTCCGTGCTGGGATGGGCTGTGCCAGCCCCCTCTGCATCTCCCAGCTGGAGTTTTGGGGTTTGCAGCGTGGGACAAGGGGCAGGAGTGTGCAGCCATCAGAGATAGCTCACCACAGAGTCTGTGAGCTTTGCAAGGTCTGCCCTGAGACCTTCCAGGAGGACTCGAGTCCATCCTCAAGCTCCAAAGCAGTGCAAGTTTTCCAGCCCTGAGCCTCAGGGAGTGCCTGTGTTGTGTGTGTTGCTGCTCTCCAGCACCCCAGGGATGGTTCCTGCTGCTCTTGGCTCCACAGCTGAGGGGTTAATCTGTATTGCTGTGGAGATTATGATCTCCAAGGCAACCACCTCCTCCTGCCTCTGCTGGGAGGCTGCTTTTCCTGCTCTTGAAGCCCATCTTCCCCGGGGACTCCCCTCTGGGAGTTCCTTCATGCCAGCGTGTCACCTGTGGCGAGGTGAGGAAACCTGCTGGGTGCTGGAGAGTTTCTGCTGGGTAGAACCTGCTGCTTTGCCATGGACTGGTGGCTGGACATGGGGGACAGCCTTCTGTGGCACTGCTGGATTTGTGGGACACAGCCCTCGTGCAGAGCAGGTTCCTCCATGGGGAGCCGCAGAAATCGCTGGGATCGTGCAGAAAATTCCTTCTAAGGCAGTGCCTGGGGAAGGGAACACAAATCTTGGAGCCCTTGGCTCCTAAACCATGGGGGAAGCAGCTTTTAGGGAAGGGGCGTGGAAGGGAGCAGCAGTGGGGAGTGAAAGGCTGGGTTTGGTGGGAGCAGCGTGGTCTCTGTGCACTGTGGACAACAAAGGGTCAGGGGACAGGCAGGGGATTCTTGGCTGTTTCCTGTATTTCAGGCATGTGGAATAACAGGATGTGCTCTATTCCTGCCTTCTTCCCGTGGCAGTTCTGCCCTCACCTTGTCAGGAGCCAGCTAAGCCACGTTGCCATGGGGCTTTTTAGCCAATTTCCTGTGAACCCTGAGCACTGTTGAGGAGGCAGGGGCTGCTTCAGACACTTCCCAGCCCTGTCCCTTTAGGAGTGACCCTCAGCAGTGTGAGCCTGCCCTGAGGAGGGCTGTGACCAGAAAACCCCAGAGAAAAGCTGGATTTTTTTAAATTTTTTTTATTTATTTGATTTTATTCCCTTTTGTCTGGAGTCTGCTGGGCAGTTCAGCACCATTCATATCCAGGTAGATTTAAGTGAGATCCTACTTTTCCAGGGTGCATTTTGCAGCTGCTTTCAGACTAGCTGCACTTTTCAGCTCTGTGCCAGCCCAAGGCAATTCTGCCTGGGTGCCCTGGGCTTCTCCCCTTCTTCTTTTTAATGTTGTGGACTAAACTCAGGGAACAGCCAACCCTTCAGCAGAGCACAGAGTGAACTGCTTGTTCCCTCTTGTCCAGGGTTATCCATCACTCATGGAGTGCTGCCTGCAATAAGCAATTTGTCAGGGAATTATGGATTTTTTTTTTTAAAGTTCATATTTTTCTGGCAGGCACTGCTCTGGTACCGTGTCATTGCAGCACATTTAATTCAATGCCAGGAATTGTAACGATGCACCTGAAACACAGCAAAGAATTTACCTTCAGCAAGGTAAATGGCTCCTGCTGAACAGAGGTTCTGCACTTTTGATGGATCTTCTAAGTGCCACTTCCTGCTTTGGAAAGAATACTATTAATATTGGTTTTTATTATCTGGGAAATAAAGGCATTGTGGCAAGACCAAGGGGTGTGCAAAGCCAGATGTGTTAACAACAGCAGGAGTGAGACAAAGCCCAAGGTGCTTTACCATGCAGAGGGGATTGATATGTGTGTGTAAAAGGTGAAGGATGAGTGGGAGAGGAAAGTGCTTTGTCTGGTGTTTAATGAGAAATGGGGCTGCATTTAATGCCCTTGATTTTTATGTCTTCTTCCGAGGGGTTCTGAGTGATGCTCAATTTCCCAGCTACTCTGCAGAGGAGAAGAGGAGGAAAACACCGTTTTAATGTTGGGGTTTTTCAGAATTTGTGGCTGGGAGTAAAATCGGTTGGGAATTTCCACTAGAGGGAGCGTTTGAATGTGCTATCCGTGTGGGGATTGGGATTTTTGAGGGGATTCCAGGCTGAGCTGCTCCCTCGGGGTTTGGCTTGTGGGAGGGAGAGTTTTGGGGTCTTTTGGGTGGTCTGTGGCTGAATCTGCCAGTCCCCCTTGGCTTGGGGAGCACCGTGCTGAGGGTTGGTGCACCAGGCTCAACAGGTTGTTCATTATTTCTCTGGGAGGATGAGGATGAGGGCAGGAATAGTGGGATGGGGAAGATGAGACCTTCATCCCTGGGCACAGGAGCAGCCTGGTGTGGGGGATGTGTGAATCCAATCCTCAGGTATATCTCAGCAAGCTTTTGCTCTCCTCTTGTTGAGTGGCTTTTCCTCTGTGAGGATCAAAGGATTCATCCCATTTCTCATTCCAGCTGCACTGCCAGGGCTGATAGGCATCAGCTTCCTTATGTAATGTTGGGAGATTCGGGCTGTAAATGGCTTGGGATGCCAGCAGAGACAGCAGAAAGGGCTGTGCAGAGCCATCAGAGTTCAGGAAATGTGTGTAACCATGGCCATGCCCACCTGCTATACAGCCCCCAGATCAAGAACAGTGTGCTGGGATGGAGGGGAAAATGTGGGATTCAACACGTGAATGTGAGAGGAGGAAGGAGAACATTCCCAATCCTGCACTCGTGCCTGCTTACAGAGACTGGGGGTTAGGATTCAGGGCAATAAAAAAGCAGCTCTGCAAATACACCTGTGGGTGGTGGGGTTTGATTTGCCCTGCCCAGTTCTCTCCTCTCCCTGGAGTCAAGGGCTGTGCTGTGGATTTGCCTTTGTCTCCTGTCCTTACAGCCCCGCAGCATCTTCCTGCAGTCAGGGGTTCTCCAGGAAAAACAGGGAATTTGTGCCGTGGGTTAGGTTTTTAAGGAGAGCAGAGCTGTTGCTTCCCAACCTTCTCTCCCTCAAAGGCTGTGGGGAGCTGCTAACACCACCTCTTTTTTTTTCTTTCTTCCTTTTTTTTTCTCTCTCCTTGTTTCAGAAAGTTTGCACCAAGTGTGGGATAGAAGCTGTCGGAGCCCAGAAACGTCCCCTGTGGTTGTGCAAGATCTGCAGTGAGCAGAGAGAGGTAAAACACAGCTGTGGGGAGCTGGGGCTCAGCAGCATCCCCCTGCCCACCCCAAATCTGTGCACAGCATGTGTGGGCTCTTCCCTGGGCCTTGAAAGGCAGAAAATGGGATTTGGGAGGCTTGGCTGGAGGCCAGGCAGGCTCAAACACGCACAGTGGTGACAACTTTGTTTTATGAGGGGGTGAAGGGGAAAAACCACACTTGGAGCCTGACTTTGTGGGATTTTTCTCTGGCCATAAAGAGATTGTTCCCTTACACCCTTTCCCTCCTCACTCTGTGATAAATAAACTTGGCTAAATGTTTTTTTTTAATACAGCTTGAGAGATGTAGAGCATAATTTGTCCCACTAAAAATAACCAGAATTGCAGCCTTTAAATCTGTTTTCCTCCCTGCCTTCAAAATCCCATAACTTGCCAGTGTGTGAGACTTCTAATGCAGGTCTCTAAATTTTTATATCCTTCATCCTTGACTTTACACTGCAAAAAAAAAAAAAGTAATGGGCTGCCTCAATTCTTGTCTGCCAGCCAGCATCCACCAACATCAGGGCTCGCTGCTCTGTGCTGAAGTGAAGTCTGTGAATTTGTTTTGTGATTACAGATGGATTTTCACTTGTTCCCATCAATTTATTTTGGGCTTTGGCTTGTGGTCCTTGAGCATCAATCCAGTCCAGCTATTTCAGACCAAACTACACCCAGCTGTGTAACCTGGGTGCTCTGCTAAATCAATTTTTGAAGTGTAGTGAGAGTGTTTGTGCAGGTGTTGGAGGTGCTGAATTTTTTTTTTTAATTAGTTGTGGAAACTTTGCATTACTTAGGTTTTACATTGGAGGGATTTTTTTTTTTTTTTGGTGTGGGAGCACCCCCAAAGTCCATGTTCAGGTAAAATGAGGGATACGTGGATGCTGACAATTGAAATTATCAGCAGCAGTGTGGGTAGGGCAGGAAGAGAGCATTCCAGCTCCCTGGATTTTGATAACAATTTGATACACTGAATCATCTAGATGTTTTGAATTCCAGATAGAGATCCCAAAATAGAGAGCGAGGCAGGTGCAGGTATTCTTTGCGCTCTGCAGGGAAATGCAGGGACTAAAATTTGCTTTATTTCCTTTATTCTGTTGGGGTTTTTTCAATTTCTCTGTACCACTGTGGGGTTTTTTCCTATTTCTTAAAAAATAATAGGTAACCTGGTCAGTGGGCAGAGAATATCAATGTGTCCAGCGTGTGTTATGTGTGGCCAGAGTGTGAGGGTATGATAACCTCCAGCTCTCACTCTGTGAGCCCTGAGATACAGCCAAAGTGCATGCCTGAGGAAAATGGATGGACCTTTCCTTCTTAGACTAAATCACAGCCTCGACTTGCCTCTCGACCCTTAGCTTCTGCTTTATTTTCCAATTCCCTTTAAGGTGGGTTCAAGTCTGTCTCCTTTCTTATTCATGCTGCTGCTGGTGCCCTGAGCAGGAGAAGGTTGGAAGGGTCACAGTGAGGGCACACAGACATCAAATCATCCATCCCCTGTGTCTTCCTACACTCCCTGCCTTTATTTTGGGGGTTTGGGAACTGAGAATTAGAGAAACCTTGGCCAAGGGAGTGGAGGTAAATCAGAATAAATGTGGCCCAGCAGGATCTGGGGCTGCTGGGGCTGGACATCCCATGCACCAGCTAACAGCTGCAGCCTGTGGCATTGTCCACACTTCCTCATCCCTTCATTTCCCGTGTTATTATTTATCCCAGCAGAAGTTTAGTGATGCATTAGGGTTGAGGTTGGGGTTAGGGTCCCCCTTTTGCAGCCTTGGTTGTGATTAAACCATCACCCAGCCTGGCTCAAAGCCAGCTGTGGAAACATCAGTTCTCCAGTCAGAGCCCAGTGCTCACTGCCCACGGATCCCTCTGGGAATCCTGTCCTCAGCCTCCCTGCTGCTTTCTGTCTCCCTGGGAGGCTCTTCTGGGAGGGCTGTGCTGCAGAGCCGCGATCCACTCTTATTTCTGGAGAGTGGAGGCGAGGGATGGGCTCTGCCTGCTGCTTCCTGGGATTCTGCCTGCATCCAGGCATCCCAGACAGAGCAGCAGGGGATGGGCAGGGCGAGGGGCTGTGTCTGCAAAGGGAGCATCCCCCAGCGCCCTCAGGCAGCCCCACACCATCAGTGCCTCACCACCAGACCTCACCTGCACCCCTCCAGAGGCATTTGTCCCAGCTGTTTGCAGAGGGAGCTGTGGAAAACCCTCCTTTGGTTTTTCCAGGATTCTGTGGGTGTTTTTTCCTTCGCAGTGTCTTTGGCTGCTGTGGGTTGTGGTTTAGTGCTCCTGCAAGCAAAGGTAGAACCAAATTCAGCCACGCTCGCGTTCACTTCTGAGGGCAAGAATCTCCCTTCCTCCTTCCATGCTCCTTTCTTTTATCTTGCTTCACCTTCCAGCAGTCAGAGGATCCTGCAGGATCCCATGGGGAGCTCAGGGATGCTGATCCTGGCTGCAGCCAGCACGGGCTGTGGGTTTGCAGTGGAGCTCCCCAGGAATGAGATCCCGGGGCAGAAGGGGAGCGGCTCCTGCAGCGCAAAGGTTGCAGCAGCAGAACTTGGCTGGCAGCAGTGCTGCTGCTAAATCCACAGCTGGAAGGATTCCCTGCTGCCAGGCCTCTGGCACAGCAGCACTGCCCATGCTGAATTAGCTGTGCCTGGCCGAAATCTGCCTGTCACCTCCTGGCCTGAAGCGGAAAAGGGACCTGCTGGGTTTTGTCAAATCCCTGCCCAGCCCTTTAACTCTCTGCACAGCCTTATTTTGACTGGTAGCACCAGATTCTGCAGAGCACCTTCCTGAATTACCCCTTATACATATATTTTTATATATATATCCATAATTAGCCATGCTATCATTGTAATTAAAATCGTCTTGGAAGCGTTTGTGCACATTTACATTTGAATTGACGCATCCAGAATTGTAAGGATAATGAAAGCAGTTTAAGTGGGGTGGGGGGGAAGCTTTTTTTCTTAAACTCCCTCGAATATGAAAGAGAGTGTCAGCTACCCGGGACCTGTTAAAAGTTTTAATTTGCCCTCTCTGCTTCACTTTCCTTTTCATTCCTTCTCCTCCACTACACAGCATTTTCAAGGCTGGCTGCATTTCTCAGTTCATCACAACAAACCACGCAAAGGGAGGAGCAGAGTCATCTCCTCCCCTTTTGCCCTCGGGGCTTCCCTTTTCAAATATCCACTCCTACCACTTGGAACACTGTAAAGCAACATAGCTTGGGGTTATTCCTGCCTGGCGTGACGATTTCCTGGCAAAACACCCCACGGATGGAGAAGGGTGTTTATTTTGGGTGACTCTGGATTGAATAGGAGCGATGTGCACCTGTTTGCAATTGAAAGAACTCATCAATAGCCTCTGCCATATTATTTTGGGGGTGGCAGCGAGTAGTTAGACTCAAAATAGTGTCCTCTAGAATAGAGCCACTGGTGGGAGAAAAAAAAAAAGAGGCCTGATTGAAAGGGGGATGATAAATTGTTGAAGGCTGGCAGGCACTGCAGCTTGAGAAACGTCGGGGTCAGGGGGGCGATGGATTTTGCTATTCCAGAAACAAAGCTCGGAATGGTAATTCCACTGCCTTTTAATTTCCTTCATCCTCAAGTGCCCAATGTGGGAGTCGACAGCAGCTTGCTGTAAATAATGTAATTGGAAATCTCTGTGTTATGGAAAGGCAGATGAATGCAGATAACGAGGCTGAGGAGCGCTGGCTCTCCCCAGCAGTACCAGGGCTGTGCTGGAGAGCTGGGACAGAGAGAGGGGCTCTGCTGCAGGCAGGGCATGCCAGCAGCTCCTCCCAGGGTGGCTGCATCTGCAGGTGCCTTTTTCCTGGCTGTAGCCCACAGGAAGCTGCTTCCCCACCTTTTGGTATTGGTGGTGTCAGCATGGGAAGGTAGAAGTGGTGGTTTTCCTCTCACCGAGCCCAGGTCGCTGTGAAAAAGGGCTGCAGGATGGGAGCTGGCATGAGCGGGAGGTGGTAGAGCAAAATGTGGCTTTGTCACCAAGCCCAAATTACTGTGGAGGAAAGGGCTGCAGGGTGGGAACGCTGCATGGCACGGGCAGGAGGTGGTGGAGCAAAATGTGGCTTTGCAGCAGAGCTCTTTTGTAAGCATCTCTGTTTGGGGGATGTGGTTTGGTGAGGAGGGCTCTGGGGAGGCTGCAAGTGTTTGTTGTGATTCCCTCAGCTGTGATCCACCTCTTTATCAGCAAGCCCTAATGTTTTCCCTCTTCAGGAGCTTGTTTTAGCACTTGTATGCTCAGAGCAGCAACATGAGTCTCACCAGGGCCCAGTGATTCTCTGTCAGGTCCCATTTCCAGACTGCACTTGAAAATGCTCGATAAAATCCCCATCTGCTTCTGCGTGTGTCATTCCATAGCTGCAATGATGGCTTGATGCAGCTTTAATGGGAATATTATCAGGGTTGTAAAAGGCATTTATCTGTCATGGCCATGGCTGTCCCTCTCCCTGGTGACATTCCAGCTCCACCCAAACTCAGGCTGCTGTGGGGAACAAATTTCACCTTAATGTGCATCCTCCCTTTCCTTGGTAAGAGTAAACTCCTGCTGGTAAACAAGAATTTTATTCTCAAGGCTCTGTTACAGTTGTATTAATCTAAAATCAAGCAAGGACTTTGCTGTCAGGCCACTCTGGCCATCAATCAAATGCCATCAATAGCTGTCAACAGCATCAACCTTGGATCAAAACATGGAGTTTTGAGCTCAAACTGCCCCATGTGCAGAGCAGGATGCGATCCCTGGTGCTTTGGGACGGGCTGTGCTGCCAACCTGGAGGGCCAGAGGGACTGAATCCATCCAGGGGAGAGCATCTTGCTGCAGTTATTTCAGAGCTGATTTCAAAACAATTTCGCTGCTGCCATAATAGGACCAAACTCTATTAGAAGCACCAATTTAAAGGGAATATGTATGCAGAGAATCAATTTTATAGTAGTATTACCACATCAGAGCTGGGTGTGTTATGTCATTAACTCTTTCTGTAACGACTTGCTTTGGGGTAGTGAGGAACCTGGGGGTGACCAGCCTTTGTTCCAGCCACCCGTGCTGTGTCTGATTGGTTTTATGGTGTGTCTAAATTGGAGCTCGCCTGAAGATAATAGGTCTCTCCAGTGCTTCAAATTAAATTACAGATGTTGCAAGGTCTGTTCAGAGAGTGGCTGTACCAGAGGGCTGTTTCCTCCCCAGCAGTTCATCCAGGGAAGGTGTGTGTGCACCGGATCCCCAGCGTGTGTCAGGGATGGACGATTTCCAGCCCTGTCCCTGTTCTCCTGCTGCTCCCAAAACCTCCAGCCTTCCTCAGGGACCCCTGGGCTTGCCCAGCCTGCAGCTCCTGCACGGGCCACGTGTACCTGAGCTCTGTGCAGAGATGTCTGTCCCACACTTCAAAATCTGTTGAATTTCTTGATTCTCAGCAAGCAGAGCCTGTTCCTGCAGGGTCCCTGTGCTGCTCTGCCATGTGCTGTTTGACACACTGCACCAACTGCTGCGAGTCCCCACGTGCCAGCAGAAGGGACAGAAGGAGCTGTGTCAGCCTGTGCCTTGCCAGGCTGGGTCACTTTGGCTGTTGGCACGGAGGAGAAGGAGCTGCTGAGGTGTCCTGCCTGCCAAACCCCCTCTGCAGAAGAACAACTTGCAGTCTTGGGGGAAATTGGCTTCCCAGCTTTTTGCCTGGATGGCAGACTCACCCTCCTGCTGGGTGGTTACCCAGCAGGAGAACGTTGGTGGAGCTGCAGGATGCTCTCACCTGCTGGTTTGCAGACCCTGCTGTGATGCACGAGCCTCCCCCTTGCACGTGTGCTGGGTCACAGCAGCGCTCTGCTTTCTTCTCCTGCGGGGTGGATTTCTTTAAAAACCACATTCCCAGCTCCCCCTCTGCATTCAGATCACCTGCACTTGGCTTTCAAGACCCCAAACACAGAGATTTGAGCTCTCTTGGTGGCTCTGGGAACCAGGCAGCCATCAGTGTAGTGGTGCTGCTGCTGTCCTGCTTTTTGAATGTCAGGTTTTGTCACTACAGGTGTCCTCCTGAATGTCAGGTTTTGTCACTGCCCTCTGCTTTCATTAAGCTCTAAAGGCAAATTGCAAATGTGTTGCTGCAATTAGGGATATCTGCATTTGCACCCACTGCCATCATGATGAAACTGTGTGTAAAGTGCTTTGGAAACTTGCAGTGGGAACACTGATGATCTCCTTCACTCTGAGCAGAAGTGCCAGAAATAAATAATGATATTTTTACTATGTTAACTTATTTTTGCCCTGGCTGTGTCATTAGCTCATTATCAGGCTGCTGGAAGGCACACAAGAATTAGGTTTGTACGAGGCCATTTCTCCTTGTCTGAGCTGCCACCCTTCTCCCTTCCCCTGGCTTACAGCACGCTTTATATTAAATATACTTAATAGAGTGCCTTCATCATAAGCTGCATTAAAGCTAAATTGGAGAGGAGAGGCTGTTCTTACAGCAGATATTACAGTTTAGTGCTCGAGGTCCATTTCCTGCTGCAGGTTCAGGTTATTTGAGTGTTGTCCTCATTCTGGGGTTTTCAAGCTCGTTACATGACCTGGCTTGGCCTGAATTGCTCTGTGAGATGAGCACTGGGGTTGTGCTGCAGGTCCAGCATGAGGCAGCACTTCTGCCATCACCTTCTGCTCCTCCTTCCATCTGTACCTGCTGCTTCCTCACAGCTGGGATTTTTCAGCTGTGGAAGGAGGACAGAGGCGAATCTGGGCAGGAATTTGGGATCGGGAGCGAGCGGCTCGGCCGAGCTTGGTGGGGAGCTCATTTCGCTGTAAAAACCCAGGTTAAGGTGTCCTGTCTGTGTCTCTGGCAGGTCTGGAAGAGGTCTGGGGCTTGGTTCTACAGAGGGCTGCCCAAGTACATCACGCCCTTGAAGAGCAGCAGCAGAGCCCTGGAGCTGCAGGGCCAGCCCTGGCAGGGCGAGGCGGCCGAGCCCGAGAGCGTCGGGAGCAGCCGCTCCTTCACCTGGGCCAGGGGAAAAGGTTGGTTCTCCCACCCCAGGAAGGGTTGCAGAAGGAGCTGCCTTCTCCTCTTGCTTCCCAGCAGTCAGGGAAGTTGTCTGTTAGAGGTGTTGTCCCACGAGGTGTGGTGTGTTCCCCATGTGGATGTTGGAGTTCCGTGGTTTTTGGAGGATTCACTGATATTTAAGTGTGTTGGTGGCCCAGATTGGTCCTAGTCCTCCTGGAGTGCCTGTCCTACACTCCACCCCTGCTTTCCTCCATTCCTTGCAGCCCTCACCCCACTGTTTTTCATTCCTTCTCCTTCACTACGCAGCCATGGAGCAGAGAGGAGCTGCTCCTGCTGATCTCCAGGGACTGTGCCACTGCTGGACAGCACTGTGCAGCCAAGGCTGACCCAGTGTCCCATTCCCTCCCTCCCTGCTCCTCATTTCTGCTGCTCTGCTGGGCAGATTCCTCAAGTCGCTGTGAGCTGGGTTAGGAATTGCTCTGCCAGCATGTGAGTGCTGCAGAATCAGAGCTGCTGCCAGTCTGCTTTGATTCCCTTTCTCTCTGTGTGGATTAGCAGAACTGTCTGGCCTCTCCCCTTCTGTTTTTTGCTGCTAGATCCCCTCAGCTGGAGAAGACCTCTCGAGTGAACCCAGCTGCATGCACTCCTCCACTTAGCAGAAGTGCAGGGGGAAATAACCTTTTAATAAAGAAACCTCAGGAGCCTTGAGTTTACAAACCTGCTCTTCAGGGCCCAGTTAAGAAAGCACTCCCAGCCCTACTGTAACTTTTGTAATTAAAGACAAATTAGATCAACGGTAGATGGTTGTGTTGCCCTCCAGGAGATGCTTGGAAGGAGTTGTCTTAGCAGAGGGACTGATTGATGAGGTTGTTTTTTGTTCACATTAAGAGTTGAAGCTGTTGAGCCCAGGCCTGGCCTGCTGCTTAGTTCAGCTTTTCAGCTGATTTCTGTTTTTTGGGGAAGGCTTCCCCATAAATACAGGCAGGAGCAGGGGGAGGACAGCAAAGTGACCTTTGGTAAGCTTTGATGTGGGTGGTGAGCTGCCTCTGTCCCTGCTCTCTGATGTTTGTCTGGCTGCTGCTTTATGGCTTGGGTAATATTAATTTATGGCTTTATTTTCTGGTGCTTTTTTTTCCCTGTTGCCCTTCTCTGTGAGGCTGCCTGTCCTCTGGCCAGCTTTCAGTGGGCACTGCAGGCTGTAATTCATCTCTGGAGCTGGGAGCTTGTGCATCTCCCCCCTCCTTTTCCCTCCTTTGAAGCTGCCAGTGCTGGGACTCCTGCTGTTTGTCATCCCCCAGCTCTGCCGTGGAGATCCACATCTCCAGCCTCCTTCCCCCGTGGAGATGTGGATCCGTGATACTGCCACGGTGACTCTGCAGCTGGAGCTGGGCTGAGCTGGTTTCCCCTGCCTGTCTGATGGCATTTGTCAGCTCACACCTCGTGCACGCTCCCCCAGACACGTCCTTGCAGCTCCGAGCACAGCCCCGGAGCTTGCTTGGCAGGATGTTCCTGGGAATGAGCTCTGGCATTTAACACTCCTGCCTCTGACAGGCTGCTCTCCCCGGGGTTCCCATCATCTTGGCCAAGCCCTGTCCAGCCCCTCTGCTGGTCTCTGATGTGCTGAAGGAGCCAGCTCTGAGCTCTTCAGCTGGGGCCAGCCCAGTCCTGCCACAGCCCCTGGGCACCCTCCATGCCAGGAGCTGCCGTGCAGCAGAGATGGGACAAACTTCAGGAGTCCCTTTTTCCCCCTCAGAAGGGAGGGATCAGTGTCAGAACCTGGGAATTTGCTCCCACTGCAGGAGGGCGGAAGGCAGAAGTTTTATTTTTGCACGCCCAGTATTTCTCCTGTGCTCGCTGACACTGGGATTTGCTGGTGCCTTTAGTTTTTCTGTTATAAACAAGCAGTTGCCATGGGAACCCTGCTATTAATTAAGGCACAAATGTATTGTCAGGAGGAGAATAGCAGCAATATTTCTTTTTGCTGGGCAGCAGCTCTCTGCTCAATGTGCTGGAATGTGGGTGGGATTCTGCACTGGGTCAGGAGGAGGGAGCAAGAGCAGCAGGGTTTTCCTCATCCAGGCTCTGAGTTGTGCAGGAAGAAGGTGGGAAGCAAACAGAAGTGTGATCCCTGAGCTGCTGCACTCTTTGGCAGGAGGGCTGCCTGCTGGTCCCCGGGGGATTTTCCTGTTCCATCCCTGTTGCCAAGCCGTGGGATGTGCCAGAGGCAGGGAGCAGCAGGATGCAGTGGCCAAATCCCCGAGGGATGGAGCAGAGAGGGATGTGCTGGGGAGTGTCTGCAGGCCACCAAGGGGGCACCCAATTTGCCAACTTTGCAGTGGCAAAGCTGCAACTTGTGCTGCTCCTGAAAGGGACAAGGGCTGGGTCCAGTCACCTCTTCTTGGAGGAGCACAGGGTGTGACCTGGCAGGGGAGCTGCCCTCAGTGGGACCCCGGGCTGTAAAAATCCTCATTTTCTCTCACTTCCCCACCTGCAGTGACCGGGAAGCTGTCGCCCTCCCCGCTCTCTGTGCTTACCAAAAATCTGGGTGCTGCAGGGCAGCCCTGCTCAGGGGCTGTGCTCATCCTGGGGCTGTGCTGGAGCTGTGATTCCCACGTGCTTTTGCTGTTTCTGGCAGCTGCAGGAGGTGCCAAGGGCTGTGTGTGTGCCAGGCTGGGCCCTGCCCTGTGCTGGCAGCACTGGGGAGCTGGGATGGCTCTTCCAAAACACACATTTAACACCAGCTCCCAGCCCCAGCCAAGTGCTCCTTCCCCTTGGCTCAGCACAGCCTCCCCGTGTCCTGATTTGTCTCTGGGGTAGGAAAACCAGCAGTTGTCCTTCACCATCCCCTGGGTGCCCCTGGCTTGGGGATTGAGCCACGTGTGGAGGGAGCTGGGCTCTGCCAGCAGCTGCAGGGCTCCCAGTGAGTGACCCATTCCCTGGGAAATATTGCTTTTCTAGCAAGTTTTATCTCAGCAGATTTTGTTTTATGAGCTTTTTTTTTTCTTTTTTCTTTTTTTTTTTTTTCTTCCCAGTCAGCTGGAGATAGGGATAAATCTGTTCCATCCTCTGAAAGAACAGCTGTCCAACAATTCTTATTGATATATCAGCAACTGCTGGAACACCAGATTTAATACTTCTGGGCTCTGGAAAGTGCCAGCAGAAGGTTTGCATGAAGGATTACCTGAAAGGGAGACTTTGGTGCAGTGAGTAAAAGACACTCTTATTGGCAGCAGAGGAAATGAGAGCAGACAGGGCTGGTCCTGTGGTGAGAGTGCCTTCGAGTCATTAATATTTTCTTCCTCTTGTGCTGGTTCTCTCTGAGCTGCTGAATGGCAGGAGGACAGGCAGCTAAAGTCACCTCCACTGATTCACTGGGGCCTTCTCCAAATAAATCCTGGCTCCCAGCATTTTCAGAGGATTCGTGGAGGAAGGAGCTGTTCTGAGGAAATGGATTTTGTGAATCCAGGAGAGCAAAAAAAAGAAAAAAAAATAAAGATGATGACCAAGTGGAACAGGACTTCATTTTCTGAGAGAATTGAGCAATAAGATGGTCAGAGTGGGTCTTGCAGCTGAGATTTGGATTATATAGGAAAAAAACCCCACTCTGGTATGTATGGATTGTTTTTAACAGTGTTTATATAGAACTCCCCACCTCTCCCAGGGAGTTCTGAAGATGTTTTTCCTGAACCTGAAATTCCCAGGTAGTAATGAAGATGTTTTTTTAGACAAACCTTTGTTTTGAGGGCTCTTAGCCAGCATTGCAGCCCCCCAGCTTTTAAAAGAGCCTTTTTCTGTGCAGGGTGTGTGTGAGGAGCTGCCTGCCAGGGCAACTTCAATAATGCTTTGCAATAACACTGGCTGCCAGCTTTAATATCCTCAGAGATGTTAGCATGACTTTAGGTATTTGTTCCTCTTTTTTTTAAATGAAATATTTTGTGTAGTACAGATCCTTGAATACAGGAGTGCCTGCAGAGGTGCTTGGCAGGAATATTTGACAGCTCCTGCTCTGTGCAAGAGGAGGGATTCCCATCCTCCTGTCCTGGGGAGTGCTGAGGGGTTTGGAGAGATGAAATGACAGCTCTGTGTTACCCCGTGCTTGTCACCTTGTTCCCCTGCACCCACGCCCCTCTCTGAGCTTGGGCACTGGGAGAAACCCTGGGGTTTGTTCAGTCACAGAGAAAATCACTTCTCACAGCACTGTGAGCTTCTGGAGACATCCTGGTGGGTCTAAAAAAAATCCTTGGGGCTTCCATTTCCCACAGGAGACCTGCAGGTTGCAGTGTCACCTACTTTACATCCCTCGTTGCTGATTTTGTACTTTTCACCAGGAGTTGGGACCTGCTGTTTGAAGTGGCTGCCAGGAGAACTGGTATCTGCCTGCTCAGATGGAGAAGTGCAATCCCTCAAACAAAAACCAGATTTTTTTCCCATTACCTTCCTCCTCAGCCCCACCATTTCTATTCTGAGATCAATCAAACCACCACAAAACCCCAGGAATTGGGGAAAACACCATTTTTATTTTACCCAGAGCAGCTGTCAGTCGAGTTATCTTTTACACCAGTGTGAGCAGGAGAGGTGTTTGCATAATTGCATGGAAAAGTGGAAAGAACCTGCCAGTTTGGGAAGCTGTGTCTGGCAAAACGAGGCTTCTCCAGCTCTTCTGGAAAATATGGGGAGTGGAAAGCAGCAGGAAGAGAGCCAGGATTCAGGGGGAAGAAAAACACAGAGGAAAAAAAGCAGCTTTGAGACAGGAAAAGAGGCTCCTTGAGGAAAAGCAGTGACCCTTTGGAGCTTTGGGGATGCTGGAGTAACAGAATTTGCTGATGGGGATGGCTGGATGTGCTCAGGATTTATCTGGTGTTTTCCTCTTAGATCCTGCCACACTGGAAATGCAGCTTGGAGGGGAACAGCCCCTCTGCCCACATCACCCAGGGGTGGAGCAGGTGCAGCTGAGCAGGAACCAGCCCTGCACCATCCCTTAGAGGGTCACTTGGGCTGGGAGGCAGCAAATACCAGGAGGAGGGGGCTTGCTGGGGTGCTGGGATGGGTCAGTGGGAGCAGAGAGTGGCACAGGAGCACCCTCATGGTCCCTGTCAGCTTTAGGAGAGAAGCCCTGGGGGTGTCTGCACCTTCCAGAGTTATCAGTCATCTGCAAGGAGTAAAACCACATCATGCAGCTGTGGGGGACCTGCAGGTGGGGTCTCCTTTGGAGAGGGAGCAGGTGAGCAGGGAGTCAGAGTTGGTTCCTGTTTGACTTGCATCCATCTGGCGGCTCTCTGGGAAGTGTTTGTGGACGTTGTGGATAAGTGGCTCTCTCCTCTCCTCCCCCTGGTCTTCCCTGCAGTGGTTTCCAGTGACAGCGAGAGCGACTCAGAGCTCAGCTCCTCCAGCCTGGATGACAAACCCGTGGGATCCAAAGGCTCTCAAGGGAGGAAGCTCCAAGCAGGAATGGGTGAGGAGCTGCAGTTCCTTGTGGCTGGAGGGTGGGAGGTGAAAAGTGCTCCAGTGTTTGGCTCTTGGCTCAGCTGCTCTCCTGCCCTGCCTGCTGTGCTGGGTGAGGGTCTGAGCTTTTCTCCCTGGGATTTCTCCCTGGCTCCTTCCATGGCCTGCAGCATTCCAGCAGCTGGGAGCTGCTCCTTATTGTATTTGCTGGTCCCTCGTGGCAGGGAGGAGTGATGAATCTGACTCCATGTTCTCAGAAGCCTAATTTATTATTATATTATATTATATTATATTATATTATATTATATTATATTATACTAAACTATACTAAAGAATACAGAAAGGATACAGACAGAAGACTAAAAGGATAATAATGAAAACTTGTGGCTCTTTCCAGAGTCCTGACACAGCTTGGCACTGGTTGGCCAAAGAGACAAAACAATTCACATGGAACCAAGGGAACAGTCACCTGTTGGTAAACAATCTCCAAACACATTCCAAAGGAGCAAAACACAGGAGAAGCAAATGAGATAATTATTGTTTTCCTTTTTCTCTGAGGCTTCTCAGCTTCCCAGGAGAAAAATCCTGGGCAAAGGGATTTTTCAGAGAATGTGAATGTGACAGCTGCTGCCACCAGATCCCTGGCCAGCTCCTCACCCCTGGCTTCACAGCACTGGGATCACTGGTGTTTCCTGGGAGCAGAGCAGCAGACCTGGGGCTGACCCTGCTCCTGAGGGCTCCTGGCTGGAGCTGGGATGTTCCTGCTCCTGTAGGACCCAGCTCAGTGCCCACAGCCTGCAGGAGTGGCAGGGTAGGACAGTCAGGACAGACGAGACAAGGGATCTCGGGAACGTGTGGTTTATTGCAGAGGGAACTGTGGTTTATTGCAGAGGGAACTGTGGTTTATTGCAGAGGGCCTGGGTGCAGGGCCCTGCTGGGAGCTGCAGCCACAGCTCTGAGCAGGCCCCAAAGAGAGAGGTAAAAGAGTGGTGGAGAGAATGAGAGAGCGAGGAAGAGTGAAGAGAATGAATGCAAGAGCGTGGTAAAGAGAGAATGAACCAAAGGTTCCCGTTACAATACCATAAATCTTCTTCTGTGTTGAATATTCTAATTCTCACTAGCCAATCTAGTACAAGATACAAATCCTACAGCATTTACATACAGCCTATAAGAATCATTACATTACCATACTGTGTTACATTTTAAACCCTAAAAACTGCTCTTTGGGCCCCTTCTGCCCAGCTAGTAGGGTGTGCTCTGACCCTTGGGCCTGTCTGGAGGCAGAGGGGATTGTTCCATCAAAAGGGGATTACCTTCAGCCAGCCATACCATTGCTTTCCAGTTGTTCAGTAACTAAGATATCTCAAAGCCTGCTCTCATTTAAATCTCACTTATAGTTTCCATATTCTCAAAATCTTTTGCCAGGCAATCACATTTATAAGGCTTTCCTGTTTCATCTTCCCCAACAACACCCGCTTCCCACGCCCTCAGCAGCATCTCTGTCCTGTCCCTGCAGCACCCACCAGGGGACCCAGCCAGGCCAGGGGCACAGCCCTGGGGACCCCCCCGTGCCCCCAGGTGTGGGGGAGCCACAGCAGCCTGGGCAGCGAGCAGGGAGCCGAGCTCAGCCCCACGGAGAGCGGCCGGAGTGACCGAGCCTCGGGCAGGCGCCACAGCGACGCCAGCACCCCTGGTAAGCTACACCCCTCCTCGGGGCACATCCCTGCTTTTTTGGGGCTGGATTCCCTGGGAGCACAGCTTTCCCAGAGGCTTTGTGTGCTTTCCCAGAGGCACAGAAAGCTGTGGCCCCACGATTGCTTTTCTCTGCTTCTTTTCTTTGTGTTAGCAGATGCTGTCGCAGTGTCACACCTTCTTCCCTGAATGCAAAACCTTCTTCTGCATCATGAGTAATGGTCTGGGGTGGGAGCTGCCTGCACCCACGGCCAGGAGCACTTGGAGCCTGGGGCTGTGGCCCTGCAGAGCTCCTCTGTGTCCTGCAGAGCCAGCAGAACAGATTGAGCTCCTCCTGAAGCAAAGCAAAGTCCAGCAGCTTTATGAGACTGAGTAACATTTTTCCTGAAGTGAGGTTGCTCTTAAAGCCAAGCGTGGCTCTTCCCAGAACTCTGCAGTGCAGAAGAAAGACACTTTTTCCCCCTCAAAAACCTCAGAACAATTAAGTGACTGGGAAAGCAGAGGCTGCTATCACACCTGAAGCAGCTGAAAGAGATGCAAATGTGTTCTCTCTGCAGCTCCCACTAATTTAGTCACTAACCCCTCAAGTTATCATCCAGCCCTGCTCCCTCCTGAGCATTCCTGCCCTCTGAACTGCCTCTCTGTTCTTCCTGAGCCTGCTTGGTGCTGGCCATGTTGAGGCATAAATTGGATTAGAGAAGGCAGGTTCATCCTTCAGAGCACCAGGGAGTCGTGGTCCCCCTCCCTCCCCACGCTTCCTGCCAGAAACAGGCAGCACAAAATTGTTCCTCTGCTCTCCCTCCCTCTCCAGCTCCCAGAAAACTTGTAGTTTTCTTTTAGTTTTTCACCAGACAAACCAAACAAGTGATTCTTCTGCTTTGTCCTTCCTCCCCCTGGATTAGAGCCTGCCCTGGGCTGGGGGGTTTATTTTAAGCTCTTGTTGGGCAGGATTAGAGAGGGTGGATTCCTGCTGCCGGTGGAGAGGAGCTGCAGGTTGTCCTTGGGATTGGAATGGGTGTTGGTGGACAGCAGGTCCACTTTGGGTGCTGCCTCTGATGGATGGATGGATCCACTGCTGGACAATGCGTTTGTACTCAGTGTTCTGTAGCTTTGAGCCAACAACTGCCTGGCCATGACAGTTATAAGGCTATTTCAGAGGCCAAAAAGAAAAAAAAGGGAAAAAAAAAAAAAACCAACCTTTTTCCTGCTAAAAACTCCATATGCAAAGCTTGGCACAAGGGGTCAAATCTTTCCAGTGGGATCTGCCTGTAGATGGGGGAGAGCTGAAGTGACAGGCAGCATGGGCTGATATTTAAAAAAAGGAAAACTGTAGCAATCTCCTGAGCCCAGTTAAAGTTGGCCCTGAGATGCAGAGAGGATCCTGCTAAGGAAAAGGTTAAGCTAGGTTGGCTGCCTGGGGAGTTTCTGTAAGGATCTTTCTTATGTCTGGGGTCATCTTTTTCTCAGTATATTCCTGCAGAAGGGGCTGCTTTGTTCAGACCAGAGCTCTGGTACAGGCTCCCCAAATCCAGGCAGGGAGGCAGGAAATCAGCAGTGAGTACTTCAGCACTTTGGGTGCCTCTCTTTGCCAACAAACAGAGGCTGCTCTTGCTGTTGATGTGTTTAAAGAGGGGTGGGTGCTGGATTCAGGGTTCCCAGCATCTCCCTGCCTTTTGGACATTCCCTGAGCTCTGCCCCAAAAGCAGAGCAAGGGGCAAAGATCCTTCCTCATTTCAACTGCTGATCCTCAGCTGCAGAATAGCCTGCTAAAAGATGATTTTCTTCACCTTTAGAGCACCCTGTCAGGAGCAATTTTTGCTCCATATTATCACCTCAGGTGTTGTTCTTTCTTTGCACTTCTTTTCTCACCTCTGCTCTAACTCCGCTCTCAAGTGCGACTTCGCAGAGCATCCTGAAATCCCAGGCCACCTCCAGAGCAGGGAACTGGGGAGAGGTGCTGCAAAAGCAGCTGCCCTCACAGTCCTGGGCTCTTTCAGCCTGAAGGCCAAGCCAGCAGCAGGGTTTTGGCCAGGGGAGGACAAGGAGCTCTTGAGGAGGACTTGGAGGTTTCCAGCACGCTGCTCCAGCTCCGCCTGGGCTTTGCTGAGGCAGATAATGAAGCCTGGAGTTTGTCATAAAATGACTCATTGTCAGAGCTGCACTGGGATTTAGGCAACCTCAGCCCATGAGCCAAAGTTTCAGAAGAGTGCTGAGTTGAGAGGCTGCCAGTTTTATTATTTTTAATTTTTTTTTTCTTTTACCACCTGCTCTCAAAGCCTTTCAAAAGCCCCGTGTTCCTTCTGCTTCTGAAGCTCCAGTTCCTGGAGGTGCCTGCTCTGACGTGATAGCTTTCAAGAGGAAGGTCACGCACTCATTGTGCTGAAGAACGTTTTATCCTACAAAAAAATTAAATTTGCACATATGGAAGAAGCACAGTCTTCCTTTTCCCTCTTACTTGCTCCCAGCTAGGGCAGGTGACTCACCTTGTTCTGGCTGCACAGCTGATGCTGAGAGATGCCTTAAAAAAGAGCAAAATCCTCACTTGTGTTGATTATGATGTTTTTATTAAGGAAGGGGAGTATTAAACAGAATGAAACAAAGAAATAATCAATATCTTACAGTGGTTTTCATTAGCCCAGGGAGAGCTTTTAATGGAGATAACAAATCCGAGCTTGGGGCTGCTGCAGGGGGTAAATGAAACCAAAGTCATTCCCCTCAGATCAGCAGCAAGTTCTGCACTGATGGGTGCCAGCTGATGGAGTTCTCAGCATCTTCTGAGGAATCTGTCCCAGAAATGGTGAATCCTGCTGGCTGTTCCACGAGCAGCTGGCTGCTGGGGAGTGGGGAACAAGCCTGGCATGGGCTGTGGGGCTGGAGAGTCTCAGATTCCTGCTGGAATCAGGTCTGAGAGGCAGCCAGGAGAGAAGCTAATGAGCGAGTGCAAATCACAGCCTCCCCATGTCTGCCTGCTTGCCAATGTGTTGTCTAAATCATTAATACTTAAAGAGTGGTGCAGCAGCTGGCACTTCAACAGAGCCACGTTAAACGGGGCTGGGGGCTGAGACAGGGGTGGCACTGCCTGCTGAGGGTGAGAAATGTTCTGCTCTGCAAGCAGGGGGTGAGACCTGCTGGAAAGATGCCCAGATGCCACCAGGTCCAGCCTGAACCCTTCTCCTGGGTGCCTCCTTTGTGCTGGGAGAGGCTGAGCAGAGCTGAGGGAGATGGACAGGGAGTGCTGCTTCCAGCTCTCTCTAATTTGGGGAGATTTATGTCCTGTCTTTCAGGAATTGACTGGATTTAGGAATGAGGTGGTGTCTCTCTGTGGGCTCAGTGCCTCCCTGGCTGGGCTAGGCATCCACTTTTGCTCATAAATATTCAAGCTGTTAATATATGAGCCAGGCAGAGCCATCCAGCATTATTTTCATGGCAGGAAATTCTCTGGGCATCTTTGAAGTTAAAGCATTAACTTCTATTTTCACTTCCATTATTCTTCTCGGATGTCTGCTTTGCTCCCTCAGGGACCATGAGGAGGTAACATTTTGCTTCAGTGGGTCTGACTACTCCATTCCATGTAGGAAGGGAAAAAAAAAATATGTCCTAACAGTAATTAGGCTCCAAATGAGGTAGTAATTTCTTTAATTACTTGCTTCATGGCAGTCTTTGGGGAGTTGACTTTTGTTTTCCTGTGCTTGGTGAGAAAGTTGCTTAAATGTTTTCAGACTTGTTCCTTGTTAGGGTGGATTTCCAGGGCTGGTTTTGCAGCAGGCTGGGAGAGGTGGGAAATCCCTGCTGCTCCTCCCTGTGCCTGCATTTAGGGCACAGTTTGGGAAGGACAGAGGGATCAGATGTGAAGGAAAGACCCTCACCCCCACCCATCCAAGCCTCTGCTCCCTTCTCTGGCTGCCTCACCACATTTTGGGCACTGCTCTTTTGCTCAGGGCTCGCTGGGATTGAGTTTTCCTGCTGCCAAGGAGGATAAGTTGTCTGTTTTCCCCAAAGTGAAGAAATTGAATTGTGCCTTCATGGCTGAGGAGCTTTGAGCTGTCTCTGCCTCCTCACATCCACAGAGCACCAAGGGGTCCTGCTGTACTTATAAATAAAACACAGCTTTGGGTAGTGGCAGCATTAGGAAATGATTCAAAGTTTGCATTCCAGATACAATACATTTGTAAATATGAACCTCAGGAGAAGCCTGTGCCCCTTTCCGTGTTTGAGGGAATTAAAATATTTTCATCCTCGAGTGGTAGAAGCAAAACATTTCCAGCTCTTTCAAGCCTGCCTTGGAGTTCAGCAAATAAAGGCTCGAGTAGCTAAAAAATAAATTACTTTCACTACTCCTGTAACTCTTTATGGAGTTTTAAATTGAAGGCTTCTTCCTTCAGAATAGAGGGATGACAAAGATTCATTCTCTCGGCTCTTTCACTCAATATATCAGGAAACAAGTCTGCTGCTGAGGATGAAACTCCTATTTTTGTGCCTTCTTTCCCCCTGCAGAGGTCTGTGCTCTGGTCTTTGATCAAACAGCCAGTCTGGCCTCCTGTCCCCACCTCCTCAGACTCCTTCTCTGCCCTCTGCAATACATTCACTCCAACTTTCCATTCAGCATTTTGCACAAAGCACCAAGGGCAGGAGTTGATGCTGGCTTTGCAAACAAAGCAGGGAAGGGAAGAGCAGGGGAAGTCAGCAAGATAGAAGTGAAAAGCCTGGATTTTGGAGTCTTTGTAAACACACAGAGAGGTTCTGTGGTTATCTTTTAACAGGGATGTCAGGCTGCAGCTGCTGGGAGGAATTTGCTTTGGGACTCCTGGTGCCTTGAACAATTGACACCGAATGCTGTGATTCCCCTGTCCTTTCTCCAAGAGGAGGAGCAGTGTGTCCCAGCAGAGCCTGAGCTCGGCCTGAAGGGATCAGCTCAGGTTTGTTCAGCCAACAGGAGACAAATCTGGAGCAGAGCAGGGCAGTGCCCGTGCCCAGCTCTGGGGCTGTCCCTGCTGTCCATGGCCCAGATTTGGAAGATCTCATGGCAGATCTGTCAGAGCTGAGCTTTGGCTTCCTCCCTGGCCTGGAGAGCACCTACTGAAGGAGCACTTCTAGCAGCACAACTCCTCATTTCTCCTCCTTCCCACATTTCCTTCCCCTGGCTTTTCTTCCTTTAATCAAGTCTAATGGGCCCTGACTGCTGGACTAATGACGCATAGATGTTCTCTTTATTATTTTTAGGGAGCTCTCAAAATGGCACTGAGCACACAAAAAGCAACACAAAATAACCATGTGGAGTCTCTCCCCTTTGCTGCTTTCCAAACAAAACCTTTGTCCTTTGTTTGTTTTGAAGGCAAACCACGAGCCCACAGCAGGACACGGCTCTGATGGGGGCGAAGATGGAGCTGCTTTTTCCTGGATCCAGCACTGCCACTCCTCAGATCCCACTCCAGACAGGAGCTGCTGCCAGTGGTGACGTTGTGCCAGGCACTGGCAGCACGGTGGCAGCTGGGACAGCCCCTGCCAGTCCTCTGAGAGCCCCAGCAGAGAGCCTGGGGCTGGGATTTGCCCATGGATCCCGTGGGGAAGGTGCTCCTTGTGTTTGCTGGCGTTGTTTTGTTCTGGTTGGAGTTTGGAGGGGGCTTCAGGAGCCAGAAGCTCCTGATGATGAACCTGGTGAAGCTGTGCTCCTGTTCCCTGCCTCTCTGCTCAGGGTAAAGGAACCCTCCAAGGAGTTTGCTGTGATTTTTTCACTCCCCTTGGCTCGTGGGAGGGTGGGGGTCAGGGGACATGTGTTTGTCCCAGCCCAGCTGGCTGTGAGTGCCCAAATGGGATAAAAGCTTTCAAATGACTTTATCCTGCAAAGCTCTGCAGATTCCCCTCCCACGTGCACACCTTACATGAGCAAGGGCCTTTCTTTTGCCTTTTTCCTGGAAGTCTTGAGCATCTGGCTGACTCTGGTGGTGTCATCATGAGTCAGGCTGTTGAAAACTGTGTGCCCTGGTCCTGCTTATCCTCCAGAATGGACAATTTCCCTCTAAGGCCTGACAGATGGGAAAAATCAAATTACCTCACGTCTCTAGAGCAATTAGATCTTTGAAGGCCTGAACAAAACCCACACTGGGAGTCTGTGGATTTTATGAAATGCTTTGGAGCTGACCTGTGTATTATGAAGAAACAAAGGAAAGAAACAAAGGATTCCAAAAAGTTCCCTCTGAAATCACGGAGTTAAAGGCAATTTGTGCCCATTAATGTCAGCCTTTCCCCTGGTTATTTCTCTTTTGTTCTGTTTTTCTTTGCTCTGGGGCACTTTGTGTGCATGTAGTGTGTGTTCTTACAAATGGCTGCAGTATGAAGATAAATGAGATTGGGTGCTGGAACACTCGGGCAGGAGATGGGAAATCAATCCCTGACTTGCTTTCCAAATGAGCATGGCCAACAGAGGGCCATTCCCTCACTGCTGCCCCAGTTCATGTGCTGTGGCAGCTTGCTGGTGAAATGCTTCCAGCCCTTCCTCTGTGGTCTGTTCCTGCCCTTTCACAAATGGAAACAAAACCTTTGGAGCCCCTGGGCTCCCTGAGATGGCAGAAAAAGAAACCACTGAGTGTGAGGTCCACACCATCAGTGTTGGAGAGAGCAAGGGATGAGGCTGTTCTCCACTGAGGGATGTTTTGTGGCGTGGTCTGCTGTTAACCTGGCCATTAACTGCATCTGTGGAATGGGTAATGCCAAAACCATCAGCTGTGTCTGAGAGAGGAGCTCCAGCTGTCAGCTTTTGCTGAAGTGCTGGTGTGGTTTCAGGGCTGTTTCTTCTCAGAGCTGTAGGGTCTTCAGTTTCCAGTGTGTTTAGGCCTGTAGGGTCTTCAGTTTCCGCTGTGTTTAGGCACCAAAAAGAGTTCTGTTTTGCCTTGAAGCTTTTGGCAGTCCAGGTGAGGCTTGTCTTGCTCGTTACTGCAGCGCCTCAGACAGCCTGGCCTGCCAGCCAAAGTTAATTCCACAGCAGAAGGAGAAGGGAAAAGACTTTTAGGAATTGACTCTGTTTTCTTTAAAGCTCTTCCTTTCTCATCACCAGCTCTACACTGAGTTGGGAAGAGCTTTTAAAATTGGGAGTGTCATTTCTAGCTCTCCTTGGGTCCCCTGTTCTTCACTCCAGGGCAGGGCAGGCAGGTCACTCGTGTCCCCATTCCCACTCTCATTTCCCACACCAAGGGGTGCCAGCTCTGCACAGGAGCCTGGCAATCCTTGCTGTGCCACTGTGAGGCATCAGCTTGATTTTTAACTGAGGCCAGCTTTTATAAAACACTCTCAGAGATAAATTTGATGTTGCTCTGGTGCTAGTGAGACTGAAACCTTTTCTTTCTTACTTACTTTCTTTCTTACTTCTGTGTTTTAACTCCATGGGGTAATTCCACCTGAGTTTGAACCAGAATTGTTCAATCTGCTGTGGGAAAACTCCTTGGATAGAGGGAAGGATCTGGTCCTGGACAATGTGATCCAGGCACAATTGAAAGAGGAACATCTGCAGCTTTGTGCACTGTTTTATTTTGAAGACCACTTTTCCCTTTGTGGTGATTCTCTTGGTTGTGTTTTGTGGCTTTTGTTGGAATATTATCCTAAACCTGTACCTGTCTTTTGAGCCAGCTCAATGTGGGCAAGAAGAGCTCAGTGAATGTGCTTAGTCTGCTCTGGTCATTTGTGTTTATTATTTTCTTGTTCTCATCTCCACCCCTAACAACTTTTATGTGGTGTTTTCCTACTGGAAACAATAAAGCTTTTGCTCACTAACAACTCCTTGCCATTTGTGAAACAGTAAAAAAAGGTTTTTTTTGTAGATACTCTCCAAATCCTCCGGCAAGGCAAGACAATAACCCAGCCATTGGAATTGTGACTGGTGTGGCTGGACTTTAATTGAATCCTGCACTTGAAAGTCACCTTTTTTCTTGTCCCCTCCTCTGTGCCTGGTGCTGGTGCTGGCAGGGGCACAGATCAGCTCCTCAGCCCTTCCCTGAAGGTTTTCCACACTGCAACCAAGACTCACAAAGCAGCAGCAATTGTCCTTTTGTCAAGTGCTGTCCCCGAGGCTCGGTGACAAGCAGGCTCCATTCAACTGGCCCACCAAGAAGTGTCTCTGTGTCTCCTCATTGTTTGCTGAGCTCACACAGCCCTGGCTCTCCTGTTCCCTCAGCATTCAGCCTCAAGGTTTCAAATAGCTTTTTAATCTGTTTTTGCTTCCTAAAAGCTCCTCGGTAATTGCTGTTGGGATTGTTCTGCTGGGGAGCTGCCATCAGGCCAAGGATGGAGTGTGTCAAGGACCGAGCAGCTCTTGTGCTGCTGCTTCCCCTCTCTGCTTGCCATGACAACAGCCACCAGATGGGAGAGTCAGCTGTGGGATCTCTGCGAGTCAGGAACGCTGCCTGTGGACTGCCAAGCTCCCCTGTTGGGTTTTTACACTTTGTTTTGGGAGGGGAGGGCAGTGCTTCCCCTGTCAGAGCCATCTGCGCGTTCGGCGTGGCCAGAGCCCATGGGTGACCAGATGGTGTTTGGGCAACGTGGTTCTGGCCACTGCTGGGTCTGGAGAGCCTGCAGGAGGGCTTGGACAGTGAGACAAACTGCCAAACAACCTCTGGAGTTCATCTGTGAAACTGAACTTGGCTCCCCTCCCCTCCCAGGAGTCGTTTCCTTCCAGGGGAGAGGGCTGGTTGTGTCTCACCAGTTCCCCTCTCCCTTTTCTTCCTCCCGTCCCTTTGTTCCTCCCCACCTTGGAGACTGCTCTCCAGACTGCCCCCCAGACCCATCACAGCCCCGTTCTGCAGGTGGCTGTGAGGGACACACAGCTCAGGGGAGCTTTTGGAAGGGCTGGTGCTGCACTCACATAAGGAGACTCCCAGCAGGTGCTGGGTCAGGGATGGGTCAGCGCCTTGTGGGACACATTCATTCTGAGTTCCTCATCCAGACTCCTCCCTGGCCATTTCCTCTGCCTGGGATATGTTCAGGTAGTGCTGGGACTGCAGGAATGAGGACCTTGCCTTTACTCCACGGCAGAACAGACAGCAGCACGATGCCAGCTGTCACCTCCTCCCACCTCTTATCAGCCTGGTGACTTGCTGCTCATCAGAGCCTTATCAGGAGAGGGCTGCTGGCAGGGACACCTCCCCCCGGGTGTGACTGACCTGCCATTTCAGAGCTGACAAATTCCCACAGGAGCCTGGCTGCTTTCAGCTATTTGCAATTACACAAATTTCTGTTGCAGCTCTGCTGTCCCAGCCCCTGGAGCTGCCCTGGTCTCAGGTTTTGGGACTGGATTTGGGAGCTGGGTGGAGACATCACACCTCTGAGACTGGTGCTGCACTGCTGCTGGGTATTTCAGAGATTCATTCTCAAAAGAATCCCCAGACTGATCCATTCCCAGCCCCTGGGACAGCAGCTGGATCACCCAGAGCAGCTGATTCCAGCATTCTTTATTTCCCAGCTGGTGAAACCAAGCCCAAGAAAATCTCAGTGCCCATCTGAGCCCCACTGTGGGAGAGCAGGGGCAGGAGGAGCAGCCCTGGGGCTGCTGACAGGACAGCCCTTCATCTTCAAATGGCACTCCTGCAAAATCACACCCCTCCAAGCAATCACACCGTGGCCGTTCAAATGGTGCCTTGGAGGAAAGAAAAATTAACTGAGAAATGCAAATGAGGGATGTAAATCTTCCAGGCTGTGTCTGGGAGGGACCTGTTTAATTAGCATCATTGAGCAGCCTTGATGTGGTGAGTGCTGAGGAGGAAACTTGCCAAATTCCCCCAGTTTGGATAGCAGGTGACTTGTGTTCTGTTTGAATTTCCACCTTGTGATTGTTTTTTCTGCACTTGCCAGAGTTGCTGTGCTGCCTGTAGCACGAGCAATTGGCTCTTGTGTCCTGGGCACCTTGGCATGGGATTTATTCATGTGATAAATACGAATATCCCTGTGAGGGTATGGGTTGGGGAGTTCCTGAGCCTTTGTTTCTCCCTCACCCCTGCCTATCCCAGTGCTCTGGTGCCACGTGGATATTTTCAACACTGATAATGTTTGTGAGCTGCCTGGGAATTGCAGGTGAGGCTTCCCCCAGGAGCTACCTTGCCAGGTTTGCATCCCTCAGTCAGGCTGTGCTTTGTGCAGCCTCACAGATCTCTGTTCCTGACCTGTCACCGTGGGAGATGCTGGGATTAGGATGATGGAGTGCTTGGAGAGGGTAAACAATAATGTTGCTACACCCAAACAATGCCTTTCGCTTCCCTCCTTTATTTTTCTGTCGCTTCCCCGTTCAAGCTTAATAAGATCAGCGCAGATAATTTCTGTATTCGTGCAAAACATCATTTTCCCTCCTGTGCTTTGCCAGCTGCACTGCAGTGGGGAAGGCAAATTCACACTTTCTTCTGCTTGGTTATGAATGGGTGCATCTGCTCCTCCAAGATAGGGAAAGGAGGGTGAAAGGGCTGCAAGGGGAGAGAAGAAATCAGATGCAGCCTGGTGCATTACCTCTGTGGAGAGGGAGGCCTGCAGGAGTCAGGTTTTTGCAGCACAGGCTCAGTCCTGATGTGTTTTGGAGGTGGGTGAGACACCGGAGGCAGAAAAGGGGTTTTGCTTAATGGGGCAGCACAGCCACCCCTCAGTGGGGTGGGAATGCCCCAGGGGGCTCAGTCCCACCCTGATCCAGCTGGGGCTGAGCTCTGTTCCTGCTCCTCCCCAGCTGGAATCACACCTGGCTCCCTGGGCTCTCTCCCACCTGTGCCAGGGATCCCCTGATCCTGCACCTCCACATCCCCAGCACCTCCAGCCTGGGCAGATGCAGGGCTGGAAGCTGCTGAACAGGAGCAGAACTCATTATGTGTGCTTCCTTTCCTCCCTCCCTCCTCTTTCTGAGGCAGCCCAGGAGAGGTGAGGGGAGGGAAAAAAGGGTTGAATTTTCTCCTGTTATCTGCTGTGTCCAGCTGTGAGCTGGTCAAACACTGCAGTGGCCTCCAGCCAGCATCCCATCGATATTTCCAGGGCTCTGCCCGAGCCCAGATCCCGGCAGTGATGCTCCAGCACCCTGCTCCCTCCTCCTGCTGCCGTGGTTTTGGGCTCCTGCCTCACTTCTGTGACACTTAGCAGCTGCCTTTGGCACCTGGTGGCAAAATCAAGCATGTTCTTCCTCCAAAGCAGGAGTTTTTTCAGCCAGAAATTCGGGTGATGTCCCTCCTGTAGAGGTGAGAGTCACCCAGCCTCTCTGCTGGGTTTGTTTCTGTTTCTCATGAGCTTTGTGAGTCCAGAAGTTTCCAGATACGGGAACAGCTTTGGGGTGAAATACAATGCACTCCACTTGAAATGAGGATAAAAGTTTCCCAGAGGGTCTTGACGTGGCTTTTAGGAGTGAAACCGTGCCCACTTAACAGCCTGAGTGGCTGAAGCAGTGATGAGCTAAATGCCAGGCTTTGAAGGTGAGCAGGGAGTGGAAAAGGTGGTGGGTGGGGGCCAGGCTGCCTTCCTCACCTTCCTCAAGACAGAGCCAACTCCCCCAAGCTTGGATTCACCCAGGTGAGCAGTTCCTCAATGCTCCTTTTCCTTCCAGTTCCTTCTGGAGAGGAGGCAGCAGGTTTGGGTGAGCAGACCCCAAAACTCCATTTGAGCTTTTATTGGCGTGGCAGCATCGTTGTGTGCACCAGAATAGGGGGAGAGGGCTGCTCCAGCTCACAGCAGCCCAGGAGAACCTCCCAGCAGGAATCCCTGATGGGTTCAGGTGGGTTTAATCCCAAAGGACTTTGGGGTTTTTTAGCTCTCTGTATCTTGCAGGCCAGCACTCAGAGATAAATCCCTGTAATTTGCAGGCTTGTGTTTACCCCGAGCCTGGATGGAAATGGTTTGGACACCCCTGGGCTGGTGCTGCTGTCAGTTTTATGTCAGCCTGTGGAAGGAGGCAGCAGTGATTTTGGGGGGCTGGAGATGCCTGGGAGTGAGTGTGCAGCTCCTGCTCCCCTCCTCCCAAATGATAATTCCAGGGTTCTGGAAGGATTTGGTGACTCCCTGAGCAGCTCTGCCCTAGGGAAGCACTCAGGGACACACAGCCAGGCAGCTGCCACCTGTCACCCTGTAATTTTGTGGGTGGGCTGTGGGACTTTGTGCTCAGATATCACTGCACTCCTTTCATGCTGGAGCAGGTTCTGCTGAGGAGCCCAGGAGGGGAAACTGCTGATTTCTCACAGCTCCATAAACCTGATATTGCCACCAAATTGTTGTGGTGCTGCTTTGCAGGAATTCTTGCCTTTCTGTGGTTGCACAGTCCGTATTTCTATGCTAAGAAATCAAGAATCAAATAATTGAATCTCCCTCCCCCTTTCCTATAAAATCAAGTAATCGAATCAAAGTGCATGTGATTTAAAAAGACAGAGAAAGGAGTTCATTTTGGGCTCCCTTTATTGGCCTCTTAAATCCTGAGCTTTGCAGCCTGCTGGGAGTGTTTTATGGATCCCTTTTCACAGCTGTGAGTAGCAAGGACTCAACTGCCCCTTTTCCTGGGACCTGGGAGGCAGCAGGACCTTGTGGCAGCTGGGGAAGGACAACTTTAGCCTGGGTGACCCCAGTGCTGAGGCTGGGGATGGATAAGGGACATAATGAGGTGCAACCTGTGTGAGGAAGACCTCGAGGAAGTAAATTTTGCTGCTTGTCTGCAGCTGAGTGGTTTGGGATGGTCCCTGGGAACTGGAAATGCCCCCTGGGTGGAGCTGCCAATGGATGTGGCTGGTCAGCCTGGAGGCTGCCGAGGCTGCAGCCTCATCGGGGATGCAAATGGCATGTAAATTCATGTAAACATATGTCTCCGTGCAGGTAGCAGCTCGTGCCCAAATTATGCAAATGTTCTAATCCAATAAGGCTAATGTCATGATTATCCAGCAGCACGGGGTTCATTAATATGGTTCCCTGGCTCTCACACCCATCACTGTCAACAGGAGCACGCCGAGCTCTCCAGCAGCCCTGGAGCCACTCTTGGGGAGGGAAGAGGACATCCAGGGCATGGTGGCACCAGGAAGGACCCTCCAGCTGCCACATGTCCTGCCCAAGGTGACACCTGGCTGCCACGCTCTCCTCAAGGGCTCCTCAGCCCTGGGGCAGCTTTCCCAGATCCTGCAGGGCAGCCAAAGCAGCATTCCTCAATATCCGTGCTGTGATCAGATGAACAGGGCTAGCAGGGCCATCTAGTGACTCCTCTGGCTGCTAAATGACCTGGGAGGTGCCCCCTCCACGGTGATCGTTCTAAAGTTTGTGTTTTGAGGGATGCCACCTCTCCCTCTGGCTCCCATTTATTTTTTTCAGCTGGTGGGTTTTCTTTACTCCAAAGTTTTCTTTTCCCTAGATCACCCCAGAGCTGGAAAACACTCGGGCTTCCCTGCAGTGGAGAGGAACTTTGTCCTGAGTGGGGTGACATAAGGTCAGGCAGTGAATAGCCCGTGGCTCTGAGAGCATCCTGCAGGCTGGCCTGGCTGCTCAGCCCTGCCAGGAATGCTGCTCTCCAGGCAGGAATCTGCTTGGCTGGGCTGTGGCCTCAATTTCTTCCCTGCTGACCCGCAGGTGCTGCTGTGAGTTTGTTTTTGTGGTGCTCATGTGAGCAGCCCTGCCTGGTTCAGGGAATCTGGGGTTGTTTGCCTCTCCACCAGCCTGATCCCACTGTGAATCTGTGGGGTTTTTCCCCCTTCTTGCTCCTCTTCTTGTTCCTCTTCTTTCTCTTCCATTTTTGTTGCTTTTTTTAAATGTTGGCACGATGCTGGGATTTGTGGATGGGGCCAGGAAAACGCCCTGGCACCCAGGATGGATCATTCCCTCACAGCTCATGGTTCAGCCTCATGATCCAGGCATGGACAGGACATCTCCCAGCCCTGGGAGGAGCAGCAGCCAGGACAGAGCTGCCCCAGAGCTGTGACAGGTACAGGGATTGCACAGGGGGGTTTGGGTGGATTGCTTTCGACAGGATGTCATTAGCCTGACGTGGATGTGGGAGAGGAGCAGCTCTAAAGCTCTCTTAATGCAGCCAAATTGCTCTTTAATACTGCAAACCCAAGATGTTATTTTGTGAATCCCTGGAGCTCACTCTGCTGCTGGTTATTGGTGGCATTTTTCCCTCTGCTTGCATCCAGCTCTGAGTTCCTGGAGCGTGGGGTGGGAGCAGTTTCCCCCCAGTGCCTCTCTGGAGCTCGGCTGCTTTCTGCCCTCACTTGGCTCCTCCTGTGCTCACTCTGGGAGCTGCTGTGACTCCTGAAAAGCCTCTTCCCACCAAAATGTGAGCAGAAAGTCTATCCATTTCCATGGCAACGGGGCCGGGCCCTAAATGCTGATGGGAACTCTGTTCCTGGACATTTATGGAGTGGGAAGAGCTGGGGGTGCAGAGGCAGCAGTGCCCAGCCCCAGCACAGCTCTCCAGGCCAGCATTCGTGTCCCAGCCACCACAGGATCAGGTGCTGCTGCAAAATTAACACCAGGCTTTGCTCCTGGCTGCCTGGAAAATCTTGAGGAGGAATGTTGTCATCCTCCTGCAGCTGGGAGACAGTCGGGAAGAGGTAAAAACAGGGTAAAACTCCTAAGACAAGTCAGCTGGATATTCTCAGAGGATGTTGACTCCAGCTTGGGAAGGCACTGAGAGCAGATAAAATTAGTCTAATAGGAGTTGATGCTGCACAGAGGTCTCCCCTCTCTTGATTGCAAGGCAGTGGGTCTGCATTTATCTCACAACAATCAGACCCAGCGCCGTGTGAGAGGGTGGCTCTGCACAGCCTGGTGATGGCAAACCCCTGCCAAGGCTCTGGAGCGCAGAGGAACCCACAGATCAGGAGAGAAATCTGAGGAAAAAACTCCAAAAAGGTTCATCCCTAAGAAAATCCCCTCTGAGGGCTGAGCCCTTGGCAGTGCTGTGCCCCAAGGTTGGATGTCACTCCAATCCTGGGCACTGTTTGGGTGGATTTGGGTCTGTGCACAGACCCACCCTGCCGAATTCCTGGGTGGATTTGTGCTGTGCTGCACGGAGTGAGATTTACAGCAGCTGGTTGTCCCCTCTGCTGGGCTGGCAGGGGCCTGGAGTGTTGGCAGGGGGGTGTCAGGGTGCAGAGCAGGTCCCCTCCCCAGCAGGAGGGCAGACCTTCCACAGGACTCCAAAAAACCCCGAGGGCATTGAAATGACAAAAGAAAACACCAACTATTTTGGGATTCCCATGGAAATGGCAACATATGCTGAACGTTAAACATCAGCCCCTACCAAAAGTAGAGCTATTCTGGGCCCATCCTGAAGATGCAGGGAGAGCTGATGCCTCCCTCCTCCTGGGAGCTCCTTGCCAGGTCCATCTGCAGGTAGCAAAATGCTGGCCAGGAAGATTCCATCCACCTTTGCCACTGGTTGGGTGTTTCATAAGGTCTCTGGGAAGTTTAAGCAATATTTTGAGGGGAGAGGGGCTCCTCCCTGCTGGCATTTGGCCCTTGCCTGGCTTAAGGCAAGGATTTGTTTGTGTCTGTGTTGTAAAAGGATGTGGGTTGTATTCCACCACAGTGATTTTGTTCACAGCTAGTAATTGCTGGTTGAATCTGGTCAAATAATGGTTGTTAGCAGGGCCTGTTGGAGCACAGATAACTTCAGATATTATCCAAGCAGAGGAGCAGTGGGGGCCGGGGTGCACTGGGATATCAGCGCTGCTGGGGAGCCGTCATCAACGCAGCCTGGAATAAGCTCCTTAGGATTATTTTGGCCAAGTTTCCCAGTTATCACCATTATTATTATTGCTTTACTTAGCAAATGCAAAGGCTGTTTGACCAGGTAAGGAGGGCAATGCACTGGATGGGCTCAGCCAAGGCTCCCCAGCAGTGGAGGGCAGGGATCTTTGAGGGGAGGCTGCCAGGAGCTGTGTGTCAGCCAGGAGCCAGAGCCCCCAGCCAGCCAAGGAGCCAGGCACACGTTGCTTTTCAATTAACCCCCTTCCCATGCACACAGCCATGCTAAGCTCGTTGGAAGAAATAAAAAATATGTTTCATACTTCCCAGCCAGGGGAGCTGAAGGCAGGGAGTCAGCCCTGAGGGATGGAGGGGTCTCTTCCAGCAGTGTTGGCATCCCCTGGCAGTGCTGATACCCCTCAGTCCAGCCCCTGAAGGCAGACTGAGCTGGTGGTGTCTGCTGGCACCTTCTCCTGCCTACAGCTGTGGGAACTTTCAGGCTTAAAAATGGTTGGGAAAAGGAAAATTCCAGCTAGGGCCGTGCAGGCTGGTGTCACCTCCCTGGGGACACTGACAAACCTCCCTGTGCCACCTCTCTGAGGCCAAGGATGAGATCCAGAGGTAGTGAGGGCTTTAATTTGGCACCAGCAGGGCAGGGGGGCTCAGAGAGATTTTGAGTAAAAAGAAATAAATAAAGAAGCAGAGGGTGAATCCCTGGCAAGCAATGGGATGTGCCAGCCTGCTGCTGTGCTTTCCATTTGGAAATTAATTGATCAGACTGGGATCAGCCCCTGCTCTCCTGGATTTAAACCTGGAACAGCAGAACTTGATGCTCAGCATTTGTAAGGAAATTGGTTGAAGTGTGTCCTGAGGACAGCCTGTGGTTTTGGGTGTGTGTTTAATCCGTGTGCTGCAGTTTTGGGGGCTGTAGGAACATTCCTCCTTTTTGCCCATTTGCAGGGCAGCTCCAGAGGAAAACTGGCACAGGGAGAGTGAGTGCCACAGGCTTTTTCTGGGTGTACTTAAACTTGTGCTTGTGCCCCCTGTTCAGGAGAACATTTAAAGTAAAACCTTGGTGTTTTCAGAGCCTGGGCTGGAGTTGGAGTGACAGCTCCTGCATCCCACACCCCAAGCGCAATGTCACCGAGCTCAGGATCTTGTTTTCTGGGGAGAAAACATGGATTTTGACAGGGACAATTGCTCTTGCCTCTCATCCCATCCCTGCTTTGATGCTGGCTCTGTGGTGGCCACCTCCCCCTTCCCTGCAGGCTGTCCCCCCTTCCTACAGACATGTCTGTGCCCTGACAGAGTGGCTTTGCTCCCTGCCAGGCAGAGCTGTGGGTTCAAACTGACATTTTAACATTTCAACTCTCTCTTTTCTTCCTGGGGGGCTGGTGGGGAAGGCAGATTCCCCTCTGAGGGAAGCAGAGGCCACGTGCGTGGGCAGAGCGGCTCTGGATGGCCCCAGCAGAGCCAGGGATCAAACCAAGTCACATTCCAGGGCATTAGACAGACGGTGGGAATTAAGAGCTTTACCTGGAAACTGGCTTTGTATCTGCAAGCCCTGCTTTTGTCTTCCAGCCCAACTTTCTATTTTTGTCCCTTTCTCCTTCAGCGTTGTCGTGTGTGACACATTTGGGGAGCCCTGGGTACCTATGGGGCTGTTTCCAGGAGGAAACAGGCAGGATGGGAAGGTAGGAAAAGTGTGCTTTATCAAGACCAAGCTGCTTTGGGACTTGTTAAAGGCTAAGGAAAGGCTCCAGCTGCTTTCTGTAGGCTTGGGATCGGGTAGGGACTACAAAGTCCCACCTGGGCTGTTAGCAGTGAGTCTTGGTTTTGGTTTCTCTCAGTCTGTAGGGCTGGTGATGGGGTCTCCCTTAGGGGACACTCCTGCCCAGCTTCAGGAGTTGGTCTGCTTCAATTCTGCCTTTTTTTGTCCCCTTGTTGCTCTTCTGAATCCCTGGGTGAGCTGAGCATCTCTCAGCTGGTGCTGCTGGGCCCTGATCCTGGCTGTGGATGCAGGAGGAAGAAGAGCTCAGAGGTTCACCTTAATTCCCAGAGCCTTGATTTTCTGTGCTGTAAAACAATCTTTGCCTGTTTGGGTCTTGGAGGAAACATTTGAAACGATGACGCTTTTGTAATGCTAGTAACAGCATTAGGCTCTCACATGTAACTTGATTTTATTTATTTATTTATTTGCCCTTTCTTGGAGGAAATTGCTGCTATTTTCTGGGCATCGGGCCCAATTTCTGCTTCGTTCTGTCTGAGTCCACACCACACCCTGCATGCTGCACCCAAAGATGGAGCCTGAGTGGAGGAGCACACCCAAATCCAGAGGTACCTCCTTGTGCTTGCTGTGATGTTTCCACCCAGCATCAGCCCACCTGCGAGATTTTCAGCCTCCACATGCAGAGCAGGTGGCATTTCCCTCTGAATTAATGTCCTGGGAGTCCTTGGATGTGGGAAGGGGGTTAAACTGCCTGAGACTGGATCTGCTGATTGACCTGCAACAGGCAGGAGCCACCTCGGAGGGAAAATACAGCAGGGACACAAAGGAGCAGTGAGCTGCCTCCTGTTCTCCCAGGTCATTAGATCCTCCTCAGATGTGCTTCACGTCTGGGTACAGAGCAGTGACAAGTTTGGATGCTTCAGGAGAGAAACATTCACTTCCCTGTGAGGAGTAAATTAGGTTCGTTTGCCTGGTGTCAGCATGTTATGACTCAAAGACGTGCATTAACATTTACCAAAATCTGAATGAAAGCTGAACTCTGCTGTAGACTGAAAGGCTGGGTGTCATTTTGTTGGGATTTGGGGGAAATCCTCTGAAGAGCAGAGCTTTGTTTTTAATAATCACCTGCCTGCCAGGCTGCAGGAGACTGCAGCTCTGTGTGCATGGCTAAGGGATGTGGCAGGTTACCTGGTGAGCCTGCCTGTGGGCAGCTGGACATGGTGGTGGGTGACCAGAGCATGCCAAGTGTCCCAGCCTTGCACCAGACCCCCCCAGAGCTCAACCAGCAGAGAGGCTGCACCTCTGAAATACTTCAGACACATTTTCCTGGGCAGGGCGAGTTACTTGGGCAGGATTTTGCATCATTTTCTCACCATGTTTCTCTTCTGGCACTCCTTGCTGAAAAGAAGTCCACTCCCAGCAGCTTGTGAAGCCACAGATTTATTGATTTAAACACGGAGGGGGGGATGAGTAAAAGCAGCAGTCTGAGACCAACACCCTGAGCAAGGCACTGCTCAGCATTTTCCAGGGAGCCTGTGGCAGGAGCCTGTCCTGTCCTGGCTGGTGCTGGGGCCCTGGCCATGCCCAGGGAGGGGCAGGAGGGGTGCTGAGCATGGCCACAGTGGCACTGAGCCCTGGCCCAGCCCATCCCTGGCCCCTCTGTGATGCTGCACCAGCCCCCTGACAGAGCCACACGCCGGCTGGCAGGGGCTGTGCCACCCAGGCCACGAGCAGGGCACCCACAGTGGCACTGAGCCCTGGCCCAGCCCATCCCTGGCCCCTCTGTGATGCTGCACCAGCCCCCTGGCACAGCCACACGCCGGCTGACGGGCTGTGCCACCCGGGCCACGAGCAGGGCACCATGTGTTGCTTCAATCCCGGGTGTGTTCCCGGCTCCAGAAGCTCATCCAGCCGATGCTGAGCTCTGGAAGGGACATTGCTGTGGGCTGGGGCAGCAGGGATCCGAGCCGGGGCTGTCCCTGTACCTGTGAGCAGCGGGGAGCGGGCAGCTGTGCCACCCGTGCCCCGGCTCGGGATGTGGCACGGCATCTCCCTGGCACAGCCTGCGGGGCTCTCGGTGTCCCTGGGGGCTGTCACTGTCCCTGGGGGCTGTCACTGTCCCTCTCCACATCACCCCGGGATGTCACACATCAGTTCTCTGGCTCCTGACCCTGCCCGGTGACCTCAGTCCCCCCGGAGGGGTCTGGCAGGGACCAGCCCTGCTTTTACCAGGGAGACGAATCAAAGCCCACCTCCCTTCACCCCATCACCCCAACTCCTGCCGGGGGCCGTGGCTGGGCTGGGGAAGGGGCAGGGGCCGGCTGCCCGCGCTGCTGGCCGTGCTGCCGGGGCGGCAGGCCGGCCACAGCCCTCATTCCTCCGCTGCTGGGAACCGCTTTGTTGCTAGCTGGTGACATCACCCGAGAGCCCACCCCCTGCCTCTTATCCGTCTCTCTGTCTCGCTCATTTATTCCCAGGCAGCGCTGGCAGGATCAGGGGCTGTGCGAGCGCCAGGGCTGGCAGCAGCAGCATGCGTGCGGCGAGCGAGGCTCAGGGCGCCACAACCACCTAAGGGGCCCGGAGCCTCCTCATCCTCATCCTCCTCCTCCTCCTCAGCTGCCCCCCGCAGCCCCCGGCAGAAACTTCCCTCTCCCGCACTTCGGGCTTCTCCGGGGGGGCTTGGCAGCGACAGCCGCATGCATGACACTCCGAAAAGGAGAGAAAATGACCATAAGTATCCAGGAGCACATGGCCATTGACGTCTGCCCCGGCCCCATCAAACCCATCAAGCAGATCTCCGACTATTTCCCCCGCTTCCCCCGCGGGCTGCCCGCCGCCGTCGGCCGCAGCAGCAGCGCCCTGCGCCCCGCGCTCAGCCAGCCCTCGGTCAGCCCCGCCGAGCCTCCCCGCGAGGATGAGGAGGATGTGGACCAGCTCTTCGGAGCCCACGGAACGACGCCCGCAGAGCAGCCGGCCAAGAGCCAAGCGCCCGACGAGGTGGTGGACCCCGAGGGCTACGAGTCCGACGATTGCAGTGAGTTGCTAAGTTTCCAGGGGAGTTTGCTCGGTGCTGAGGGCGTGGGTGGGTCTTAGGGCCGCTTGTGCATCTTGGGGAGCCCTTGCAGCCGCCGCTGGGATCGCGCCGCAGCAGGGAGATGCTGCCGGGTGTAGCCGGGGGGGCTCTCCCGGCGCTTCCCGGGGTGGAGGAGCCCTGGCAGTGTCCGTGCCGCAGCCAGGCTGGTGCTGAACCCAAAGTAGGGAAGTCTCCCAAGAGCCACCAGTTGCTGTCGTGGTTGGTGCACTTCTGTGCCTCGTCCCTGCTCGGCTCCGTGCCTCCAGCCCTCCGGCCGGGCTCAGAGCCTTTTAATCGGGCTCGGTGGTGCAGGCTGCTCCAGCCACCCTGCCGATGAGCTGGCGATAGGCTCCGGCATCTCCCGGCTCCACAGCGGGGAGATTTGTCGGGAATGACATCGCCCCGGCCAGCTCTACCCTCTCCCTCGGCAAACTCTGGCGTGTCATCCCTCCATTCCTCACGGAGACCTGCAGGAGAGCGGGGGCCCTTTGGAGCAGAAGGCTTTGGCCGTGCTGGATGCAGGTGTTTGCAGCAAGGGTTAACCCCTCCCCACCCAAAACGTCCTTCCCAGCCGGCGCCGTGGAGCTGCAAGGCAGCCGCTGCCTGGCTCTGCCGGCCAGGGCCGGGGATAACCCGAATTCCCTCGGAGTTACAGAAACCCCAAGGGCTCCATTCAGCCCAGCCTTGGGGCCAGATCCTGAACGTAAAGTTTGGAGCCGGGAGATGCCGGGGGGAAGGGAGTGGGTGCTGCTGCGTGCTCGTCCTGGGGGAAGGGGAGGCTGAGCCGCTCAGGGCCCAGCGGTGGCTTTCCCTCGGCGGAATGTCACAGCCCGGCCTCGGCACCGCTGCCGGCCACTGGGCTGCTCCATTTATTCCATTCATACCCCAGAGTGTGATCCCAAGGAGGGCTCCCCGAAGGGATGCGCTGCTGCAGGGTGGCACGGCTGTCCCCGTGTCCCTCTCTGGGCACAGCCCTGCGAGAGGCTGTGCTGGGTGCCAGCCCCAAAGTGGCACACTCTCTGTCCCCGTGCTGGTGTCGGGGTCACGCTCTCTGCGGAGAGGCGACAGCTCTGGCAGTGCCAGGGAGAACATCTCTGCTAAGCCGCGTTTGTCCCAGCCGGGCAGTTAACGGGGACTTTAACCGGCTTTGGGTCATTAGCTGCTCTAATTATCCCATCGTGGCAGTAGAAACGGGAGAAACCGGGCTGCAGGGCCAGGGGGGAGTGTGGCCCAAAGCACTGGGGGCCCAGAGTGCAGTTTTCTCTGGGTGACTCGCATGGAAATTGCCCAGGGCTCTGCATTTTGCATTTTATCCCTTGGCAGTGCTGGATCGTGGGTGCTGGATGGTGGATGCTAGGTGCTGAGTGCTGGATCCTGGGTGCTGGGTGCTGGATGCTAGGTGCTGAGTGCTAGATCTTGGATCCTGGGTGCTGGATTCTGGGTGCTGGGTGCTGGATCCTGGGTGCTGGAAGCAGCTTGGCTCCGTGCCGGGGCCGGCGGGTGTTTCTCTCACCCAGGCTGGTGTTAGGAAGTGTTTCCTGCAGCGTAACAGGTGTCAGGCAAAACTGCTGAGTTTGTTTTGCCAGAGGTGTGGTGGGATTTTGGCTGGCAGAGGCACAGCGAGCAGAGCAGGGAGGTGGCTGCGCTGGTGTCACATCTCTGGGGACAGCACGGGGTGGCCCAGACACCCTGAGGACACTGGCTGGCATGAATGTGCAGGATGGGACTGTCACTCTCCCATGTTCAGCAGCCAAGTTGTAAATCCAGGCAAGAGCTGCCTGTACCCATTCCCCAGGCTGGGAGCAGGGAGGGGATCCTGCAGCCTGACTGGAGCCATCAGCCACGCTGGGGAGTGTCGTGGAGCTCCCCCACATCTCTGGAGGGTGATTCAGGGCTGCTGCATTAGTCACCTGCACTAAATTTCCCCTGGAGAACCTGTCTGTGCCTGCACGTCAGGACAGCGCTGGGGTGTCGGTGGTGTCAGTCCCCTTGGGGGGCACACGGGGTGCAGGGGGCTCAGGGGGTCTCTGGGGATGGTGGTGTCGGAGCTGGGTGCAGCACTCACAAATTGAGGTTTTGCCAGGCAGATCTCTCCTCAGAGATGCTCCCAGCCCAGCTCCAGAGAGGTTCAGGGAGAGGGATTTTGCCGTGTCAGGATCCATGGGGAGGAGGAGGAGGAGGATTGAATGGCTCCCTCCTGTTTGTCCCACCTGCCTGTGGGTTGCCCTCCTCTGGTGCCAGGGCGATGCTGCTGGGTGGGAGGAGGAGAGCTGCCCCTGCTTGGAGAAATGCAGCAATTGTCTGGGTTTCCCCAGGCTCCTTCCTGCCTGGAGTTACTGCTCCAGCCTGGGCGTTCTGGGGTTTTTCCAGCAGGACCTGAGCCCCAGCAGGGCTGTGGGGAGAGGGCAGGATAGGTCCTGCCTGGCCCTGCTGCAGCTCACCTGGCTGCACCCTGTTCTTTAATCCTTTGCTGAGCTGTGCTCCAGACCCCACCAGCAAACCCTGTCGTGTCTGTGGAGCCCGTGGGAGCTGCAGTGCCTGCTGCCATCCAGGGAGGGTGGCCTGACCCAGGTGTGGCACCTGGTGTGGAGCAGGGATGTGGCAGGGGGGATGTGAGTGCGTGCATGGAATTGGTGCTCTGGAAAACTGAGAACCCCCAGGCTGAGGGAAGCAGGTGGAATCTTCACAGAGATGGGCAGGGACCTGGCTGAGGTGGGAGGACAGGTGGGGACAGCCATGGGAGGCTCAGGTTTGTGGTTCTGGACGCCTCTCCAGCAGCCTGTTGAATGCAGCGAGTGGCAGGGAGCAGGCAGGGAACCAAAACAGCAAAAAATGAGTGGAGACATCTGGGCTGGCTCTGGGATCACTGGGAATTTCATGGAGCCAGCTCTTCCCATCAGACCTGCCAGCAGTGAGGGTTTGCAGGGTTGTGGTGGGCACCCACTGCCATCCCAGGGCCCTTGGGAGACCCTGGCAGAGGGACTCACCACTGCCCTGGCAAAGCAGGACCCTTCCTGCAGCGTGTTTGTCCCCAGCAGAGCTGCTGAGGAGGTGGAAGGAATGAGGCAGGAGAAGTGGGAAATGTGTATTTACTGCAGAAGGATGGTTTGGTGCTGTTGGACCAGCATCTGCTGTGAGCTGAGAGGACCAGGCAGGAGGCTGGGTTGGGGAATTGGCTCCTGCTGCCTCGAGGCACCTGGCTGTCACCTCATTTTTGGCTCCCCTGGCTGGTACCCTGTGACAGCAGCAGCTCCCTGGGGTGCCCAGCCACCAGGGATGCTTCCCACCCAGCACAGTGCCAGGGAAACTTGGTGTGCAAGGAAAAGAAGCAAATGCCAGCTAGATGGCAATGTGCCACCTGCGAGGAGCTGGCTCTCGCCTCCCATCTCCACCGATTTCACCCAAATGCTGCTGCCCCTCCACTGCCTGCACCTTCCCCTCCTCAGCACCAGCAGGAATGTGTACCTGAGGGATTTTTAAAGAAAGCCCTGCACGAGCAGAGGTAGAGACAGGCCCTGAGAGGGAGCACTGCCAGGGCTTCTCGCCAGGGATAGCCCTGGAGGGAGCAGCCATCCTCCTTTCACAGGCAATCAAGTTTCCAGCCCTTGGAGAAATGCCCCGTTCCCTGAGCTGCTGTTTGGCTTTGGAAAGAGGCTCTGGTCACACTGGAATTCCTTTTCTCCTCCAAATGTGTTTGGCTCTGAGTTTTCAGGTGAGGAGAGAGCCTGGGAGCCACAGGCTGCAGCGGGAGCCGGTATCCCTGGAAATGCTGCCCCATCCTGCTCCTGCCAGCACTCTGGGACTGTTCCTGTGTGCACAAACCCATCCAATTCCACCTCCTGCCCAGTTTTATTCATGGAAGAGCAGCCTCCTGAGCTCTGGAGCTGCAGCAGCATGAAAACCACTTCTCCAAAGTGCAGCTGAGAGGCCAGTCCTGGTGCGCGGCGGCTCGTGACGCCTGCAGCGCCACACAAGTTATTTAGGATGACTCTTATTTTGAGCAAAGAAGATAATTAGGCAGGCAAAGCCATCACGGAGATATTAATTACTGGCTGCTTGAAGATGTAAAGAAGGAGGAAGGTCTGAAGGGGTGCAGGGTTTGCAAGTCACCTGGCAGTGCTTTTGGCCAGACAGGGGGAGGCAGAGGAGACGGCGAGGAACGAGCAGGGTATTTACTTCTGAAACACAGCTCCTTAGCATATGCTGCCACTGCTATTTATAAGCTTTGAATCGTCTTTTCAATCCAGATAAGGCCAAAAGAAGTATTTTTCTCGCTCAGGAAACTAAACAAACCACCACAGATTTCAGCAGAGCACGGCTTTGCCAAGCAGAGCACAGCCCCAGCTGCCTGTGCTGGAGAAATGCGAGCAGCTACTGGGCAGGGTCACACCGAGGTGTCCCAGGGGGTGACTCTGGACCAGCTCCTGCCTGCTTTCCTGTGGGACAGATGGATATTTGGGATGTGCTGCTGTGGGGGAGCTCTCACATCTTCCTGCTGACCATCCCAGCAGTGATCCAGGCGCAGGCTGCACATCCTGGTCCTGCGAGGAGCCTTCCTCTTCCCAGGGATTGCCCATGGGCAGAGACACCCCAGAGTGCTGGAGGTGAACATGGGGCACCAGGAGAGGAAAGAACACGAGGGGATGAGCACGGTTTGTCTGGGCATCCCTCCTCCAACATCCAGGGAAGCAGCATATGGGCTGTGGCCTCTGGCACCTCTGCTAATGAAGGAGCCACTCAGCTGCTGGATAACGAGGTTCCCTCCTCCCACAGCCTGCCCAGCCCTTCACCTTTCCCAGGTCCAGGAGAGACAGAGCTGACACCCCTTGTTCCACCATGCTGGAGCCCAAGGGCTTCCCTGATCTCTCCTCTTTGTATTTAACACTGAAGGCAATTTTGGGGGGGGTTGTTAATTGCAATATTGTACTTCATTAAAGGAGGAGAGCGGGAGAGATTTGAAGGCCATCTCTAAACTGAAATTGCTGAAAGTCTAATTGCTGCTGACATCAGGGACCATTTAGTGCTGTAAAACGTAATTGCATCTCTGAACTGTTCTGAGCAGATAAGTGTTCCTCTGAACACTCCTCCTGGAGAAGACAGAAGAGCTGATGAGCATCCATCAACCAACCCCATGAAGAAGCAGCTCCCTGCTCCAGAGCTTACCACGGGCTGGCGGCCCTTCTCCAAAATGAAGAAATATTAATTGCTGCAAATTTTAAGTGAAAAACCCACGGCCAGGCAGGGAACATGGCAAGAGAGAGAAGTTGTGTTTGTTCCTTGCTCCTGGATCTGCTGAGGAGGGAAGGTCTCCTGCCTGTGTGCTGGATCTGGTCCCTGCTGGGGTTTTTTGTAGGATTGGGAATGTCCTGCCCTGCTGGCAACAGATCAGAGTCCTGTGGTGTGCCACTGGATGGGTTCAGGGAGGCAGGAGCACACACACAGCCACCCACCAAAATGTTCTTCTAGCAGCTTGGCTTGGAAATGGCAGGAGATAATTTCTGTTCCTCCTGAGGAGTCATTTACCAACATTTTATATGGGGCTGTAAGTGCACAGAATTACCTGCTGCCTTTCAGGACCTTTAAAATTATCTCCATTGCAAGGGAAAATTAAAGCAATGGAAGAATAGGGACCTATCTTTTATAGTGCATTAAAAAATACCCAGTCTGAAGGTTACTGAACCTGTGCTTTCTGTAAGGGAGAGCTAATCCAGACAATCCCCAGCAGTCTTTTTACTGCTCCACTCTGATCTCCCTGGCACAAAATCCATGAGCAGATTATCTTGGGAGCAGCAATGCTGATAAGCAGAGGGACTTAAGGCTTTTTGGACTTCTTTTTAATTAGTTCTATAGTGGGGTTTTTGTCTGCACACCTCAACTTCTCCTCCTGTGGAGCTTTGCTGGGCTTTCTAATGGCAGTCACACCTGCCTTGGGAAAGTAAGGAGTGTGCTCCATCATCACTTCCAGGCTTTGCTGAAGCTTTTTCTGGGAGTGTCAGTGGCTCTTCCACATCCTGGGATGTGAAACTCTTTTCCTTGGAGCATCCCAGGCTAAGGAGAGGGCGGCTCTGCCACCCAGCATGGCCCTGCAAGGACAGGGGCTGGGGAAGGGAGCAGAGCACAGATTCATCACCACATTTTTGCCTCTCATCCCACAGGTATAAATAGAAGCTCCTTCAGGCTGGCCTCACCCTGGGCTCAGCCGGGAAATGTCAGCAATAAACAATAAATTCCTGCCGGCTCGGCGGGGCTGCCCGAGCCCACGGACACATCTGCTGCTCCTGCTGCCCTCTAATCACCCCCTGGCCCACTGAATTAATCAAAACGCCCAAAGGTCAGTGGGAGAAGAGGCCACCTTCCCGTGCAAGTCGGGTTTATTTTTCCTTTTAGAGCCCGTGGTAAAAGGCAGGCCCTGGCCAGCGCCTTCCCATCAATCTCTCCCAGCTCATGGAGAGGAAAGAGGGTCAGAACCTGCTAATGAGTTCAGTTTTCCTAATGGTTATTTTATCATTGGAGCAGAATAATTGTAATAATAATGATACATCCTGCCTGCTGTCTGGAGAGCGCCAAGCTGCCTTTGTAAAGCCTGACAAAGGCATTTATTTATATTTTTTATTTGCAGCCTCTGTGATTAGAGGGCAGTGTTCAGAATAGCCCAGTCGAGTTAAATAATCCTGGTAACAGCGCTTTGAGTCTAATTGCTGCCCTTTTCTTTTTTAGGTACTTGCTCCCCTAATTAAGATCACAATCGAGCTGCATCTCGAGTGGGAGGGGGAAAGCAATTAAAGAAGGGGGATTAGGTTGCTCTGCAGAGGTTTTGGGCCCAATCCTGCCAGCTGGGGATGCAGGATTCCCACAGCCAGGGCTGGGTGTGCTGCTGGGCTTTGCAGGAGTGGGAGCAGTGCTGGGCTGGTGCTGCTGGCTTGTGCTGACCCGTGCAGGAGCACAGGGCTGGCATGAGGCTCCTGGGGCTTCACAGGGAGCTGTTGTGGGGTGCAGGGGTGGCTTCTACCCCTGGTGTAGCTGGAGGTCTCCTGCCACCTCCTCAGCCCTGGCTGAGCCTTGGCTGTGCTGGGTCCATCCCTGGCTGTGCATTCCCAGCATGTACCAGAGGCTGTGGGACTGTCACTGTGTCCTGAACGTGTCCTGGGCATCTGCTGGCTCCTGGCTCTGGTGGCAGTGCTGGCCTCCAGCTCCACAGCAGCACCTTGGCTGCCAAACCCCTTTTTTGGCAAACTTTTCCTCCTCCCGTTTATCAAACAGCCACATTTTTAAGCAATGAGCACGCGTTGTGCTGGCATTTCCACATCCCTCTGCCCAAGGACAGACCCTTCCTCAGGAACTGAGACTCACCATCCACAAAAAAACCCTTTCTGCTTAGAGGAAAACCCCTCCAGGACTGGAGCAGAGCCAGGACAGGAGCCCTGCACTCCTGGCTGTGCCCTCCCACCCCTGGCAGCTCGGGGAGGAATGGGAGCTGCTGGATGTTTGCTGGTGGACTGCCAGAGCTGGGAGCAGCACCTGAGTCCCCACCTGCAGAACAAGCTCCTGCTGCTGTGGGAAGGTGATTTTAGGTTTTTCTGTCTTGCTGGAGCAGGGCTCCCCGCTGCCCTCTCCCCTGGGGCAGGCTGGGGCTCTGTCAGTGTTTCCTGGTCGAACTCTGTTTGCCTGCCAAGCTTTTTAATTTGTTTTATAAATTGCCAGATCCAGCAGGCTGAACCGCGGGCCCCCTTCTGTGATAAAAATAAAATAACAGCTTGAACTCAGAGGGCAGAGCAGTGGGGCTGGCAGGAAATGCTGATTAAAGGGCAGGTGGAAATGATGAGGCTCCGAAACCGGAGGTTTCATCTTCCGCTCTTGAGTGAAAAATGCAGATTTGGGAAGTTTTGCTGACTTGGTTTGTGGAGCCTCCAGCTTCTCACGCTGCCATCCTCAAGCTGCCCGTGGCTGAGAGCACCCAGAGCACTGCTGGTCCTCCCTCCCTGCAGGGTGTGCAGGGGCTTTAGCTGGGAATTGCTCTGGAATTGCTCATTTGAGCCAGACCCAGAGATGGTGCACAAGGTTTGGCCTCACCCCTCATCTTTCCCTGGCAGGTAAAACCCCTCTGATTTGTGCCTTACCCAGAGCAGGAGCTAATGTGCCATGAAATTGCTGCACAACGAGGGGGGTACATTATTCTGGCAGAACTCTCACTGGGTATTTACTCTGCTTTGAACTCAAGATATTTGCTTGGGAGAAATGATTTTTTCTTTTGCCAGCAGGCAAACCTGTAGCTCCTTTGCCTTTGGACTGGGAGATCACTGTGAAATTGCAGCAGGAAGGTTTCAGTCCCCTGAATATCCTTAAACTCCGTGGGTGCCTTACTGCTATCAATGCTGGGGAGAAAAAAAGCACCGTATTTCCTGCCATAAAGTTTGTCCAACTCCCCCCCACTCAGCAAACCCTTCTTTGATATTAAGCAAAACTGTTGTGGTTTTTATTTTGGATATTTTTTTTTTCACGTTTTGAACACGACAGGAAGGTGCAGTTACCTTGGAAACAGCGGTGGGATGGTGCTTGGTGGCAGGGCAGCACTCAGGCAAAACTCTCTTGGGAAGGTGGGCATGGAAAAGTGGGGTTTGCTGGGTCCTGAGCCACCCTGGGAGTTCCAGGCTGGTGGCAGGTGAAGCTGAGCCAGGGGAGAGGCTGCTCCGTGTCCAGGTTTTGGTGTGCAAATCAGGCCTGGGAGCCTTGGAGAAGGTTAGGCTGTGTTTTTGGGAAGCCTGTCTTTTTAAGGCTTTTCCTCTGCTTTGGATTAGTGAGACGTGCTCAGATCATCCAAAGGGAAAGAATTTCTCAAATCAAAAGGACTTTTGCTGCTGAGGCCCCTCTGGTTTAGTTCTGCTCCCCTGCCCCATCCCAGGAGATGCTGCCACTCCTGGATCCTGAGGATGCCATAAAGGAACCCTGCGCTGATTAAAAGCTGTTGGTGTTTTTCATTTTAACCAGGAAAGTATTTCCATCCTCACTGGGTTTAATTTACAGTTTGCAGCCAGATTGGAGCTGGGAAGGGATCCCACTGGTGGCTCATTTGTTTGAAGGTGTCACTACACAAAGACACGTTCTGGGAATGCCAGCGGCGCTGGAGGGGAGGATGTGCCAACAGCAGCTCTCAGCTGTGTCCCAGCCATTCCCAAACCTTCCCAGGGGTCATCCTTCATCTCCTGGGGGACAGGAAGCTGCCAGGCTGCTGAGGGATGGGGATAACCCAGGTGAAAGCCCACGGAAGCAAAGGCTGTGGCTGCAGTGCTGGCAGAGCTGCATCCCCTCATCCCTCGCTCCTCTCCCAGGGCTGTGCCAGCCAGCCTGGGAATGGCCACCAGCTATTCATAACAGGGCTCCCAGCAGGGTGCTTTGTGTTTTGTGGTGTCTGCAGCCTGTTCTTTAGCACCTCCATGCATTCCTGTTGTGCTCAGAGGGAGGGCAGCCCGTGTTTGCAGGGTGCAGCAGGTTAACCACGTCTCTCCTCCCTTGCAGCCACACTGGGGACGCTGGATTTCAGTTTGCTCTACGATCAGGAGAACAACGCTCTCCACTGCACCATCAACAAAGCCAAGGTAGGGCTCAGCCTGGCTGTGGGGACAGAAAGGACTGGCTGTGCCAGGGGAACACCATCCATGGCTGTGCCAAGGGATCCCAATCCATGGCCATGCCAAGGGATCCCAATCCATGGCTTTGCCAGGGGAACCCCATCCATGGCTGTGCCAAGGGAATCTGACTCCTGGCTGTGCCAAGGGATCCCAATCCATGGCTGTGCCAAGGGAACCCAATCCATGGCTGTACCATGGGAACCTGACTCCTGGCTTATGGTTGTGTTCATGAGTCCCAGGACAAGGGAAGAGATGAGAATTTGACTCCATGTTTCAGAAGGCTGATTTATTCCATTATGATATTATATTATATTAAAATGCTATAGTAAAACTATACTAAAAAGAATAGAGAGAAAGGATCCATTCAAAAGAAAAGGTCAAAAGGAAAAGAAAGGAATGATAACAAAAGCTCGTGGCTCTCAGAGAGTCTGATACCGCTGGGTCTTTGATTGGTCATTAAGTAGAAACAACTCACACCAACCAATCTAAGATGCACCTGTTGGTAAACAATGTCCAGACCACATTCCACAGCCATCAGATAGTTATTGTTTACTTTTCTTTTCTGAGGCTTCTCAGCTAGAATAGGAGAAAAATCCTAGCAAAGGATTTTCATAAAAATATCATGGTGACACCTGGCTGTGCCAAGGGAACCCAACCCATGGCTGTGCCAGGGATCCCAATCCATGGCTGTGCCAAGGGAACCAGACCGCTGCCTGTGCCAAGGGATCCCAACCCATGGCTGTGCCAAGCATCCCGGGGTTCCATCACCTTCCCAGCCCCTCTGCCCTCTCCTTCCCCTCCATCCCTGCCTCTCGGGGCGTTCCCAGGGTCGGGAGCCGGCTGCTCATCCCCGCGAGGAGCTGGATTGATGCTTTTTCGAGCAGCCCATCCCGATGTTGTTATTTACTGTGACCGGCTGTCGGTTTATAAATGGCTCTTTTAAATGCTGCTAATCACGGCCCCAAAGTGCTGCGCCTCAGCGCCTTTGCCGTCTGCGTGATTGAGGCAATTAGGGGCTTTTTGCACATTTGGGAGCAGGAACGGCGAGCTGAGGTCCTGATTCAGCCTCGGGGCTGTGGAAGGTGCTGCTGGGGGCTGCTGGGTTCCCCTCTGCATCACCCAGTGACCACCAGAGGTGGGCTGGGGGGGAAAACACCTCAATCCCTGCTTGGGAAGGGATGGGGGTTTTGGAGAAGAGGCTGTGAGCTGAGCCCCAGAGGCTCAGACCACGCTGTCTCCCCTCCATGGCTCGTGGTTTGCAGCCCCCACCCCAGCATGGCTGGAATACCAGCACCAAAGCTGGGTTTTGGGGATGGGTGAGAAGGGATCAGCCCCAGCGCTCCTGGAGCTGCTCCTGGCAAGGGCAGCACGCCCAGGTGCCAGGCAGGACGGGCAGGGCAGGGCTGGGGCAGGCTCTGGGCTTTGCCTCCCTCTGTCTCCCGTGAATCCGCCGGGTCAGGCTTCCCTCGGCGCACACGGGAGCCGTGCCAAGGAGGAGATTTCTAATTGGGTTTGGAGTGGGTGGAAGACAGGGAGGAAAGGAGAGCTCTGGGCAGCAACTGATAAATCTCACATCAGCGAGAGCGCAGGCAGGGCTGACACAGGAGAGCCCTGGTCCCTGCTGTGCCCACCCAGGGGTGTGGGGGTACCCCAGCATTGCCCGTGGGGAGGGCAGAGCCCCCCTGGCCACCCTGACATTCAAGCTCTGGAGTCCTGTTCATTTCCATTCTGCTCTCATTCTCCCATTTTTCTCTTTTATTTACATTGCCATCTGCTCGCTCTCATTTCATCTCTCGCCTGGGGAAAGCTGCCAAAACTTGACTACAGAAAGGTAAGGGCCAGGACCCCGCTGGCTCCGGGGTGGTGCAAGTAGAGCTGGAGAGGAGGAGATGGGGGAAAAGCCCCAGCAGTGCTGGGATGTGATTTACCCTTGGCCCAGCTCCTGGGTAGCTGTGTCACCCTCCAGGGAAACGCCCTGGGGACGAGCCCAAGTCCAGCAGCTCCTGGAGCTTTGCTTGCTGCCAGCAGCCATTCAAACCTGGGCTAGCTCAGCCACGTGAGACACGTTTTTCTTTCTCTCTGATAACCCCAAACAACCTCCCTCTCTCCCTTTATTTTACTTCTCTTTATTTCTTTTTTAATCTCCAGCACTTTTATGTCTGCTGATGCTCCCCACGAGTCCCATTATCACCCTGGGGAGCAGCAGGTCCAATCCAACCTGTGGTGCTCCACCAGCAACTCCTTGCTCTGCAGCCCTCAGCTGCTGGAGGAGCTGAGGTCTTCACTCCAAGTGGGAATTCACCCTGCTGCTGTGCCTGGAATATTTCTGAGAGGTTTCTGAGGGGTGTAAGTTCACAGCAGGAATTGTGAGACTCTGGGTGTCACCAGACAGGTGGTAGCAGGAGAAGGCAGGGACAGGCAAAAGCAGACAGGAACAAGGAGGAACAGGCAGGAGCAGCCAGGAAAAGGCAGGAGCAGCCAGGAAAAGGCAGGGAAAGGCAGGAGCAGCCAGGCTGGCAGCAGGCACCTCGCACTGATGGCTCTCAGTGCTGGCAGCCTGTCACACTTCAGGCACGGCTGAACTCAGACACGTTGTAGCTCAGCTCGGATCAATAGGAGAATAAATCAGGGCATTGTGGAAGCTCATTCCTGGACTGCAGGAGCAGCCAGGCTGGCAGGAGGGAGTCCTGGGGTTGTGTGGATCTCTGCTGTCCTGCGTGGGACAGGGTTGGGGTGTGCTGGGCATCACCCCCTCCTAGAAAATAGGATGGAAAAGGATTTGGTGAAAGTGCAGACACCTGGTTCTGTGCCCTGCCATGCCATGGCTTTACTGAGGATCTCACTTTGTGCTGAGTCCTACAGAGCCCACTCTTCCATAGGGGATTTTTAGGGGCATGCAGCAGCACAGACACACAGGCTGTGCTGTCCTATAGCTCCAGTGGTCTCCTGATTTTGGGAGAAACGTGCCTGGGACAAGCCTCAGGGCAGTGGGGAAGGAGCTCCTGGCCCCAGGCAGGCCATGCCAGGCAGCTGCTGCCCATTGGAGCATCCTTGGGCTGCTCTCCCTGCACCTCTGGCCAGAAAACACCCAGGAGCCTCCACCCCACTGAGCATTTGGCTGTTCCCTCCCTTCCACCCGAGGTGAGGGCTGCAGGTCTGCACTGAGCATTACTTATGTATTAACTCATCAATATTTATCACTGCAGGGAAATTCCTCCAGCTGTCGGGCTCCTCTGGGCTGGCAGGGTGGAAATGCAGTTTGCCCCCTTTTCAGAATGGGATGCCACAGCCTGGGAATTATCCAGGCTGGTTTTTGGGCAGGCAGCTCGTTGTGGGGTGAAGGATGGAATGAATCCATCTCCTGTGATTTCTGGACGCCTCTAGCGTGGCATTAATCGGCAGCCCGATTAGCCCAAGCTGTAATTAAATCCTATTGATTAGCTAAATGTCACTGGCACAGGGAGCAGCTGGCAGAGCCTGGGATGCTGGAGGTCTCTGTAGGATTGCAGCAGAGATTTTGGGGTTGGGTAGAGAAAAGATGAAACTTAATCTCAGCTCCATAAATCAGCGCAGCAGCAGGAAGAGCTGGAGCCAGGGAGATGCCCCAGCTGGATCTGAGGGGACACTCTGTGCCTTGTCCCTCTCTGCCTCTCATCCCTCTTGGAGAAGCTCCAGGCTGGTGGTCCCTCCACCACCCATGGGGGTCCTCCCTGTGGGAGGGATCCTTGCAAAGCAGAGCCCTGTTAAATTCAGCTGTTTGTGCCAAACACGTATCGAGTGACACGGGAGGGAGGTAGACGTGACATTAGGAGCCATTTTCCAGGCTCCTGTCACTCCATCTTCCATAGCACATCTATTAAAAAAGCCTTTAATAGCCTCCTCAGAAGGTAATTTAATTGAGCTGAATTGATGGGTGAATTACAGAGCTGCCTGTCATTCTCCATCCATTTTCCTGGGAATCTGCCTGCTCGGTTCTGATTTCATTTGCTCTGCAGCCCGGGCAGGTTGGGCACCTCTGACCAGGGAGGCTGGGGAGAGCACAAGTGGATTGTGCAGGCAATTCCCTGCAGAGTCTGGGGACAGCCCAGCCCCTTCCTGCCCTGTCTGCCCCATCCTCATCATCTCCTGGACCAGAGACACCTCAGAGGCTGCCCTTAATCAGATTCACCTCCATTCACTGCTGATATTTTTATCCTTTTGGCTTTGCTGTAGAAGCAAACTCCTCTTTGCTGGGCACCATTTGGCCTCCCTTGCCCCAGGGCAGCAGGTTTGTCTCTGTAGCAGAGCCCTTGCTCCAAGTCAGAGACACTCCCAAGGTCAGGAGCATCCTGGACAAAGCTGTGCAGCTCAGAGAGGCTCCTGTGGTGCTGTGGGTCAGGCTGGCTGAGTTATTCCCTACCTGTGAGGCATGGAAATGATTCCCCCAGCATTTCCCTGCTCGATTTGCCCAAATCCTGGATGATTGCATTCCTTCTGCACACAGCCATTCCACCAGCAGTCCATACAAATGCTTCCCTGCCACTGGATCCCTGGCAGCTGCACACACTCGTTATCCAGGCACTCTGCTCCTCACAAAAAGGGTGTGAGGACTCTTCAGCATCCCCCAGCCGTGTCTCCCTGCCCGGGCTGGAGCCAGGATTGGATGGGTACCTCTGCAGAGAAGCCCTGCTCTGCTCCAGGCACAGGATTCCTTCAGCCAGCCCAGAGTAATTCCTGCAGGGATCCCACAGACAGGCTGGAAATCATCCAAGGACTTCCACCACAGAGCCGTTCTCATTCCTGCTTAGGACTGGTGAAAATTAGGCTCCATTTGTCACCCTCCTGACTCGCTTCCTTGCCCTGAGGAGTTGTTTTCCATGCAGTCTGTGCAGGTGTGGCATTGAGCTGTGTTTGTGCACCACTCCTGGATAATTTTCAGGGGGTTTAGAAGAGGAACAGAGGCACAGTTTGTGCCTTCCCTCTGCCCAGAGCAGGGCATCGCTATTACAAACCTGACCCACATCATCCTTTAAAAGCTGTGAGGGTCTCATAGAGAATCCATCAGGAATGGCCACAGCGAGTGTTTCCTGGGATTGGTGCTCCTGCAACCCCAGATTCCTCTGGGAACACCACAGCATCTGGCTGGCACCAGCCTCCCACTGGCCTGGAGCTGTTCTTCCTGAATAACTGGGAGTAGGTAGGTGCTATCACACCCTCTGGAAGTGGCACCACAACAGCAGAGGTGTGTGTTTGCTCAGAAGCAATTATTAAATGACAGAACCCTGTAATTTCAAAGCTGGGAAATCACTGCACTGATTCTCTTCACCCCCAAATTAATCGTGATGAGGGTGGCAGAGCTGGCTGCTGGGAGGGAGGGAGGGAGGGGTGGATGGTGCCACGTGAAGGTGAGGAGCTCCCCAAAGCCCCTCCTGCAATGCACAGACTGGAATGCTGAGCCTGGATCCTGCAGAACCCACTCTCCCCTCCTTCCCCAATCCTGGGGGAGCCACAGTTGCTCCATGGAGCCCAGGATGGGCTCAGTGAGGCCATCCTGCCTGCCCAGCATCTCACTGCCATCCTGATTCCTGCTTCTTGCTGTTCCCTCTCCAGGGCCTGAAGCCAATGGACCACAATGGTTTGGCTGATCCTTATGTCAAGTTGCACTTGCTCCCCGGAGCCAGCAAGGTGAGAAACCTTTTCACTTCTCCTTCCTTTCCTGGGGCTGCAGCTTCTCACTGGAAATCAGGCCTGGGAGAAGCTCCTGACCCAGGGGCTGCGAGCTGCTGCACCCAGACCTTGATTTTCTTGAGTGAAAGGTGCTCAGAGAGAGCAGGAGGCAAGAATTGGGGTTGAATCCATCCTTACTGAGATGGAAAATGCCTTGCTGGGAAACCACTGGCTGGCAGCCAGGTGCCAGCCCTGATTCCTTACCTTGGTAGCCCAGCATGGGAATGCTGCATTCCAGGAGCCCCTGGGAAGCACCGAGTGAAACAACTTCAGCCATAAACAAATCAGACCCTTTTAATTTCCTTTTTTTTTTTTTTTTACCTTTATTCTTTTGCATTTAAAACCCCTCAGATCATAATAAAACAGAGTATAAATCATAAGGGAAATATTTCCATCTCCTTAGGTTCAGCACTTGCTGGAGAGAAGAGTAATTAAAGATATTGATGTGTGGTGAGAGCTCGGTGTAAGTGACGGGGATATGGAATTTAAATGCTCGATGTGTGTGTTAGGAATATTAATTGCACTCTTATTCCACACGAAAGGAAAGATTTTCTTTTCTTTTGGGGGGGTGGGGGGGAGGTGTATTTACTTGTTACAGTTCAGTTGGATTAATTCCTAATGTTCAGGGTGGCAGAGGGAGTTTTTAACCACATTCTGAGCTTCCGCTGCAAACAGAGCCGCGAGCGCTTTCATCAGCAATATTATCAGTCATTTCCATGTTTTGTAAATCCATTGATTAGCATTTCTGCTGGAGCTGGTGGAGGCAGGAGAGGCAGGAGGGGAGGCAGCACAGGAGCTGCAGATCCACAAGCCATGGGGGGACTCTCCTTGCCCCCTCTGCCCCATCTCTGTGCTTTGTTCCAAACAGCACTGCCCTGGGAGAGGGGAGAGCAGCTCTGGGGGATTGGGGGTTTGTCCTGGGCTAGTTCTTCCTGCAGCAGGACACTCCCTGAGTCCCTCGGGTGTTTCTGTCCCAGATTTGGGCTCTCAGGCACCTGTGGGTGTGGGAAGCAGGGCCGGGTTCATTCCCCATGCAGAGCTGGTTGCTGACTCCTGAGTCATTCCAGATGGGAGAAAAAGGCACTCCCGGAGCTCAGCTCCTCTGATCTCTCTCGTGTTCCTTCCCAGGGCAGCTTTGGCAGCTGGGTGATGCTCATCATGTCACCCCCTTGGCTAAACCCGCTTTCCTTCCCAATCCCTGGAGCCCCAGGGATCAGGATCTGGTACCTGCAGATCTGAGCAGGCTCTGATGCCATTAGGGCACCTTCCCCGCTGTCCTCGTCACTCAGGGCTCGTGAACCCAAGGTGGAGAATGCAGCAGCTCCCCATAAAGTTCCACAAGACAACTTGGAGGTGTTGGTGTGCTGAGAGTTTCTTATGCCCAGCAGCAGCTGAGGCAGGGATTGAGTTGTCTGACACCTAATTAGAGGGAAAATTGCTGCTCTGCCAGGCGGTGCCAGGCTGGGAGCCTGGTGGAGAAGCCAAATCTGCAGCCTTAGTCTCTTTTTTCTGTTCTCCCCAGACATGAGAGGGGCTCAGGGAGTGAGGAGATCCACGTCCCCTGAGCTGGGGAGTGGCTGTGTGCCAGGATGTCCCATCCATGCAGGGGACACGAGCCCTGCTGTCCCATCCTCCTGCTCAGCAGAGCTGCTGGTGCTGACAAAACACCTGTCAAATAAGTTGTTTGGAGTCAGGCAGGATCAGGAGCTGTGCTGGGAGCAGGAGTGCAAACAAACAGCCAGAACAGCAAATCAGCATTTTTTATTTGATCCAGAAAACATTTTTTTCCCTCCCTTGCTCTCTGCTACTGCTTAAATAAAATCCTGGTGCGTGCTCTGCCAAGTTCCCACTTGGCTGGCTGTTTCCAGGACGCAGGATGAGGGGCTGGGCTGGTTTGGAAATGAGTGAGTTGCTGTGTCCCTGCCCCTCAGGTGGGTTAGGGGTGGATTTGGGCCACCCCACTGAGGCTTCCAACACTGGGGACAGAACAGTGACAGCACCCATTGCCCCTTCATCTCCAAACTGAGCCTCCTCTCCTGCCCAGGTGACCGATCCCACTGACCCTCCCCACTGCAATCCCACCTCCTGTGCTGCCCAAGTGACCAATCCCACTGACCCCACCTCCTCTGCTCCCCCAGGCCAACAAGCTGAGAACCAAAACGCTGCGCAACACGCTGAACCCCACGTGGAACGAGACCCTCACCTACTACGGCATCACCGACGAGGACATGATCCGCAAGACGCTGAGGTAGGGCCCCGTCCTGCCCGGGGGGACACGGCCCCCTTCCCCCCCAGCCAGCTGTCCCCCTGTTGTGGTGTGATGTCACATCTTGCCTCAGTTTCCCCAGTCCTTCCCCAGGTGTCATTCACCTCTCCTTTTCCCCATCCTGACTCCTGCTGGGCACTGTCTATCAACCCAGAAATTCCAGGGGGGCATCGAGTGATTGGCAGGTTTAAAGGATGCTCTGCACCCCCTGAGGGGCCATTGGCCCACCCAGGTGTCCCTCTCACCTGAGACCCCCTGTCCCCGTAGCTGGTTGGTGGTCCCTGGGTTCCCCCCCTGCCCTGCATAAAAGGATGGGCACACCATGCTCAGGGGGTTCTGGTGAAGCTATTACTGCATTCAGAAGCCATGTGGCCCAGGATAAAAACTCTGGATTAAAAACTCTCCATCAGGACCCACTCCTTCCTTCACCATCACCTTTCTCCAGCCTGGGTTCCCCCCCTGCCCTGCGTAAAAGGATGGGCACACCATGCTCAGGGGGTTCTGGTGAAGCTATTACTGCATTCAGAAGCCATGTGGCCCAGGATAAAAACTCTGGATTAAAAACTCTCCATCAGGACCCACTCCCTCCTTCATCATCACCTTTCTCCAGCCCAAGGAAGCCTGAGGAGTGACTCTCTTCTGCCAACAAACTCCAGCCATAAGCACTGGAGCTCGGGCCTGCCTGGGCTTGTCCCCACGTGCCCAGCTGTGACCCACAGGTAGCATCTCTGGGGGGAAAACACCACAAGTGCCACGATTTGGTTCAGCAGCTGGGACTGGACAAGTCAAGGCACGTCCCATTCAGTAATATTGATAAAAACCAATACCTGGTCACCCCAGTGACAATGTCACCCCGGGGTGGTATTCACATGCCCTCTGAACAGAGAGAAGCAAAGAAAGAAAAACAGTTCTTATCTCTTGCTGTGCCTGCGTTATGCCAAAGTAGAATGCAATGTGGAGGTTGTTTTACCCAGAGTGAGGATGTTTTGTTCCCTTGGCCTACCAGGGCCTGTGTGAATCCGGACTGTCACGAGACAGCCATGAGAGAATCAGAGGTGAGGGCAGTCCTGAGCAAGAATGAGTCCAAGGCAGATTCAGTTCAGATGCAATGCACATAGTATAGCATAACAAAGTAATTATTTAGCCTTCTGATGATAGAGCCAGATACATAATTTTCTCTCTCCAACACCTGAGCCGCCCTTGATTTACAACACTCAGCCCCACAGGAGAGTCCTGGAGCTGCTCCCAGCAGAGCAGGGCAGAGTTCTCCCTAGCAAAGAGTTGGTGAGTGTGCCCTGCAGGCATCCATCAGCCCCAGAGCCACTGACACCTGGTTTACAGGCAGCCTGGGCTGGGGGAACCAGCGAGGAGCCTGTTCCTGCTGCATCACTCCCTTCAGAGCCCTCTGCCTGGCTCCTGCCTGCTCAGCTGGGCTGGGCTGGTGATTTCTTCCTTCTGTTGAAGGAAGGAAATTGATGAATCTTACTCCGTGTTCTTAGAAGGCTAATTTATCATTTTATGATATTATATAATATTAAAGAATACTTAAATTGAAACTATACATATAATATTAAAGAATACTTAAATTGAAACTATACTAAAGAATAGAGAAAGGATACAGACAGAAGACTACAAGGAATGATGATGATGAAAACCTTTGACTCCCTCTTCAGAGTCTGACAAATCTGGACAGTGATTGGTCATTAAGTAAAAACAATTCACATGTTGAATAAACAAGCTCCAAACCACGTTCCCAAGCAGCAAAACACAGGAGAAGAAAATCAGATAATTATTGTTTTCATTTTTCTCCGAGGCTTCTCAGCTTCCCAGGAGAAGAATCCTTTTTTCCAGAAAATATGACAGTGACAGTGTGGTTTAGGTTTAACCTCTCCATGCCCAGCTCTCACAGGCACATGTCGAGGTTTTGTAGTTGTGTCTTGCTGAGAAAATCTCCTCAGGGAAGTTCTGGGCCCCTTTCAGGGCTGAGCTTTTTGTTAGAAACCTGGAGGCACCTGTGAATTATTGTCCAGCTAAACAAAGAATGTAAGTCTTTATTTTACTATTTTATTTTGTTGGTTCAGCTTGTGCATTCAGCATCTCCCAGGGGCTGGGAGAGGTTGTGTGAGGGTGGAGCTGGACAGGGGCAGAGCTTGGAATGATGCTCTGCAGGGAGCAGACACCAGTGAATGCAAAGATTTCTCATATTTTAGCCTCTGTCCCACCTGGATGAGGGCAGGAATTGTGGGCAGCCTCGGCTGCTCCATCACCACACTGCTCTGGGGCCGTGCTGCAGGATTTGCTGTGAGATCCACGGGCAAAGAAAGGATTTTCCATCCTTCTCCAAGGACTCAGGGCTTTGCCAGCTCCGTGGCTGCAATCCCACCCTCCTCATCTGCAGGTGCCTCTGGGGGTTTGTGATTTTCCTCATGCCAGGAGCTCAGAGCTGCCTGGGGAAAGGTGCTGCTCGGAGGTGAAGCAAGGCAGAGCCCACCTGTTGTCTGCAGTGTGCAGGGTGATGGGAAATGCAGCGCCGTGGATTATTATTTTCACTTGGAAAACATTAGTCATGCTGGAAGTGCTGCAGGCTGGTGGGGCTGGGAAGCCTCCAGTTTGTTGTTATTATTGGTGGGTATTTTTTCACTGCAGGCTTTGAAGTTTGCAGCCTCCTCGAGCGTGGAAATGGGTTTGTAAGGAGATGTTGGCTGAGTTGTTTGCTGGAAGGGAGCAGCAGGGCTCGACCCCCATTCTTCCAGGGCTCTGGCAGCTGCTTCTCCCTTGGGAAGGGCTGTTTATCCTGGAGGCAGCAGGGAGCTGTGGGATGGGGGATGCACAAAAAAAAGTGCAGGGCTGGATTTGCCTTTTTCCCCACTGAAATCCTGCTCTGCCCCATCCCATTCCTGCCGGCCAGGCTGGGGGCTGTGGAGCTCCTTGTGCCCTCCCCAAAGCTCAAAACTGTGCATGGACCCCTGTGGCCCACCTGGGACCCCTCAGTCAGCAGGAGAATGTGGCTGGATGGACTTTAAAGATCATCTCATTTGGGCAGGGACACCTCCACTATCCCAGGCTGCTCCAAGCCCTGTCCAACCTGTCCTTGGGCACTTCCAGGGATCCAGGGGCAGCCACAGCTTCTCTGGGCACCCTGTGCCAGGGCCTGCCCCCCCTCACAGGAAAGGATTTCTTCCCAATATCCCATCTAAACTGCCCATCTGTCAGTGTTTTGGTGTGGCTGGAGCTGTTTCTCTGCTGTGAGCTGGCCCTTCGCTCTCCCAGTGCTGCTTCCTGCAGGAAACTTCTCCATGCACTGGGTGCTTTGCCTCACCCATCCATCTCCTCCTCAAAATATCTCCTTTTCCACGAAGAAAAATCAGCTTCAAAGCCAGGAGGACTCTGGTTTTCCCTGTGTTGATGAGGAGAGGCTCCTGCCAGGCAGCTGGTGCTGCTTGAAAGAGCATCAGTGATGTTCCCATGGGTCTGGGCAGTGGCCATTCCCTGGGAGCCTCCCTGCTGCTGAGCTGGGCAGGGAATGCAATTCCAAAGTCTCTTTAATGTGAAAATAAAGGCAGATATCAAAGCTGCCGCCAGCATTCGCCTCCCTACAGCCTGGAGATGTCTCAGGGAAGCTGGAAAAGCACCCAAAAATCTTCCCAGCCCAGCTGGTGGGACGTGTCCAGCACGGACTGCTGGGGTGGTGCTGGCCTGGGGCACCCTGCCAGTGCCGGCAGCCTTTTAGGAGGGGACAAGTGGCACTTGTCAGGACATCCCAGAGAGCTGGGTGTTGGATCCCCTCCTGCCCAAGCCCCCCAGCCCCATATCATGGCCAGACAGGTTCTCCCTCATCCCTTGAGGGCCTTGTCCCAGCTGGTGGAGTGACTTTGCTGTGACAGACCCCAGGAGCCAGCAGGGCCAGCCTCCCCGAGGTGAAGGAGAGGTGAAGGCAGCCCAGCTAATTGCTCTGGCAAGCAGGATTTTGTTAATGAAGCAACCCCCTCAAAGAGCAGCAGATATTTGGGATTTCATGGAGAGCAGCAGGTGGGAGGATCTCGAAAGGGCTCATCCATTCATTGAATTAAATATCCCTGAGTGTAACCCAAGGTTTAGCAGGGATGAAACCACCCACCAGCCTGGGAAAAGGCAGGTTCAGAGCCATGCAAAACACACTGGAGTGCACAGATGGATGGGATTGGGGACAGATTCCCCTGCCAGGAAGTCCCACCCTGGAGCCCCCATTCCCACCATAGGGTACAATGTCAGAGGGAGGCAGAGAAATGCTGCAGGGGAAGCTGGAACAGGCAGAATACAATCTCCTCCAGTTAAATAATAGATGTAAGATACAATAAATAAATTGCATTCATAATAAATACCCGAGCTGGCCAGATATTGGATACAATTATTCATATCCAGCTATATTGGCGAGGTGATGCATTATTCATGGGGTACTCAGCTAGCCCACGAATGCCAGGAATTCTTTGTTTAATCATGTGTTTGACAAACATCATGACTCATTAAATGTATTATTCAGAAAATAGTATTTGATCAGGACTAATAAGCAGAGTGCAGCCACTTCAAGGTTTGGGGTCCCAAATTGCTTTACTCTGGATGAATGAGGTTTGCTTGGAATTGCAGGTGCACTTGTAATTATAACTCATTTCTGCTGTGGTTTCTGTGCTCAGACTTGGAGGCATTTTGTGATGGAGCCCATGATGGAATCCTCCTTTTTTGTTTTCTGGAGAACTGGCCTTTCCCAAGGTGTTATTTTGTCTCCTTGCCTGGTATTGCCTGTCCTTAAACCAAGCCAGCATCCCCTGCTCCTCACGGAGAGCCTCCCTTGTTACCATAAGGGATCTTAGGCACAGAGGATGATCTCAGGCTCTGCTCTGTGTGTTTTTGTGGAAAAGGGTCCTTGCTGACCCCCATTTCCCCTTTCCACACTGGGGAAGAGGCCGAGGAGCTCGTGTGAGGGAGCAGAAGCCATGAGTCAGCTGCTGGAGCTGCTCGGTGAGTCAGGGCTGGAGCCCAGGAGCCCGGGCTGAGTAGGAGGGAGGAGAAATTTAATGAGCAGTGATTGTTCATTTGCTGCTTAGTTTCCTTCCAAGGTGCTTTTCACAGCCATTAATATAAAGATCAGGACCCCACAGTGAGGATATCAAATGAAACACCAGGCTGGAGGGATTTGGATTAATAAGGAGAGATGGGGAAGGGGTGAAGCTGCAGCTCCAGGCTGAGGATGGAAGGGGAACGAGGCTGCCAGAGGCATCCCCTGCTGTTTGTCGTGGGGCTGATTTTCTAACCCAAGGCATAAAAATTCCATCACATGGATTTCTCCTAATAAAATCCAAGCTGGTGTGATTGCATTATGCCCTTTTCCAAAGGGAGGGATGGGGCTGGAGCTTCCTGCTCATCTCACTCAAAGCTCACTGCCTTCACTGATGGGCCAGTGCTGGAATTCCCATTCCAGTGGGGATGAACTGGAGCTGGCAAGAGGAACTGGGACCGGGGGCTGAGCCTGAGGACATCACACACAGATGGGCACAAAATGTGGGGTCCAGACGTGCTGCAGGGAAAATGGGGCTGGGAGAGGCCTGGAGGTGTCTCCAGCTCCACTGGGCTGCTCAGGGCAGTGCCAGATCCCAGACCCTGCAGGTGTGCCAAAAACCACTTCCCAAGGGCCTTCCCATGTCCCTGAGGGCACTGAAACAGGGCCCAGGGGGTCTCTCCCAGTGTGACACTGGAGATGCTCTCCCTGCCACCACCACTGGAGTTTTCCACGTCTCCTTCCTGGGCTTTTGCCCATCCTGAGGCTCCTGAGCTTTCACAGCAGGCAGGACGTTGTGTTTGGGATCTTGCTGTGCTTCTGGGGTGTCCCTGGGCATTGTCAGCAGAATTGTCCCTCACTTTTTTAAGAGGTAAACCATCCCAACCCCTGTCTCCCTGAGTGCCCAGGAGCCAGCACCACTCCACAAGTGCTGGGTGTAGACACAGATCGTGGGCTGCCAGCTCCCTGTGAGGCCATGTCCCCTCCTGTCCCCTCCTGTCCCCCCCAGCTCTGCCCACAGGGACAGGGCTCCACGCGCCTGGCAAGCAGTGCTGGCTCGAGCTGCTGCTGCTCCTTTGCTGGTTTTGTTCTTGACAAGAAAGAGCAGAGGAAATGGGGAATATTGTGCCTGCATTTGAGATTCTCTTTGAGGATTTCACCGTTGTGGTGGGGTGGTTTTTGCCGTGGGTATCTATAGTAACGCTGCATCCAGCACAGTTTTCTGGAGAGCAGCATTCTCTGTTTTCCTGCTCATGTCATTTTTTTTCCCCCAAACCCCATTTTCTGTGCTGCTCCCCAGCCCTGATGATCCTTGTGCTGTGGCACTGAGACATCCCCATGGCTTCCTTGCTTCCTTGTTGCTCGTTTGTGAGCATGAGGGTGGTCAGACCATCCTTGGGTAAGGCACTAAAGCATCCACAGATAAACCACCTCTAGATAAATCATCCATGGATAACCCATCCAGGGAGAAACCATCCAGATGTGAGCAGGCCAGAGGTGTGGTGTGCAATTATTTACCCTCAGGTGGGATCACAGGGCATTATTTATCTTTAATTCCTTTCCCCCTTCCCCTGTGGTCCCTGGGGGCACAAGTGCCACCCACGGGGAGATGGACGCCAGAGGGAGAGGGTGAAAAAGAAAACAATCAGGTACCCAAAAATAAGAAGACACTCAATGTAAGAACATTGTAAGAAGACTGCAAGAACATTTGTTTTGTTTTAAAGGAGAAAAGATGGAAGGGAAGGGAGAAGAAATGCCTTTCCTTCATGGGCAGGGAGTCCAGCCAGTCCCTGCATGGCCCCAGTGGGGATGCAGGATGCTCCCTTTGGGTGGGGATGGCTTTCCCCATTACCAGCACTGCTGGTCCCTCAAGGCACCCTTCTGGCCCTCTGGGATTTCGGGAGCTGCAAGCAGAGGCTCCCTGCAAGCACCAACTTTGCTCCTCTGTCAGAAGCAGCAGAGCAATGACTCATTAGCTGCCAGCTCAGGGAAAGGCATTGGTAGTTTTTTCATGGAAAACAGCCTGGGCTCAGCTCACTGGGATGCACCCCAGGATCCCAGCAAGGCTGGGAGAGCTTCACCTGCCCAAGGTGTGATGTTTCCCATGCTCTGGGTGTGGAAATCACTCCTGGTGGGACAGGAGGTGGCAGACCTGCTCTGTGTCCCAGCCAGGGTCACCCTGGGAGCTGCCACGTTCCCAGCAGTGCCTGAGCTCCTCGGGAAGGAGCTCTGTGGGAAGCAGGCTTCTCCCAACCACACGGTCCAAGGGAGGGATGAGGAAGAGCCTCCATGGCTGGGCAAAATGCAGCTCCAGCAACTCGGAATAATTTTGCTTTAGTCACTGATGACTCTGATGTATTAATGGAAGAGTCATTAGGATGGCTGAGGCTCCAGCTTGCTTTTCCAGCAGTGCCTGGGCGGGCTGTGCTGATTCCATTCCAGCTGCATTCCAGCTGTTTTCCAGCTGCCTGCAGAGGAGGTGCTCTGTCCATGGCCTGGGGAAGGGTGATCTCAGCTGCTCCCTCACTGGGGGGACCTGCAGTGCAGGGGGCAGCCCCTCCCCTGTCCCCAGTGTCCCCAGTCACCCCGTGCTGTTGCAGGATCTCGGTGTGTGACGAGGACAAGTTCCGCCACAACGAGTTCATCGGCGAGACGCGCATCCCGCTGAAGAAACTGAAACCCAACCAGACCAAAAACTTCAACATCTGCCTGGAGAAGCAGCTGCCGGTGAGTGAAGAGGACTCAGAGCCTCATCCCACCTTGGAATCACAGCTACAGCAGCTTCTCCCTGTGGCACGTGGGAACGTGGAGCTGTTTGGCCCCTCAAATATAATCAGGGATGTGGGGAAGAGCATCCCTTGGCTGGGGAGGTGTCTGGCCGTGGCTGTACCCCGGTACAACCCCCAGACTGGGTGCTTTCCCTCCCCAGATAGATAAAACAGAGGACAAGTCGCTGGAGGAGCGTGGCAGGATCCTGATCTCCCTCAAGTACAGCTCGCAGAAGCAGGGGCTGCAGGTGGGCATCATGCGCTGCGCCCACCTGGCTGCCATGGATGCCAACGGCTACTCCGACCCCTACGTCAAAATGTGAGTGTCACCCGCGGCCCTGCTGTCCCCTCCTGCCTCTCCCCGCAGCGGGAATTAATTGCTCTCATTAGGAGATGCAAATGAGGCCGTCAGGCAGCAGCTTGCCTCTGCCTGGAGCGTTATTCCCTGGCAATTGTTTGGCAGAGCTTCCAGGTGAGGTGGGCACAGGAGTTGGTGTTGTGGGGTTGCCCCTGCTGGTTTGGCACTGCCTCACCACAGCTCCTGGTTTTTTTTTGGGGGGGGGGATGGCATTTTTCAAATTCACTGTCTGCAAAGAAGGCGTGGCCATGGTGAGGAAGGGCCCTGTGCCTGTCCTACCTCCTTGTCCCCACGGTGCTGACTGAAATTTGGGCACTTTTAGGGATGGTATTTGCTAAGGCAGAACTACTGGGAGAAACCACACGTGGGAGACCCATGGAGTTCATCAGCAGCACATTTCCACCTTCTTATTTAATTGTTTTTTAGGGGTGGAGGTGTTTGTATAAAAATCCCCTCTTGTTTTTTTAGATGCCCGGGGGCGGCTCAGTCCCTGAGCAACACAATTGCCATTGCACCCAGCCAGTTTTGGGTGTCCCCTGTGCCATCCACAGGAAATTGCATCTTCAGGGCTGGGATCAGAGCAGATAGGAAAGTGATGCTTCTCAGCACAAGCCCTAATTTTTTTAATTATAAGCAAGATCTGGAACGTGTAGCAAGGAAGCAGAACTGATGTTTAAAGGCGCAGCACCAGCACAAAACCACGACGGGCTGACTTTGGCCTGGCCCACATTTCAGGTCCCCTCTCTGCCTGATGACACTTTAATCTTGTTTGCTGTCCAGCTCTGGTGCTGTGCTGCCCGATATCTGCAGGGAACAGCTCAAAGCTGCGTGTCCTGCTCCCTTTCCCACCCTGCATGTGGCTCCTGTGTCCTGGAGAGGCTCTGCATGAGCAGAGCAGTCACAATCCAGGTCTGGCCAGGTCCTGGGCTGGGAGTGCTGGGTTTGGAGAGCATGTGTGCAGTGCCAGTGTCCCCTAGGGACTGGAGATGGGATAATCTGCTCTCTGATTGCAGCCAGCACCTGGCTTGGTCCTAAGGAGGAAAAATGCTGCCTCCTCCCAGCTGGCCCCAGCATTTTGGCAGAGGAGAGAAGGGGAGGAGGATCTGGAGGTTCAGGGGGCTCAGCAACCCACCTCACCCTGGCTCTGCTCAGCTGTCACAGATGTCCCCACCCGCGGCCTCCTGCCCTCCTCACTTGGACCCACTTTGGTCTCGTTGCAGTTACTTGAAACCGGATGAGGACAAGAAATCCAAGCACAAGACAGCGGTGAAGAAGAAAACGCTGAACCCCGAGTTCAATGAGGTGGGTGTGGTTCTCACCGAGGGGCTTTTCTCAGCCTCAGACTTGAAGGATAAAAAATCATCACCTTGGTCACTGTGTGAGGGATTTGGGTTGGGTTCCCTGTGGGCAGCAAAGCCCAAGGAGAAGGATGGGCAGCCCCAACCCCTGTTTCATCCTGGCTCTGCCTCTGCTCCTCCACAGGAGTTTTTCTATGAGATAAAGCACGGTGACCTGGCAAAGAAGACCTTGGAGGTCACTGTGTGGGACTATGACATTGGGAAATCCAATGATTTCATAGGTGAGTAACACACTCCAGAAGGTCTCCTTGGCCTCTTCTTTATTTATCTTTGCTGTCTGTGCCTCTTATTTCTCCTGCACTCCTCCAGCCCCCTGGTTTGTTCTCCACATTCATTTTCACTGGGTTTTGGTTCTGCTTTTATCCCTCTCCTGCACCTGAGCCTCTCACAGAGCATCCAAGCAGGGAGGAAATGCATCTGCCTCTCCCCTTCTGTTTTCAGATGTTTTCCTCTGAGTGCAAAACATGTTTAGCAGGGAGGTTTCATTTATCTCTGTTGGATGTCTGGGCTGCTTGTGATTTTGTCTCTGGTCACTGTGATTTATCACTAACAAGTGCCCGGCACCTCCGACAGCCACTGTGATTGCAGTGAGCCCTTGGCACAGGGGACAGGGGCACTGCCTGGGGCTGGGGCACTGCCTGGGACAGGCCCCAGACCACAGCCACGAGGGGGTGGAGAATTTGGGCTGGATTTCACATCAGGCTGGATGCCGTGAGGATGCTGACTCACCTGGCTCCTTCCAGCATCCCCCTCTGCATCCCTCAGCATCCCTTGCAGAGCTGATGCTCCCACAACACCTCTCCCTCTCTCTGTCTCCCTCCCAAGGCGGAGTCGTGTTAGGAATTAATGCCAAAGGGGAGCGGCTGAAGCACTGGTTCGACTGCCTGAAGAACAAGGACAAGAAAATCGAGCGCTGGCACACGCTGACCAACGAGCTGCCGGGTGCCGTCCTCAGCGACTGAGCCCCGCAGGGCCACAGCTCCACAGCCCTTGGGCTCCTCCCAGCTTTGGATACGGGGGATCCCAGGCCAGCCAGGACAGCAGGACACCCCTCAGCAGGGTCTGGCTGCAGGGAAGCCCTTCCCAGGGAAGAAGGCACAGGTGGTTTTGCTCTGGCGGCCGCTCCCGGCTCCCAAGGCTTTTCCAGAACGCCTCTTTGCGCCCTGCCGCACTCACAGCCCCACTCTCGAGCGTGCACGTGCACACTCCCACTCCCACTCACACAGGTGTGCACCCCTGCATGCACTGCAGTCTGGCTCTTCTCCCAAATCCTGCCTCTACTCAGTTACCTTCTCGCTGCCTTGCAAGTCAGTGGCAAAAAAATGAATGCGTCCGTCCGCGTCCGTGTGTCCGGCATCGGCAAAAGGCGTCCCCAAAAACACACAAAACCCAGAACTGTCTCCTCGAGGCAGCTTGTGCCATATCTCTGGTGGTTTGTCAGTCTCTGTGGTTTGGGCCTAAACTGTCTTTTTTGCATTTTCAAGCTCCTCCGTTGGAATGATTGTGTCCCCGGTACACCCGGACAGAGTGTTTGCTCTCCTTGCAGGAATGTTGTGCTCGTCCTCTCCAGTAACTCCTGTGCAGGCAGCAGAGCTGTGCACGCCACGCTTTTCCTCCTGGGATCAGGCAGCTTCACGTTTGGGAGGCAAAATGTAAAAGCTCCCTGGAACAGCCTGGCTGTTCCTGCTTCCCAGGAAGCAGTTTCTGTCCTAATGAAACCATGCCATGCAGCAGCACGGCTGTTTTTCCAGCAAAGCCAGCTTTCAGGCTGAGTTTTTCTATAATTTTTCCCTTTTTCATCCCTTTCCAATTCATGCATTAAATAATGAAGATGCTGAGCCTCGGAGGTGAGTTGGAATTGTGTTGTAGCTCAGCACGGCCGTGAGGTTGATTTGTTTTCTGCCTCAGTGTCCAAACCAAATAAATTTCTGTGTATGGTACAGTAATATTAACATGGCACAGTAATAATATATTAATATTATAATAATCCCAGCTATCATCCTCTGTGATCCACCTTGGCTGGCCTCTTCATCATCATCCCACCAGACATCCAGTGGGATAAGCTAAAGCTTTCTAGGAAATGCTGCACCATTCCCAAAATGTTTGGAAGCCTTTAAACAATAATTTCTTAGGAAAAGCTGCTCTTTCCCCACGAGTCTCAGTTGCCCTCAGCTTCCAAGCCCTATGCACATATTGCCAACTTCTTTTTTTTTCTCTTGGGAACCAATGGAATCTCTGGAAACCTATGTTTACTTTTCCAAGTGACGATCCTGTTACACCTTGTTACACCTTCTTTGATATTGGGGGTGAGGGGAGATAAAAGAAAAAAAAACCAACATTCATAGGGGTTTTTTTAATAACTCAATGTTTGTAATGCACCCTGCAGATATGCATGGATTTTATTTGAATACTGGCAGCCTGTCAAGTCAGATGTTCCCACTAATCCTTTCTGGTCCAGCACCTTAACACCTGGTTGTGCTCTGAGCTTCCAGGGAAGCTCCAGGAGCACCAGGTTGGCTGTGCCTCCCTTTTCTGGCAAAGTTCCTTTCAATCCATCCTTTTTCCCAGCCTATGAAACTGGTTGATGCCTGAGGTGGAGCAGGACATGTGTGTGTGGGTTCCTTCACTTTGTACCCCAGTCTTTTCTAAGTGGACACTCCGTCCCTCGTCCCAGCTGCATGCAGAGTTGGTGGTTGTCATGCCAGGCCTCGTGAAATGTTTGATACCAATGTTTTGCTACCATGTGAAGGCTGCAGAAACCGTCCTTACCTGCATCCTGAGAGACTTTTGTATTTCAGTATTACCTATCTGTGTACTTTTGGTCAGATTTGTTAATATTTATAACGAGAACCAAAAATAAAAAGGTTAAAAAATAAAAATTAAAAAAAAAAAGAAAGAAGGTTGATGCTGGTGGTGCAGCTTTTGAATTTGGGGGATGGCAAGGATTTGGGAAGAAATGGTTTTAAACCTGAGCACTGGGGGGTTCTTGGCCCCATATAGCATAAATACTATAAATGTACTATATAAATACTATAAAATAATAAAAATGTAGTATATAAATGCTATAAAATACTATAAATGTACTATAAATACTATATATGTACTTATAAGTATTTATAAATATATATATATATGGGGATATATATATATATATATATGGAGAGAGAAAATACATATATATGGCCCAATTAAGTATATATACTACATGCATATTTATATTTATTTATGTTTAATATCTGTTTAGTAGTCTTGAGGCCCAGCAAACCCAGGACACAGGGAATGATGTCCAGCCCCAAGTGCCAAGGCCAGGCTCACAGGAAAATCCAGCTGGAAAACACAAGGAAAAAAAAAATATTTACTCAATTAAATGATGCTCTGTTCAGCCATCAAATTTCTCTTTAAGTCACTCTTTATCCCCTCGGGAACAAAGAGCTGATTATAAAAATCAGGAGGGAGGACAAACCCTTCAGATTAAAATAAAGCTTAAGGTATTTGAAAGCCAAGCTGCTCTGGGCCACGTCAGCCCCTCCAGCTCTATAAAGAGGCTCTGCTTTTGGGGGAGCTCACCTGCCCCAGGTGCTGCTGCTCCATGGACAGCACCCAGGAGCCCCCAAACAGCAGCACCCCGGGGCCTTTCGATGGCCCCCAGTGGCCCCACCAGGCCCCCCGGGCCATGTACCTGGCGGTGGCCGTGCTGATGGGGCTGGTGGTGGCCTTGGCCTCGCTGCTCAATGGCCTGGTCGTCGTGGTGTCCGTCCGGCACAGGAGGCTGCGCTCACCCCTCAATTACATCCTGGTGAACCTGGCCGTGGCCAACCTGCTGGTGACGCTCTGCGGCAGCTCCATCAGCCTCTCCAACAACATCAGCGGCTTCTTCGTGTTTGGGGAGCGCTTCTGCCGGCTGGAGGGCTTCATGGTGTCCCTGACGGGTAAGGAGAGCGTTGCAGGCCCGCCACAGGCTTTGGAGGGTGCTTTTGGGTTTAGCAGAGGGGCTTTGGAGATGTTCCACCTCCCAAAGTCGATACTTTCGTTACGTGGAACTCACGCCCTTCAGCTCTTGGTTAGCACAGGGAAGGGTTGGGGAGATGGTTGGCTGTGCCAGGTCACCACACATCCAGTCCTGGTCTTGAAAGAGTGGAAAATGCCACTTGGGGACATTGTTTGGGATGTATTTCCTGGGTGCTGGCTGCTGTGCCAGCACACCTGGGGCTGGCTGTGCACCAGGGACTGGAAATTGCACAAAACCTCTCCTTGAGGACACTCTGTTGTTGTTACCACAAGGCATCACAGCCACCCATTGCCAACTTCATTTCTAAGGGCCAAATATCCCAGTTGTCCCTGCTGTGAGAGAAGCAGTGCCAAAATCACAGTTTCTAACAGCCAAATATCACAGCTGTTCCTGATGTAAGACAAAAACATCCGACTTCTTGTTCAAATAATATTTACTTGAACTAAATCATCATCTACCACGTCCCAGCACAGGCAGCAGAACCCGTCCCTGAGACACAACCCCTGCTGTCCCCCCAGGCATCGTGGGGCTGTGGTCCCTGGCCATCCTGGCCTTGGAGAGGTACCTGGTGGTCTGCAGACCCCTGGGAGACTTTCGGTTCCAGCACCGGCACGCTGCCAGTGGCTGTGCCTTCACCTGGGGCTGGTCCCTGCTCTGGACAACCCCACCACTCCTGGGCTGGAGCAGCTACGTGCCTGAAGGTAGGGGAGACGTGCATCAGACTCCACTGTGTTGTCATTCTTGCATCTTGTTTTCAAGCCTGGGGTAGCTGGAGAGGGTCTGGGCTGGAGTCTAAAGGGTTAATCTCTCCTGTTAATATTTCCTGCTTGCTTAGCCAATAATCATCTCCTGGAGGGTGTTCTTTGGAAGTTCCCCACCACAGGACATTCTTACTGGAGCCAGGAGCTGCTCTGGCTGCTGGAGCAGCACCCAGCACGCAGCCAGCCCAAACCTGCTCTTGTACAACTGGCACAACTCCACAACAATCACAGAGGGCATCTGGCCACCCCAAAACCCCAGTGGCTGATCTCCAGGCCCTTGGGGATGGACACATGTGGTGCCATGGCTGTTTTGGAGCCCATCCTTGAGCCCTTATCCAAGCCCTAACTGCTTTAGGCTCATTCCCAACCTTTATTCCAGGCCTGAGAACCTCCTGCGGGCCCAACTGGTACACGGGTGGCAGCAACAACAGCAGCTACATCCTGGCCTTGTTTGTCACCTGCTTTGTGGTGCCCCTCAGCCTGATCCTCTTCTCCTACACCAACCTGCTGCTGACCCTGCGGGCGGTAAGTGCGCCCAGCTCAGGTGAGCCTGCGCCGCTCCGCTCCCAAAGCGTCTCCATGGGGATGAAGAGGCTCAGGGCAGGTGTTGGGGACAGCCAGAGGAGCTGGCTCCTCCTGGCACTGCCATCATGGCTCCCAATTGTGAGAAATGGCTGCTCGCTTTTTATAGTTTAGGAAGGTTTATTCAGCCTTATCAAAAATGCGACAGAAGACTGAGTAAAGAAAAAAGGTTACGCAAAAGATTTTCCGCACCATGTGCTCAGCTCCCTCACAATGGAGGTTTTTCCTTTTTAACCCTTTAACCCCTCCCAAATTCTGTCCATCAACCCCTCCTTCACTGTCCAGTGGTGGAAATCTCTCCCCCAAATCTTCATTGGAGGTCAGATGTCACCATATGACAGGCCAGCCCTCCCAGATGTCCCAACCCCAGCTGTCCCTTGACAACCACGCCAGGGGGTACAGCATAACCATAAACATATACAACTTCTCTTAACCTACAGACATGATATTTGCCTGTTAATTGTGAGAGTCAATCCTCCCATGACTCATCTGTCACAGGAGGGATGGGGTGCTGTTCCAAGCTGCTCCCTTGGCATCTCCCTCTCTCCCAAACCCCGCAGGCTGCGGCGCAGCAGCAGGAGTCGGACACAACGCAGCAGGCGGAGCGGGAGGTGACACGCATGGTGGTGGCCATGGTGGTGGCCTTCCTCACCTGCTGGCTGCCCTACACCACCTTTGCACTTGTGGTGGCCACCAACAAGGACATTGTCATCCAGCCAGCCCTGGCATCCCTGCCCTCCTACTTCTCCAAGACAGCCACGGTTTACAACCCCATCATCTACGTCTTCATGAACAAACAGGTGAGAGAAAGCTCCAAACAAACAAACCAAGCTGGAGAACAGCTGGACAGGCTCAAAAATCCTGGAGGAACCATCTATCCTATCTGGAAGTGTGGTCACAGGGTTGCTGTGTAAGCAGCAAGGATTTGGGGAATAAGATGGAAAGGGAGGGAGCAGCCTGCGAGCCCGAACAAGAGCTCATTTTCTGCTTCCATGGTTTTATGGGGTCAGGCAACTTAATGTTGGATCACAAGCTGCTCGTTGAAGGCACAAAGCAAACAGAATGAAACTTTTATTGTCCATAAACCACAAAGAGTTGGGCTGGGAATAGACAGAGATCTTTCCCAAAATATAACCAGCGTCCAAGCTGCCCAGTCTCCAGGTGACGCCAGATTTCTGCTGCCACAAATAACCTGCCCCTTCCTTCCCTGCCCAGTTCCAGAGCTGCCTGCTGGGAATGCTGTGCTGTGGTTACCACCCCAGGGGGATGGGGAAAACCTCTCCAGCTGCCCCCAGTCCCCAGGTCGCTGCAGAGGGGCTGAGGAACAAGGTGACACCATCCCATCCTGTGTGACAGCTGCCATGTCCTGCCCACACCAGTGCCAGCTCCAGGATCTGCCTGTGCCACCCACAGCAGCACAGAGGGGCTCGGGGTGGAGCTGATGGGGGGCTCTCAGAGGCTGGAGAGGTCCCCAACAAAAAAAAAAACAAAAAAAAACCAAAAAAAAACCCAAAAAAAAAAGACATGACAGTGTCTTCTTGCAGGTGAGGAACCATCCCACCATGGGAGAAACTGCAGATTTTCACTATGCCCCTCTCCTAAGGAACCCACTCCCTCCCAGCCCCCTCCCCTTGGAGCCTTTCAAGAACACCAAATAAAAAATGAACAGTAATTTTGCCTCGGTGCACAACATCCCAGGTGGCTGTTTGGCCCAGAGTCAGGTGGAACATGGTCTGTCACCATCCCCTGACAGACCAAGCCCTGCCTGCAGTGCCTGGTCCTGCTGGGAAGTTCAGGGAGATGCTGTAAATCTGGCAAAAATCCAGCAGGAATGTTTAAGAGCCAACTGTGTTAATAAACACTGATAAATACTGAGCAGTTCATCTGTTTTATTGGCTGATAGAGGGTTTGACAGAAAACACATCCCCTCCTGCCACCAGAGCTGGCACATCCCTCGTGGCAAGTGCCACAAACATCGCTACAGACAGCCAGGAAATAAAACAGACACAAAGTTAATTTTCTTTTTTTAGAGTTAAGGCAATAAGGAAAGGTCTGAATGCACTGATTTCCCAGCAAGGGTGAAAACACAAGTGGTAACAGGCCCCAAGGCATAACAGAGGCCCACCAGCAGCAAACAAAAGATGCCAAAGCCTGAAAGGATAAAATAAAAGATAAAAAACCTCCACAGGCTCCGCAGCTTCACACCTCATCTTAAATCTCCAATCCCAGTGTTTATCTACCACAGCTGCAATCACACTTCTGTTTTTGGAGGCAGATTCTGTCATTCAGGAGCCCAGGAAAGGCTTCTGAAGGTGATATTGAAGACAGCAAGTCGATGAAAGTGGGTTTCACCCAATTCCTCTATCTCTAAAAAAGCCTGCCTGCCTTCACAGTTGTCCTATAGATTTGTGATCCTGAACCCTTGAATTGCTTTCAAAATGAGGCGATCCACAGCCAGGCACCCCAGCAATTTGCACTGCCATGGAGGATGATGAGATTTGGGAGACTGAGGGTTTGGGGTTTTTCTTCCCCCACCATGTGAGATTCTCTGCTTCAAACCAAAAATAAAACAAAAATCCCCAAACTGGCCCAGTGCAAAGGAATGAAAAATGTTAGAGCAACCTGGGCTAGTGGAAGGCAGCAGAGGGGTGGAATTAAATCATATTTATGGTATTTTCCAACCCAAACCATCCCATGACTCCATGACCTGGTGTGGGGGGACAGGACACCCATCCCCACCCCTGTCTCAGCCTCCCTCTCTCCTGCTGTGCAGAGCAGCTCAGCTCACAGGGCTCAGAGAGGACTTAGAACAGCTCAGTATCACTGTTTTAATTTAATTAATTGGGCTTTCATTCTCTGGGAAGCTGAAAAGCAGCATTAGACGGGCCCTCTGATCTCCTCTGCTGTCTTGCACTGGTCCTTGTTTAATTGTTCCTGTTAATCACAGCTTTTGTGCCCATGCTTTATGTTATCAGGATGATTTAAGTCCATGCTAAACTTAACTCTGGGGAAGCACAAGCAGCAGAAAAACTGAAATCTGTTGCGTTCTGGCCCCGATAAGGAGATCAGACAGGCCACGGGGCTACTTGAAAGGCTCTCCACCAACAGAAATAAAAATTCTCCACATTAAGATTAAAAAAAGATAGGGAAACGGTTCACAGTCTGCTCACCATTTGGTCCCACAGATAAAATAGAACAAGAAATGCAGGAAGCTGAGATTTCACATGTTGTTATCCATCCAGTGATGGATAATTCTGTGCGTGCGAAAACACTCGTGTGCTCCTCTCCACCACACTGCTGCAGCCACTTGGCTTTGGCTACTTTTTATTTAATTAAACAAGCCCGAAACCCAATAAAAACACTGCCCAAAGTGAGAGGGAATGAGCCTCAGTTATGACTCACAAGGCACCAAGGACAGGATCACAAAATCAACATTTGCAATTTAACTTTTGCGCTCTCTATCCCTGCCGGTGACACAGCCCGGGGCCATGGGGAGCTGGATCTTGTTCCAGCAGCTCCTACCAGGAATAAAAATCCTTCTGCCTGCAGCACAGGAGTCCCACGCAGAGAATCCAGGTTGGTACAAGCCTGGGTTGGAGAATATGAAACCTTTTTTTGGGCAGAATTGTGTCACGGCCCGGGGCGAGGCCTGTGCTAGGCCTGAGGCGCCGCTGCTCTGCCTCTGTCACTGCCACCACAGCACAAACACACGAAAGATCTTTATTTTCTCTTATCTTTCCTCAGAAAGCTCCCCCACCTCTCCAGCATCATCCCTGGAGCAGCTCCAGCAGTTCCCATCCTCATGATGGGAAGCAGAACTAAAAACGAGTGAAAAACCCCAACAAAACAACCCTAAAAATGAACCTCCCAGCCAGAAAAAACAACATGGCAGCACGATAACCTTGGAAACTTTTATTAATGTTGTTAAACCAAATTAACAGGTACAAAATTGGAGCATTTCCTTGCAAAAGCAGGAAGGAAGATGCAAAACTTGACGCCCCCAGATGTTCAAAAGCAGCTCAAATCCCAGGGAACAGGACAACCTTCACTCCTGCACCTTGAACAGCATTTATCACAAAAAAATGTTAAATATGAGACTGCTGTGCCCATCAAAATTCTCATCCAAAACTCAATTATATCCAGAGATATTGGTGGGTTTTTTTTGTTTTTTTTTGGAGAGGCCTACCAAAAATGTGGTTGAATTAACACCAGGTATCTTCATAACAACCACATTTTTTTCACATTTTTGTCTGATGCTGGCAGGGAACATATTGCTGCACTTGCAATCTCTGGAGAACACTGCCTTTTCCTCATTAGCTTTTTCCACAGCAATTAATCCCTTTAATCAGTCAAATCAGTTCAACACTAGATCACAAAAGCACTAAGTAAAGAGAAAACAAGAAATTACCTTGTTAAATTTAATGAGCAAGGAAAAACAGACACTACATGGGCTGCAACACTCCAGCATGGGAACATTTCAGTGCCTGAGCAGCACCAGCAGCCCACAGAATTACAATCATTTTGTCTTTAATCTGAAAACTGCATAATGCAACAGAGCAAGGAATTCTTTAGCTTATGAAAATGTGCACGTGCAGAATAAAAAGCAGTTTCATGAGGATGTGACAGTAAAAAAAAAAAACAGCTCAATTCTGCACATTGACACTGCCTGGGCATGCAACAATGGCATCAAACCAGTACAAACCATTTCAGAACACAGAGCATGGGATTTTCTTCTTGCTGCTGCTGTTAAAGGAAATCTGAGCTTTACAGGTGTTTATGTGGCCAGAAAGGGCTGTAATTCACAGACTAAACACTGGGCAAGCAGCAGCAAGCAGGTGATGTGTAGAACTTATTCACTCTGTGTGTTAATCATGGAGAGAGCTCTCATCCAAAACAATTATCCTGCAGGGGTCAAAAAAAAAAGGAGGAAATAAAGGTTAGGAAGTTGCTTTTTTCTTATATTAAGTACAAAATGAAGGGAATGGAATTTCATAGTGCCTGTTTTTCATGGAAAATAGGAATGCAGCTCATGCCATAAATAAATTTCTACCACAATTCCAGTTTAACTCATTGAGTCTCACCTGAAGGGTGGAGTTGGAGCCAGCTGCTGCTGGGGGTGGGATTTCTGATCCTTGCTCTCATCTACAAAACAGGGAAATTCAGCTCAGAACATGAAAGCCACACAGGGACAGCAAGTGAATCAAGAGCTGCAGGTTCCTCTGTCAGCCACATTTGGAATCAGAACCCAGCCCCAGCCCTGCTGCATCACCCAAGCCTGGTGGGGATCAGAAAATCAGAAACCAATCCTGATTTCTATCCCTGAAGCCCAGTCCCAGCTCAGTTGTGGAGCTCTGACAGAGAACAGGGGCACAGCTGCTATTGCTGTAACAATTTGTTATTGTAATGCAATAACAAGCACAGTGATGTCACCCCCGGGCTTCCACATTTTAAAATTACCATCAATATTTCCAAAAGTAACCAGGGATTTGGGACATTTCAAACTTTGGGTGCATCCAGCAGCTCTACAGACAAAGGGCACCTGCTGAAGTCCCTGCACAGCTTCCTGGTGCTCTGCCTCCAGCCCAGGCTCCTCTCTCCTCTCCTCCATTCTTCCTTCCAGCATCTTCTGGATCCTGCAGGCTGGCAGCCCTTGAATGACACAGTTTTGTGTATCATCCTCTTTTTTTTTTTTTTTTAAAGGATGAAACAGAAAATTCTGATGCCAAACATGAGAATGTCCCAAGTTCCTTTGTGAGACAGAAGTTAGGGATGAGTTATGAGCACTCACTGAGGAGCTGTGCAGAGTTACTGGGTTCTGATCTTTAGTTCCAAGAGGGAAAACAGTTATTTGGGATATGAATATTTTCCTTAAAATTATGTTTAAATGACTTCTGCCATGTTCTTCAAATTTCCTAATATACTGCCATGAAAGCACAACCATTTTCACAAACTCTTCTTTATAAAGAGCTTTCATGACTCTGTTCTCTTAATGCACATTTTCTCTGTCTCAATAAATCCCCCCATTCTGTCAAATTATCTCTGATTTCTGTGAAGACCAAGCACTGCCTTTCAGGGCTGTTGAAGTATTTGCTTTCCACCTACAGGAAGTTGTATTAACAAAACATTCTTTTCCCTCTCAATTTAGTAGGAGAGTTCACATTCACGTCTCCAGGCAAATTCCCTGGCACTCCACTCCCTAAGGAGTCACAGCCCATTTTCTCAAAAGTCCTCCACAGATCTGTACACAGCACACAAAATAAACCCTTCAACACAAATAGAAATTATCAGCTCACCCAAGAGTGTGTCCCTGAGGTTGTTCTTGGATCTCCTCATCCCCAGGAACTGCATGGAGCATTCTCTCCAAAGCATCATCCAGGCTGGAGTGAGCCCTGTTAAATAAAAGATTTCAAAGCGAGGGTGACAGGGTTCATGCTGCAAATTTCCAATTAAAACAGTCATAAGGGGATTTAAAGTTTTCTGTAAGCATTGAATCTTGTTAAAATTCTAAGTCTTTGTAGCTCAAAGCCAGACATGCCTCCCCATTCTTTTTCATACCTTTCTGTATCCTCTGCTAGATTAAATGACTCCTTAGTCCATAAACTCTGATTTGTCTTCTCATTTCTCTCAGATTCTTCTCCTGACTCTCTGTTTTCCATTTGAACTTGAACAAGAGCTATTCACATAAACAGCAAGATTTTAGTATCAAAGGAAGATAAATAAAGACATGAAAATGTTGTTTTCTTTGCTGCATTTGGGCAATTTCCAGTTGCCCACTTCTCAGTCACTCTTTCCTCTGATTTTCTACCAGATGAACAAATTCCCATTATCTGCAGTCAAAGGTGGCCAGCAGCAAGGCCCAGATAAATATTTTACTCCAACACATTTCCAAATTCACAGGACTCCACATTTTGTTTCCCACTGAAGTGAAAAATGCATGTGGAAATGAATCTTTAATCTTTCCAATCCCAGATATGGGAGAGAAATCCAAGGGAAACCTGAGGATGACAGCTTGGTTTGCCTATTTATCAAAATCCAGTAATTTCCCCTCAAAGATTTATCAGCAAATTCTGTTCCCCATAGAAATCAGGGTTTGGGTTTGGGCTTAGGGCTGAGGAAGTGAAACCCTACAGCTCCAGGAACACTGGGGCAGGGAAGGGCAAAAAAAGGTCTGGAAATTCATGGTGATGGGGGTTAAACTTAGGTTTGGGCTAATGGGGAATATTTCAGCCCCTTCTGCTGGGCTGTGATAAGCAGGAAGCACGAGGCTGCCACAAAAAATGGGAGTCAGAAATAGCTGTGCTTTATGCAAATACAAGAAAAAACCACAGTGATTGAGCAGCCAGCAATAGCCTGCTGCAGTCCTCTCCCCCTAAAAACAAGAAGCTCCAACGAACTTCCATCCCTCAGGAAAAGATTTGACAAAGCTGTAGGACAACCAAACATGTGCCAGCATCATTCCCAAGTGTTATTTAGCTTTTTACAGACTTAACTCATGTTCTGCCTTTTTTTTTTTTTTTTTTTTTTTTTTTGCCTTTTTTGTCTGTTTTTTTTTTTTTTGCTGCTGCTCACTTTGTGACTCACTGGAGGAAAAAAAAAGCACAGCCTATAAACATTTAGGTTTTCTGCTCCTCTGACACGACTTGTTGTACATCTAAAAATGATTCCCACTTAGCACCATTTGCATTTGCAGCAGCACAAAGATTCACCACTCTGCTGTCTTTGTAACAGAGCAGGAAATACAATATTCATTACCCCAGTGGAAGCTATTTTCTTCCTCTGTGAAACCAGAGGCATTATTTCATGCTGGAGAATTAGGCACATTAACAGGTAGGGTGCACTGGCCACTTTCTGAACTGAATCACCCTCCCAGAATGGATTTGACACCACCTGCCCAGCACCTCTGCTCCTGTGGGTGTTGTCACCTGTGTTTGAGCACAGCACAAGCCACAGTGGCACAATAAAAGCAGAAAATGAATTCTCCTGGTTAGACCTGCAAACCTCCCACAGCAGCTCCCCGTGGACTCTGGAGGGAACACACAGGAAAGGCAGCAAACACTGGTGGGGGCACCAAGCTAAAAATTGCAGTTTATTGTTCCAGCTGAACACCCAGTGACGAGGACTCAGAGGCAGCTTGCAGCAAGGCAAAAGGAATTTTCTATTTTTAATCTCTACACTGGGACTGTTAGCAACCAACCATTCACTTGCACTCTGGAGTCTTGCAATCCCATCCCTTCCAAGTCTGGAGTGATGGAATCTTGCTGCTTTAAGTGTTCTGTTAAAAAAAGCATTATTTCCATATTGATCTAGGCTGACTACACACCAAAATACCACATAACTTTATCCATCCAACCCTAGAGGAAAACCTGTACATGATTTATAATTCTTTTATATATTATTTTTATAACTATTTTACATATATTTTATAATTATTAATATAATGTAATATAATGTAATGTAATGTAATATGATGTAATATAATATAATGTCATATAATGTAATATAATATAAATTTTATTTATTTTAATTACATATTTTATAATTATTTTAACCTACAGGCTGCCCCTGACCATCATTAATGGCATCACTGACAAAGCCAATCTCCACAGGTTCTTGCTCTGATGAATGAGGAAATAAGGTCAGGATGGACATTTTGTCTGGTGTTAATTCAGGAAGAGCTTAATGATGGATAAGCAAAGCAAACTCTTCTCCAACACCCTCCCAGTGAAAACCACACAGAGTTTTTACATTTTCTGACTGTGGTGATGTGTGGGAACACAAAAAGAAATGTAAATCACTGAGCTCTGCACAGACACCTGGGGGGTGCAGCTGCCTCCTCTAACAGGGAACACAAATTGCTCCAGGACACCTTTGAAAAATTCAGTGTACACCCAATTCCTCTCTGTGTTAAACTCCACCTGCACTCAGTGTGCTCTCAGCAGCAAGGAAACCACTCAGAGAAACGCAGAGGCTTCAAGAACTGCCAGTTATTTAAGCTGCTGATCATTTAAGCTCTTGATCTTCCTAATAATTGACTGCAACTAATTTGGAAGCTCCAGTGTATTTTGGCAGTGAATGGCTTGGGAGAAATCCTGGCTGAGCACAGCTGGAAAGCCTCCCACAGTTTGGGGTGAAGTGCCTCTTACCAATTTCATCCAGCAGCTCTTGGGCTGGTGGAGGCAGCTCATCAATGGAGGGAGGAGATGCCTCTGAGAGTGCTGAGACAGAGGAAAAAAAATATTCTAGTTAATTAGCAGTGATTAATCCTTAATAAGTGTGACATAGGCTTACACTCTGATAGCATCTTGCTTACATATTTCATTTAACACCCTGCACGAGCCTGGCTCATTCATATTTTATCAAATTTCCCTAAATAATTCCATAATGGAAAAATCATTTCGAGCCAGACTTGCACATTCAGCTCTCAGTGCTGTATCAGAAATCTGAGGCCAGTAATATTTACACTTCAAACAGAGGTTGATTTACAGGTCAGAGTTCTTAGTGTGCAAGTGCAAACACAAAATCCATAACCTAATTAGCACCAGCAGTACATGGTGGAGTGCTTAGCTACTTATCCCTCTAAAAAGAGACATCCAGGAGCAAAAAAAAAAAAAGGGGGGGGGGGGGGAAATTAAAAATAACTAATAGACTGCTGAATTTCCTTTCAAATCCATTTCTCTGTTTATTGTACAATTTATTTTGGCTGGGGCTGGGATAAAAGGCTTACCAGGTGCCTGCCTGGTGTTCCTCAGGGATGAAGCAACTGGTGGCAACCCAACCTGTGTGAGATCAAACAGAATTAAATACAAGAAGGTAAACTGAAAAACTGCTGATCTTCAATTCTCCCCTTCAACATGCGAAATCCAAAATTTAGGTAGAATTCAATTAAATTCTACCTAAATTCAATTCAATTAAGTTCTACCTAAATTTAGGTAGGCTTCAATTAAAGCCTGAGCTGACCATTAAATTTTAAACTAAGCTTTTCAATCAGACCAGAATATGAAAATAGAGTAAAAATGATGTGTCAAAACTTTTGCTTAGGCTGCTGTGCAGTCAGATTTTAGCTGTGAGATACCATCAGCTACATAATCTTTATTTCAACACTGAATTTTCTGACTGGACAGTTCCAAGATTTCTTCAGTTCCCATTCTCTGCTCGGGATTTCTCATTATTAAAGCCAGGCACATCTGTTCATCAGAAGAGCCCCCCAAAATTAAGAATTTGTAAGCAGAGGCAAATCCCCACTACCCTCAAAGTGGCAATATGCACTTAATTCTAGAATAAGATTTTGGACACGAAGCGACAGCATCAGCAGAGCCACTCAGGGCTGTAAATGAATTTAATGAATTCCAAGTGTTCTGGCACTGGAGCAGCACGACACAGCCCTGCCTGTGTCAGGTCAGCTACACAATGAGCACTCGCTGCTGCCGTGCCTGAGCAAACCCTGATTCCAGCTCTCAACCACAGCCCCAGCAGTGGAAATAATGAGAAAGGTGAAAAGGCAACTGTTTTATACAAAACTGTCTGCAAAGGCAATTTGAGATAATGCTGTGGCTCGGGAGCACCTTCAGTGCCAAAAGGATCAGTGGAAATCGCTGCAGCGACCTTGGAAGCTCTGGACTCCGGAGGGAGGGGTTTGAACAAAGCTGACGAGATTGGGCACAGTTAATGTGCAGAAAAAGGAGAAAAGAGCCTTGAACAAAGGGTTCATTCAAACCTCCTTTTGCCAAGTTCATTCTGGATTCCAGGCAAAATCTAGTCCAGGTTTTCCCTTTTGCCAAGTCCATCAGGACTCCAAGCAAAATCTAGTCCAGGTTTTCCCTTTGGCCAAGTCAAGTCCAGACTCTGTCTGGAATCCAGTCCAGGTTTTCCCTTTTGCCGAGTCCATCAGTACTCCAGGCAAAATCCAGTCCAGGTTTTTGCTTTGGCCAAGTCCATTCCAGACTCTGGGTGAAATCTAGTCCAGCTTTTCCCTTTTGCCGAGTCCATTCCAGACTCTGGCCATAATCCAGTCTGGGTTTTTTCTTTTGCTGAGTCCATTCCAGACTCTGGGTAAAATCCCATCCATGTTTTCCCTTTTGCCAAGTCCATTCTGGACTCAGGCTGGAATCCACTCCCTGTTTTTGCTTTTGCCAAGTCCATTCCAGACTCCAGTGGTAATCCAGGCCAGGTTTTCCCTTTTGCCAAGTCCATTCCAGACTCAGGCTAGAATCCACTCCATATTTTTGCTTTTGCCAAGACCATTCCAGACTCCATCCCAAATCCAGCCTGGGTTTTCACTTTTGCCCAGTCCATTCCGGAATCCAGCCCGGGATTTTCCTTTTCATTTTTCCTTTTGTCCATTCCAAATTCCTGCCCCAATCCAAGATTCCAAAGGCTGGGAAGTGAAATTTCCTACAGCCAGGAAGAGATGGAGGGCAGGGAATGGCCACTTGGAGAGAAGCCAACATTTCCCAGCAAGAGGAACCCAAATTTCTGTGTAACCAGTGCCTGAAATCAATCAGGACTTTTGCCACTTCATCCACAGAGCCACAACTCCGAAACACTCACAAAGACCTAAAAGCATTTCTCTACTTGCATTTCTTTTTAATAAAAGTATTGTCAAAAAAAATATTTTTAAGGAACATTAAAAGAATATTTAAAGAAACTCCTGGCAGAAGTTGTTTTCTGACTTACAGGCTCTTTCAGTCCAAATGGGCAAAGTCTTGGAGCCACCACTGGAATTTCCATGCTCCTCTCCCCTTCACAGGCTGTGGTATAAGTCTTGAACACGGTGGAGGAGGTCTCTTGAGAGCCACAAAAGGAAGAATCTGAAGAAAACTCACGGCACTGTTTGTATTTCTCAAAGGCTAATGGAAATTTTTCGTCTAGAATTAAAAAAAAAACAGGGGAAAAAAAAAAAGTAAAGACAGCGAAGCTGGAGAATTATTTTTGGAATTTTTGTATCTTTAGCACACTTCAACAGAAGTAGAAAAAATTTAAAGGGAACAGGCACCTGCACAAGAAACTCTACCCATAAAAGACCAAACTGATAATCCAGGAGTTCCACCTCAGACAAAACTTTGCCAAGAAATTCCAGCCACTGTCTTATACCAAATTAATGAAGCACAAAGCAAATGTTAATTCATTACTCTTTAGCACTCCAGCTCAACAAACATTTATCATGTTATTTAACTCGTTATAAACATACTGAATGCTTATTAAATTGCCTTTAAAATGCTGAAATCCACATGCATCAATTCAAATTTAAATTACTTCATTTCTGATTTATGAAGGCTGCCAATATCTTCCAGAGACCTTTCAGGCAGTGACTTTTTCAGCTGTGTCCCTGTAAATTCTCCTTTAATTCTGTGTCTTTGGACAGTGAGATTTCCAACAACAGGAACAACAGCATTCCTTGTGCAAGCCTGACATTTCTGCACAGAGAAATGGAGCTTCACGATTCACCTTGATGATTTTTACATCAAAAAATCCTGGCAGAAAGGCCTGGCTGGCACAGAGAGGAGAAATAATTCCCTGTAAATCCTCTTTTTCCCCCTCCCTGCATTACCTGAGCCCAGGGGGGTGCTGACACTGGTGGGAGCGTGGCTCAGCCGAGGTGTTTTACATTCCACACCCCTCTGGAAGTTCTGCTCACAGGGGATGCTGGACAAATCCTGAATATCTGCCACTGATCTGAATTATTGAGAGATGTTCTGACAGTTAGAATAGCCACTTCCTGCAGCTGTGAATCACCAGATCCTGCTATTTTCAGGGTCTTGAAATTTTAATTTTGTGCAGTCTTATCTAGATCATTGGAATAGAGGGAGATGTTCCCTTTGAAAATTCCCACAGGAATCTTGGGAGGCCCAAAATCACCATCCTCAGGGAAGTTGCAGAGGCAGAAAAGGTTAATTATTTGCTTCCTCTTCCCTTCCAGGATGTCTTAAATGATCCTCCTATAAAACCAGCTCAGGAAGCTGCTTCCAGAAAGGGCAGGAACTCCAAACGTGAACCAAAAGGTAGAAAAAAATAAAAAAATCATCAAAGGCAAGGGAAAACCTCAAGGGTTAAGAAAAATTAATGAGCCATTAATTAAGACTAAATGTAGGCCTTGGGAGCATTTAAAAGAATGACTCTGATAAACTGAGACTGCTGAAGGCACTGACAGACCCCCAAGTGAAAAAAAAATGAAATCCAAATTGATCAAATTTGGGGGAAATACACCCTGGATTCCATCATCCTCAAAGGCCATGGAAAGAAAAGACACCTCCTGTAAATCAGTAATTTTATGCAAATCTCCATTAGCTGTAAATATAAATTAACCTCATTAGCTGAATCACAAACACACTCTGCTGATTTTTTTTTTTCCCTCTGAAAATCACAGGACTATTTCTGGAATAAAATTTATTTGGCTCCACACGAACGATTTGCTCTTTAAAGTGATTTTATTTCCCTGTGCCATATGGAGAGAAGAAACCAGGAATCCTCACACTTTTCATGGGAAGAAGCACACCCAGATGAACACCAAATTAATTACTTCTGAATATGAAAATATTCCCAACTAAGGACAACTCTTTTACACCAATCTCACAACTTTTCACAGGAAAATACTCTCTCAGTACTCTGGGGAGTTTTCTCTTAGGCTGTCCCCTCTCCCTGTCTTGCACCAACACAAAATTTTGTAGTTAATGACCAATTTTGCTATAAAATGTGGCTCTTACACATCTTTTTCTTGGCATTCTTCCTGTGGCTCCCACAGCGTCGCTTCTCGTGCTGCATCCACACTGAAACGAGGGAGGAAAGGTCACATTCACCCTCAGAAAATGATGGAAATAGAAAAATTTGGTTTCCTTTCTCTCAGGAAGTTTAAGCACTGAGGTAGCCTGCAGCTCACAAACACTTTGTTTAAAACCTCAGAAGGTAGAGACTGGTTGCTGCATCCACACTGAAACGAGGGAGGAAAGGTCACATTCACCCTCAGAAAATGATGGAAATAGAGAAATTTGGTTTCCTTTCTCTCAGGAAGTTTAAGCACTGAGGTAGCCTGCAGCTCATAAACACTTTTTGTTTAAAACCTCAGAAGGTGGAGACTGGGAGGAGAAAAAATGGCATTTTTAACAGATTAAGGATTTGTTAGAACTTCTCACTGACATTTGCAGCTTCAGGAAAAAAAAGTGAAATTAATAAAATTAAGTGAAATTATGTGAATTTAATAAAATTAGGTGAAATTAATAAAATTAAATAAAAGAAATAAAAGCCCAGGAACGCACACCGCTCCATTGTGCCATCATCCCTTGATCTGTCTCAGATTGTGACAAGGTCAAAGAGGATTAGGCAGATGCTCAGAGAGCAACATCCCCTCGGTCCTGCTGCCACAAGTTCCTAAGTGAAGGGAGCAACCAAAAACCTTCTTTTTTTTTATCCTAAAGCCAAGTGATTTCCACTGCTGGTGCCTCCCTCTGGCCCAGGGAACTCAGCTCCTCAGGGGAGGAGCCCTGGCAGTCACAGCCAATTTCTCCCCATGCTGGTAAAATACAAAATTTACAGGATAAAAAACCCCTCCTGTTTTCCAGAGGAGCCAGCCAAGCCTCCAAGATTGATTCAGAGACTGCCAAATCTGATGTTGCCCCCAGGCAGGATCCTGTGAACTTTCCTGGGCTGATCCCAGGGGGTTGGGAAAGGCAGGATCTTCATGGCACTTCAGCTCCACAACCAAAATTAAAGCAGATGACTGAAGCTTTAATTTGAATTATCTTTGCTCTGTTTCAGGCTCTGGTTTATCAGTGGAAAAGGAATTGTGATATGTACATGGATTTTTCTTCCCCCCCTATTTTAGCTCCCTCATTAAGGCATAAAAAACCCCACCAAACTCTGCAAAAGACAAAACCCCTTGAGACCTGTGAAAATCCCTTTTTGTATTTCCTTAGCAAGGAGCTGAGCTACGTAGATAATCATTAAAAACCACCACTGGCATCTTATTTGAATATTAGATATATAAGCAGAATTAATGAAGAGAGCACACTTTAAAAGCTAATTTATGCCTGAAGGAACAATGAAAATGAGTTTTTCTACCTGGCTCCAGGCATTTGGCTCAGCTGATTCACTCCCAGCTTGTTACTGCCACAGCTCTGTGGTGTTGTGCTGCAGAACAGTATTTTTCCTCCTGAATACAAATAACAAATGTTCCCTGTTACTGGCTTTTGCAAGCACGAAAGAAAACAACCCAACTCATTGAACAGGAAATTGTGACTTTATTAATTTTTTTTTTTTCTTTTCTGTCTGAGTTCTTGTGACCTTTGTTGTTATCGAGAGACAAATGTGTTTTAAAGATGCATTTTCATAAACATGGCACAGCTGCCAGGCAGGCACTGAAGCACTGGGGAATATCACAACATTTACAAAATTGAGCTAAAAGAGACAACAGAAGAAGGAAACAAGGATTCTTCCATTATTCTGCACACACACTCTGTCAGCTCTCACTGGGTTTAAGCCCAAGATCCTCCCAGCAATGAGAATATTAATGTGTAAATACAACTCTAATTCAGTTTCCAGCACCACAGCAAGTTACATAAAAAGATTAAACTTCGCCCCAGGGTAAAAATAAAAAGGTTTCAAATAAGTTTTTGTTTTGGCTTTTTAACTGAAACACAGCAAGTACATAAACACTGCATCTGAAATCATTTCAGGCACTGCAGTGCCCAAACCAAAATCCTAAATGTCCTGAACTCTCCCAAAAGCAATAATTTTGGAATGAGAGGAATAAGAGATCAATTGAGGCTGAAGAATGGAGGTCCAGCCTTGTGACAGGAGAGCTGCTGGCAAAAACATCAATGCCACAACTCCGTGTCCCTCCTCAGAAGTGCTTCAAGAAAAAAAACACATTTACCTGGAGCCTGGCTTGCTGATGCTGCATCTGCAGGTAATTTCTGTAAAAATCCTGCACAAACATCTTCTGCTTTGCCCTCAGCGTTTGAGGTCTGAAAAGGGGAAAAAGAGAATTTAATTCCATTTTTGACAGAGCAGCTGCAAAGGGCAGGACAACTCTCCCAGGATGATGTTCCCAATAATGGGAGTGGAGAGAGAAACTTTTCAGGAGCTCGTCAGCAAACAGCCCAGACTGGATTTAGCAGGAACATAGAAAAGTTTTGCATCTTCCAGAAATTAATGAAGATTAATTTGCTTACTCTTACCTAAATATTTGAAGGTAATATTTTGAAAGAAAAGGAAAATAATGGAAAAAAAAATCTCCCATTTTCCACAGCTCTCTTCAAATCAAATGGGAGCACAATTAAACCACATGTTGTGTATTTAACTGAAACACAGCAAGTACATAAACACTGCATCTGAAATGATTTCAGGCACTGCAGTGCCCAAACCAAAATCCTAAATGTCCTGAACTCTCCCAAAAGCAATAATTTTGGAATGAGAGGAATAAGAGATCAATTGAGGCTGAAGAATGGAGGTCCAGCCTTGTGACAGGAGAGCTGCTGGCAAAAACATCAATGCCACAACTCCGTGTCCCTCCTCAGAAGTGCTTCAAGAAAAAAAAACACATTTACCTGGAGCCTGGCTTGCTGATGCTGCATCTGCAGGTAATTTCTGTAAAAATCCTGCACAAACATCTTCTGCTTTGCCCTCAGCGTTTGAGGTCTGAAAAGGGGAAAAAGAGAATTTAATTCCATTTTTGACAGAGCAGCTGCAAAGGGCAGGACAACTCTCCCAGGATGATGTTCCCAATAATGGGAGTGGAGAGAGAAACTTTTCAGGAGCTCGTCAGCAAACAGCCCAGACTGGATTTAGCAGGAACATAGAAAAGTTTTGCATCTTCCAGAAATTAATGAAGATTAATTTGCTTACTCTTACCTAAGTCTTTATTTGCAGGTAATATTTTGAAAGAAAAGAAAAATAATGAAAAAAAAATCTCCCATTTTCCACAGCTCTCTTCAAATCAAATGGGAGCACAATTAAACCACATGTTGTGTAACTTATGTCCAAAAAATGTTATTTTTACCTCTGGTTCTGACCTTCCCTCAAGAGCAGGAGGAAGGAAATAATCAGGAGTGAAGAATTCTTCAGTCTCATCAGGAGGTGAATTAAGGGAACAATGTAATTCCCTTGAATGTCCCTGTGAAAGACATCATCACCTGGGATGATCCCACTCTCTAGCAATAAAAAATACAAATTTCAGCCAATAAAAACCACTGAAATTCTGAAATTCTATTCAATTGTTCACTGACTTTCAACCCACCTCCTGCTCCTTGCATTACCTTGGTGGTTTATAAAACAAAATTTTTAAAAAAGGGGGAAGGAGGAGGGGAATTGTTACTCAGATCAGCTCAGGATGTAACACCAGGCTAAACTTTTCCATGGATAAGCAGCTGCCACTAAATTCCCTGGATTTCTGTACATACTCTAGAGAGATTCTCAGCTTGCTGAGGAAGGACTGAACTCTTAGGAATGGATTTTCCAGACTCTGCTTGCTCATCTGGTGCTGGGGACTGGCAGCTCCTCCCTAGGATGTCAGAATGGAACAAAATTATTAACCAAAAATAATAAAAAATAAAAAAGAGATGTGAAGTGAGTGTCTGAGGCACTGCTGGAATATCAATGAGAGCAGACAGTGACACTAATTGTCTGCCAGGAACACGGAGAAATAATGACATTTAAATGCTCACCTCGTTAATTAATCTAAGCAGGGGAACCTTGCCCTGTTCTTTTGTCCAGAACTTTTTCAAAAGCTTTACCCACTAGGCTGCTGCAGAAAAAGCAGCTGTGTGGTGAGACTGGAAGAAATAAAAGTGTGATAGCACTCTCAAGGGTCTGAGAGCTTTGGGTTTCTCATGCTGATAACAATAATCAGTGATGATGAAGGTCTCCAAGCTCATTCCCTGCACCTATTGACACCTAATACTCATCTTATCTCTATTTATCCCCATCAAGGAGTGACTGACTTGCCCTGAGGGCAAAGATAAAATGGACAATTTCTTGTAAAAAAAGAAAAATAAAAAACCACAGAAGCTGAAATCTGATTGGAAATGGAAAGGGGACAAAAAGAGAACGGAACATTTTATGCCTCAGCCTCCTCACCTGTGGAAGTCCTGTCCGGATCACTCTCCCCAGAGTCGGTCGTGTCCTCAGAGCCCAGCTCCCAGGGCTGCCACCCACCCCTGTGCTGCTCCTGGCTCTGGGGGGCTCCAGCCTGGGGGGGCTCCTTGGCACTTTCTGCTTCACTCTCAGACGTGCACTCGCCGCCAGGGTAGGGACAGCTGAGCCCCAGCCGACCCGAGGCCACTCTCCTGGCCATCTGCTTGACTTCAGCTGCACAAAAAAACCCCCCAAAATGAACACTTCACACCCCAGAATCTGGACCTTCAAAGCATCCCCTGTGTTTAACTCTGCCTGCAGACTTGGAAATGCAAAGGTTAGCACAGCCTTTGTCATGAAAAGAGCTAAACGCTTCCTCTCATTTTAAATTAAGCACTTCCTTTTCTTTTTAATAAAGCTGAAAACCCTCACAAATTGACATGGACTAGTCTGTACAGGAAGAGGTTTTGCTGGTTTGATTCTCTATTATCCATGCCCGTGCTGCCATCCACTGGGCACTGCCATCCCTGCCCTTCCTGAGCCCACTCAGTGTCCAAAGCCAGGCTAGAAATCCCTCCAGCTCCAGAAACCAAACCACCCCAACGTGCCTGGCATGATTCCATGCCCAGAGTGTGCAAGACACAGGATCCCACTCGCTTGGATTCCATCCAAAACAGCCTCCCAGAGCTCCAGCAATTAAGGCACAGAGACCTTTCCTCATGTGCTGAGTTTAATGCTCTGCACTGCAGCAAGATTTCTGACATTAATGCTGATTTAACGCTGATTTAACATTGATTTAACACTGATTTAACACTGATTTACTCACTCCTCCATCCTGACTGCACCACTCTCCTCTTCTCGCTGCTTTTTTTGCTGCAGAATTCCACCCTTGGTTTTGATTGGCACCTGCAGTAAATGATTATGAAGTGCACAAACTATTTTAGAGCCCGAGCACATTGTGTCAAGTATTCCCCAGCCTGGAAAAGGCTCCAAACTGTTTTAAATGAATTAGAGCACGTGTGCTCTCAGCATTTTAACAACCCAGCAGAACCAGCAGATTGAGCTGCCAGGAGCTTGGAAAGCACAGATGATTATTTAGGTTTATTCTAGATTAACCAGACAAGCTGTACATTCAACTCTGCATCTCAGAGCTGTCAGCTGCCTTCAGATGCTGCAGCTCCAAAACCACACCATGGGTGATGTGGGGATTGTTTTACTGTTTTATCACCATTGATGTGGGGATTGTTTTATTGTTTTATCACAGTTTCAGACCTGGACAATGATTCTCTCACCAGAGTTCACTCCCTGACCTCCACTGACCATCAAATATTTCTGTTCTAACCTTTACCAACTGGTCTTTGTGATGCAAATGGATCATGGATTAATTTTAAAACTGCAGCAGCTTTCCTGATTTTACCAAACATTCAAAGAAGTTTCTATCCCCCTCTTTCCAACATGAATCTGCACAAGTTTTGCCAGGTAATTTCAAGATGTGCTTTCCATTCCTGCATACAAACACACAGGGATGACATTAAAAAGCATTTCTGCTGGGAATTGAAGGAGGCTGTGCCCAGAGAGGAGAACCACCTCCATTAATATCTTCCCAGATTGCTCCCCTTAGGCCCTGGTACATTTTGGACCACTGACCTCCATCCCAGAGGCATGTGAAGTCATTTTTAACAGCACTCTTTAACACAAAGTGCCCTGTCACAGCAGCTCTGCAGCTGACAGTGACTCACAGCAGGCTCCTCTCTGCACAGATGGCTTTTGCCTTCCTGAGGAACATTTAATGCCAGCCTTGATCCTGATGTGCCTCCTCTGACAGTCTCTCTCCAGATGAAATCTGTCAGAATTAACTCTTCTACGAATAAGATCAAAACTCACCACTTCTCCTCTCCCCTTCTTGCTGCAGGATGTGAATCAGCTCCTCTCTGGCACTGCAGGTTGAACTTTTTCTGGCATCTTGCAGACACGTGTGGGAGGAAATGCTGAAAAGAGTCCAACAAGCCATGATTCAGCACACCCTGGGCACTCTGCTAATTCCTGCCTGAGCTGGCTGTTCCTCAGAACAGGACAGCACCAACTTTAATCCCTGGGTTTTATTTTAGCTGCTCTGCTCGGGACAAAGGGTGACAACTCCAGCAATAACTCTGCCCTGGATTTATAGCAGGTTTCAGTGCAGGCAATCAAAACATGAAGCTTCCAGGGGGATGAGTGGACATGAATGACTCAAGATTATCCTGACAGGAGAGATGTAATTCAATTTGTCTTTCTCTTTGGTCCATGAATTTAATAATGGAAGTGATTCAGAAGCCCTTCCTAATCAGAGCTCAGGCCTCAACACAAACACAAATATTTCTCCACTGGCCTTTTCCCTCCTATTCCCATCTCCATTTGAGTGCAGGATTTGGATTTTAACCCACCCTGAGCCCCTGGATCAGTGTTGTCCTGGGAGGACTGGAGAGAAAGAGGAAATAACACAACTGCACTGCTGAGCTGTCTTCAGTCCTGTATACAAAGCACATTTTAAAGGAGAGATTCACCCCCCCTCCTGCACACCACCCATCCCTGCATCTTTTTTCCTGATAAGGATCACAGAAATGATAACCAGGCCCCTGCTCAACACTTTACCTCCTGGTTTAGGCTCACTTCACCATCCAGCCCTTTGCCCAGGCTGCAGCCTGCATCACGATGGGTGGTTGCAGTTTTGCTCTTCCATTTCTCATTCTGAATTGCCTCTCTCTCCTTGGCTGTCTTGGGAACAGCCTGGAAGCTGTCTCTGCCTGGTGCCTGACACGTTACTGGAGGGGGAATGTAGTCCCTGCATGGTGGAGCCACAGCCTGGTGTAAAAAAATATCAACTCCAGAAAGAACCTTCATGGTGTTTTGGGAAGTGGCATCAGACCCATCCCAGTGTCTTCCCTGAGAACTTTCCTTGGGAAGCAGGTTCATCCTGACCTCCTGGAGCAGCCTCTTCTGCTTTGCCATGGCCTTCAGCCTGTCCAGTTTCTCCTCTGTCTTGCTCAGGGAATGCCCAGCCTGCTGCAGCATGCTCTGCATGATCTTGAGGTTCAGGACGCACTTGCTGATGTGCTGCTCGCTCTGGGAGGGGCTGCTCAGCCTCCTGCCAGCAGCTCCTCTCACCTGGGACAGCCCAGAGGCTTCTCTCACCCTTTCCTCTTCTTCCTCCTTCTCCTCCTCTTCTTCCTCCTCCTCCTCCTCCTCCTCTCCAGTGAAGCCCGTGCTGGACCCCGAGGATTCTCCTTTCTCCTCACCCTCCCACTGGCTCTGCTCTTCCTTCTGCTGCATTTCTGCATCCTTTAGAGCCTGGCCTGACCCAGGTCCTCCTTCCAGGAAGTCTTGGGGACCTTCTGGATAACTGGCCAGGATTTCATTCATCTCAAAGCTGCACAGGCTCCCATCCACGTCGCTCTCAGTCTGCAGCTCAGAGGAGACACCGGGGCTGCTGTCCTGCACGGGGGGCTCTGCGCTGGCTGCTGCCTCCTGCAGCACCACAGCACTGCTCTCCTTGGGCAGAACAGAGTCCTCGGGGGCAGAAAAGCCACCTGAAAAAATGCAATTGGAAACACGAGATCATTTCTCCAGGAATCCCACAGCCGTGCTGCTTTTCCACGCTGAGGAGCGAATTTTGGGAATTCAGAAATTCCACGAGAAGCGTGTGACACCTCTGCTGAGAACTCTGCCTGAACAAAACAGATGTAGAGACCTGAGCCTGCATTAAGTGGCAGCTAAAATCCAAAAACAACTGCTTCCTTTTTCAACCTACAGATTTCACAAAATCTGTGAGTGCTGCCGTTTGAATGATGTGAGGAGCACACGAAGGACATCCTGCCCCGGGAAACTCACCAGCCCTGCTCATCTCTTTTTCCTGGAGTTCCACTCTTCTCTTCTGGAAGCTAAAAGCTGATGCCCAGCAGATGTTCACATCTGCAAGAACAGCAGATCTCTGGGCTTTGGGTACTCCACCAGCGTGGCCACTTTCAGATTTAACCAAGTCCTGTAAAACAAAACAAAAAAAAAAGGAACAAAATACAATTGTATTTGTCAGTTCAGTGTCTCTGCCTGCTTTTCTGAGGAGGCTGGATCACCTCCTCTAGATTTCAGCAGAATCTGGATGGACACATCAAAATTAGAGGACTGGGAATCACCTTCAGGTCATTTTTCAGGACATATTGAATATCCTGAAGCTTCATGGAGCGATTCCTCTGTTTGGGTTCCAGCCCTGACTTGACAACATCATAATAGAGCAGGGGGAGCCTGGCATCTGCTTCCAGCTGCTCCCCTGAAAGGATGAGCTGCTTCACAGCTGAGTCTTCCACACCTTTCCAGGGAGGGCTCTCTGCAAGACACAAGTGCAGATTTTATGTCACCAGCTGCACTTTAATGTTAATTTTTTAAAAAATTACATCATTCCCTGATGTAATTTAAAAAAAAGTGATAAAATAGAATGTATTAAATTTAAAAATCATATTATTCCCTGTCCATCCCCTATTTTACAATTAAAAACAAGCACTGGCATCTCCTCCCTGCCTTATTCCAGCAGTGGGTGCTTTCAAAGGAGCTGACAGAAATATCTGGAGGAGAGTGACACTGCAAACAACCCTGCTCTGGATTCTTCACTGGGATTAATTTTTAGGGTAATTGTTTATCCCATTTCACTGTCAGAATAGTCAAAGTGAATGCAGAACAAACATTATCTGTAATAACAGCTACAATAATAAAGTAACATTAACTTATCTCTAAGTTATCACAGAGATCAAAAACATAAAAGCTGCACAAGCTTGTTTTGAACACTGAAAAGACTTAATTGAATGTTTTGCTGTGCTGGTAGGAAGAAGAAAAATAAACAGCAGAAAAGCACTTTATTTCTCCAACATCCCCCATTAATTTCATCCCTTAGCCACACAATTTTAAGTTTTCTGATCCCATTTTACAGGAGTTCCCAATAATCTCTATTATTGTCGTTAATATTTGGGGTGTTTTTTTTTTTTTTTGCCTGGTTTATTTTTCCAGTTGAAGCAAGCCAGCCCAAAGCTGGGCACTGACCTGTCAGGGCCTCCTGCAGCACTGCACAGAAGCTGTAAACATCTGACCTGACTGTGCCAGGCTTGCCCAGGATTATTTCAGGGGAGCTCCAGCGGAACAGCTGGGCTGGGACGGGGATTCGGGTCAGGTCACTGTGCTCCCCACTGTCCTTGCTGCAAAAAGGGGAAAAAATGGTAAATCAGGACACACAGCACACTCTGCTGCAAGGTTTGTAAACACCTGAGTGTGCTACAGCTTTTAGTTTAATGCATAAAAGGTTCAGGACATTTCTGCAAATAGAAATGTGCAGTAAATGTCTTTTGGCAAAAATTTTCTGGGGAAAGAAACACTTGCTTTAAGGACTTTACAATAAAAAAAAATCCTAAAAATAATAAAAAATTAAACGTAAAATATAAACAAAATATTATAATAATGATAGTAATGATAATTATGATAAGAAGAAGAAGAATAAAGAAGACAGAAGAAGGAGAAGAAGGAGAAGAAGAAAGAGAAGAAGGAGAGGAAGGAGAAGAAGGAGAAAAAAAGTAGTAAACCCTAAAAAAAAGATGGTTAAGATGGAATTCCCAAGTGTCTCTGGCTTCCTGCCAGGGTCTCCGAGCCCCTGCCAGGATTTTAAGCCACCCAGGGCACCCAGAGGGATGTCCTGGTGTTGAGGTGAGCACCCCACGTGCAGGCACGAGGCTTGGCTCCATTTTTTCAGAAGGCTGACTTATTATATTATATTAAAATACTACATTAAAACTATACTAAAAAAAAAACAAGAGAGAAAAGAATGATCAGAAGGTTACAAAGAACAGGAACAGAATAGAATGCATAACAAAATCTTGTGACTGCTCACAGCCTCAGCACAGGAGTTTCATCAAGTGAAAACAATCCAGGTGGATTAATGGAAGATGCACCTGCTGCATCCCACAGCAGCAGAGTTATTGTTTACATTTCTTTCCTGAGGCTCCTCAGCTCCTCAGGAGAAAAAAATCCTACCAAGGGATTTTTCATAAAATACCATGGTGACATCCTGGCTTCCAACAGGAGCCCCAATTCCTAAAAACCCAGTGTCAGATCTTTGGGAAAAGCCCCATTTCAGAGCAGCCCTGAGGAATTTTTCATAAAACAGTCTTATGGATTTTTCCATAAAATATTTTTATGGACTTTTCCATAAAATACCATGGTGACATCCTGGCTTCCAACAAGAGCCCCAATTCCTAAAAACCCAGTGTCAGATCTTTGGGAAAAACCCCATTTCAGAGCATCCTTGAGGATTTTTTCATACAATATTTTTACGTATTTTTCCATAAAATACCATGGTGACATCCTGGCTTCCAACAAGAGCCCCAATTCCTAAAAACCCAGTGTCAGATCTTTGGGAAAAGCCCCATTTGAGAGCAGCCCTGAGGAATTTTTTCATACAATATTTTTACAGATTTTTCCATAAAAACCATGGTGACATCCTGGCTTCCAACAAGAGCCCCAATTCCTAAAAGCCCAGTGTCAGATCTTTGGGGAAAATCCCATTTCAGAGCAGCCTTGAGGGATTTTTCATAGAATATTTTTACGGATTTTTCCATAAAATGCCCTGAGGAATTTTTCATAAAACAGTCTTATGGATTTTTCCATAAAATATTTTTATGGACTTTTCCATAAAATACCATGGTGACATCCTGGCTTCCAACAAGAACCCCAATTCCTAAAAATCCTGATCTTTGGGAAAAACCCCATTTCAGAGCAGCCCTGAGGAATTTTTCATACAATATTCTTATGGAATTTTCCATAGGATATTTTCACGGATTTTTCCATAAAATACGATGGTGACATCCTGGCTTCGAACAAGAGCCCCAATTCCTAAAACCCCAGTGTCAGATCTTTGGGGAAAATCCCATTTCAGAGCAGCCCTGAGGAATTTTTCATACAATATTTTTACAGATTTTTCCATAAAATACGATGGTGACATCCTGGCTTCGAACAAGAGCCCCAATTCCTAAAACCCCAGTGTCAGATCTTTGGGGAAAATCCCATTTCAGAGCAGCCTTGAGGGATTTTTCATAGAATATTTTTACGGATTTTTCCATAAAATACTTTTATGGACTTTTCCATAAAATGCCATGGTGACATCCTGGTTTCCAACAAGAGCCCCTATTCCTAAAAACCCAGTGTCATATCTTTGGGAAAAACCCCATTTCAGAGCAGCCCTGAGGAATTTTTCATACAATATGCTTATGGACTTTTCCATAAAATGCCATGGTGACATCCTGGCTTCCAACAAGAGCCCCTATTCCTAAAAACCCTGTGTCATATCTTTGGGAAAAGCCCCATTTCAGAGCAGCCCTGAGGAATTTTTTATACAATATTCTTATGGAATTTTCCATAAGATATTTTTACGGATTTTTCCATAAAATACCATGGTGACATCCTGGCTTCCAACAAGAGCCCCAATTCCTAAAAACCCAGTGTCAGATCTTTGGGAGAAGCCCCATTTCAGAGCAGCCCTAAAGAATTTTTCATACAATATGCTTATGGACTTTTCCATAAAATGCCATGGTGACATCCTGGCTTCCAACAAGAGCCCCTCTTCCTAAAAACCCTGTGTCATATCTTTGGGAAAAGCCCCATTTGAGAGCAGCCCTGAGGAGTTTTTTCACCTTTCTATCATGTACTCCAGGTTGCAGAGCTTGCCCTCGCCCGAGGACACGACCTGGACGGCCAGGGAGGAGAGGGAGCGGTGGACGAAGCCCCGGGAGTGCAGGAAGCGCAGAGCATCCAGCACCTGGAGCAGGATGTGCACCAGGGTCTCTGTCTGCAGCACTGGGAACTCTGCACGCTGAAAGAACAGCCCCAAAAGCGCCAAATCTGAATGATAGGTTAAATTAATGAAATAAATTAAAATGAATTAATAAGATAAATTAAACTTGAGGTGGGAGAAAGTGATTGGTGGCGCTTATGGGTGTGATTTGGGGGAGAAGGCAGTGAGTGGAATTTGTTGGAGGAAAAAGAGGAAATTTGGGGTTTGTTCTCGGTGGCAAATCAAGTAACAACGCCTTGAAAAGAAGAGAAAAAAATCAAATGGCAACAATAAAATAGAGATTTTATTAATATATTTATATTAATATATTTATTTATAAAATATAGATTTATAGAAAATTTTTATATGGATTTTAAAATTAATTAATTAAAAAATTTATTTTAAAAATAAGAAAAATAACCAGAAACTCAGATACACCCTGAGGATTTTGCCTTCTCGAGGAAAGATGTTAGTCACTAAACTTCTGACTAATTATGATTTAAAACTCAAGCATTGCAGTTACCCTTTCGTGGAGGATGCTGTAGAGAGAGCCAAAGTGAACCCTCTCGTAGACCAGACGAGTTTTCTCCAGGTCACAGGACAGACAGACAGACATCAGCTGCAGCAAGTGAGGGTGGCGGAGCTTGCTGCACAGGGAGAGGAAAAATCAAATTTCCAAGGGAAATCTGAGATGAGAAGAAGGAAAGTGCTGCCCTGCTTTTATCAGTATGACATGAATGTTGGAATGTATTTCAGTGTCAATGTATTTTTTAAGTGAAATACTCGATTTCAGAAGATCAGGAGTGGGGGAAAAAATTGTATTTCTGATCTGGGGAAGAAGTGTAACCCCAGGTTAACGCTGCCGAGAGGTAAATCCCATTATTCCCCAGGCAAATCCCGTTCTTCCCAAGGTAAATCCCACTCCTCCCAGGTAAATCCCACTCCTTCCCTAGGTAAATCCCATTCCTGCCAGGTAAATCCTATTCTTCCCTAGGTAAATCCTATTCTTCCTTAAGCAAATCCCATTCTTCTCAGGCAAATCCCATTCCCCCCAGGCAGTGTCAATGTATTTTTTAAGTGAAATACTCGATTTTAGAAGATCAGGAGTGGGGGAAAAAATTGTATTTCTGATCTGGGGAAGAAGTGTAACCCCAGGTTAACGCTGTCGAGAGGTAAATCCCATCCCCAGGCAAATCCCATTTTTCCCAGGTAAATCCCGTTCTTCCCAAGGTAAATCCCATTCTTCCCTAGGTAAATCCCATTCTTCCCAAGGTAAATCCCATTCCTCCCAAGGTAAATCCCATTCTTCTTTATGCAAATCCCATTCCTCCCAGGTAAATCCCATTCCCCTGAGGTAAATCCCATTCCCCTGAGGTAAATCCCACTCCTTCCAGGTAAATCCCACTCCTCCCATTCCTGCCAGGTCCCAGGCAAATCCCATTTTTCCCAGGTAAATCCCGTTCTTCCCAAGGTAAATCCCATTCTTCCCTAGGTAAATCCCATTCTTCCCAGGTAAATCCCATTCCCCTGAGGTAAATCCCACTCCTTCCAGGTAAATCCCACTCCTCCCATTCCTGCCAGGTAAATCCCATTCCTGCCAGGTAAATCCCATTCCCCCTGAGGTAAATCCCATTCTTCCTTAAGCAAATCTCATTTTTCCCAGGTAAATCCCATTCCTCCCAAGGTAAATCCCATTCCTCCCAAGGTAAATCCCATTCTTCCCCCAGGTAAATCCCACTCCCCCAGGTAAATCCCATTCCCCCCAGGTAAATCCCATTTTTCCCAGGTAAATCCCACTCCCCCCAGGTAAATCCCACTCCCCCACCCCTGCAGACCCCAGGCCCAGCCCCTGCCCCACCTGCTGTGCTCCTGCTCTGCCAGCAGCAGATCAGCCAGGCGCAGCTTCCAGCTCTTCTGCTGGGGCTGGAAGCTCAGCTCCTTCACTGTCACCCTGCTGCCTCCCCACATCAGGCTGCAAAGAACACCAGGAATCTGGACCAGATATTCCCAAGAAGTGTTTTCCCTCTTTTTTTGGTTGTTTGGGGTTTTTTTTCCCTGAGTTATGTGGTTATTTGCTGATTTTTACCATGAAAATTCTCACCAAGAATTTTTCTGTGGTGCTCTGGTGCTGCCTCCCGCTGTCAGGAGTTTAAATTTTGCTCTTTTAAACTGACAATAAACTCGTCCTGCTGAAGGCTGATGGAGCAGGAAAGGTTCACTGCCCAAAATCCCACCCCTTCCACAAGGAATTCCCTTCTCCAAAGGCCATCAGTGACACAAATCTGAGTTTTGGGGAGATTAAATGACCAATTTGGGGAGATTAAATGATCAATTCTCTGGCTGCCTCTGAGACACAACCACTTGCTTAACACACAGTAATTAGACATTACCATATTATTGTAATTATTACAACAATTACAAGATTTTTAATGAATGCTCAGCCTGCCCTTGCAAGTCTCATTTCACCACAGGCTGCACACCTGCATCTCCAGAGGAAATCCTGGACAAAGATTTACAAGGATTAAATGCTGAACAACACAATCTCTGCAAGCCTAAATGTATTTCTCACCACAAAAAAAAGATCAATACTGAAACAGTGCCACCAGTAATCAGCCAAAATTGGGTTAATATTGCTTGTGGGTTGTTCTTGGCCTCTCAGCCATCACTCTGACTCAGATATTAATCAATGAACAGCAGAAAACAAGGTGCAAGCAGGAAACATGGAATAAACACAGAACAAACGTGGGAAATTACCCAAACAAAGAACAGGTTCAGCAGTTTGCTGTGTGATTGCAACAGGCACAAAGAGGGGCTAAAAATCTCTTCAATTCCACTTACTTGGTCATGATCATGTAGGGCCCCACGTGGTAAGAAAATGCTGGCTCGTCGTCAGCCTGGACCAAATCTTTGTCCCCAATTATTGGGAGGGAGGCCAGGTAGCCCAGGTGGCCACTGCCTGCCAGGTGGAACTGAAACAGAAAATGCAACAGTTCCCAAAATCCAGGTGGAAATTAAACAGGGAATGCAGCAGTTCCCAAAATCCAGGTGGAAATTAAACAGGAAATGCAACAGTTCATGAAATTCAGACAGAACTGAAACAAGAAATGCAACAGTTCCCAAAATGCAGATGGAAATTAAACAGAAAATGGAACAGTTCCCAAAATCCAGGTGGAACTGAAACATGAAATGCAGCAGTTCCCAAAATGCAGATGGAAATTAAACAGGAAAATGCAACAGTTCCCAAAATCCAGATGGAAATTAAACAGAAAATGGAACAGTTCCCAAAATCCAGGTGGAAATTAAACAGAAAATGCCACAGTTCCCAAAATCCAGGTGGAAATTAAACAGGAAATGCAACAGTTCCCAAAATCCAGGTGGAAATTAAACAGGAAATCAGCAGTTCCCAAAATGCAGCAAGCTCATCAACGCCCTGAGTGTAACCAGCCCAAACATCACCATGAAATCTGAAAAATCAGGGCCAAAATGGAAATTTCCCACTAAGGCTGGAAGGGGGAAGCAGAGCCAGGTGGAACTGAAACATGAAATGCAGCAGTTCCCAAAATGCAGATGGAAATTAAACAGGAAAATGCAACAGTTCCCAAAATCCAGATGGAAATTAAACAGAAAATGGAGCAGTTCCCAAAATCCAGGTGGAACTGAAACATGAAATGCAGCAGTTCCCAAAATGCAGATGGAAATTAAACAGGAAAATGCAACAGTTCCCAAAATCCAGATGGAAATTAAACAGAAAATGGAGCAGTTCCCAAAATCCAGGTGGAACTGAAACATGAAATGCAGCAGTTCCCAAAATGCAGATGGAAATTAAACAGGAAAATGCAACAGTTCCCAAAATCCAGATGGAAATTAAACAGAAAATGGAGCAGTTCCCAAAATCCAGGTGGAACTGAAACATGAAATGCAGCAGTTCCCAAAATGCAGATGGAAATTAAACAGGAAAATGCAACAGTTCCCAAAATCCAGATGGAAATTAAACAGAAAATGGAGCAGTTCCCAAAATCCAGGTGGAACTGAAACATGAAATGCAGCAGTTCCCAAAATGCAGATGGAAATTAAACAGGAAAATGCAACAGTTCCCAAAATCCAGATGGAAATTAAACAGAAAATGGAGCAGTTCCCAAAATCCAGGTGGAACTGAAACATGAAATGCAGCAGTTCCCAAAATGCAGATGGAAATTAAACAGGAAAATGCAACAGTTCCCAAAATCCAGATGGAAATTAAACAGAAAATGGAGCAGTTCCCAAAATCCAGGTGGAACTGAAACATGAAATGCAGCAGTTCCCAAAATGCAGATGGAAATTAAACAGGAAAATGCAACAGTTCCCAAAATCCAGATGGAAATTAAACAGAAAATGGAGCAGTTCCCAAAATCCAGGTGGAACTGAAACATGAAATGCAGCAGTTCCCAAAATGCAGATGGAAATTAAACAGGAAAATGCAACAGTTCCCAAAATCCAGATGGAAATTAAACAGAAAATGGAACAGTTCCCAAAATCCAGGTGGAACTGAAACATGAAATGCAGCAGTTCCCAAAATGCAGATGGAAATTAAACAGAAAATGGAACAGTTCCCAAAATCCAGGTGGAACTGAAACATGAAATGCAACAGTTCCCAAAATCCAGGTGGAAATTAAACAGAAAATGGAGCAGTTCCCAAAATCCAGGTGGAAATTAAACAGAAAATGGAGCAGTTCCCAAAATCCAGGTGGAAATTAAACAGAAAATGGAGCAGTTCCCAAAATCCAGGTGGAAATTAAACAGAAAATGGAGCAGTTCCCAAAATCCAGGTGGAAATTAAACAGAAAATGGAGCAGTTCCCAAAATCCAGGTGGAAATTAAACAGGAAATGCAACAGTTCCCAAAATCCAGGTGGAAATTAAACAGGAAATCAGCAGTTCCCAAAATGCAGCAAGCTCATCAACGCCCTGAGTGTAACCAGCCCAAACATCACCATGAAATCTGAAAAATCAGGGCCAAAATGGAAATTTCCCACTAAGGCTGGAAGGGGGAAGGAGAGCCAGCCCTTAGGAATGCCACAGGTGACACTGAGCAGGAATTTCTGCTGTTCCAAACCCAGCCAGGCACCAAAGCCCTGAATATCCCTGCTCTCCATGGGGTTTATCCTCCCATCTTTGCAGCAGAAATAAGAATGCACTAAAAGTTAAAAGGCTGAAAATAAGAATGCAGTAAAAGTTGAAAAGTTTTAAAGAAGAATGCACTAAAAGTCAAAAATAAGAATGCACTAAAAGTTAAAAATTTAAGAATGCACTTAAAGTTAAAAAGCTGAAAATAAGAATGCAGTAAAAGTTGAAAATAAGAATGTATTAGAAGTTGAAAATAAGAATGCACTAGAAGTTAAAAAGTTAAAAATAAGAATGCACTAAAAGTCGAAAATAAGAATGCAGTAAAAGTTAAAAATAAGAATGTACTAAAAGTTGAAGATAAGAATGTACTAAAAGTTGAACAGTTAAAAATAAGAATGCACTAAAAGTTAAGAATGCACTTAAAGTTAAAAAGTTGAAGATAAGAATGCACTAAAAGTTGAAAAGTTAAAAATAAGAATGCACTAAAAGTTAAAAAGTCGAAAATACGAATGTACTAAAAGTTAAAAAGTTAAAAATAAGAATGCACTAAAAGTTGAAAATAAGAATGCACTAAAAGTTTAAAAACTAAAAATAAGAATGCACTAGAAGTTTAAAAGTTAAAAATATAAAAGTTAAAAAGTTAAAAATAAGAATGCACTAAAAGTTGAAAATAAGAATGCACTAAAAGTTAAACAGTTAAGAATGCACTATAAGTTAAACAGTTAAGAATGCACTAAAAGTTAAAAAGTTAAAAATAAGAATGCACTAAAAGTTGAAAATAAGAATGCACTAAAAGTTTAAAAACTAAAAATAAGAATGCACTAGAAGTTTAAAAGTTAAAAATAAGAATGCACTAAAAGTCAAAAATAAGAATGCACTAAAAATTGAAAATAAGAATGCACCAACAGCTGAAAATAGCACAGGTAACCACGGTGAGAAAGGAGATCCTGGGGAAGGTTCCAGCACCACCAGGAAATCCCTCCCCACAGCACCTCACCTTCCCAAAACCAAAGCTGTAAATGTTCTTGGCCACGCTGGGTTGTCCTTTCAGTAACTTCCCCAGAGGAATCTCAGCATTTCTAAACACCAAAACCAAAAGAAACAATTTGTTTATTCCAGGGCTTGGATACAGAGAGAGAAGGAAAAAAATCAGAATTTCTGCATTTGGCTGGTCCCACACATGTCATGGGGATGTTAAAATTCCAGATTATTGTGCAAGGATTTTTATGCTATTTATTTTTTCAAAGCAAAATAATCAATATACATATACACACACAAAGTATATCCTGCACTGCTTTTTTATTTTTCCCAGCATGTATCTGACACAAAAACTCCTGAAACAGTTGGGAACACCCCCCAAAAAGATCTGCAGGGATGTTAAAAAGTCAAAACCCAAACTACTTCCTGCTGCCACTAAAATCCAGTGCTTTTAATGCTGGTTTCAAGAGTTTAATTAATAAAGTTTGTCTTAATACACAGATATTTACAGCTATCAAGTTTCTGTTTAGAGCTGTGATAACAGAAATAAAATTAATCACAGTGGGCTTAAATCTGCTATTGTCAGAAAGGTGTAAGAACCTGCTAATTTTAAATAATAATATATATAAAAATCTAAATTATGTATATATATAAAAATATATAAAATAAATAGAATATATGTAATATAAAAATGAATATATCAAATTACAAAAGTATAAATAAAAATAAATATAAAAATTAATATACAGAAATAAAAATTAAAATTAAAATAAAATTAAAAATAAAAATATTAAAATAATAAATAAATAAATAAATAAATAAATAAATAAATATATATATATGTATACAAACAAAATTTGGAAAAATAACTGGTAACTTGTAATATATATATATATATATATATATACACAAATAAAATTTGGAAAAATACCTGGTTACTTGCAACACCCAAAGGGGCATTTTGAGAAAGGCATTCACAGCAAACCAGTTACACGCCAAGGGAAGAACAGCCGCCTCCAAACGGGCGACAACACTCGAAATCCCACCCAACCCTCACCACAAAAAACCCAAAAAACCCGACAATTCCATCTCCCTTTGACGGGAGTTGCATTAACAGGGAGGGATGACGATTTCAGTATCCCATCAACATTCCGGCCGGCGCTCCGGGCGCACCTGGGCGCTGCTGTCCCTGCAGCCGGACAGAGCCCAGAGCTGGGGGGTCCTGCCCTGGCTGTCGTGCACCCGCAGCTCTCCTCCCTCGTCCAGCAGCCTGCTGAGGATGCTCCGGCTCCCCGAAAACGCCGCGGCGTGCACCGGGGTGCTCCCGTCCTGGCAGCGGCTGGGCGGCGGCAGGAAAAGGAGAACGGTGAAAAGGAAGGGAAAGAGGGGTTTGGTGTGTGGAGTCATGGAGGAAAGGGTGGGAGGAAAGGTAATTGTGGTGTTTCAAGTAATGGGGGAAAAAACAGGAAAAAAGATCATTGTCGTGTCACAAATAATAGAATTAGCCATAAAAAAAAGGAAATTTTCATGTCTCGAATAATAGAATAAACTATGGAAAAAGAGAAAATTTTAATGTCCCAAATAACAGAATAAACCACGAAAAAAAAGGAAATTTTCATGCCCCAAATAACAGAATAAACCATGAAAAAAGAGAAAATTTTAATGTCCCAAATAGTAGAATTAACCACAAAAAAAAGGAAATTTTCATGTCTCAAATAATAGAATAAACCATGAAAAAAGAGAAAATTTTAATGTCCCAAATAACAGAATAAACCACGAAAAAAAAGGAAATTTTCATGCCCCAAATAACAGAATAAACTATGGAAAAAGAGAAAATTTTCATGTCTCAAATAACGGAAAAAAAAACATCAAAAAAGATCATTTTCTTGTCACAAATAATAGAATTAGCCATAAAATAAAGGAAATTTTCATGTCTCGAATAACAGAATAAACCATGGAAAAAAAAAGGAAATTTTCATGTCTCAAATAATGGAAAAAAACACGAAAAAAGATAATTTTCTTGTCCCAAATAATAGAATTAACCATAAAAAAAAGGAAATTTTCATGTCTCAAATAATAGAATTAACCACAAAAAAAGGGAAATTTTCATGTCTCAAATAACAGAATAAACTATGGAAAAAGAGAAAATTTTCATATCTCAAGTAACAGAATAAAGCATGGAAAAAAAGATAATTTTCATGTCCCAAATAATAGAATTAACCACAAAAAAAAAAAAAAATTCATGTCTCAAATAACAGAATAAACCACAAAAAAAGAAGATTTTAATCTCCCAAATAACAGAATTAACCACAAAAAAAAAGATAATTTTCATGTCCCAAATAAGACAATAAAGCATGAAAACAAAAAAAGAAAATTATTTCTGTATTTACCACTGAGGAGCTTTGGTTAAAAACCAGCATTCCTGGAATGACCGTGTGCTCCAAATAAAATAATTTTTCATTTCAAAAAATTAAATTATTTCCCTATTTGATTTCTCTACCACCGAGGAGCTCTGGTTAAAATCCCAACGTGCACCTTAAGCACTTCTCCACTCATGCCCAGAGAATACCGGGTGACTGAACCGACTCGAAGATTAATTTTAATTAAGAATAATTAAACGTTTGGTACTTAACTGGTTGGCGTTGGAGCCGTATTCCAGCAGCACATCCACGATTTTGCCCAGCCCCAGCAGCGCCGCGGTGAACAGACAGGTCTGGCCCATGGAATTCACAGCATCCACAAAAATTCCTGCCAGGAAACACAAGATTCCCAAGGGTGGGGGGGTTGGTTTTAATTAAAAAAATTGTTTTAATAAAACATCATCGCCGCTCTGAGTGATGAAAATCCCGCAGCAGAAATTGAGGGGGAAAAGAGCAAATGGTATTTTTTGTGATTTTATGTGAGGATGGAAAGAACTGCACGTCCAGGAGGATTTTAAATAAAGGATGTGTGAGTAATAAATGGTGCTTTTGTGTGTTCTGTAATTATATGTACTGTTTAAATTAGAGAGAAAGATATATAAATATATATATACATGAAAAAATATATATATATATGCATATATATTCATCATCACTAGAAGTACAAATTATGGATATATAAGTAGAGATGGATGAGCACAAATAACAGGAAGACAGAATTTTTAAAAAAAGTAAATTATTCTTTAGTAATTACTTATTAATTAAAAAGGGGTTTTTATTATTGTCATTATAATTGTTATCATATTAAATACGTACCTTATTCTTTTAAATTACTTATTAATATATAAGTTTATTATTATAGTTGTTATTATTGTTACTGTTATAATA